>NW_004567112.1:22553980-22646204 GCF_000260355.1 Condylura cristata | reverse complement strand
TCTCACTGTCTGTCTCTCTCTCTGTCTCTCTCCATCTCTCCCTCTTTGTCTCTGCATCTGTGTCTGTCTCTCTCCATCTCTTTCTCCCCATCTCTCTCTCTGTCTCTGCGTCTATCTCTCTGTCTTTCCGTCTCTGTCTGTCTCTATGTCTCCATCTCTTTCTCCCTCGGTGTCTCTCCATCTCTTTCCCTCTCCCCGTCTCTCCATCTGTTGTGTCTGTCTCTGTGTCTCCATCTCTCTCCCTATGTCTCCGTCTCTGTCTCCCTCTGTGTCTCTCCATCTATCTGTCTCTGTGTCTGTCTCCCTCCATCTCTCCCCATCTCTTTCTCTCTCCCCGTCTGTCTGTCTCTGTGTCTCTCTATCTCTTTCCATCTCTCTCTCCATCTCTGTGTGTCTCCATCTCTCTCCCTCTGTGTCTGTGTCTCTGTGTCTGTTGCCATCTCTCTCCTCATCTGTCTTTGCGTCTATCTCTCTGTCTCTCTCCATCTCTTTCTCTCCATCTCTCTCTCCCTCTGTGTCTCTCTCTCTGTTTTGGTCTGTCTCTGTGTCTCTGTCTGTCTCTCTCCGTGTGTCTCACTGTCTCTGTCTCTCTCTCCCCCTCTGTGTCTCTCCATCTCTCTCTCTGTCTCTGTTTCTTTGTCTCTGTCTTGGTCTGTGTCTGTCACCATCTCTGTCTCTCTCCATCTTTCTCTGTCTCTGTCTCTCTGTTGCTGTCTCTCTCTGTTTTGGTGTATCTGTCTCCGTCTCTGTCTATGTCTCTCCGTGTCTGTCTCTCCATCTCTTTCTCTCTCCGTCTCCTTCCGTGTCTATCCGTCTCACTGTCTATCTCACTGTCTCTGTCTCTCCACCTCTATATCTGTGTCTCGGTCTGTCTCTGTCTCTTTCTTTCCATCTGTCTCTCTGTTGCTGTCTCTGTCTTGGTCTGTCTCTGATCTATTTTTCTCTGTGTCTGTCTCTCCATCTGTCTCTTTCTCCATCTCCCTCCATCTCTTTCTCTCTCCGTCTGTCTCTGTGTCTCACTCCATGTCTCTCCATCTCTCTCCGTCTGTCTCTGTGTCTCTCCATGTCTCTCCATTTGTCTGTGTCTATCTCTGTGTCTCTGTCTCTCCGTTTGTGTCTCTGTCCACCTCTGTGTCTCTTTCTCTCCATCCCTCTCTCCATCTCTGTCTCTGTGTCTTTCCATCTCTCGGTCTCTGTCTCTTTCTCCATCTCTCTCTCTGTGTCTGTCCATCTGTGTCTCTGTCTGTCTCCGTCTCTTTGTCTGTCTCTGTCTCTATGTCTCTCAGTCTGTGTCCATCTCTTTCTGTCTCTCCATCTCTCTGTGTCTGCCTCTGTCCATCTGTCTGTGCCTTTCTCTCTCTCCCTCTGTGTCTGTCTCTCCCTGTATCTCTGTCTCTCCGTGTCTCTTTCTCTGTCTCTCCCTCTGTGTATCTCCGTGTCTCCATCTCTGTCTCTCTCCATCTGTGTCTGTCTCTGTCTCTCTGTCTCTTTCTCCATCTCTTTCTCTTCTCTGTGTCTGCTCTCTCCATGTCTCATGTGCCTCTGTGTGTCTGCTCTCTGTGTCTCTCTCCGTCTCTCTCTCTCCATGTGTCTCTTGCTGTCTCTGTCTGTGTCTGTATCTGAATCTCCGTCTCTCTCTCCCCCATCTCTGTCTCTGTGTCTCTCTCCCCCATCTCTCTCCATCTCTTCGTCTCTCTCTGTGTCTGTCTGTCGCTCTGTCTCTGTGTCTCTCCGTCTCTATCTCTCGGTCTCTCCATCTCTTTCCGTCTCTCTGTCACTGTGTCTCTTGCTGTCCCCGTCTCTCTCGCTGTCTCTCTCACACTGTTTCTCTGTTGCTATCCCTGTGTCTCTCTGTCTCTTTCTCTCTCTCTCTCTCCGTCTGTGTCTCTCCATCTCTTTCTCTCGCTATCTCTGTCTGTTTCCATCTCTCTCTCCATCTCTTTCCCTCTCTGTATCTCTGTCTCTCTCTCTCCCTGATGCAAGACTCTCCTGAGTCCTTCTGGATTTGCATCTGCAGGAGGTAAGGCAGATGCCGGGGGAATAAGAAGAAAGCAGTCCTCCATGACAAAAAAAAAAAAAGAAAGAAAGAAAGAAAAAGAACAGTAATACAATGCCCGGGTTGTTGTATATATTGACACAATCCCCAGGTCCACCACTTACCAGATTCTTCACCCTGTGCCACTATAAAGCTTGGTTCCATTAGTTTCCTATTTAACACAATAACTGTCACCGCTGTGTGACCCAGGCAAGTGTCTACCCCTCTGCAAGTCTCAGCTTTCCCCTCAGTACCAAGAGGGAGCCGGGCTCCTGACCTTGGAGATGCTTCTCTGGGTGTCAGCATGAGGGAAGACCCATGACATCCACTTCCTACTGGCATTTTTCAGAACTCACTTTTTTGGCAACGAGACAGAGTTCTTCTGCTGGGAGGTAGTCAAATGGGAAAACAAATCTCCAGTTAAAATTCCCTTCGCCATCCAAGGACCTGTAATGGACATCTGTTTTCTGTTTGTTTTCTTCATTGCCAGGAATCCAGCTGAAAGGCAGAGGCAAACAGACTTAGCTTCATCTGATGGACAGGTAATCTAGCCGCAAAATTGTGCAGTGATTAAGGGAGTGGAGGGCAAGAGAATTAATGCACTTTTCTTGGGCAGGTTCCAGTTATCTACAGAGCTGAGGGTGATTTATGGAGGGCAGGCACTCTGCTGCATCCAACACAGTTGTAGCCAAATAAAATATAATTCCTCTAAAACCAAAGCAGGAAACCCTTTAGACTTCAGTTAACAAGGATAAGGTTAAAATTTTCTGGAAAATATCAACAACTTAGTTTCTATTTTAGGAGCACTGAAGCTGCCCATGATTTTAGTCTTCACAACTATAACTCATCAGTGTCTGTCATCACTGCTGATACTCACTGAAAGTGGGTTAGCCCAAAACTTGTGCATTTCCTTTCCCACATTTTACTTAAGCAAACAGAACAGGCATGACTCAAGTCTTCTTACAGCTTCCTTTTTAAATTATCCTTAAATTCTCTATGATCATATTAATGAGACTAGCGAGAGAGAGGAAAGCTGCTATTTCCAAATGCATATTTATGAAAATTCATTTCCATAAACAATTTAGCCCCTAACTTCTAACATGTGGAAAGTTTCCTTTGGCTTGTGCCTGGCACATAACAGCCTGTTAAGGGAAGGAATGAATGAACAGGCTGGGGAGAAAGTTGTCATATCTGTCCGTTACTGGGAAGATTTCTGCTTTGGACCCAGGAGGAAACACAGGCATTAGATTCATAGAGTGGTAGAAAGTGTGACTCTCAACACTAACTGCATGTTGGCATCAACAGGGGGCTTTTACAGATATTGATGCCTGGACCCCACAGACAGAATCATGGCAGGCAGCAGCCTGGGTGTGATCTTGCTGTGCCATGTGACTGCTTCACCTCCCAGCTGTAGAATGAGGCTAATATGATTTGTGCTCCCTACATGTGGTCAGCAGAAGGACAGATAAGAGCTCACAGCTCAGAGGGGCCAGCCTGAAAGAGGGAAATCCTTCACTCATGCTTAAGATCACCTGCTGTGAACCAGGTACTCAGCCTTATTTTATTCTTCCAACAAATGTGAAGCTATAGAACTACCTCCACTTTTCAGAGGAGGACAATGTGGTCTAGAGAGAATATGCAGCTCACACAAGGTCACCTAGCCAGTAAGAGTCAAGTAGATGTAACTTCCAGGTTGGTCTGACTCCAAAGGACTTTTGTTCAAGCCTGCTAGACTGCCTTAAAGAACCATGAAGACTAGAAAGTCACATGCTTATTAGGTCCCATTATTAGTAGGGTATTAGCAGGGGCACTCATATCGTCAACTGCATGGTTTTGCTTTTAGTCAGTCCGTTACTAACTAGCTAAATGAGTTGAATGTGTCCTTTGACTATTTTAGCTTGTAAACAAACTCACTGAGGAGCTCATACTATTTGGTTAGGGTGCCAGTGGCTCCACCCCCAACAACATCCCCAAAGTCTCAGAACCAGTCATTCCCTGCAGTTCTTCCCTCAATTTGGGGGGGATCTCTACACATTTAGCTTTGAAAGTGAATCTTTTCACCTTGTAATTTTAAAACAAGTGAAACTGCTCTAAGTATATGTATTTGTGGACACATGTAAACCTTTGTACATAATAACTATATGGGTAGTGTTAGTCATTTACGTTATGCATATTCTTTCAGTTATTTATATTTTAATTCCAAAAATGAAATGGTAATTTAGGTAGTGCTTTAGGAGTTTCTGTCAGTCCAGTATCACTTGAATTTGTTGCCCTGACTTGAAAAAAAATAATAATGCTATGATATTCAAATAAATTTGCATATATATAATTAGCTGGGATTAGTTTTCCTTGGGGAATGGTAATAAGATCCTGCAATGAGAAAGAATAATGAAGAACTTGATGAAACATTCCCTGTTTACAGTGAACCTAAATGATAGCAACAAAGTTTTGATTGAGGGCCACTTGGGATCATAAGTGAAACTTTGTTGTCACTTTATGAATATATTAAATTTCAAGAACTCTTATCTTTTACACATGAAGGAACTAAATTCAGTCTGTGTGCAAAGGTAATAATATTAGCTAACATCGCAGAGTGTGATGGCTAATTTGATGTGTCTACATAATTAGCTGGAGAGTGCCCACATGAAACATTTCTTCTAGTGTGTCCATGAGGGTACTTCTGGATGAGATTAGAACTTGAGTCAGTAGACTCAGTAAATTAAATTGTCCTTCCCAATGTGGGTGTTTAGCATTCCGTCTGCTGAGGGCCTGAATGGAAAGAAGGCAGAAGGAGGCTGATAAGGAGATATCTTAACGGATTTTCTGCCCCCAGACTGGGATGTGCATCTTCAGTTCCTCTGGTTCTCAGACCTTCCACCTTAGACTGAATGATTTCATGGGTTTTCTGGATTTCCGACTTTGCAGATACAGGTCCTGGGACTTCTCATCCTCCATAATCACGTAAGCTGATTCCTAAAAATCTCTGCATCACTTCCCCCCCCCCCCCGTCACCTCTCTTCTCTCCCCTTTCTACACACACACTCAAGTATGCTACTTGTTCTGTTTCTCAGCAGAACTCTAGTACAGGCAGTTTACTACACTCTCTGCAGGCACCACCCTACAGGCTTTGTGCAATGCCATTGTCGGAATATCCCAGAGCAGTGGCTACTACCATTATCTCCATTTTACTGAGGACTAGTAAGCTTCCTAACTAGCCCAGCTTGTAAGGAAAGGATTTCAACCAGACATTTTACCTCCAAAGTCACTGTGCCATTCTGTACTTAACATTTATGATCAAGGCACAACACAAAATGAACATTAACAGTAATATTTGGAATTGAATGACACAACTACCAGAATAATGAATATAACACTTTACATGTTCAGTGTTTAAGTACTGGGTAAATATTGGTGGAACAAATAAGCATAAAATATTTTTTTATTGTCAGTAGCTAATGCCCACAGAAAAGAGGAAATAGCCAAATTTTTAAAAAATTCTGGAAGCCGTACTTGTTTTAAAGGCTGGTTGTTCCAAGTTTCAAGAAAGAATAAAAAGGACCTGCATGACTTAAATTTACAAAGAACAAATCTATTTAATAAACAGAAAGCTCATTTTGTTAAAAATGGTGAAACACTTGTCAGTTGTTATATGCCTATAAATAAGATAGGAAAGGGGGTTTCTTCCTGTTTTCTTTGCCTGCCTGGAGCTTCCTAAGTAGTTTGCATTAATGAGACAAACTTCCTTCAAACAACCTAGAATATAATAGTGGACATCTTCAAAACTAATGTGTTTGTCAGAGACTTGTGTTTGCTAGCCTTACCCTTTGACATAGATGTCACTCATCTCCTCTCCTGTGATGCTTTTGTCATCTAAGACAACGTCCTTGGTATTCCAGATGATCACACGCAGGTAATATCTGTAAGGAGCAGATTATGGAGGTATATTTTACTCTGGTCCTGCACCCAGAACCCAGTTCAGCTTAGTAGAGTCTCAAGATTACTTACTTCTTAGCTTTCCGAGGTGTGATGTTGAAAGGGGGGCCTGGTGGTCCCAAAGATTTGGGGAAAACATCCACCCACATCTGAAGTTTCCCCTAAACCATTCCAAAATAAAAAGAAAAATGAAGTTACTTATAGGTGACTTCATGTTTCTTAAGTGAAACATTTTTGGGAGAGGCCTGTTGATCTGTTAGTCTACATGGAAGACCAAAAAAAAAAAAAAATACAGATGACAGAACCCAAGGTGAATCCTCTATGTTCAGGGTCCCTGAGGTCACCCATTACCCAGGAGTCTCTGACAGCTGCATGTGCCTGCTGGTGATATAGCGTGAGTCTTCCCTGTTTAATAAGACAAGGGGCTTCCCATCCTTATCACAGCCTGCACCGTGTGTGTGTGTGTGTATACACTCATAGGCACGTGTGAGTGCATGCACATACACCCCCTCTTACAGTGCCATAAAGTTGGGTCCTTTACTCTGAGAACAGCTCATGCTCACTCATCACATCACCTACTTGATATCAGTCCCAGTTTTGTAAAATTCAGATTTTCTCCACTTATAGCAAGATGAAAAAAACAAAATATAAAATGGCATTAAGTTTTAGAAAAGAAAGACAACATGACAAGTTCAAAAGAGAGCTGTAAACAATAAGAGTGTTAATGTTCCCAAAGCTGAGAATCCCATACCACTGGCTTGCTTGTGCCCGCCATGAGGAGGAGGCTGCAGGAGGGGAGGGGGTGGGGGAGCAAGTGTAATAGGCACTTGGACAGGCATTGTCTTTGGTGCAGACCAGGCCCATCTAGCTGACTGAACGATTCTTCCAGACAAGCTAGGAATGCCATTAACAAGCCATATTAACCTTCATAACCAATGTAAATCCCCAGTCTGTTTTTTAGATGTTTTGTAGACTCTGTTTTCATGACAAAGACAGAGGAAGGTTGCCACAGAAGCAACAAGATTGGTTTCCTAATGCATTGAGATCAAAATGAATTAACTGGAGCTCTTGAAAAGGGATGTATGTGATTGTGATCCTGACTCTCTTCCAACTAATCTCCAGGGCTCAAGGTTCTACAATACATCAAGTGTGCAGAACATTAGGCTTCCAGGTGTCTCCTAAGGCTCAGACAGTCTGTGTCTGATGCGGTAGGTAGCGCTGATGGGGCATATAGGGAGAGGATTCCCAGGGAGAAATCTTGCTCATTTGTAATTTCTTAAGATTTTCTTTAATGGAGGGGTAGGAGGGGAGAGAGGAGGAGGACTGGGCTCTGTGGGAGAAGGAAGACTAACAGAAGGAAGAAGTGGGAATGTGGAACAGAAAGGAAGGAGTAAGTGACAATCTAAATCTAGTAAAGCCTCATCACTGTGACCACTTTTTAAAGTTTGCTCGTGGTTCTGCCATCGGTGTCAATATTTGCATCTGTTAGATTAATTAATTACTTAAGGTGTGCTTTCCCCAATACCAGCATCAGAGTTCCTCCACGTACTTGTTCAAACTCAGATTCCCAGATCGATTTAACCCAAATCTCTGGGTTTGGGAGTCTTTGTTGTAACAAGCTTTCACATCAGGTCCTTCCTTGCTTATCTAGAAACTGCCCCCCAGCTCCTGAGAACTAACCTTTCCTCATCAGTCTCCACATGGTGCTCATGCCACGCCATCTTGAGTCTTGTTCCTGATTCTTTGAGATCAGGTAGCACTGTCTCACCTGGCTGGCCTAAAGGCAATTTCTTTCCTAGGCCCCTAATTCTGAATAGAGCTGAGTGGTGCAGTTAGTCCAAGATGTAGTAACCTATTCTCTCCGTGTTTGGAAGGAGATAAAACCTTCAACAAATGTTGATAATATTCTGACACATAGGAAGGTGATCAGAGACTGAAGGGGACTCAAGAAATGGACAAGCGACAGGGGGTACCCTGACTCCAGCTGGTTCTGAGTCCTGGTCACTCTGGATTTAGTGAGTTACCTGAACATTCTTTGAGTAAATTCCCCTTTGGGATGAAGCTAAACTGAGTATTATTTCTAATTCTTGTTATTTCTAGTATCCAGAAGATGATGTCAGCTACTGCCATTCTGGTCCTCAGGGTGGGGAGCCCCTTTACCTGGGAGATGTTGGGCTGGAAGGTACTGTGCAAAGTCCGAGTTTCCACATGTTCGGGGACCAGCCCCTGAGTCCTGAGGATGTGGAGGGCAAGACGCTCCTCAGGGGCACCCAGGTGCCGGTGCAGGATTTTGTTGGCTTCTGCAACAGAAAGTAGCAGGAGTAACAAAAATTGGCATCTGGTACCAGTTCAGCCAGACTGCCCTGAAGGACTCACACCACTTCATCTCAGAGTTGGCAAAATGGTCAGGCCGAGCCATTGTGCAAACTTCAACTTGTAAAGGAGTTGACAGAAACAGCCCACTCAGAGCCAGACTCTCCCCAGCTTCCTTTTCATTGTGGTCATGCTACTAAGTTAGGCTGGAATATACAGAGGTGGACATACAGGTGTATCATTTCTATACTCAGGACCCTCTATGTGCTTTTGCCTTGAGTGCAGAAGAAAGTAACGGCCGTAGCTGCCTGACCTACTGAGTAACAAGCCTGTACGACAGAGGGCTGTGTCCAAGGAACAGTGCCTGAGAGAGGGCCACCACTTCTCTTCACGAAGGTAAGAAATCAATTATTGAGTTCAGCCTTGAAATTTATAAGTTCAGTTCTTTTAGCAACTAGTGCTACTGTCACATGTTTATAGTATAGCTCCTAATTTTTCTGATATTCCTTCCATTAAGAGGTGGGATCAACGTTCTCTCCCCTTGGTTCTGGAGAATATTCAATCACTGAAGTATGAAGGATGCTATGTGATTCTGAAGCCAGGCATGCGAGGTCAGGGAGCTTCTACCTGCCTCTCCTGGACCACCTGCTGTGAGGTAAGCAACCCACCATGAGAGGGATCTGGGTACCCCAAACTTTGCCCTGTGTCAGGTCTAAATGGGGGCTGTGTGGTCTGCCTCAGCTGAGCTCCAGGCCAGAGTCAGCATCATGATGTGTGTGAGGTGGCCCGGCCACCCAGCCCAGTTGAGCCTTTGGATGGCTGTGGCCCCAGCATGCATGACAGACACCACCCACTTGAGTTCCTGACCCACAAACTATGAGCAAAACGAAGTGATTATATTTGCCTGCTAAGATTTGAAGGATGGGTTGTATAACACCAGTAAATGCCCTGTCATGACCAATAGCAATGTCATGATGTGACAGCCTTTGGGTGGGGTTGCTTGATTTTGGGGTGTACACTTAGCCAGCAGCCCTTTCTAGTTTAGTCCCAGTCTTCTCATGTTAACAGCAACATTAATGTTTTTTAAATATCTAATCCTTCTTGACACTAAGTCCTCTTCAAATGGACAAAATAAGTTTTTTTCAAAGAATAAGCAGCTGAGGATCAGGGAGTACTTCCCTGCATGCATCTCTGTTCAGTTTCCTGCAGTACTCCTTCAAAGCCAACGCCACTATCACCCACTCTGGTGGGTGATATAAAACACTGAATCACAGCATAGCTTTATGCTCTGTTAAGCTTATTTCAGTCTTGTTATAGAACAGCTAGCTGCATACAGGACAGACTTATAAATTATCACATGGGAAAGAGCAAGACCCTAAGTTCCAAAATGAGCCAGATGTGAACTTGGCACATTATTTGAACCAACCTCAGGACCTCTGAGCCTTTCAGAGAAGGTTAGAAGGAAAGATGGAATACACTTGGAAGAGAAATTTTTGCACTACCTTCTGAGCACCTTCGAGCTAATTATATATTACATGGAGATAAGTTAATTACTAGAACTTTGTTTACAGCTCAAATAGCCATGACCTAAAAAGGTCGAGTAAAATTTAAGTAAGGTCAAGTAAAAATGTGTCCTCTTTGACTCTTGGCAAGACAGCACATCTCTATATATAAACAACTCTATAAAGGGGCTTTTGTTAGAAAGTCATGTATGAAGTCTCCTGTGCTATCATTAGGGTACTGGTCTACCTACCCCCCCTTCCCCAAGGGAAGCTGCTCTTCTTTATAACCAGCTTGCATCTGTGGCAACATGCTTACCAAATTCATCCAAGCTATAGTCTCGTCCGCCGTATCTGATCCTACTTCCATCTTCAGTCAGGATAGGTGGTGGGAAGCCTTTGAATTTGGCTACATTTTGCAGCAGCTGTGTTGGCCTCAACTGGTCTCTCCAGGTATTGATTCCAGAACTGTGAGTAACACCCCACAATAGAGTTACTGCAAGGCATACCAGTTCTTGGAATCACACAAATTTACATACTTACAGGTGCTCCCAATAATGAGGGAACAGGGAATATACTCTTTACATTGGCTTTTGCCTGTAAATCTAGTTAAAAACCGAAAATCTACATGTTATTTTGTCCCCAATTGAATGTTTCCCACAGTCTCTCCCTCTATAAATATGAATTTGATTGTGGTCACCTTAATCACATGCAAACTCATACATCACCAACTGCAAGCTATATCTGACTAGATACTGCAAAAAGATTGTACAGTATTTTAGAGAAAGGGGGGGTGTCCCCCAAATCGATCAATTTAGGGAAAGTGGCAAGAAATTACTGCTTGCAAAGGGTATGGATTCCTGTCATCAAACATTGCTTGTCTTTATGGCCTGGCCTTGGGGGGGGGGGGGGTTAAGGGGCAGGATCAAAGAACAGGAGAGAGGGGTCTGGTCCCCTGTGCTGTGCTTCCTGTGCCTTCAGGGACCAGTGTTTTACACCAGCTGTGATCACATGGCACCCCCTAGAGTTGGGCAGTGCTATAGCTCCGATTTTCTCTACAGTCATCCTCTTCTTAACAATGGTATAGAGCTGACTGAGGAGCAGTGACTCAGGGAAGAGAGGTAGAGAGCCAACCCTTCCCCAGGTTTTAATGTTAGAGCAAGTTGTCTACATTTCTGATTCAAGCAACTTACACACAGTACTGCTCAGGAATGCCGCAGTGGGACCCAAACCGGGAAAGGAATCGGTTCTCCAGGTCAATAGTGGTTTCTCCTACTTTTTCATCACGGGTAAAGGTATCATAATCATAGACAGAAATTTTCAGGTCTTTCTCTTGAGGTAAGTAACAGGTCAGTTCATACATTCTAAATGAAAAAACACAAGGTCAGAATATCCATAATCTCATCGAACCCCAGCAGTCTGTGCAAAAAAATTCACAGGCAGAGGCTAAAGTTTGGAGAAGACTGGATGGGTAAGGTGCTTAATAATTAGTAATAAGAATATGAAAGTATCTGTTTGCTCAAGGGAATGGATTTAAATTTGTTTGAAGCTAACTCCGTTCAGCTTACAAACTGTTCCCACAGGCCAATAATTTAATCTCTCTGGTTAAGTTTGGCCATCTATAAAGGGATGATGATGATAATACCTGCCATCCTATGTTTTTGTAACTATCAAGAAAAGAACTGCTTAGAAAGCTTTTGGAATGGGCACAAAGGTCAAATTGCAGCAACCATAATGGCAGTTGCAACTGTTAGGCACTATTATTAACACTTCCATCCTATCGTAAGAGGTTGATAATTTGAACAACAGAAATTCCAGATGGACAGCACTTGACTCTTGCATCTGCTCAGTTCACAGAGGCCCTGGGCCTGTCGCAGGTGCCCAGCAACTTCTGAAGGAAAATGGGAGCATGCCCTGTGCCGCCTCTGTCTCCTTGAATCCTGGTGTGTGGCCCAAGCACTCCCTTTGAGTGGAAGGCGTATGTGTCAGAGTGTGCTGGAGAGAAAGTTCTGGGATGTTCCTAGATGAATCTCAGCGAGTTCTTCATACTGCTGCAGCCAGGAGGGATCTGCAGGAGTCAGGTAGCCACAGGAGAAAAGGCGCTCTCGTGACCACCCAGGAAGCCTGTGTCCACCTGCACCCCGAGCCTGCCTTTCCAGCCCGGGATCTCAAGAGACACAGAGTACCTGTCTTTTCGGAAAAAGAGTTCTTTAGCGAAACAAGGCTGAGGGCCACTACTTTTGGCATTCCCTTGTACAAACAAAAGTAACAACTCAGGCTTCTCAGAGCCTTTAAACCCCAGTGTCTTAGTTTGATCAAAGAACGCTCTCTCCTTGGAAGACCAGTCACCATCTGTGAGACACTGCTCTTCTGCTGAATGTGATCTAGGGTGATGCCGTGATGTCATAAGGACAATAATACTGGAGCACGTAGGAAAGATTGTCCCTGACTGAATTCCTGTCCCAGAACCCTTAAGAGTCTCCCCTGAGAAGAAAGTCCCCCATTAAAACTGAGGCCAGAGACTGGAGCCGAGCAGTCTGAGGGACTGTGCGCCTGGTCTCCTGGCCTCACCCCGCTGGCTGGGGGATCTGTGCACCCGCCATATGGTGATGGGCTGAGGGAAGCCTGACGGCCTCACTTCCTCCCAGGGAGGCTCCGAGCAAGACTTTTCCTGCCACTTAAATTAGGCTTGTGCTTGGCTCCTCTGAGAGGAGCAATTCAGACAGGGCCGCCTTCTCCCGTAAAGGCTGGCCTTCCCGGCTTCCCTGTCTCTCGTGCGGAGCCCTCCTTCCTGGCCTGCATGCCTTTTCCTGTCTAGACCTCAGGGCTGATCAGCGGAAGAAAAGGCAAAGGATCACACTGTTGTGCCAGAGGATTACTTCCACTCCCTAGTCCCGGCCTGAGGCACACAGCCTCGGGTTTGTGGCGTGTGTGTGTGTGTGCAGCATGTGGTGTGAGCACCTGCAGGTGCGTGTGTGCAGGTCTCCGTGTGCAGGTGTGGTCAGGGGGTGAGTACGTGGAAGGAGTGTGATTTGGAATGTAGGGGAGAATGTAGACATTGAGTGACAGACTTAGGTGTGCACACTCAAAGAAAAGGTGCACAGGCACAGATATGTAGAGGAAAGTAGTGGGTGGGCATGATGACAGGGCACAAATTAAAAATATAGGTCACAAATCAAACAAGAACAAAGCCTTCTCCCACTTAACACGGTGCTCGGAAAATACATTTCCACTAATATTTCCTACAAAAACCCACTTTGTGCTGGTGACGGATGGCTCTCACAAATCAGAAGCATGACTGAGGGGGTGGGAAAGACCTGGGATTTGGAGCCTGGAGTTTGTACCTGATCTTGG
The DNA here is from genome assembly GCF_000260355.1 of Condylura cristata. Classification (NCBI taxonomy): domain Eukaryota; kingdom Metazoa; phylum Chordata; class Mammalia; order Eulipotyphla; family Talpidae; genus Condylura; species Condylura cristata. The sequence continues at coordinate 22,633,070 of NW_004567112.1, read as the reverse complement.
CTCCTTCATGGATGAGTCTACAGGTCCTGACACCTGTAAACGGGGGCTGTCAATCCTCCCACTGCCGGACAAATAGGTCGGGGGGAAAATCAGATGGTGGCAGCTGCTAAGAGACAGCGTGGAAACCGCACAGGTGCTGCGCTGACCCTGCCTCTTACCAGCTGGGCACAGAAAGCACTGATCTCTGCGCTTCAGCTTCCTGCGCTGTGAGCTGGGGATAACGCTAGCACCTCAGAGTTAAGGAATTTCTGCAGTGTATAATATAAACGGCTCAGCATAGGGTCTTCACGCAGTAAAAGCTCAGCAAATAGGAACTACTATTAATGTGGATGCAATTCACAGCTGAAAATGGTCTCACTTCGAGGTCACTTGGATTTGCCTGACCCTAGAGGAGATTTTGATGAAACTGATATAATAGCCCATGAAAAAGTCTTAAATGGCAACAACCATGAAGAAAATAATGCTGTTTCAGGAATCTTTGGGAACAGAAGACAAAGGTGCAGGACATGCTGACCCCGTCACATTCTGACCTGTCCTCAGTTGGGATAAGGAGGTCATCTCCTGTCTATCAGTCAAAGCAACCCAGAAAACAGAGCCCACACTGGATTCAGAGGGTGAGAACCCACATGTCCTTCCCGCTGTCCCTCGCCCTGCCCTCCACCTTCCCATCCCCCACCCCCGAGGATCTCTGAGGAGCCCATCCCATGGCTTGGCTTTCCCTTCTTCATGGCACACTTCACTTCCATGAAATTCTTTCCTCTGTGCACTTCCATATCCGACCTGCTCCACCGCTTAGACTGTTGGCCTAGTTCACAGTCATGTAACATAGAGGCTGGCACACACCACAGCTTTATCACAAGCTCCATAAAAGAGTGCACGTCACAAAAACATTTCAAAAGGTACAGTACCTGCCGAAAACTGGGTTCAGAGTGTTGGGAATGTAGTGGTCTCGATCCTCGATTACTTTTTTGCCCAGTGCTATTTTTATATAAGGGTCACACTGTGGAGACAAGACAGATAAATATGATGTCATTGTGGGGTGCAAGCATAAGTCAGTTTGGGGGACAGACTCAGGGATGCCCCCACGCCCGTGGCAGCCATGGCACCCACATGCCTAAGGCCAGGTCTGAGAGTGCTTCCCATGGGTGGCACTGAGCCAGTGTGCCTCTGGAGAAGCAGAAGAGGCGGTGGCAGGGAGGAGTCACGGGGACAACTCTCCAAGGTCACATCTGTAAAATGAGAAGGCGGGTGGAAGGGCCCTTCCAGCTTTTAGACGAGTCCCCGTTTGGGACCGTCCTTCTAAATACACAGTTTTGATAGAGTATCTTTCCCCTAGGGAGATAACAGATGCCCCCAAAGAAATAACATGACTATTATTGTGGATGATGACTATAATTATCTTGCTACCCGAGAAGGCCCCACACCCAAACTCTTACCAGGCCATTGTTGTCCTGGGGCTGGAGAGCTAAGCCTCGAACAATGTAAATCCTAACCGTGCATTCCTGCGGGACGCTGTCAGGTAATTCCCGAAACTGCCTGGGAGGGGCCGGCACGCTGGGGTCATCCGACAGGGGGTAGATTCTAAAGGAGCCCTAAGGGAGAGACACACAGATGCACTCACTGGGCTCGCGGTGACCTGGCGAGTGCCTGCTCTGTACACTCAGGTTCAGCTGCAGGGACTGTGGGAGGGGGTGATGAAAGGCTGCTTTCGTGAAAGAAACAACACATAGTGCACTTTGCCTATTTCTGGGGAGAGGTGAAATGACAACCACGTACATATTTAACTGATGACAGGGGCAAGAAATGGCAGGGCAGATGCAGAGACAGACAAAAGTCCATGAAGGAGGTTGGGGGTTGCCCAATATGGTGGCAAAGGAGGTAGCAGAGTGAGTTCTACACATATTTTGAAGACAGGAATAAAGTGAATTATAGGAAGGCATATTTCCCCTTTTCCTGGATCACTTCTTTAAACCCTCTTCTCCTCCCAGGCAAACTCCTGTTCATCCTTCCAGTCTTAGGCAAAAGTTAACACCTCTTCCAGGAACCTGCCTGCCTGCCCCTGGGTTGGCTGTGTCTCCCGTGCACTCACATCCATCCCTGATTGAGCCCTGTGGGAGCACTGGCCTCTGCATTATAGCTGTCTATTTTTGTTTATGTTCTCCACCAGACTGTAAGCTTCCCAGGGGAAGGATCCATGTCTTGTTCATCATTCTAACTCCAGGACCTACCACAGGGCTGGTTATGCAGCAAGGACACAATAAATGAGTCAGTGACCATCAGGCCAGGTTGAGAGGCCTGAAACCAGCTTAGTTCCAGCTACATTCATTCAGGAAAGCAACAGGAAGCAAGCACCTACTATGTGTCACCTATCAGGAAACCAAAAGTGAACTCAAGGAACCCCGTCTGGCCCAGGAACATTAAATTAGTTTGACTATCACATCATATTTGATTGCTTGGCTGGAGGCTGTAAGGAGAAAGATCTTGAGACCATGTTAGACTATAATCCTCTGATTGATCAGCAATGTCTGCTCTTGGCAAGAGTTTAGGAAGTAGCTGTGCGTCTGGCAGGGATGTGTCAACGGTGGCTGGAGGCAGGGGCTGTTGTGAAAACAAGTACTTCACTGAGAAGGTGCTTAAGCAGGGGCAGGAATCCAGACCTGTGGGAGCCTAGCACAGGAGTGAGTCACCGTCAGAAGCCACCAGGGAGCATCTCACCAAGAACGCGACATTTGAGCTGGTGATTACAAGAATGAGTAGGAGTTGCACAAACCACAAAGCGGGAAGGCAGGGCAGCCAGGGGAGGAAGAGCCAGTCTCAAGCCCCGAGAGAGGACAGGTATGCTGGGGTGTGGGAGAGGTCCTCTGGGGCAGGAGGGTGTGGTGGCACTGGAGGCAAGTGGCTCCACCTCCCGAAGGAGTTGAGACCTGACTCAGTGGAAACTCAAGCGCTGTCTTTCAGAAGTCATGAAACATGATCACAGCTGGTTTCACGGGGAATGAACTGGAGATGGAGGGAAGTCACCAGGGCAGTGAGCTGCGAAGTTGCTGAAATGGTCCTGCTGAAGGTTCAGGAGGGGCATGGGGAGAAGGAGGGGGGCCCAGAGTGACTCAGTGCTCTGTCCTTCCCCTATTGTCCTCTTCCTCATTAAGACCTTAAAATAGACTTCAGATGTTCCAGGACAATTTCCTGTCTCAGAGGTTGGCTGTCCTTTTATCTTAAGGCTATTAAGAAAGTAGAGTAGATTTTAAGCAGGACAAACACAACCATTTTACTCACCTTAAACTCTCCTACCACGGAAGGATCGTCATTCTCATCTGATTTGCCTCGATAAAGCTTGAAAGTTTCTGAGAAGTCTGTCAGGCCCTCAAATTCCTCCACATCCTCCAGTTCACAATCATATATCTGAAAAATAACACACTCTTCATTTTTCATAATACAGATTCTGTCCTTTTTTCAGATTCCAACAGCAAATGGGCATGAAGAGATGGATGGAGCAATTGAAACTTTGATGTTGCTGGTAAGACTGTGGAAGCACATTAACTACCTTGGGAAAATACCTAGCCCTTACTTATGGAATTAAATGTCTATTAAATATTTCAGGAATTTCATCCCTAGATATTAGCTGAGAAAAATAGTAACATATCCTCCTGGTATAAGAATGTCCATAGAATCAAGAATTGGTGTTTATCTACACGGTGGAACACTACTCAGCATCAAAAAAGATAAATTCATGCTATTCACAGCCACATGAATGGACCTGGAAAGGTATTATGCTCAGTGAGATAAGTCAGAAGGAAAAAGGAAAATAATGACTTCACTTATAGGAGGAATACAGAGAAACTGAGCAAGGGATCAGAAAAAGAAAGGACAAAACTGGCAGGCAGGCAAGCTATAGAGCTCAGACAGAACTACAAGAATGTCATAGAAGCGGGCAGAGTGAAGGGGAAGAAAAAGCACGAGACAATGGTGATGGCTTACAGTGATCTGGTGGTGGGAATTTTATGGGGATTACACTTGAGGTGAGAAATCAAACATTACGCAAAAATGAACAACAATGCAAAATGAATAAATATTAAAAAATGCCCCCAGTAAGTCCACCATCAGGATGGATAAACAAACTGGTGGGTTCATGCATTGGAAAGCTGCACAGCAATACCAGGGACTACACACCACAGCATGATGATCTCCACATAACAGTTTTGGGCTAAGGAAGCCAGACACAAGTCAGACTGTGAATGCATTTAGCTGAAGTATAAAAACAGGCAAAACCCATCTGTGGTGATAAATGTAGATTAGTTGTCTCCAGGAGGGAGGGAAACATCCAGTCTAGGGAGTGTGTAGGGGCAGGGTTTTCAAGGTGGGGGGTGGAAATGTCCTTTGTCCCATCTAGGGTGTTTTATGTAGGTGTATATAGTGATTGAATGTCTAACTTTTTGTGTGTAAATTAAATAGTGATAAAAAAAAAAGTAGAAGAAGAGGACAAAGGATGAAGAGGGAAGGAAGATGGACTCATCCACTGGGCAAATTTGATCATTTTTCTGATTTAGTGGTTCTTTCAGTGCTGGTGTTTCTTAAATCACATTGAAACATTAAAACATAAAGGACAGAATGAAGCACTTCACCATTTTATACTCTTCTGTAAGAGCACTGTGACCTTTAGGTATCCCTGGTCAAATTGAATTATTGTTTAATTAATTAATGTGGCATAAACCCCACCCCCAAATTTTGGCCAGATGCCAAGCCCCAAGGTAGCAGTCATGAAGCCATAAATCACCAGGTGTCTTCAAGTCCTGGGACTCTTGGCAATGCCAAAATCTCCTGCAAGAGCGTTCTCTAGGAGGTCAGAGCCACTCTTGGCCCTTTCCATCAGAACTTTTAATCTTAGTTCTGTTGATGGTCAGCTTTACTGTATATTTATCTCCCATCCACATCCACATAGGCCCAGGTACCTTGAGCTTGGAATAGCCTTTCTGAAGATATTGTCCACATTTTCCATGTTCTCCCGTAGAAGCATAAAATTTACTCCACCAGTCAACGATTTCTTCCTCCTAAAGAGATATGTCAAATGGAAAACTCTTTAGTAATAACCTAGATTTCCAATCAATGTAGGAAAATCAATTGTAATAAATAAGAGAAATACGTACTTTTGAACCCGAGAAAGGTGAGATTTTATGACCTTGTTTACATGCACAATGGATAAGGAATTTCTACCCAGAGACTGAAGGTGAAATGATCATCCTTGGCCATTGGAATGTGGTTGACTTTAGTGCCCACAGCCACACTAGAGGACTTGCTCACATCCTATTATTAATTCATTTGTCAGCTTTTGTTTTATTCTGGTGATTTGATATTTGCAAATAAAAAATAAAATCTCCAATACATCCTCCCCATGACTTTATTTCTTTAGTTCTTTTAACCAACAATGCATGATAAAACAAAGTTCACTAAGTTAACTTTGGGGAAACTGGTTGTAATCCAAGTTCATCCTACATGTGATAAGCAATACTCTTACATTACAAGCCATACAGTACTGGTGTGGTGTCTATCTCTGAGCATCAAATTCTTCATTCACTGAACAGGGTAACAGCACTAGCTGTCTCCATCTACCTCAGAAGACTGTTTTGGAAACCAAGCATGATCATTTGGAGAAAGAGCTATGGAAATTTTAAAATGTAAAAACAAAGACATTATGTTTTGTTTAGACCAGCAACTCTTAACCAGTTCTTAGATTCTGCCTCAGTCAGTCCAGGCAAGACCAGAGCACCCAGGACACTTCCCTACATTCCCCAGGAGACTCTGGGGTACAGCAGTGTTGGCAACTTCTGGTTTAGGTGGGTACTTCTTGATGGGTAAAAGTGATAGCAAGTCAGTCATGTGTGAAACATTTTCAAACTGCAGGGGGCTCTAACTCCTAGAAAGCGTTGAGCCTCCAAATCCCACTCAGACTTACAAGAAGAATAGATGCACATCATTCCCACCCAGTACTTATTTCGATCTACCCCGGAAAGAGTGATGTTGCCAAAAACAGTGTCACCTGTAACACAACCTCCTATTCAGTCTGGGGGTGGGGGAGAGGAGAAAGAAGGAACACTCAAGAAAAGCTATTTTTTAAAATTTGTGCATAGCAAATAAATGTACATACACAAGCAGTAACCCAGCCCTGGATTTCAAAGGCTTTCTTACGCATATCAGCAATAGGCAGGAAAAAACACGAACCTCAAACCCAGCACCATGTGTGCAATAGTTACCTTTTCTGTCAGCTGCTCAGCACACAGGCAGGAAGAGGGCAAGCCGTGTAACAGGTCACATGGGATTCAGCGGCCCCATGAACATCAGGGTTAAAGAGGAAGAAGAGACGTTATTGTTAGTGCATGCTCGATATTCTCAATATTTTGATGGATTATTTAAATTAAGATGATCTCATTACTACACACAGCCTATGGGTTTCTTCCTTGAACATGTGCAAAAGGGTTATGACCAGTATGAAGATGAAGGCTCAGAAGTAGCCACCATTACCCGAGTTTTTGTAGAGCTAGAGAGTCTCACTAGTAGTCACTGCTCGCAGCGGGGGCGGGTGTGTGTGCGCGTGCACAGCTGCTCATCTCTACCCCAAACCTTTCTTTCCACTTAGCTCTTAAAGCATATCCTTAACTTGATCTAATTTTCTTCCCTTCAAAACCCCATCACAAGACCTTGACTGCAACATCATCACGCAGGTGCCTTTCCTCGATTTGCCCCCACATCCATGTTACAGCCCCAAATCCTTACCCATCCCCTCAGTCTTCTAAAGTATGACACTTCCCACTTCCCACACTTCCCACTTCCCATCAATCCATCTCAGTCTCTGCACTGAGCAGCCATGAACACACCCTTGCCTCGGGGTGTATCCAGGAGACCAGAGGACCAGCGCCCGGTGTTGGGGCTTGAGTGTGCTCTGGGTGTCTATTAGAACGTGGCTGCGCTCACCCTCACAGGCAGTCTGAAGAATTGCTACCTAGATTCCTTTTCTGTAATCCTGACTTCAGCTTCTCTTAAGTGAGGAGCAAGCAATTGCTCACTATAGGCAGTTTCTGTAGCTGCGGTGAGGCAGCCCCCAGGCTCCTCTGACAGTACCCTCTGTTTGCCCAGTTGACCTTTGTTCAGCAGATGGACATGCCAAGGAGGAGGAGAGAGAGGCAGATGTAACAATTCTGTTAGTTTCACACCACAGCAGGAAAGGTTAAACCATCACAACCAAGTTGGGATTTTGGAGAGAATTATTTACTTGCTGTGAAAAGTTTTGAATTCAGATTTTTGGAGTCTTACATCTATTTCCAGAGATTCATAATTATTCCAAAGAAGAGTACAGCTCATGATTTAAATGGCATTATTCAAAACAAGTTTTTAAATTTAGGATTCATTACTACGAGAGAATTTCTTCGTGACCATTTAGTGATTAGTTCATGTGGAAAAGTAACTGAAGCAAATTGCCGTATTATTTCCAAATGGCACAGAAGATCATTCCCTTAGACTCAAATCAATCATATTTCTTTAAAGATCAATGTTCACTCCAAAACCCACTAATAAAGATTCTGAAAGGAGAATTCAGGTCTTTAGACCAAGGTCCCACGCCCCAGGCCGCTTCATGCATTTTTTCATCATACATACATGCACTGTCGTTGGAGAAGCCATTTTGCTGAGTGCTGTTGACATACTGCTTAAGCACTGGAATTGGAAGGTAGTTGTTGAAATGGCCATGTTCGAATGTCCATTAGCTGGCTAGCAAGTGCCAGTTTGCCCACACACTTATTTCCCACTTTCTTCTAGCAGTGCTGAGCCCGTTTGTTAAGAATCCCCATAGTCGCTGCAGGATAACTGTGTGGGTTTCTGTGAACAGGAGACTGTTACAAAGCCACAGCCTGCAGCTCGCAGTAACACAGGTAGTTTTGACCCACCTTCTTAACTTAGATGCAAAGCCTGAATTAGTGGAAATAGGTTAGTGGAAATAGACACACATTACACATATCTCATGTACACGCAGTGCATACATGGCACACACATCTCACATGGATTTGTGTTTAGTGCATGTATGCACGCACACTCTGCACATGTAACAGGACATCAGCAAGCTTTCTGTCCTCCCAAGTTCCAGCTGTATTCCGCTGCACTTTGGACAGGTGTGCACTGCTTTTCCTGATGTAAATAGGCGGGATCAGCTTTTCTTATCAACACGGGAGAGCGAGCTAATCACATCATTTACAGGATAGTGGGGATGACTGCCACCGTCATCCCCATTCCCACCAAGTTGTAAATCAAATTCTGTGCTATGAACTGAACATTCTCCATGTGTTGCAACAGTAGTGTCGTCCTCTACTCGCCACTAGTAAGAGATGAGTGAGAATGTCAACATAGACTGGCTTCAGAGCTCTTCCAGATCCCCCATCCTGGGGCTGCCAGTACGCAGCAGGCTGAATAAGAACTGACAATGGGAGGAAAGCTGGAGGCAGACTGCAGAGCAGAACCTTAAACTGCCTTTTTCCTTTTTCTAAAGTAGTAGCAAAAATGTACACAAAGGATCTTAAGTATATTCTACTTAACTTCTCCCTAGGCTACTACAGTTTTATTGGGGCTATTTTGGGTTGTTTACAAAGTGAACATGGCAGGTTTGCAAATCTGATGTTGTCATTTGTGACTGTGAAGGATTCCTGGGGAATAAAATTAAACACTCTGCTGCTCAGAGCTGGCTGTGGAGACCACATTTAACATGGTCCAATTATTAGTGGATTTAATGCAGTGGGAAGGAAGTGGATTTTTTTAGAGGCACTGTTTATGGACAGAACATATTAAAGTGCAATCATGTGCATTTCTGGGCCAGTTTACACATTAAGCCACACTGTTAAAGTCCACCATAAATGCCAACAGAAACAGGGAGATACTTGATGTTTTCTTTCTCAGGACTCACACGTTTTTCCCTTTTCCTTCTTGTCTATTTGGCTGGAATGGTTTTCAACACAGGGTCCCGAGTGAGGATTTCCACTGGCTCCTTCCCTTCAGAGCCACAGTGAATATAAAAGCTGGGCTCACCCATACCATGGCAAGTAAGATCATTAAAAATTCATGAATCTGCTTTATGTCCCCAAAAGTGTGTTTTTTACACCCTTCTTCTGATTGTGCAGTGCAGAAAGTCTGTTCCTGAGGTTTCTATTTCAAGCAAGTGACATGACTCAAATTGTCCACATGCATGGTTCTCAGATCTGCCTGCACATTAGAATCACTTGGGTAAAAATTTGAATCTTCTTAAGTGTAGCCTGTTGATAAATATGATTCAGATGTTTTTATCTTGATAACTTATTTGATTATTACTATTTTAGTGCATTGAATGGTTGCTTTGCTGAATTCACCCAAGGTTTAGACACCTGGAGGATAAAATTGATGCTATCCAATGATCAGTTTTGAAACATACCTTTGAAGCCAGTAATGGCTTGGTGTCTTCTATTTCAATAATGACATCCTGGGAGGGTGGGATAGACATAAGAGAGGCTGCAAGGCAAATAATTTCATTATATAAGATACCTATCAAAATACGGAGACTCATAAAAATACTCAGACTTTAACAGTCACAGAGTGGATAGTAGAGTTAACGCCAGGTTAGACTTACTGAATGGCGAGGACGATGTCCAAGTGTAGGAAATAACCCAAGAATTCACCACTTTCCCCAACTATGATATAGTTTTGGACTATTTAGTGGATTCTATGACCCACTTTTCTTTAGTCTCAGACAACTAACCTAGTACCGATACACAGGAAGAACTCAAAGAACTGCGCCACATGCCCTTGGAAGAGGTAGGGTCGGGGTGAGGAGGGGGCTGCATCTAGAGGAGACTCCTTTCATGGAATCGGCTCCAAAACCCCCCCAAATAAAAAAGAGGGTGAGTAATTGCACATTTCAGGCCTGAAGGTAGAAAGGCTGATTCTTCTCCCTCCTTCAAAGACTATGCAGAGGAAAGGGCTCAAACCTCAGTCTTGCACAATTTCCAGAATGGCTGAGGGTTGGGATTTTAAAGTTAGAGCAAGGTCTCAGGAGCATCCCAGGCACAACAGGTTTGGTTTAACAGAAAGGGGTTGTTTGAGGTGGAGTGAGAGTGGGAGGTGCATCTACCCTTCAGGGAAGGAGGCTTCAGGCAGTCAGACATTCAGTAGGAGGCCAGATCCAACAAGCTCTCCCCCAAGCCAGGAGAACTTTCGTTTAACCCATCTGGGCAGCCAAGGTAGAAGATGAACAGGAGAATAAAGGCATAAATTTAGGTACTTACCATGCACTAGGCACTGGGTAAGCCTTTAACATACTCTCATTTAATGTCTCACTAATCTAGCAGAACATGAACCATTGTCACCATTATAAAGATCAAAAAACAAACAGGCTAAGAGAAGGCATGTCACTTATAGTTAAACATTTAACAGTAAGTGGACATAAATAATCTAGGCCTGTCTGACCCCACAGCTCATGTTTTACCCATCATATTAAAGCCCAGACCAAACAGCTGTTCAATAAATGTCAGAGAAAGGGTCGGGGTGGGGAGCACTGAGAAGACAGGGGAGGAAGACTGGCACAGGGCATCTATGACATGATAGTTGCTATGCTAGGTCAGTTATCCATGTGGTACCCCCAGATTCCCTAGCTCTATCAGTCAGCTGCATCTTCTAAGACAGACCCCTTCACAGCTCCTGACAATATAAGCCCAGAGAGGCAGGTGTGGGGGCCGCAACTGCATGCAGGATGCTTCTAGTATTATCAGCTCTCCACTTCACCACTCTCATGTAAACCACCTTCAGGGACAGGAGCAAAAAGTTCTTTTCTGTGCCTTCAACATCAAGCCAACAAAGCAACCAAGATTCCTCAAATCATATCCTATGATTGGTTTGAAGAAAGTACCAAATTGATCTAAAAATAACATTCTTCATCTCCATCATCTCATACTCCTGAAGGGTTTTTTTCTTCAAGGGTTTTCTGAAACATTGCCCACGTTTCACATTAATTATGTAGAATCATTGGCCAGGGGCCCACCTACCCCTGACAAGTCAACACAAACAGGCCCACACCAGTGATTCTGGGCCAGAGCAAGATTGTAGCATTTGTACCTTCCTAATGACCTCACATATCTGGATCAAAGAACTGTCCCATGATCAAAGACCTCCACTCTCATAGCAATGGAAAAATAATAGAAAAATGGTTTCTCTCCACTCAGTCACCTCGAATAAGACAATGTCTGTAGTTATAATAGCCCATGTTATCATTAAAAATTTCTATTTTTGGCACCATCAATTCTGCACAAAATTCTTTGCATGGGGATTTCTTGATGAATGGCTTTTTTGCTCAAATGTGACCATAGAATTCTTTGTTGCTTTTTTCTGAAATAGGGATACAGGATGCTCAGACTCACATAGAAGAGTTTCAGAAGTTCTACTTTTTTTTTTTTCTTCCAATAGAAGGCCTCTGGGTGTAGGCCAGAGGGGTGAGAAAATTCACCAAAGACAGAGTGGGGAGCAGAACAGATGGATTTACTGAAATACACTATAATGGGGAGGAGTGGGCGAGAGACAGGAGAGGTCTGCACCATGTGGGTCAGCTCCCCGGCTGGGGATTGAACTCAGGCTACAGAGGCAATAGCACTGAGTCTTAACCCCTACTCGACCAGGGCTGCCCTTCAGAAGTTCTCTAAAGTCAATGACAAACCTAGTAAAGGATTAAACAGAACTGACTAAAAGCACAGAGGCATAAAGAAAACCCATTCTATCTTGGAGCTGAATGAATAAGTGATGGCTCTCCCTGGATGCTAGTCTCAGGAGGCCAGGGCACTGGCTCCTCTAGCCCGGAGCCTGGCACATGGTAAGCCAAAAATGAGTCAGTGTTGAATGTCAACAACAGAATAGTACTTAGGAGCTATTATTTATGTGGAAGTCTAAGTAGTATAGTAGTGTTACGCTCTACTCTACCATTTATTATTAATTTATGTGACCTAGGGTAGTTTCTTTAGTCCTTTCAGTGAGTTTTTTCCCTCAGTAGATAGCAATGACATAATATCTCTCAAATTATATTACAAGGAAATAGCTTAAACGCTGGTTCCCCCAAAACGAAGTCAGAATTAAGTGCTGTCACTCTATATTAACCTGCGAAAGTTAAATAGCCACAGTAAATTAAACTCATCTGCAAAATCTAGATGATGAGTCATGTAGAAACCTTAAGAAGGGTTGAGAAAGTTAAATTACGTCACAAGTGAAAAGCTCTAAAATTATGTTTATAGACTTGCACCTTACCTTTCAGCTGAGGCACAATGTCCTCCTTTCCTGCATATGGGTCGCAGCGAAAGCGGTCCAGGAGGTCGATGGTGCACTGGCCGACCACTGGCTTCCGCCCAAACTGCCGGTGGTCCATGACCTTGATCACCAGTGGAGGCATGTACAGTTCTTCCTTGGGCAAGAGCTAGGGGTGGCAGAGGTGGGCATCACTTTACTATACAAGACCTGATGAGGGCGGCTTTGCCAGTAAATGCCCTTAAAGAAGGCACAAGAATCTTTCTGGTCATTGACACAGCCCGGGGCCCCATAGTAAGAAATTCAGTCACTGATGTGCTAAGTAAGCAGCATTGTACTGAGAGCATGAGTTTGGGCCAGATTGCCTGGGATCAGAGCCCGGCTCTTCCAGGAGGAGCTGCTTGGCATATATATGTATATACACATGCATGTGTGTGTATGTGTGAATTCAGCTGCTCAACACACAGAATCACATGAATCACAGTCAGGATACAGTACCACTTTCATGAAGAGAACGGAACTTGGAAAGTTGGGTGTCTTCTTCAGATTTTTGATCACCACTGATTCTACCCTTTCCCCTCCACACTCCACAACCAGGCTGGGGGATATGACAGAAGCCATCTGGTAGTTTTTCATATTTCTTAAACCCCAAGCTAGAATCTAAGAAAACAATGGAAAGAGAAGGGCAGGAAATGCAGCATATTAAAAATAAGATTCAAAAAGGAAAAATTTATTCTTAGTAACTGGTAAATTCTTTTTAAGTTTGACTTGTGCAGATTTGTCTAAAGTCTCTGAGAATATTATGCTAGAAAGCCTGTAGGTCAGGTAGAGGACGTGACTTTGCCTTCTTCCTTCTGCATGAACCTTCCAAAAGCAGAGCAGTTAGAGGTGGAGACCAAGAGTGGAAAATTCAGGATCACAAGACCAGAAACTAGAGGTGGGGGGAGAAATAATGAACACAGTTGTGGAACCAGGTAAAGAGAAGAAAAGTCCTGAGGCCCACCTGTTAGGGGAAAGGATCTCCTGCACAAACTCTACAAATCAGGGTTTGTGGACTCCACTCCCACCCCAAATACCAGAACTACAGATCCCAGCAACACCAAAGGGAAGCGAGCTGGGACTTGAGGGTGGAGAGAAGCAGCTATGTTTGGACATAAAACCGGACATGTGGGCTTTGGGGGTGCTCTCAAGGCCTTGTGGCTCGCAGCTTGTCTCTTGTCTTTTCCCCAAGGACCCACTGTCAGGCAACCCGATTCACATGCCCTGTAACATAATTGCTGGAGGAAGTGTCAGAGTCCCAAACCAGAGAGGACTATGGAGAGGGAGGGTCACTGTGGAGAATCACAGGGCCTTGAAAATCAACCTAGCCACACCCTACAAGGAATTAATTTAACAATAGGTGTGAACCCCTCCCCAAAGAGAATACTGTATTCGTACAATCTCTGCACTGGCAAGAGGCAGCTTCCCCCGGCATCTCTTTTAACAAACTGACCCTTTCAGTTCACTCTTCCTGCCCTCTTATGTCTGTACAAGCAACTTCTTTTTTATATAATAAGTCTGCCCTTTTGGATATAGCAACATCGCTGCCTCATGGGGAAACTTGCCATATGCCACTGAAAGCAGAACTGTGATGAAACATTTTCTCAGAGAGAACCCAAGGATCCCATTCACGGCACCCCACAGCTCTCCCAACAACATCAATTAAGAGGGCAGAAGTCAAATCCCAGCTGAGCTGTACCACAGCTATGTGAACTCTGGCAAGTGAGTTAACCTCTCTCTCATCTACAAACAGGACTCATAGTATTATCTATCAGAGGGTTATTTTGAGCATCAAGTGTAAATCTCTTAGCACACTGACATGAAGGTTTTCAAAATTGATAGCTGTGGCTTAATGCCATCTGCATCAATCTTTGAGAGCTCTTAGCCAGACTGGCTGAGAACAGAAACCTCAAGATAACAGCTGCTAGACTGGACAAGGGAGGACCTAGGGAGTAAGCCAGACATTGTCCACTATGCTACCCCATTAGTTCCATCAGTCTGTATTTGCTCCGAATGTCACCATTTTCCATTATTCCATTACTCCCTTCCCACTCTCCACCTCCCAAGCTCTCCCTGGAGCCCCCTCCTGTCTGCACACACAGGAATGACACTGAATTCTTTCCGTGCTCACTCTTCCAAAACTCAGAGATCTACTGCTGTCCAGTAAATTACAGTTCTCTCAGTAATGCTGGAATTAACAGGTTCTTGTTGTTTCAGTAAGCCTTATATTTCCGGGAAAATTGCAAATTTGGGGAAAATTCTAAAGGAGGTTTGAGACAGAGAGAATGTGTAGCAAGAGTCTTTTTCCTGCATAAAAAATTAAAGTTCTGCTGCTACATCTATTCTGTTTGACTCACAAGACAGAGCAGCATACCTCAATGGCAGTGAGTTGAACCACAGGCCTGATCCCCTGGGGAACCATGTATAGATTTGGTGCCCTTTGTGAGGGAAGAATAGGAAGGTTGGAGCCATCCTGTAAAACAAACATAGGCATTTCAGTGCCTCTCTTTAGTTCCAGTAATGAGTTTTCCGTGTTATTTACAAGTGTGTAGGCACATACTCTGAAGGAAGAAGAGTGAGATTTTAATAAGTACCTTGCTCCTCAGAATCAGCTCTGCAGCTACAAGGACATCCCCACAGGCTTTGTCTCCATTCATCACAGGATACCAGAGAAGTTTGGGTCTGATGTCCATTTCTGAGTTTAGTTTCACCAGAGGAGAGCACATGCTACGTCCTAAAAATTCATCTTTGCCCTAAAGAATAGCAATCCTTCAGTTCCCTGATGGATCTAAATCTCCACCATCTTCCAAGTCATTTTAGAAATTCTAAATTACTCACCACTTGGTCATTGTCAAAAAGTTCAATGATAACCTTCGGTGGATTTTGTAGGATTGTTTGAGGCTCCCCATAGATTTCAATTTCATCAAATATAATAGTTTGATCCCACGTAGGATTCAGAGTTGAGTGGATGATCTCAGTGGTTTTGCTTCGATGGAGGAAGGAAACATGGGCGTATGGATCTAAATCAGAAAAAGAGAATCATAGCAGAGACATGACCAAAGTCTAGCTCTCCAAGAGCATGCATCTCAACCATATGTTTTTCCCCCAGCTACACTGATCATGGCTTCCCACTGCACACTTGGAAGACAGAGGTTCTAGAAAATAAAGTCTGTCATGGGCAGGGTGGCATGGTGTGGTGGGAGCTTTCTCTGCAGCAGAAGTACCTGAAGTGTGTTAGGTGTTCTCCTTCTGGAGTATTTTCCAGCAACTTTAGCAGGGCACGGAATCTTCAGTGGGGAAGGAACTATACTTGTGGCTATGAGTGCAGGCTCTACAGCTGGAAACACCTGTGTTCAAATCCCACCTCCATCCCTGCAACATGCCCTTGGTAAAAAAAATACATAGTCTCCTAAATTTTGGTTCCTTTCTCCTTGCAATTAAAGTGTTAGAGAAGGAAATGATAAAGAGAATGTAAGCTACTTAGTGCAGAGCTCATTCTATAGAGTATTTAATAGATGTTGGTTATTGTCCTATTAGTGTCAGTGATATTCCCTACATTCAGTAAATATTGATGGCAAGTCTCAAGGGTGTATTAGTCAAGAGAAAGGCTCAGATGCTCGTGAAATATACAATCTGCAATAGTAGAAAACCTTGTTTCAACCACAGTTGAAGAGGGCATGAAAGTAATCTAAGTAATAAGAAGTAACCTATGAAACGGAAACATGACAAATATGTGATGATTAAACAACACACTCATGAACAACCGAACAACCAATGGATCAAAGAAGAAATCAAAAGAGAAATATCTTGGGATAAATAAAAATGGAAACAGTTTCAAAATTTGTGGGCTGTAGCAAAGCAGGTAATCAAGGCCTAGAGTAAACAAACAAACAAACAAAACTGTTAAGGAGAAGGATGTCCTAAAGAAATTCTGCAGAATTTTGTGGACTCCACCCCCTACTCCAGCTTTCTGGACTCTACCCTCTACTCCAGTGATTAGAAACTATAACTTCCAGCAGTACCAGGGAGAGAAATGTGAGGACCCAAGCGCCGAGCTAAGCAGGCATTCTGGGACTTTGGGGGGTAAACAGGGTACCATTTGCAGCAGCTTAGCTGACTTGGAGTTCTGGTAACAAACTAACTGAAAGCCCCAAGTCACGTGGTCCCCAGAGCCATTTCCCGAGCGAGAGGCATAGCAAATGGTGCCATATTTACCCCCCAAAGTCGCAAAATGCCTGCTTAGCTCTGCCCTTGGGTCCTCACAGTTCTCTCCCTGGTACTGCTGGGAGTGGTAGTTTCCAATCACTGGTGTAGGGGGTACAGTCCAGAAAGCTGGAGTAGGGGGTGAAGTCCACAACACTCTGCAGAATTTCTTTAGGACATCCTCCCCCTTAACAGAACCTAAAAAGAAGACTAAATCAGGCCCAACGTTAGTAGCAGAAAGAAAATAATAAAGATCAGAGAGAATAAACAAAATAGAAATTAGAATAATCAAAAAGATCAATGACACTGATTTTTTTTTTTAAACAAGAATAGACAAACCTTTAGCTGGACTAAGAATAAAAGGGAAAGATCCCATATCACTGCACAGAAAAGGAGATCAACAACAAATGAAAAGGCAAACTGAAACAGGAAAAAATATTTTCAAGTCACATCCAAATAAGGGACTATCATCCACAATATTCAAGGAACTCATACATTAATAGCAAAAAACAAACAAACAAAACCCCAATTTATAAATGGGCAAAGTGTCTGAACAGACATTTTTCCCAAAGTAGACTTGCAAATGGCCCATAGTACATGAAAAACATTCAATATCATTAATCATAAAGGAAGTGGAAATCAAATCCAGAATAAGGTATCACCTCAAATCTGCTAGGATGTTTATCATTAAAAAGACAGGAGACAGCAAATGATAAATGCTAGCAAGGAGGTAGAAAAAGGGGTCTCTAGAACACGGCTGATGGACATGTCAACTGTGGTCTCCAGAACACTGCTGGTGGACACATCAACTGGTACAGTCACTATTCAAAATGCAACTTAAAAAAAGCGCCATGGTTCTGGGTCTTTACCATGCAAAATTACCAAAAGTTCTGCAAGTGCCTGGATGCTGGCTAGCTGAAACGTAACTAACAGTGAACCTGAAACTGTTCCATGAGAAGAAAAGACATTTGGTTTCTAGCACTGAAGTATCATATGAATGGGTCTCTACTTTTGCTCTAAGAATGTATCTTAGAATCCAAACTGCAGAGAACGCGCTTAGAATTTCTGTACTTTTAGTTAACAGTTTTGATAGCATTCTCTAACTTTGACTTTCAGTGACTGAGTGGCCCCTGGTGGTGAATACTTAAAAATGCTTTCAAAACCATTTTGGAGATGTCAGGTTTTTTTTTTTTTTTTTAATAACCTGGAATCTGTACTAATCTGGAAGAAAAGAGAATTATTCGCAAATGTTAGGTAACATCAGTATTTGGAATGCACCTCACAACTGATGTGAGCATGCCAAAGTGTCAGGCAATGGCGTCAAGAATTGTTTTCCATAGCAAGCCCAGGAAGCTCTGGGGCCCTTCAGGTCCTATGCTGGAATGTTCCTCCGACAACCCCCGTGGCCTCTGACCCATTCATGGTCCCACAAGCAATACCACAAATCCCCAAGCCGTAGGCCTTCTGACCTTTTCCCCTCCCTTACCCCTCTCCAATAGAACCAGTTCAAAAGGAACAAATCCAGTGGGGTGTCAATGTGAGGAGAGATGAAGCCCCCCTGGGATTTGGGGGACAGGCAGCTAAGTTGGTCAAAAGAAGCTCCAAATTGCTTCAAGTCTGGGGTTGTATGTAAATAGGTAAACCTGTGATCTTTTTGACAACTTGAAAGGGCTGCAGGAAAAATAGGAAGGATCTTAACACATCAATCAACAGAAGAGTCTAAGGGAGTGCAACTATGAGGAGAGACAGAACAGAAACTACTTTTCTACCTGGTGCTTCTGATTGCTGAATGACTGAATGAAGCAACCACATGTCTTCTATATCTTTCCAGTACTGAGATCGGTGCTCGACATACTCAGTGATTACCTAGTGATTAAGTCGTGTGCTTCATACACATCAAATTAATCTCAACATGGAAAGACCTTTTGTTGTTAGAAATTAACTAAAAGTATTCCTTGTAAAAATGTACAATCAACTTAGCCTGCTGTAGAATATTAGCAGTGAGATAGAGACTTTTTTTTCTTTTACCTGAAAAGCTATCTTTGTCTAAAGCCAGGAGGTTTCTGGCTTGATAGATGTAGCAGCGCAGATGGTACATGTAGACTTCTAACAAAACAAAACAGAATGGAGGTTATTGACAAGAAACACAATGGTTGCATTTGGAGATAATCTATCTCAGATAGATGGGTCACCCAAATCTAATTCTCTACAATAAAGAACATTTAGGAAGGTAATGATGTGTCTTCCCCAAAGTAGATCTGTGTCCTGGAAAGCCGAACTTATTTTTAAAATACCACAGTCAGTTCAAGTGTGTCAATCAGTGTGTCAGAACATCACCCCTGATGCGCACTGCCTGAGTTTAGGGTACTGTTTGTCATCACTACCCTTTAAAATGAAACTAGGGCTCCAGAGTTTGCGAAATAAGGCTTCCTATATGATTTCAGTACCAAGTCTAGAAACAGTTACCTTCTAAATGTTTCCTTGATGCTTCAATCCCATATCTCCTTATCCTTATTAATGTACCTACTAAACAGTCTCCTTTTCTCCCCCTAACACACCACTGAATAGTACTGTGATTCACTGCGCAGATTCTGGGCATCAGACCACTTGCTTTCAAATTTTATCTAGTGCTTTACAAGTGGTAAGACCTTGGTTAAGTCCTTGGTTTCAGTCTTTCTGCACCTCTGTGTCCTCATTTGTAAAACTTGGAACCGTAATAGTACCTACCTTCTAGGATTGCTAACAGGATTAAATGAGGTAATATAGGTACAGTGCTTGGCAACTACAATAGAAAAGTTGCTGTTATTAATTACTAAGTGTGCCTAATTCCAAAATTCCCAAAGGCAGTGACTGAAACCAACCTTTACTTTTGAAACTTTTTTCCTAATTGAAAGAACTCGGGAGACTTAACAGATAGAATGAAAACACATTGGACATCAATGATCTGATCTCCCTCTTCCCTAAAAATGAGTTTTAAGACTACAAGCTAAAAATATCCTCTGTCTCAACTGATGAAAGTAAAAGTCACAATGAATTATCTCATCATATTTGGGGAGTTAGCTTGAGCTGTAAGTCACAGACCAGCACGCACGATCTAAGCTGGAAGCTTACTGTCAAATTTGCAGGACACCATGGGTGTGTTTGCCCCAAACACGGTGGTGGCGCTGTGCTTCTGCTTCTCCGACTTCTCCTCTCCATCCTCAGAAGTGTCTGCACCCTACAGAGGCAGAACAAACCCCTGGGTGATGCCTTACAACAAAGAGGCATGAATCACAAGCACACAGAATGGTGACTTTTAAAAGAGATATTCTCATCTGATTACTCATTTCTAAAGAGGGATAAAGCCCAGGACAGCAAGTGACTTCAACACGGTCACTTAGCTTGAAAGCGACAGAGCAGGAAGTTGCAGCCAGACCTTCTACCTCAAGTCCAGGTTTACCAAACCCTGCTGAAAGAAAAAAAGGAAAAGTGTAAAGGATAAATAGAGGATTGAAAAGATGGGGAGAGGGGAAGAAATAGCAATGGAAGAACATTGCAGGGTCAGTGCAGAAATAGAAATAATGCATATTTTATATTTATAACTATGTCTCTAATAATCTATTTTTATCTTTATATAGAATATACATTGACATTTTGTATTTGTAGAAGTATAAAGTAGGTTGCATTTCACATTGGTTCCTGATCACCATCTATTAGGTCAATCACTGCCATTTTCATACTCATTTCTCTTCCACATTTCTTTCTCCATGTCTTATTAATTATGCTTCCATATGAACTTTTCTCCAATTTCATAAGTTTCCCTCCTCTCACATCTGTGCATTTAACTTGGTTTGCTGACTCATGATTGTTTCCAAGATATGATCCACGGAACCTGTGCCTGGGACATTAATAGGCAGCAGGGTTCTGGCACAGGCATATTTGGCAAACACTAGCTCAAACAAGGTTAAATGGGCCCACAGCAGGATCTCTCAGACCCTTCCACATGTTAATACTCTATTGTCCTACAAGACTCATGGATCACCTAGGATGCTTGACTTTCTTAGGCCACCCCGAGTTGCATGCAGTCTTGCAGTACTGGTGGGACTTCTATGGAGCCAGAGGGGATATCCAACACCTGTTTTATTTGAGCTTTGGCTTCTCATTACTTACAAGAGCACCTTCTAGTTTAAAGATGGCAGCAGCACCATGTGTTTCTGAAGGAGCCATTTTTCTCCTCCAGCGTCGACGGCGAAAGGTATCTGAACTGCGCTGTTTCCAGTGAAATTTCCAGCCAATTAAAGAAGCGTATTCCCAGCCGTCTTGGTCTTCTAACTCTTCCATGGCCTAAAACAGAAAACTTCCAATGATGACGATGATGATGATGACTGTCATCACCCTAATATTGACAAAACAGATGATTTGGTCAATAAAATCGTATTAGAAACATATTAACTGGAATGCTAGTAGTCACAGATACAGCAGGAGCAAAAATAGGCAGGCTGTCGTCCCTGGCAGAGCTGGTGGCCCGTGGAGGTGGAGAGCTGGCTAGGAATGACGAATGCTCCAGTGTGGTGGCCAAGCCCCAGGGAAGCACCTTATTCAACTTGGGGACATAAAGCAAATACTGCACCGGCAAATTGCTTCCTGTTCTCTCCTTCCATTAACAATACTGCTCTTGTAATACACTCTGGAAAACATTATTTTCATCTTTTATTTGGAGAGAAAAAGTGGCACTAGGAGTAAAGTGCCTTTTTAAGTAACTGCCATAGCTACTAGATAAGGGTATATTACTTCTATAATAATCACTAGTGACTACTTTTTAATCTCAAAAGCTATTTTTATACAAATGATCTCAGTTTTCTGTGTTTTATTCCATTCATCCAACAGGGATGGTGTTAAGCTCTGAGTGTCCTTCATGGAGTTAACATTCTGGTGAGGAAAATTTAATGTAAGTATCTTAAAAGTCTGATTAGAGGTAGTAAATATGAAGCAATACTGAGTGATATTTATGAGCTCAGAAATAAGAGATCATATATTCTCATATATACCCATACCATATATGATCATGGAAGTGATTTTTCTTTTCAACTCTGAATAAACATAAAATTCAGGTCAAACATGATCTTATAATCTTATAACAGTATCAACCGTGGCATTGAAATATTTTATGTCACCAGTAAGGAGGCAAATTAGGGGATATGATTCAAGTCTCAACCATATTCCTTGATAGAACTGAGTCAAATTTCTGGTCTTCTGAATGGTGGCTCAGTGTTCTACCCACTTCATGTGGAAGGATAAAGTCAAGAGCCTCTAGAAACTTCTTAACCCACAGACAGAGGGATATTGGTAACAAATATTCATTCATCAGCTCATCATTCTACTCTATTATTTATTCGGAACAAATTTCAAAGCAGGCAAGAAAGAGAAAAGTGATAATGATTCCAACTTTGTGCCTGAGAAGCTCATCCAGCTAATGAGAGCAACTCTGTTGTATGTTCTGTGAGTCCAGCACTTTGTGGAATAGGAAGAGTTACTATTAGGAATTAGTTTAGCCTGGGGTTTAAACACCAGCTCTATCACTTAGTAGACACGTGGACTAGAGAAGATCTATTTACCCCTGGGAGCATTATATATAAAATAGGGATAAAATACAGACTTTTTTTTATATACGATAGTAGCTTATTTTTACATCATTTTGTACATTTTTTTTAATCTCAATTGTAATCCCAGTGGGTTTCCCATCACCTGTGTGCCATCACCATAGTCCCGTGCATTTCCCTCTCCCGTTTTTGATCCCATTCCCCACTCCACCCCCACAAAATGTCTCTGGTATATGGCTGTTCATTATTCTTATTATTTTCTCACCTGAAATAGATTTTTTAAAATTGTAGATGTGTACTCTGTACTTCACATTGCAGAACAGACACAAAACATAATATTCCTTTATTGAGCAGTGTTGTTCCACTTAATCATTATTCTAAGTTGTATAAGAGAGAGGAAATGAAGTTATGATCTGAGTGACTTGATCTAACTTCAAGTCCTGAGTTATTGCCACTTACACTATCAAAATAACTTCTGTATCTATTGCTACTTCTTGAATGGTTAAAATTATTTAGCTTGCTTTGGAATCATCTGGAGAACTTGTTGAAAGTAAATTTGGGGTGGGGCTTCTCTGCTCTTGCCCCTTGGGATGGAGACACTTTGAGAACCTTCAAGCAAGGGTATTAGACACTTGAAACAGTGTTTCTCTGGAAACAGCAGTGTGAACTAGCATTCTGTGTGGTCTGGATGCCAGAGGCCGCCCAGCCTCTCCCGGTGCTTCTCTTACCCTTGCAGTACTTGAAGCACTTTGTGTTAAATCCTTCTTGCGTTTTCGGATCAGCCTTCGCCGTCTGTGAGTGTGATACATTTTCTCTGCTGCAACCCAGGACTTGGGCTTATTATCAGGAGGAATGGTAATTCCATACTCCCAGCCTGGAACAGAGTTTGTGAGCCATTTTTAGAAAGATGTGTTTGGTAGATAGACAAATTTAAGGGAAACCTTCACTTTCTCTGCCCCCAAACATTCTCTGCTGTCAAGACCAGATGCCACTGCTCCTTTCATGTTGCTGCAGTTCAGCCAAACTGAATCCAGTCCTATTCCCCCACTGCCCACTTCAAAAGGCTTCCCTGGTGACCTTGGACTCTCCATCTTTATACATCTGCTACCCATGGAAATTAAGTGCATCAAGAATGAAGCTCAAGTCCAAGAGGCAGAGGGGTCAGTGATTAGGAAGTGGGCTTTGAAAACACACACAGCCTGGGTCCAGATCCAGCACTACACGACGTGGTCGCCATTCGTTAAAAAGTTCCTTCAAGTCAGTAAACCTGCCTAGAGTCCAATTTCTCCAGCTAATTGTAACATACCTCCATGAAAGAATTAGTCAAAGCAATGCTTGCATGCAGTAGGGCTAGGATTAGGTACATCATTTGTGCTCAATTCTAATAATTATTACAAGTTCTAGTATGTACAGCAGTGTAAAAAAAGTTTATCATCTATTTGAAATCTTTTGTAGCAATGCTGGTTCCTTTGTATACTACTTGTTCTCATTAGAAAAAATATCAAATTTCTGGTTT
This sequence comes from Condylura cristata, assembly GCF_000260355.1. Taxonomy (NCBI): domain Eukaryota; kingdom Metazoa; phylum Chordata; class Mammalia; order Eulipotyphla; family Talpidae; genus Condylura; species Condylura cristata. The sequence goes on along the minus strand of NW_004567112.1, from coordinate 22,609,442 downwards.
TGATCATTTTAAATGTTAGAATTCATTTAGGTTTTCAGAGAAAAGGATAAGCCATTCAGAGAAGTTAGGTCAGTAACCTTCATTATTGTCAAATAGGACAGTTTCAGAGGCATGGTGTAGTTTTTTCTGAGCTGGGGGTGGGAGTGCCTTCAGTGTGGTGTTCCTAGAGAGGTCATGGGATGTAACTGGAGTAGAGGAAATCTGAATTCCAGCACCTTCCCAAATTCTCACCCTGAATCACCAGCACCTCAGGAAGCCAGCCTGCTTCCTGTCTCTTGACAGCCCCACCCTGAAACTGTCTGAGGACTGGCTTACCCTTAGACTTTGCACCTGTTCACAGTTAACACCAAATAACCTAGTTGTCATGACCAACAGGGCTAAGACTCCTCCCTTCCTAAGTAAATTTACTCTGCTTACACAAGGCCTGTCTGCGGCAGCCGCAGTCAGGTGAGAGCTCTGAAGTGTTACCTTTCTCATCCACTGCACGGTTGATGTCATATGTCCATGCATCATCTTCCCACTCCCAACCTGGAGGACACGTGAGCTCACCAGGTGATGCCGCTTTATCACCGTTCTTTAAAGAGATAAGAACAAAAATTTTAAAAAGTTTCATGGTGTTAAATGGGCTGCAATGGGACAAACTAATCCTTACACCTAACTACAGTGCTTGTGTACTAACTTAGACACCTTACATAAGCATCAGAAAAATCTCTAATATTTATTTATGCACAACTGCCATACAAAAAGTACTTAAGAATACCTCCTGTTTCTACCATTAAGGACTATGTTAGGAAGAGTTACAAGAAATTATTTTTATAGGTTAATATGGCCAGATATTAGCAGATTCATATGGTTCAATATATCTTGTGAGATGATATAAACTGAGAATGTATACTAGAAAAGAAGCCATCAAAGATGGAGAAAGATTGAAAACACATATTTTCAAGTGCAGGGTATTTCTACTGAAGGTTCTAGATGCTAACCACATGAGTAAGAATTAGACAAGAGCAAAGTTTATGTCAAATATTGTTTTTAAAACTAGATTAAAACTGACTTATAAAAAATTCATAGTAAGGGAAATAAAGGCAAATCATGAACCTATGGAGAATTGCTTAGCTTCAATTTAAATCAAGAATATGAACATTGAAAGAACAATAGTCATTTTTCCAAGTTGAGAAAAACATTAAAATGGAATATTTAGGAAAGCAGTCCTAAAATGCTACTGCTGGAAATATTCACTGACACCTCTTGGAAAGCATTTTGGTAATATTCATCAAAATGTGACATTCATTAAAACTTGACCAAGGCAAATCAGTGGTCTCTCCCATAGATAAACTTTCACAGTAAGTAGATATGTATTAAAACTTAGGTCCTAAAGTCTGGGAAAAACTAAATGCCCACAAGGAGTAGATCAGTTAATAAATTACAGTGGGTGTATATAATAAAATTATAGTGGATACATAGTCATTTAAAAAATATCCCATAACTCTACATATAGTGGTATCAAGACATGTCCAAGTTATATTATGTAAAAAATAACAGTTGTAGAATTGTATACACCTTCCCTGGGAGGGTGGAATGTGAATAAGGGGGAGGGATATTTATTAATTCCTTTTTAGATATGTCACAAGGCCTAGACATTTGATTTGTTATGATTTATAAAACTAGCTAAATAATAAATACAACTTGTAAAAAAAAAAATGGCACAACCCAACCTCTCTTGACTGTGTATCTACATCTAGTTGTAAAAGCCCAACTTCTCTCCCACAGAAGATAGTTAGAGTTGCCCTTGTGTGGTTTGTTATTGTTGTTAAGGCTGTTCCAAACATGAGGAGGAGCAGAAGAGAAGCGAGACTTGGAGGGTTCACACACTGATCAGGGTTCACAGAGCTAAGACGCAAGGGTTTATCTCAGGAGCAGCTGCTCACCGTGTCTGTGTAGGTCTCCTCGGCTTTCTTCCACTCGCCCCCAGGGTAGCGACTCTCGTTCTCATACACTTCATCCGTGAACTCTGAGTGACCGGCATCCGCCTCAGTCAGCAAGCTGTGGGTGAGACTCACGTTACCAAGAAAGAAATGATAGCTGACAACACCAGCTATTGCCAGTGGTTGGGAAGCATCTGCACCCCAGGGGTGGCCCGGGTTTCCTCCTCACTTTACCCCTGTGGGTTCTCCATTCCAAACTACTCTTTGTACTAACAGATTCTGACATTCCTTTGAAGAAAGAGCCTGCTGGAACAATGAGACCTAAATTACAGAGAACTCCTCAGATTAGTGGGGTTGTTCCTTCTCGGTAATTAGGGTGGAGACTGGGAAAACAGGGTTGTGGGCAGCTTCTTATAAGGACCTCACGTTCCATATTGGTTTCACTTCAGGACTGCTCAGCTTTTTCTTGGCAAAACTCTTGGCCAACTGTTGAAAAGAATAGGATGCTGTACCCTATCCTCATGCACCCAATTAAAAAAAATATAGTGAAGACAGCCACATGTGGCCAAGGGTGGAAATTTCTACTCAAGACTTACTGGTTTACGTAACACAAACTGAAGGGAGGATTCTTAATTTTCTAGATAGTTCTTAGGTAGCCAGCCAAACCAGGTTATTTAAGACTCCAAACTACACTGGACAATCGAGAAAGCCATACTGACTCTCTGCCATGTCAATTTTCCTCTTAAATTTGGAACGCCTGACAACCATACAGGAAACCACAGAGGTTCCAACTTTGACTTAAGTCTTCTGCCAGGTATGTGCTCCAGTGAAGTTTCTTTTTCCTTTACCATCTCTACATCTTTTCCCTCCCTTAGAATCAAGCACTGGAAAGAAATCAGAAAATAAGTAGTCCCAGTCTGTACAAACTGGGCTTGTCCATAACTTCTCTGGGGCGCAAGAGGGTCTCGGAGGTCATATCCAACTTTGCCAATGCTTTGAGCTTCTGTTTTTTCCCATTAGTTCCCTCTGCCTCTCCCCATGAACCTTTCTTCCTTCTGCCCAATTCAAATCCCATTTCCTTCCTCCTCACCAGTGACCCCAACTGCATCTAAAGCAAGTGTCCTTGGTTATAAGCAATCATATGCAAACACTGGACCTTAACACATTAAACCCAACACACAGATTTCCCCTTCTTCCTGATGACTGCTTTATTGTAGAAGACAAATGTGGATGGAGAGACCAAATTCTAGCTCAGGGCCTTAAAATCCAGCTTCACAAGCCTGTTCCCTCCAGACTCAAATGCATTGGCATTTAAAATCCAGCTTCACAAGCCTGTTCCCTCCAGACTCAAATGCATTGGCATGAGGTAGAGAAAAGAGGGAGTTCTGGTTCTGATTTTATGGGCAGCTCTTGGAAACCAGTGTTTGGTTTCCACCAGAATCCAGGGGAAATATGCTTGTGCTCCCTCTCCTCAGTACTATTTTTTTTTTAAATGATTTAATTATTTATGCACACAGAACTGGGGTACAGGCCAGAGTTGCAGGGGCAGTGAGAGGCTTCACCAGAGACAGAGTGGGGGGCAGAACAGGCAGGTCGACGAAGTACACTGCTGAGGGGAGCAGCGGGCGGGTCAGGAGAGGTCTGCCACGCCATGTGGATCTCCTCTGGGGCAGGCGGGGATCGAACTCATGCGGAAGTGGCTTAAGCTTCTTTGTGCTGCGTTTTAACCCGCTGCGCCACCAGGGAGGGCCACTGTTTCTCTTTTTAATAAGCTTTTTGATATAATTCACATGCTGCACAATCTACCCCTTTAAAATGTACCCTCTACTGTTTATTACAAACATTTCAGCATAATAATTGAGTTCTGGCTTTGGGCCTTGGCTAGAATTGGGTTCTAGCCCCATTTACATAACTCACAAGATGATAGCTTTTGGACAAGTGGTTGAATGTAAAGTGGAACTAAGACTATTACCTGCAAGATAACTCTTGCATTTCTGCCGCATAACCTTTGTTACCTAGTGTTTTTCAAGGATGCTGATATGGCACCCAGCCCTGGAAGGCACAGGGCCAGCAAGCCTACTACCCATTATAAAAGGTCCAGGCCCGCTGCCTCAGGGTTCCTCTCCTATTGTCCAATCCACTGCATGTACAAGTATCACGTGGGCCTTTTCTTGTTGTCTTGTGGGAATGAAGGCTCAGTGGACTAGACCTATCTCTTCCTTTGGGATGCTATTCTCCTAGACTGGGCCAAGGACTTGATTAGCCTGCAAGTCTAGCATGGACTGCCAGTACCCACCTCTCGCTGGCCAGTGACCTGGAGCAAGCAGGGGAAAATCTCAAACCCTGCATGGTTTTTGACACTACCTGTCTTGCAGGCTGTAGTCTACATTCAACAGGGATGAGGCCAGTGCTTAAAACACTGCTGGACACAATTACACACAGTAAGAACTCAGTAAATGTTGTCAGATGATTTTTATGTTTTTATCTTATTATGTGAATGTGAATTCAGGTTTCTGTGAATTTCTATGGTTCTTTGATTTATTCCTGCTCAATAAGCATCATGTAAATATTATCAAGAATAGTTATGTTTGGTACTTTGGAAGGAAAAACTTGATGTCCTTTTTCTTTTCCCCAGAAGACAGAACACTTACCTTCTTTCAGGATCAACTATCCAGTCTCCTTCCCACTCCCAGCCTTTTGGAGGTAAGAAGAATTCCTTCTTGAGTTTTATTTTTCCTGTGACATCAGAAAATTTATGACGACCTACTAATCCAGACGTGCCCCACTTTCCAAACATAAAAGCTTGATTTTCATACTATAAAAAATGGGAAAAACATCATGAGTGAGAAGAAATAAAGCCAGCTGTACATTTTCAAGCCCACCTAGGACTGAGGCTAAGCAAAGACAGAAAGGGAAGGAGCTTTACACTCAGAAGGTGAGGATTTAGCCTGGGCTGTTTATGCCACTTTGGGTGAAGCATTTCTCTAAGATTCAGTGTTCCCATTTGTAAACTGGGACTTAATATGACATTTTATAGTTTCGTTTTTGAAAATGTGAAAGTATTTCATAACAATGATACAGCATGCTAATTTCTCTATTTTTTAAAAATGGCTCTAAATAGTCCTCTGAATCTAATTTTTTAAATATCTATAAAGGCCCTCCCTGGTGGTGCAGCGGGTTAAAGCACAGCACTGAGAAGCTAAAGCCACTTCTGCATGAGTTCAATCCCCGCCTGCCCGGGAGGAGATCTACATGGCGTGGCAGACCTCTCCTGACCCGCCCGCTGCTCCCCTCAGCAGTGTACTTTGTCGATCTGCCTGTTCTGCTCCCCGCTCTGACTCTGGTGAAGCCTCTCACCCTCCACATCTCTGGCCTGTACCCCAGTTCTGTATGAATAAATAAATAAATCTTTAAAAAAATATATGTATAAAATCCCTCAACTTATGAACATGCAGATTTCTAAAATTTTATTCGCAAGTATGCTGCCTAGACGCTGGGAAACATTTACCCCACAGAAGTACTACTATCATATACCTGATGGCACCTTTTCCAGGCACTCTACAGGGAACCTGGCTGAACCAGTAAGGTTGTTTAGCACCTGCCTATACCTGAACCAATAGCCAGGTATAGGCAGGCAGCAGTAACACATTTAAATTAGACTGAGAATAGTCTTCTGTGTTGTTTTGTTTTTAAGCAATGAGGCCTACCAGTAAGAGAATGGAATCATTCAAAAATTTGCAGAAGGACCCACTAAATACATTAAATAAAATTACATCAATAAGCATTTCAGGGGAAAAATATAAAAAATGGATCTAAGTCACTCTGCTTTTAACTGTAGAAGTTTGTAAAAATTTACTTTGACTGCTTTAACTGTAATGGGACTTTAATTAACTAAGTGGATTTTAAACTCAGGGAAGGATTTTAATTAATTGGATTTTAACTCAGGGAAGGAGTTACAAATTATCTCTGCTCCTTTTGAAGGATTCTGGTAGCATTTCTCTGGGCATGCTCATGTGAGGCTCCCCAAAGTGAGGAAAGATTCTGCTGCTATTTAAAGACCCTTACCCCCAGACCCCAAGCAGGCTTCTTCAGGGGTGCCAATCAACAGTCTTCATTTCTAAGTGTTTGAGTGTGCATTGCCTTGGTGTACCCCGATGACAACAGAAGCTCACACCAGAATTTGCCTGTCCTCTTAGGGTGTGGTTCCCTCAGAAAGGATTATAGGTAATGGTGGTGATGTTCTCAAAATGAGAATGTTTTCTCTAAGGATGAAAAAGGTAAACACTCTCCTCTACAAGAAGGAAAAGACATTGATGTCATTAACCATACCATTTCTGCAAAGACGGTGAATGTTCCTTCTGCAAAGCTATTGAACTTCTTCTCAACAGCACTTAAGCCCAGCCAGATGTTCACTCTCAACTCCACGGGCATCTTCGGACCATTGCTTTTTTCCTGTGGATACTGAGACATACATGGGGATATGACATGTCACCCCAGGCACCGACTTTCACGTCATATTGAGACCGAGCCCAGAAGGGACTGAACATGTCATCATTGTCCTCACCAGCCTAATTTTATGTTTCTGTGGTTAAAACAGTTTCAAATGATCCTACGGCAAAGATTAAAATAGTAATGAAAGCCGTGGTCCCATAGATCCCTACATGTCCCTGAGACATTTTCAGGAGGTTCTTGAGATTAAAAACTATTTTGCTAATAACCCTGAGATGTCACGGATAACATCTGCTGCCCTGATGGTGGGACAGCAATGGAGGTTGAATCTCCAGCCACTGTACCCGGAACCAAGGTAGCAAAACCAACTATACAGGGATTAGTTATCCCCACCACTCTCAGAGAAGAGCAGAGTGCCAGTTTCGCTGAAGAGTCCCTTGGTAAAGCAGTAATAGTTACTGATCCCATTTGATCACAACCCTTGAGTACCTACCTCTTCAGTATTTTGTAATGAGATGGGCACAATACAATAAGTGATTTTGCTGCATATTAACTTAAGTCTGGATAGAAGCTCTTGAGCAATTGTTAGATATGAATTGAACTAGCCTTTTGTTTCTCAATAGAATTTACTTGTAACAGCTATTAACAGATAAACATGGTTATTCCAGTGTTTTCTTTTTTAAAGATTTATTTATTTACCCAAGAACTGGTGTGTAGCCAGAAGATTCACCAGAGACAGAGTGGGGAGCAAAACAGGCAGATGGACTGAAATACAATGTTGAGCAGCAGGGGAGACAGGAGAGGTCTGCTGGGTCATATGGGTCAGCTCCCTGGCTGGGGATCAAACTCATGCTGCAGTGAATGGCTATAGCTTGATAGCGCTGAGACTTCAATGTTTTCTTAAAAACAAACATAAGGGTCCTCCCTGGTGGTGCAGCAGGTTAAAGCACAGCACTGTAAAGCTAGTCACAGCCGCTTCAGTCCAAGTTCGATCCCTGGCCGGGGAGGTGGCCCACATGGCGTGGCAGACCTTTCCTGTCTCACACACTGCTCCCCTCAACAGTGTACTTTGTTATTCTGCCTGTTCTGCTCCCCGCTTTGTCTCTGGTGAATCCTCTTACCACTCTTGCACCTCTGGCCTGTACCCCAGTTCTGTATACATAAATAAATCTTTAAAAATAAAAAAATACATATATAGTAACTGTATTTTGTTGCCAATATAATATTCAAGTTTCAAATAAAAATGAATTTTAGAAAACTTTTATAATTCATTGTGAACTGAGTAGCTTCCTAAGACAAAGACTATCATTTTTTTTATTGTATGATGAAATGTGTTAACAGTAGGAACATCTGCTAACTCAGTGAACCTAATGCCTTCTAAGTGACTATCATTTACTGTTACAGTATCATACAAGGATAAAAGAATCATTCAAATGTAAAACAGATCAAAGAATTTTAATGTAGCAGAGAATGAAAAATTCACTGGTATTGTTTCAGATTCCACATTGCAATCAACCTTCAAGTTACCACTTAACTGAGTTTAGCGTTATACTTATTTGAAGTGAACATCCATGATTATCTGAAAAGATTATGACAATACCCCTCCGTCTGCAACTACATCTTTACATGAGTGTGGATTCTCTTCATATATTTCAACCAAACAGCTTATTGAAAGGTAGAAGATCTGAGAACCTGAATCACATTTTTGTGAAGTTAGACATTGGTGAAGTTGGTAAAATGTTAGACAACATTAGCTCTGTTCTCCGATTTTAAAAAGTAGTTATATTTACAAAAACATGTAATTGATGTTAACATGTAGTAGGTTTACTATTGTTATTTTTAAATTAATTGAATAACTAAAAACTTCTTGGTTTTAATTTCTAGGACAGTAAATATTGATAGATATAACTCATATAAACAAAAGTTCTCTGGGGGTTTCCTTGAAATTTTTAAGAGTGTAAAGGGGTCCCAAAAACCAACAAAAAGCTCACTGAGTTAAGTGACTCCCTAAACTGGATAATGAGTATTAACAAAATCAATCCGTAAATAAAACATTCTCTCAAAAGCATTTTGCTGTTTATCCACTGAGTTCTAAATCTGAGCAGAGAAAATACCACTTAGCCTCCTCTCCCACCCCCTGTGAAGTTTTATTTATTAATCAGTTTGCTTCCACCCACCGCTGAGGTCAATTATAATTGTGGTTCTATCTTAAGTAAAATTTATTCCACCAAGAGGTACTTGAAAGAAGATAATAACTGGTTCTATTTTCACCCTCCTGATTAAAGAGCAAGTCCATTTATTGGATGTTAACAGATATTTTCTTGTTTTAAGAGAACTCTCTCCTGCTTGCTTTTCTTCTCAAACAGCTTAGCTTGGGATTGTCTAGGGTATGGGGGATATATCAAGATGTGTTGTTGGGGACAATTCTGGTCTTTGTTTATAGCCCTGGGGTTCCTTGGCTTCTCTATATGCACACAGACTACATCCGGGTCCTGGGATGGACCAAAGGATTCTAGGAAGTTCCTGAATAAGATGCAAAATACTGGATGCAGGTGAGATGCGTTTCTTCTGGAGGAGAGGACCAGTAGTTTTCATCAGACACTTGTGGAACCCCTGATTCTGAAAGTGGTCAGTTTTCCCATCCTAAAGTAGCCAGTCTCAAAAATTTTCAACACAAGGATCCATTTGATTATGGCCATAGATTTCATGGAATATCCATGTTACCTTCTCTCCCCGCCCCCCTGTCCCTATTTCCCAAATGTTCACTAGAAGTGAAGGGGAACAAAGGTTGGCTCCCCACACAGTAGAAGTGAGAGAATTCATGACACAAAGCAAAGGGTTCACAATGCTGTGTCAATAGGAATGTCACATAGACCTCAATGGAAGTATCCTCTATTGACTGTCAGCAGACCTGGGACACTTTTCTGACCAACTGCCCAGAAAGAGGAGCCAGAACACGAAGGCACTGATCACCAGCCCCTAACTGCTCAGAGACTGGCCAATGATAAAGCAGCCTCTTCGGTGGATCATGACTTTTACGTTTAAGTATTTCCATTCTGCAGTAATGAAGATGTACCTTCAAGAAGATGGTCTGGGTTTTTCCACAGAATTTCCCAGATGCTTCCTCACTGGTGGTTGAATATAAAACACGGTGGGCGGGAATGCGGGCATAGGCCAGTCTCCTCTCTCCCCGGATCATCCAGATGATAATGTCGGGCATGCTGTTCTGTGGCTGGTCACGTGGGTAGACAGAACAAGAAGTGAAGCTATAGTTAGTCTAAATCAGAGGGACTGGAGCCCTGCAGCACCATTCAGTACAAAAGCACTCTGGTTAGGACTTTGCCCCAAACTCCACACCGTGAGCCTGCCAGGCTGGGGCAGGTAGTGGCTGGCTGAGAGGGGGGTCTGAGAGCCCAACCCACCTAGTGGGCTCTGCCAGGTCTTTAGGGAAATACCCTGTTATCTTGTTTATCATTGGAAGAAAGCCATTGATAGTATCCAAGACGTTTCATGGGACACACACAGAGCACCTGTTTTACAATCCGATATTTTCCAAATCTGAACTAGTTCATTTTTTTAAGAAGCCTTTTTCCTGGTTCTCAAGGTGAAAGCTTTAAAAGTGCCAAGGTATACAAAGTATAAAGTAAATATCAGCCCTAATCAAATGTTATTTTTCAAATTTATTTCTATCCAAGTATATTAACCCCCACCCCGCCCCATCCCCATCTCTGCGAGGCAAGAGGAGGGGGCCCTATTCCTTATGTTTGCCTGCACTGTTGTAAGCCCTTTTCACTCATTGTCTTCTTTACTCTTCACACAACAAGACTGTGAGGTAGGTACTACATGTATGTCCATTTTACACATGGGGAAACAGGCTTAAAGAGGCTGACTACCTCGCTCAAAGTTAAGCCTGACAGATACAGGATTCAAATTCAGGTCTTTCTACTCTCAACCAAAGGTGGCATCTTAATCCTCTGGACTACACAGATCTGCTCCTTTATCACTCAAAGTATTCTGAGACTATCACAACAACGACAATGATGGTTTGTCCTCTTAGAGACCAGCACTGCCCACTCAAAATTCTTCTCCTGCTCCGACTTTAGCAATATTCCTTCCGTGACTCATTAGTGTCCCTAATCCAACCCATCATTGATTCCTCATCCCTCGGGCCTGCTGAGTATCCAAAAAATAATGTCCTAGCCCCTCTGCCACCCCCTCTCCCTGGAGGCCCAGTAAAATACCTCCACATCAAGTGCCCTTAAAGGTCCTACCTCTTCGGCCAGCTGCATCAACCTGTCAAGCCAGTCCTCCATCTCCAGCAATGCTGACTTTATCTCTATGGGCTCAGTTCTCATCCTCACAGCTGCTTCTTGTATCTGATAGAGAGATGTGGATCGCAACTTTCGGATCTGAGTATCAAGAACTGTGACATTAGATTTTCCTTCGGGGAGATGCAAAGCACATCTAAAAAGAGAAAGAATTTTAAAAGTAGCTTTTTAGGCTTCAGAACTGTGAAGTTCATTTATGTTTGCTCTCCAGCTTGCCAACACCACCAGTGTCCCAGCTCACTCCACAAGGATGGCGGGGCCAAAGTGGAGGTCGAGTGAAGCTCTGACACTGACGGAGCAGAACGGCCAGACTGATGTTCAGGAGGAAGGAAGACTGGGTGTCCCCCACCCCCCAGGAACTTAAATGTGGTAATTCATATGTTGACTCTCCACAAAGGACATGTGAGGCTTACAGAATGCAATGCAATGTTATAATGCAATGCTACTTCACTAAAGAGACAAAAATAATAAAATTCCCATCACTAAATAAAAAGGACGGGGTTAAAATTCCAAAGTAACTCCTTGGGCTTGAAGACCGTGAAGTCCCTAAAGGCCATGGAGTCCCTGCAATGAAACAGCCCCTGGCAGTACTTGGAATAAACTAGCCCCCTCCCCCCGCCCCGTGTTCATACAACCACCACAGGGACCCACCAAATGATAGAAAAGGACGGGAAGTTAGAGCTGACTTAGCTGAAGGACACTTGACTTAGGGACCACACGCCCAATGCACAGACTCTCCAGCAGGTCTGTGAATGCTTGGGACTCAAAGATGAGGGAGAAAGCAGCGGAACCAAACGAGGGCCACAGCCTTTGGAGCTGACTGCCTATGCACAGACCCAGCTTCCACCATTTACTGGTGCTGTGATCTGGGTCACTTAATCTCTTGTTTTCCTTTCTTTAGTATGGGAAAACAATACCTACCTTATCAGAATGTTATGAAGAGTAAATGAGTTAAAGCATCTAGAGCAATGCCTGTCTCATTGTAAAGTCAAAATAACATTGCCATCACTTCACTGTTTCATCAGATATTCAAAGGGCCATTTGTGGAGGCCCAGGTCCTGTTCAAAATGAGAAGTCTAGGGCAGGCGGGGCAGAGGAGCCCTCTTCTGCCAGGGCCTCCCTATCACCATGGCTGTTGGTACCACAGAGGAGGCTGCACCCGTTTTAGGGCCTTCTACACACATTGTGTCTCCCTAGAATTCCATTTGTTGAGTTCTACCCAGCTTCTGAGGTGAAGGAAGTCCTACATGACTTCCTTCAACACAAATTTCCTATTACATGAAGTTAAAAATGCCCCAATTTGATCCCTTAAAAAGTTTCCATCAGGCCCTCCCTGGTGGCACAGTGGGTTAAAGCACAGCACTGAGAATCTAAAGCCGCTTCCGCATGAGTTTGATTCCCGCCTGCCCCGGAGGTGACCACATGGCATGGCAGACCTCTCCTGACCCGCCCGCTGCTCCCCTCAGCAGTGTACTTCGTCAGTCTGCCTGTTCTATTCCCCATTCTGTCTCTGGTGAATCCTCTCACTGCCCCTGAGCCTCTGGCCTGTACCCCAGTTCTGTATGCACAAATAAATACATCTTTAAAAAAAAAAGTTTCCATCAACTTGATTCTTTAAAAATTGATCTTCAAAAATAATCTAAGCTATGTCTGTGTGTTGCTCAGCAAACCTTTAAATGCATAAACATTTTCTACAGCAAAGATAACACCAAAAGTTTCTGTTTGGCTGTGTTAGTGATCATGGCAATGTGTATGAAGGGTGAAGTCCCTGGAATGATTCTTGAGGCAAAAACTGCAAAGACACACCTAACTTCAATAAAAAGAGGCTGACAGCATGAGATCAGTAGCCGGAAGTAGCGACACAGGCTTGGAAACCCACCCGACTTAAGACATTAGCTCACCATGTCAACTTCATGGGCCTCAGTTTATAAAATAAGGCAACCAGAAAAGATGACTTTTTAGGACTCAGGTGTTCAGTCTGAATTTAAGCAGGCGCCCAGAAGTACCTCAATTTCTATTACCCGGCTAAGCCACTAGGAGGCACTAGAACACAGGAAGATTAGGGATGTAGCCCAGCGGGGTGGAGAAGTCCCTGCCTCTCGCTGGTGGTGAAAGCGTTCAGCATGCTTTTCTTGGGGAGCTTCCCCGTCCACTGTTTTATTAGCCAACATTTAAAATGAGTGTGGAATGAATCACTTCCCCCTTTGATTTTCAAATGCCAAGAGATCTGGGCTGTTTCTTCAAGTCACAGTTACACAAGGTTCTTTGGCTCAAGTCAAATTCACGTGCTTCATCAAGGCTTGGCTAGAATGTGCACTTGGTATTAATAAAAGAGCAGTAAAAAGTCGGTTTCTGTAAAAGTGTTAATGAATTAGGAGCCTTGCCTGAATGGCGAAGGCCTTGCTCCACTCCACTCCCTCCAGGACTCAAGAGTCTTAACCTCCGGAGGGCCTAAGGGTGGGCGCCCAGGGCCTCTCCTCGCCTCTCCCCACGCCCCACCACCAACCTGGGTGGGGCTTCCTGGAGAGGGCGCCTGGCCTCCAGGGCCGCTTAGAATTGGCATTAAATCACACTGCAGTTTTTCCTTGTGGAGTTTCAGAGACTCCTCCCTGAGAGGGCCTTTTAAGAAACTTGAATTCATTTTCAGGCAACCCTTGGAAACAATTCCAGAAGCTCTTACAGTTCTTATGCTTAGGAGAGCAGAGGATCACTGGAAATTCTGAGATCACACTACCTTGTGTCTTCTATGATGTCATCGATCAGCTTCAGCTTCATTTCAGTCAGCTGGTTTGGCGGAATTTTACTTTGTATCCCTGATTTTAGAGCCTCTATATTTGATTGCTAAGGAATTTGGGAAGAGAGGACATAATTATGTGGTTATACCCAGGAAGATTTGCTTTTTGCTTACAAGAAAAGATACACCAAAAGCCTTAGTAACAGAAACGTTAATAGTTATTTTACCTTTAATAATGCTTGCCATAACTCAGCACTGTTTGTCTTTAGAATACAATCAATACTGATATATGTAAATAGTACAATCTTTTAATATAGTTTTGGCCTTTGAAATCATGTAAAATTGTAAATAAATCACTAAGAACAGTGCAAAGAAACCCAGAATAGAACACAAAACAGAAACAAATCTAACTATATTTTAGATGAGTCATGTAACTATACTGAATTAAGACAAGTAACTTTTGATACAAAGTATTTTGATTCTATGTGGTCCGAAGGAAAGAGCCAGATTCTAATTAGGTGTTGTTCACAGTGGAGTATCTGGATTTTAGGATTAAGGGGATAGGTATACATAGAATAATGGAAACCAGGTCTTTCACTTTTGGAGAAGGGACTTAGAAACAGGAAGACTAGAATAAGCCCTGTAATGGGGTGATGGAATTGGAGGTGTTCTAATAAACTCATTTGTTTTTAGTATTTTGATAAACACAGAAATACATCTACAGATGCACGTGTGTGTTTATATACAAGTTTGTCTGCCGAGAAGCAATGGCATCTCTGAGGCAGAAAGCCATCAGACACTGAGCCTGGTTCCTTACATGTCACTCCCACTACAAGGCACCAGGACTCCTTGGAGACAAGGCAGTCCCACAGCTGGGGCAGGGAAAGGACAAGAGGAGCCGGGAATCCATGGTGGGTCACTGTGAGCTTCTGCTACCGGCAACTGAAAGAGCTCCTCTAGGAGCCAAGAGTTCTCATCACCCTGCCCAGATAAGCATGGACTTAGGACAGCTTGGCAAAAAAATTCTTCAAACTTGTAACAAAAGTAGAAAATATCAGACACTGGTTCCTTTGAGCCCACCTCTTCCCACAGTGCAGAATTTCTACTCCACTAACAGCAAAATGTTCCATGTTGTTTTGGAATGTTATTGTTATTGGAGTGACCCGTTCTCCATGCTTGACATATAGTGACACACACTGAGTTGTCCCCCACAACCACACATGCCTCACTACCCTTCCCACAGCTCCCATAATGAGTGACCTTTTGTTGGCCTCAGGACTGCACAGGCATAAGACTGTATCTCCCAACTGTTTTGTAGCGAGCCGAGGTGGTATGACTGGATTCTGACCAACGGAAAGTGAGCAGAGATCAAGTGTATGACTTTGGGGTCCTATCATCATCTGTCCTTTCTTCCCCTTCCCTCAAGCTGGAGGGTGGGTACAGTGGTGAACTGCTTCTCCCAAGCAGAAAATGTTATCTCCTCAGTGAAAGCAGAGCGACAAGAGGACAAGAACCTGGGTCACCGCCACCACCACTGAAACAGCCAACCAGCCTGGGAGCATCTACCTCAGCACCTACTGAGGAAATAGCTCTTACGTGCTCACCACTGCATTCTGAGGTATTGCTACACTGGTATCGCATGCATGCTAAAGGGGAACTCACCAGATGTTCTGCCACAACTAGCAGAATGTTCACTGCATCCAGGCGATGACTGATATCCTCCCAGTACGAAGTCAGGGTAACCACTGGCTTTGTGTGGCTCCAAGGCAAATAATAATAGTAATTCCCTGGTTAGAACACAGAGGGTCAGTGAACAGTGTGGACACTACAAGTCATGCTCATGGAAGAAATGTGCTTGGAGAATGGTTTGGGTGGTCTGGCTCTTTTATTTAATTAAGTCAGTGGGAATACATAGAATATTTTTATTCACTCAATCTGTTTTGAAATCTCTCTAAAATACCTTAGTGAATGGCATACAATAAGCCCTGAATCTTTTAGTCATCCAACATCATGTGTCTGAATATCACTGATGATTCTAGAACATGGCTGTAGAACACATGGAGCCTGGAGGTCAGAGTGCATGTACCTGTCCCTGGAAACTTATTTTAAATAAATATTTGTGTTGGAAGTAGAGCAAGAAAATGTGGTTTTTGGCCTCCCTGATGGCACAAGGGTTAAATCTTTGAGCTATGAAGCAATCCACAGCCACTGCAGCAGGAGTTGAACCCTGCCAGGGAGGTGACTCACATGGCTCAGCAGACCTCTCCTGTCTCACCTGTTGTACCCCGCAATAGTGTATTTCAGCAGACCTGCCTGTTCTGCTCCCCACTCTGTCTCTGGTGAATCCTTTCACCCCTCCCGAACCCCTGCACCTCTCACCTACACCCCAGTCCTTGTGAGCGTAAATAAATAAAAAAAAGTAACTTTTTAACTTCAGCTGGTAATATGAAGTTTGGTACAAGGAGCTACCTTGTTTAAGAATTATTAGCCAATGTTTTCTAGTACATTTTGTATTTTAAAACTTTTAGTGCAAACATTAAGTAAAAACTGAGACCACTGTCCAGACATTTGGTCAGAAATTCTACCTTCCTTCTCTAATATCTCAAGCCACTTGTCATTATCAAGGCAGTCTCGTACTGTCTCCTACACTGTGTACTTTATACACAGGAACACAAGCTCCTCAAAAGCAGGGATTGTTTATCACCCATCGCTGTTCAAATACATTTACTAATTTTGCACTGCAACTCTGGACCCGATGGAAGGGACTGAAAGTTAGAATGAAGATGTGGCTGCGGTCCTGGTGTTGGTGAGCAACAATGAAGACAAGACACTTGATTTCCCAGGCCCTGAGCCAGGATCCCTTCACTTCCATGACTCAGTCTACAACTCAGGGCCAGGTAGTACAGAGGTTGGCAGGGCACGTATGGGCTTTGGAGAGCGCAGTGTTCATCAAGTCTCAATCTTGTGATGTCAAAAAGCAGAGCGATAACAAAAGTGGAGCAGGCCAAAGAGCACTGGGGTTGAACCCCTGGCAAAGGACACCCAGCTCCTTGGATCTGATCAGTTACCAAGTGCCTGATCTCCCACCTCCTTTCTTCACCCTTCAACTGTAGCCACTAATATTTGCTGGGGCTAATGGCAGCCAGAGGGAGAAGATGCACACACACCTTGGCTTGTGCAGTCCGCACTGTAACAGGGGAAGGAATGGTTAGCACCAGCCTTACCATCGAATATGGCCCGGCTGTACTGAGTGGTTGATGCCAGAGGCTTACAGGTCGTGTCAAACTTGTTGCCATAGTTTCCAATGCTGACTTCAAATTGAATGGCCTCCCCAACATCCTGCAGCATGGTAGCCGAGTGGAACACAGCAGACAGGCTGTACTTCCTCCTTCGCTGGTATTTCTAGTGTACGAGCAGACACAAGGTTCAGTAAAACTCCCTTTGTTCTCACTGACATGTGGGTTTCTAGTGGGTTAATCTAACATTAATAATAGCACTGAATTAAATGCCAGTGGAAAATTTTCTTGGCTCTATCAGTTCCCCACACTCATAAAAGTGGACAAAGATAGAGGCACCAGGATGATCATTGCAATATTGATGAAGGAGAAAAATGAAAATATGAGTCTTTCAGTGGGTACGGATTAAATCAAGACCATATAATAGAACAAAAATTCACCAAATGACTTAGATACATTCATGTGTGCAACATGGGAACCAGATATATATGTTTAATTGAACCCATTAAGTATACAGATGTTTATAGCTTGCTATTGGCAGATGCATGAAGGGCGACTGAAAGAAGACAGATCCCATTGTTAACAGTAGTGACTGTCTTATTTCATATCAGATCTCAATGATTAGCCATAGCTAAACTAAAATGGGTCAATTTCCTTTCTTTTTAGGCTGAATACTACCATGTTGTGCTATTGAAAATAAAGGAGGCATATGAAAAATTCTAAGAGATTTTTAAAGCAAACACCACTGGCTGTACCAGGCTTTGTGACAGGGGACCTCTCACAGGAGCTGGGCAAAGATTCTCACAGAGAAGACATTTTGATTGCCTGGAATGTAAGTGGTCACCTTATTCGGGAAAGTCTCCTTGGCTATTTGTCCTTGTTGTCTCTCCATTTCTGCTTCTGAATCCTGCATGTTTACAGGTTTACAGGTCTGGGCTGCTAAGGCATTCACGCCACTTCAGTCTAATGGCCTCCTGGTCTCATTACTGTAAAGTACACAGCGCTGTCTTTGTTCACACACTCATCTGGCATGGCGTTTGGGCTGCGGCCACCACACTCACATTTCTGCTACCAGATTTTGGGCTTTTTTTCTCACATCAAGTCACTCTGCAACTCCAACTGGGTACATGTCCTACCACTCAACTCAATGGATATTATCAACTTGCAGAGTCCACAGATCCCACAGGTCAAGAGCTTAGTCCACATGACTGCCCCACTTCAAGTGCCAATTGCAAGTCCAGGTTGTCAGCTGTCCTTCTGCCTGATAGACCATAAAGTGAAAGTTTCCATGTCCCCTAATCCCTCCTGTCTTCAAGGAAGAACGGGGGCTCAGAGCTGATGTGCTGTGGGCCTTCATGTCAGCATGCCGGCCTGCATGGGTACGCCTGCAATGTACCAGATGCTTCTGTGGCCATTTCCCATGACCACCCAATATTCATTAATCATAGTTTGGGGATATTGCTATTCTTACTGGTTTTTAGCAGGGCATTAACATCTCTAAAAATGAAGCAGTTTCATCAACCCCGTAAGGTTGTAACAGATTGATCAAGAAATTGAAGGGCACTTGTTATGACTCAGGCATCTCCCCAACTCTACCATAGCTGACCCTTCAGTCCCTGGATGTCTCCTTCCAGTCTAGGCTAGGACATGCCATCCCACCACTGAAGACACCCTCTTTATACCAAATGTTACCCCCATGCCAATATTTACCTCCACAACCAGCAGGTCATCATTTGAAATGGGCTCAAGCTTTTTATCTGGTGGTGTCTTTTCAAGAAAAGTGCTTAATTCAACCAAGATTCTGCCTCTGTAGGCAACTCCTTCCCCCTGAAAGACAACAGTACAGGATTATTCATCTAGTGTTAGACAACAGCAAAAAGAACTCTGTCTTTACTCTAGCTACAGAAAGTTTCTCTTTCCCGTGGACCTGCTGCCCAAAATGAACCAGTCAGTAACTATCTGTTTCTGCTGGGTTCCGGTCTTAAGTGTCTGAATGAAGAGCCAATGACTTCAAGCAGCACCCAGGGAGCAGGAAGCTAGAGATGAAAGGATTTGGCCAAGATTGAGGTCAGAGGCCTTCAAGTTAAACTCTGTACCTGGAAGGGATTCCAGATGGAGGGAGGAGGGGCTCTAAAAGTCCTCTAGGCTCTGCACAAGAGCTCTATGTGTATCTGTGTTAACTTGGCTCCTTGCCACCTCTTAGAGCAGCAAGGCTGCCGTGTGGGCAACAAGAACAAGACTCGGAGTGACTTTGTGTAGGAGAGAAAGCTGTTCTGGGTCTGGCTGAGCATGAAAATGAATAGTGGATCCTCCTCCCACTGGTCAGCTGTGTTGGCAAGAGAATCTTCTGGAGAGGAAGAGAGAAGGCTTCCACCTCTATAACCAGCCCTCCACCCTTCCCCAGTCATGGCTTTTTCCTCTACCTTGGTTGTTTCATTTAGCCAGGACTGGCCTTTGGGAGATGAACTTTAAAAACCTTAGTGTGACTTCTAATGTGGTGGAAAGAGGACAATCCCATCTCAGGGACTCCATGTCCTCATCCCTAAAATGGAGAGTTTGACCAGGTCTGGGATAGCAAAGAATATCAGCCATGTCACCTCCAATCTTCTGGCACAGAAGAGCTCGTGGGCTTGTTAGGAAGGAGCCAGCACTGACTACTGCCACTTGCCTCAAGTGTAGGCATCGTTATACGTGCACCAACCACCATATCTGGGGCTCTCCTAGGCCCTTTATTCTTATTTTCTAAAATTCAAGGAGTGTGAGAGTTCTGTTCTTCAAATTTGATCAGGCATCTATTTTTGTTTTTGGGGATCACCTAAATATGAGAATTAGTGATAGTCATAAGAAGGAATCACATTTAATCAGTGCTCATTAGCAACAAGTCTTCATTGAGAAACTGACCTTTCCAGTGTTTAGTTCATCATAGGGATCCGGGAATCCTGTGTACTCTCTGGGGCTCCCATAAAGGTTCAGATAACAAGGGCCAAATGTTGGAACAAATCCCACCTCCATTTCTCCTGTATTTGCTGAGAAAAAACAATGCTTTTTAGATTTTAGACCTTTAGTATTCAATCTATTGAAAGATGGCAGTTATTAATTAGTTGAGTGAGATTATTTTCTTCCAATTTGTGAGTTAGTTTTATTAGTGCACATTATAAGCATTTGTGAAACTTGCCAGAGTTCTCTTCTCTTACTGCTATCAAACATTAAATAAAAAACCTTCAGAATTAGTTCAGGGAAGCTTACGCGATTATTACAGGAAGATACTACTACTCAAATGAAAGCATAAGACTTTCAAGTTGACCTTCACATTTTTTTTTGCAAGCTTATACATGGCATTGTAATAAGATCATTATTTATAATTGGGATGAAAGATTGTATTGTTTGGGAAGTAATTTAAGTGATATATATTAGATTAAGTATTCTTTCCCCCAAAATGTCCTCTAGTCTCAAGCAGTTAGTATAAATATGGCAGATGTTAAAAATACAAGACACTTAAACATGTTAAATGAACAGCACACCTATAGCTAACACCACACAAGATTCATAAACAACTTGATGTCCCAACTCATGACCTTCTGGGCCTCATGAGCATGTAATTGTGCTCTGGACTTGTGCTCCTTGCTCTTAGCCAGACCATTTTCTTATGGGGGGCGGGGGCATTGAGGAAAGAGCAGCACCAGTAGAGATTCTGTGTGAATGGGCAGATGTGTGAGCTCTCCCAACCATCTGAATGGCTCCCATGTGGAAAAGCGACAAGTGTATCTGGGAGGAGCTACAGGAAAGTAACCGGTTCATTCAGTATGAAAAAAATCTTTCTATGAATTAGAGATGTCAGACAAGGGACAGAAGAAATGTTAATGCCGAGATTTCAGCCTGTCATTCAGGATGTCATCCAGACAACTCCTGCGTAGGAGACAGTGACAAGGCTTCCTCTGGGACCCTTTCCAACTCTGTGAAAGGTAAATGTGAAAGAAGGTGAGCAGGATGAACATTGACAAACAACTGAAAAAACTGCATGGACTTGCATTTTGCCATCTTTTTGTTATTTGAGGCTTTCCTGCATATGTGGATGGGCTGGGGCGTTATTGCAGAAATAGGAGCCACATAGACTGGCAGAAATTGGCAGAACTACAATCTCAGTGACAAGAACAGGGCAAAAAAAACACTTCAATTAAAATGTAAGAAAGCTAAATCTGACAGCCTGTGGGTGGGACTTGGTATCACCCTGAGGTGCTACGCTTCCCAACTGTTTGGAAATCTCTTATGAAACCTAAATAGGGAACAAATGTTTTTCTAACAGAGATTTCTCTGACTCATGTTACATCTCACCAAGTGAGCTGGATGAAATGAATGACTTATTTCTGAACATATGAATTGGTTTGGTTTTATCTGCTCTGCCTGAGGGAATATTGCAAAGTTGTCTGATCAATTAGGAAGCAGGGGTTAGCCTTTTTGTGCTAGAATTTTTTGTTGTGAAGGAAAGGTAGCTGGTGAGCTAGAGGATTAAAACAGATCCATAGTAAAAGAAGGAAGTCATTTCCAGAAGATGAATTACAGAATATTCAAGTAAGCTTGAAGACTCTCACATTCTAATTGTGTCACATTATGGATGGACAAATGGCAGCCACAGAAGTGATGTGACCTGGCAAAGTTCCTTCAAGATAACAGATTTAGGCTCAGACCCTTATTTTCATAATTCAGACAAAGGCACGTTCCACTAAACCTTCCATTCCTCTGGTTCAGTTTCACCTCATTGAATATCCTTCCTTAAAAGCCTGCCCAAAACAAAACATCAATTCTTTTGCTTGGCCACTAAGGTTTTCCCTCTAACCTAGCCATGAGCCACTCTTCAAACAATCTTTTTACACCTCCTTCATCTCTCAGCAGCTCCCTTACATTTTGAACATCTCTAAGTTATCTATCTTTTATTTTTGAACTTTAAGTAGATGCTTGTCTCTATGACTATATTATAAATTCTGTGGTGGAGGACAGGATTCAGGCATGTTTTAGTTTGATTCTTTAAACATGTAGTACTAATGCTATCATGGAGTATTAGCAGATAAATACTTGCTAGGTACTTGATCAAATGAATGAAGGGATGAAGTATTACCAAACCTTTCAGATTTGCTGTAAACCTGAAGACTATTTAATATTCATATAGTCTAATTATAAGACAATGAGATTGATTGTCAAATATAAGTACAGGGCATTGTGCCAATAACAAAGAAGCAGATGGCAAAACCTTATACTGAAAGAGCTGTAGCTTGCAAAGTTTTCTCACATGTAATATCTCCTTTCCCCCCTCACACCACCTCTGAATTACAAGCATGGCGGGGATTATCATGCCTCTCTGAAAGTCAATGAGCCTCTCTAGAACTCAGCACTTTCATTTATTAGAGGAACAACAGCGCCTGATATCTTAAGAGAGTTGTGTAGTCAAGTGTGAGAGCATTGAGCAAGCTTGCAAAGAATGGTAAGTACTGTGTAAACCCAGGGACAAATTAGGGGCCTTTGTACACAGAAGATGAAGACTTGCAGGGTATCAAGTGGAGAATGTCCAGTGTCTTCCAACCTCGACGGCCACACTGAAAGTGGGGGAAAGTGATTTCATACACTTAGGACAATTGACTGAGTGCCCCAAATTTCTATCTACTGAACACAATAACAACAAATATGACATCGCACAAGTGTTCACAGTGAAGCCAAACAGACGGATACTCAGCTGTGAGGCAAAGCCTTAGTTTTAAGTTTAGCCATGCAGGACAATAGGCAGCACTAATACAAAAATTATTACTCTAATAAAACTATTTTTGAGACAGCAAAATGAAAAAGCAAAAGGGTTCTAAGGGCTGTCAAGTGACATTAGTAAGGTAATAACAGATTAGAAGATCTAGAAGGTAGTAAAATTACAAGGCAAAAACCTGTATACGATCCAGCCCCAGTTCCCGAAGGTGAGAAATCTATGTAGTAAAAATACAATTGGTTAAACAACAAGAGAAATACGGGTATTATGGTGACACTGAAAAAGTTATTAAAATCCAATGCTAGGTAAGTGGTTTAGCAACACCAGAAAAATCCCCAGTTCAGACCAGATGACACTTTTGTAGTTAATACAAGTACTGCAGGCTAAATGCAAAATAGCTCAAATCTTTGTGACAACTGACAGAAGCACCACACATGAGCCAATCCAATTTTACCAGGCCCAGGCCAGCAAAGCACTCGAGAAGAGCTGACTTCTCATGGTCAAAGGGGGCCTGGTGACATTTCCCATTTTTAATAAAACATTGAACTTGTCAGCTGTCTGATTCAATTGGGACAAAGGCGGAAAATTCAAGTTAGCCTAGTCTGAAGCTGTGCAAGCAAAGGCTTGTAGTATCTAGCATATTCCTCGCTTCTTGGGGGGAATGCCTGTCCTCATTATTTTGTTAGACTTTCTACAGGGCCTGCAATGAGAGAAGGCCCCAGACACGGGTTGAAACTACTTGTAGCAATTTTTACTATTAGTTCTTCTGAACGTCACCTCCATTCACTATGAAAAAGACTTAATGTCCTAAATGATTATCTTTAGATGATTTAATGACTTCCTGTTAATGACAGATTTATGTCCATGTTGTCAACCTGTTATCTATAATATATATGTAATATAAACATTTTATATATCAAAATAATATTTGTAGAATGATTTTTAAATATTCTGTTATCTTTTAAAAATTAAATTATTTTAATTATTTTAAAATTTTATAATAGTTTATTTTTACATATTTTTGTGCATTTTTCCATCTCAATTATAATCCCCTTAGGTTTCCCATCAAATCACCCATGTGCCATCACCATAGCCCAGTGCATTTCTATTCTGTTATCTTTATGAATTAATCTAGTCATTATAGCTGGCTTCCTCACTTATAGAAAGAAGTCACTATCACCTCTATCCTTACCCTTCACTCCCTTTCTTCTTTTTAATCTCTATCTTCTGTATTTTTGGCAATGAAAGGGCAATGGCATTTACATTCTACTCAGAACTTGTGCTATGGGTGCAAAAATAAATTTTAAAAATAATGTTTGCACTATAGCAACCCTATAAATATTTTTCTTTACAGTGAAAAGAAATAGTGGGGTTCCCTCTCCTTTGTTCCACTCCAGTAGAATGCCCTCAGCCTCCACCCCTCGGCCGTGGCAGGTCGTGTTCACACGGATTCTCTTGCAGACCATAATGCCAACATGACCAGCTAGGGGGCTGCTCCTTTGTTCAGCATTTCATTTTTTATGGACTTTCTAATTGCCTATTCTTGAGAGAAAGAAGAAATCTATGCTGTTTTCATCATATTTCCAGCTTCTTTTTCATCCTAGGACTAATATATTTTTTAAAAAATCTATAAATTCCCCTCTAAACAAGATAGTGATGAGAGAAGCTTGAGTCTCCCAAGACAATATTTTGTCTCAAATTTTCTCATTTTACTCAACATGTTTAAATTTATTGGTAAAATTAAGTTTTGGCAATCAAAGTAAGCTACTGCTTGTTAATTTTTTTTCTTTCTATTATGGTCCATCTTTTACTCCCTATGGCAATTTCTAACATACCACAGGTATGGGAAAGTTGTTCTTAGAATGGAAAATAACAAATGCAACGCATATGAAAACAAAATATGCATTATCTTAGAGAGTGGCGCTTATGTGGTTTACTGCCATCTGACTGCCTTGTTCCTGTCAAGGAAGTAGTTGAGAAGGGAATTTTATTTTATATTTGGGTAGACTTGTGTCAATGTCTACCCAAGTGCAAGCACTTTGTACTGACACTCAAGATTTATAAAAGTCACTGGGGCAGAGTTTTGGATGGGAGCAAGACACCTAAGCTCTTCAATCTGTGGATTGCCTCAATTATTAATTACTTTTTGTTAGTCATCACTAAAGCATCACTGAAATGGTTGATTATGCTAATCACCCTTGGCTTTTAAGGAACCAAGTGTCTCTTCCTAGGGGCGACCTCAGAACATCTTCTCAGCAAGTTCTATGCTTTGTCTTGTTCCAGCTGAAATAAGTGACTCACCTTCTACTTCCCCACCAGAGGCAGCAATTTTAGAAAGGTGTAGATAGGTTGTTCCAATGACATCATTTTTGGTAAGACGGTCCCTGTATAAAAGAACAGGTTAAGACCTCCACTTATAAGGATATAGCTGCATTTCAATAAGAGAACATTGGCAAAGACCCTAGTCCTCAGAAGTCATCCTGTCCAATGGGC
Source organism: Condylura cristata (assembly GCF_000260355.1). NCBI lineage: Eukaryota > Metazoa > Chordata > Mammalia > Eulipotyphla > Talpidae > Condylura > Condylura cristata. Next base: position 22,584,531 of record NW_004567112.1, on the reverse strand, counting down.
CCACAGCCTTCTTGTATTTAAAAAATCACTTGAAAAACCCATATTTCATTTGTGATCCAAGCTTTGATGAATAAAAGCAGATGTAGAGAACAAGAGTACGCATTTACAACAACTATATGCCTCAACTGATCCTGATGCAGGTGTCCTCCAGTTACCCTTCAAGAAACATTGATCTAACCAGACAATTCATTTCAGCTATGGAAATAGAAAGGTCAAGGGATTTGCCTATGACCATATTCATATGACTGTCATAAACGGATGAATCAATTACAGACACATGACTTGATTGTTGTAATATAGTCACGTAGCATAGAAAAATCATACTTATTAAGTTCATACAAATTATCATGATGTTTAACAACTCCAATGGTCTACATCTAAGCTTCTTTCTTAGGGAGAAAAGTAGATTTCCTGTCCATCTCCAACGGTGACCTATTGCTACAGTACATTGAATCTACTAACACTAAACAAAAAACTATGGAGACAGTCAGATAGGGTAGGTGCCTAACTGATTATCAGTGACTACGAGCAAGTTCCCTGGCCTCTCTGAACCTCAGTGTCTTTATCTGTAAAGTGAACTACCAGCTCTCTCTACTCCATAGGTTTGTTCTAAATCTAAATGGAATAATATAGAAAAGTTGTGTGGAACAACACATAGTGCTCAAAACAATTTTAGCTAATAATGGTGGTGGTGGTGGAATGATGACATTTGCCATTTCCACTCTCGGGAAGCTGTCAGTTGAATACCCCATGCAACTAGAACATACCCCCAAATGGTCTCATTATGACCAATCATTGCTGGAAGGTTGGTCCAGTTAAAATTCCATCAGAACTTTTGAGTTCTGTGAGCTTTCTTTGCATTTAATCAGATAAGCAGCTTTGTCCATTTTCCTTTCTAACAACAGAGTAGCTCTGAGAATGTTTAGGTGGTTCTTCCCAAGAAATTATTTACTGTATTTCTGAGGACAGCAACATTTATCTTGTGGCACTTTCAGATCATTTTCTCCTTCTAATATTTATAAGAAATTGAAAGGTTTTCTGCAATAATACTATTATTAGTATTTTAAAGGAAAACACCCAATTCCAGGACCAATTTATCTCTTTTCTCTGAAAGAAATATAAATATACTGAAAGGTAGGAGTCAGACTATCAGGAGTAAAGTTCTTCAATATCCAAATGTTTAATTCTTTCATTTTGAATTATGCAAGTCTATATATATATATATATATATAGTAGTTTATTATTACATCATTTTGTGCATTTTTTCATTCCAGTTATAATCCCCATGGGCTTCCCATCACCAAGTCACCCTGTGCAAGTCTATTTTTAACTCACCAGTCATATATGGTTAGTTTTATTTTTTCACACACTGAAGGAAACTGTAAAAAAAAACAGGAAAAAAGTTTTATTTTTCAACTTAATCCAGTAGCTATTAAGTAATTATTCTTATTTTTTCTGGGGAAAAGAAAAAAAAAATCAAACCTTGATCTGAAGATTAACAGTTTGATTCCACTCAGGGTTTGCATTTTTCTCAATGACATTTGTGCAAACCTGCAAAATCAACAAAACAAAACCATGGACATTCAAGTTTCTGTCTCTGAATGTTCACAATACATGCACACTTAATTATGACTCTGCAATTTACTTATACATTATATCCTCATGACCTAGTTTATTTTTCTGATACTGATTTGGAAAAATATGACATGAGTCTATTGATCTTTGTTCGATGTGCTAGAAGTTTCCACTATTGGATTAGAGCAATAAGGCAAGTTAGTGCTACTGGGCATTTACTACACTCTAAGAAATATCTCTTCATTCACAGGTTCAAACAGATCTCTGGAGTCTGCCACCAAACTGTGCCCCCCAAACTGGATCCCATTCTAGTCATCCGTCACCTTGTGGGTGGGTATTCAGCCTTGGACCAGAGTCAGCCAACACACTGTCTCTCTTGCAACCCACTAGTAAATCTGGCATCCCTTCCTCAAGCACATCCTGATCCCCCATCCGGACACCTGTAGCTGATGTTTTAGGATTCCCACTTCTTCCCTACCTCCTTATTTGATATCTGTCCCCAGTGTAGCATGCTCAGTGCACCCCTCAAGTACTCTTCCTCACCCCCCCTACTATGGCTATAAAGCCCTGTCTGTCCTGCTGCCCACATTTGTCTGACGTCACCTTATTTTTCCCTTGCCACACTCCAGACGCCTGGGCAACCCTTCACTGCAAATGTGTTTCCCTCTGGGGCTGATACATCTGTCTGGAAATCTCTAATCTTCTGATCTCTGCTAAAATGTCTCTTCTTCAAAAGTGTTCCCACTGATAATAGTGAACCCCAAATCTCTGCACCAATCACCATACAGGCCCCCTGTTTTACTTTCTGCACAGAATTCACCATGATCTGGCATTATCCATTCCAGTTGGCTTGTTTGTCATCACTTCCACTACAAAGTAAACTCCGTGAGAATAATGACTGCCTTGGTCCCTTCTCTATCCCTGGCACATAGGACAGTATCTGATATTTCATAGATTCACAATTATTTCCTGAATTCACTAACCCTTTCACCAACCCTATAAGCATATTATTACATACATTTGTAGTTTGAGAAATTGAAACTAGGAGGTTATAGAATTTGCCTCAGCTGCCTATGAGTGGGGTGAAGTCTAAGTTTAAATCTTACTCTAGAACTTAGGGCCCTTCTGACCCCCCCTCTCAAGAGGGTCTTTAGAAATAAGATTGGTTCATGTGTGTGCGTGTGTGTTGCCAAATCTCACTTTCATAAATAGATGGTTCAAGTAAACAGAAGATGCTAATTCTTCATAGTCACAACTGCCCATGGTGCGCTACTATTTTATTGTGGAATACTTGACCATCTTTTTATGAAAAAGCAGTGGTTACAGGCCTTCTCTGCCAAGAGTCCTCTAGGTGTTCCCAAGTGACTGGGGTGGGGCTCGCCTGCCTGACAATCCAGTGTCAGCAGGTGGTTGGGGCCTGAGAGGCTGAGAAACGGGTGGGCAGCTCAGCTGGGGGCTTTGCTCTGCGGCATTTACAGGGATTGCTGTTGCTGGCTACAAGCTTGCCTAAGATTAAGACGATGTATGGTCCTGGGGCAGAACCCAAATAATTCAGTGGTAGCTTTCACTATTCTAATCTTCCAAAAGATGAATTTTCTAATTTGAGTCCTGCATACTTTCCACTCCAAAATCACCCGTGGAGAAGTCTGGCGTGTTCAGACTCAGATAATCTGTGTTCCCGCAGAGTGCCCTTCTCATCAGGGGGCTACTTTAACAAAGAACAAGCAGGAATTCATGCCAAGAAAAACACAAAGGTTTAAGAATTTATTTCTGGAGCATCGACATTTATATCACGTACAAACCTTTTTTCCAGCAAAGCAAACTTCTACAAAAGGATCCACTAGGTTTTTCTTATCTGCATTGCCTCCAAATATTTCCTTTACCGTCTGTGAAAAGGCATCATCCACTGGAATGCAAAATGTCACACAGCAGAAATTAAATTTTATTCTCTAAAAAGAGGCACTAATCACTCAACAAGATTCTCCTATACATGAAAAAGACAAATGCAACAAGCATTATTCTCCAAAGTGACAAACACTAATAGCATTGTGTTGTAGAAATCCTTTTTGTCTTAGTTAAAAAACACAATGTGTCCTTCCCTCAAAGTTTTAAAAAGAGCACCTTAAAAAAGAAATTGATAAATTATGATAAATTCATCCAGATAAGGGAAAAGGCAATTCTCAATCTCAGGCCTGGTTTCAATGTGAAAAAGTACTATAGTTTAAAATGATTTAGGCTTAGTCTTCCTTTTTCAGAGAAATTCAAGGAAATTTAACACAATTTGGTGTAATAATAGCAGCTGGATGAATAATTTAGCCAACTAGAAATAGCATGTCTCTTTACTATCAAACTCAAAAGAGAATAGAGATTAATTACATCAAGATAGCAATTTAAGATGAGGCTTAATGGACTTCATTTAAGATATTTCCAAGGGAAAGAAGGGATGGGAGACATATCGGATCTTAAGAAAGTGCTGGAGGTTCCCAAGAAAAGTAGCACACCCTAAAGAGGTCTCTAAAGCAGGTGCTGTCTTCTGGGGACTTGAAGAGAGGGTCCCAGAGTTCAGCAGGAAGCCGACATGTGAGCCAGGCAGAAGGATGCTGGGTCCCCAGCATGACAAAGGACTAGCTGGATGAGTTTCTAAGAACAGAATCACTGCATGTGATTCTCTTAAATGCACCGAATCTTTTTTTTTAATACAAAAAATAGTAGTGTCCTATGACTGGTAAGTAACCATCCTTTGCTTAGCCAACCTTAATAATCTGATAGTAAACACATTTATTTCTTTGTAACACTTTGTATTTTCAATTGGGATGAAAGGAGGTGAGAGTGCAGACTGCTGGCCTCACTTCAGTATTTTCTATTTAAGGAGAAGATGTAGAACACTGAGAAAGAATGGATAAAGCAGAACGGTGAGATCAGAAGCATGGCTTGGTGTCCAGTGGACTTGCTCCATGCAAGTTCTCAGTGGGGCCAGAATGAATGAAAACAAGTGTGCACAGGACTTTCAGAAGAAAGACATTTGATGGGGGAACACCAAATACTATTTGGAGTATGAACTTTAACACTTCAGCCTTGCAGCTAACTGGTCAACCTGGCAGGATTAATTCAATACCTACTTTGGGGGATGTCCTCTGCTCTGTAGATTTTCAGCAAGAAGGTCACCCAGCGAAGGGCGATGCCAGCTGGAAGTAACAAATTACTTTCCACATCATCACTGTCATCACGATCTCGTTTCTCAGGCTATGAGGGACACAGTATTACAAGTTATATGCATGGAAATCAGTACTGGTAAGAAGTGAAATCAATACTCAGAAAATAAAACCAATATGAACTATTTCCATTAGGAATTCCTGTGTTTCAAGTTTAAGAATTCAGCCACCAATTCAGCCTCAAAAGAGCTTAACACAATCAAAGCTCAATTTTCCTTCAATCAATAGATCACAAGATTTTTGAGCACTGAATAGTTGACAAAAGGGATTCCTGAAGCTCTTCTGATTGCTCTCTGGTTGCTTATTGTTTCCCAGTTTCTTAAAATGACAACTATCCCTCTGTAAAGCCATGTCTGATATTGCAAATGAGTAGATTAAATGATGCAAGAAATCTTATAGCATGTATCTTTACAAGATCAAATGCCCATTTAGATACACCAGGAAGAAGTAGAAATAAACAAGAAAAGCCATCTTCTCATGAGAAAAACAGGTTCTGAAAATAGGAGGAATTGGAAGGGTTGGGACTATTGGTTGGAAATTGCACCATTTCACAACTACTGCCTCCTACTTGGCTAAACTCTAGGTCCCCTTTTTTTAGTGGGGAAAAAAAAGTAGAAAGTGCTAGAGGAAGTAGGAGCTCACAGGGGGTTCATCTCCGGTTCCTAGGACAAACATGCTGACTTTCATGTAACCTTTAGCACCCGAGCTGGTATCTTCAGGGTCATTGAGAAGAAGCCATTTCCTCATGACAGCATGGCCTGAAATAAAGTCAAAGAACAGAGATGCTGACAGGTCTGTGATTTCACCTGCTCCCAGGTAAGCCAGCATTTCCTCCCAAGTATCTTCATTTGCACAAATTCTCAGGAGAGTTTGTCAATGTCTTCTACGTTGCCGGACCCCATTCCCTACTTCTTATACACACCCTGCTGTCACTTGAACAAGACCCTCTAAGTTCTGCTGACTGGCTTTATAATTTTTTTAAATAATATAATAGTTATATCAAGCTAATAATCTTCACTCCTGCTAAGTATCCTTCTTCCTCTTCAGTGAAGGAAGAAAAAAAAATTTTTTTTTATCCCTTGATGCCCTAATTTTCTTGATTCTCTGAATCAAAACATTCATGGAAAGAATATCACTTACCAGGTTCATCATAAACAAATCCAACATCAATCTGGGGGAAATAATTGAAAGTAGTTCAGGTAGAGTTTACAATCAGTTTAGTCATGTCAAAGAAATCATTATTATATAAGACTCTTGGCTTGACTTAAATTTCCTTGAAACCCAACATTCCATCTTATCCTCTCTATCCCCAATGCTTTGCCCAGTAAGTGGCACACAGAAGACTCTCAATGAATCATGCCAAATGAGTGATCCAGTCTTAGAGCTGGAAGAAAGCAATGAAAGCAGGGTCCCAGCTTTCCTGAGAACATTTCTAATCACTGGGCACTCCTTTTTTGAGCAGCAATTCATTCCATGTAGAATAGCTGCAAGGACACCAACCAAGCAAGCCTTAAATTTCTGGAAAAGCACCCTGAATTTCTCCCTTGGTTTGACTGGCTTCCCATGCTCCAGATGTGCAGTAATTGGTTTGGGAGACAGAGCTCTGAGAACCCAGTAAGTGGAGCTGGGTGATGTGTTTCTTGCCCCATGCAAGCACCCTTGCCCTTTGGAGTGGTGCATAGACTTCCATCCTCAGGGGAGGATGGGAAGGACCGTAGTGCATTTTCCAGGCATTTTCCAGGTATCCGGGCATTGGAAGTGTTTACCTGGAAGTCAACAGAGCCAAGCCAGAGCACACTCAACTGATTTCTGGTCCCTGGGGCATGCATGTTCTGCTGGCTTTCCAGCCCTCAGCAAGCAAGATTATGGCATCAATCCCTCACGAATAACCTCAAGATGTCACCAAGATGGATATCCAGAGATCTGGCTGGGAACCCAATTCCTCATTAGGAAAGTGCCCACCTTTAATGTAAGTTGAATGAAACAGACTGCTGACACCCACCTTAAATTCTCCCATCAGACAATCTGCCCGCAAAGAGTGGGAATTATAAACCTGGAAGAAAGGAAGAAAGGAGAGCCATGAGAAGATGCTGGGTTTTATCAGGCAGTTGTTCAGAGCTGCCGACCCTTCCTACTCTGGGTCCCCTTACCCGAATGCTGATGATCTCATCCATCAGTTCAGAGGGGGCGATGTGAACATTGTAGAAAAATAACTGTCAGAACAAAAAGGAAAATGTTTTAAAGTCAACAGAGTTGGTCTCTAGTGTAGTGGAATCTGATGCTACAACATGGGGGGCCCTTCTTAAAGATCCAACACCCAAACCCAACGAAAGTATCACAGGGCCTAGAAAAGGCTTGAAGCTTATATTTCCTTAGCTTCATGGAACTTCACCTTTTGATGTTGGGAAAAGGGTTAAATAACAATTATAGTATTGATTTAACAAACAAGTGTTCATTTGGGACCATAGGTCTACTGGCTCCTTAAAGTAAAGACCTAAACTTCAAGTGATTTCAAACCTACTAAAATGGATGCTTAGGGTTTGCATGACCTAGAAAGTTGAGTCTAATTCTCTGCTACTTGTTATATACCTCGAGGGGGTAATCCTGTATCTCAAAAATAATATACAGTGTTGTAGCCCTATGTGAACTCAAAAATAATGTTAAAATAAATAAAATACTTCTCTTGACACACATCAGTTTGTCTCATTATTGGTCATGCCAAGTTTAGTGAATTTGTTATGAAAATACATGTAAATTAGGTGTTTGGGGGGTAAAATTCTTTTATTGATTTATGAGTTAGTCTGTTGAGAGGCCCAGTTATTTGATCCTTTCTTTTCTGAGAGATTCAATCTCAAAATTTTTCATTAAAATGGGAAAATTCTGGGACTCCTGAGTGGCAAGGAATTAAGTCTCAGCACTATGTACCTGGCTACCACTGCAGCACGAGTTTGATCTGGCCAGGGAGCTGACCCACATGGCACATCCTGACCCGCCCACTGCTCCTCTCAGCAGTATATGGCAGTTCATCTGCCTGTTCCGCTCCCCACTTCTGTCTCTGGTGAATATTCTCATCCTGTGTGCTTCTGGCCTACACCTCAGCTCTTGTATGCATAAATGAATGAGAAAATTCTGAGGTGGAGATTTGTGGGTATGAGTAAAGACACGGGTGCATTACAAGTCATTCAGCATCCATGCCTGTCTGGCCTTGTCCTCCCCCGTGAATTTTGCCCAGTCTTTCCCAGCGTCCATGGTCAGGTGCCCATGTCACTGTGGACCCACTTCCTACACTTGCTTTAACACTACACAGTTGCAAGTTGTTGTCTATGATTTAGCTGAGAAATTAGAAATAAGAGAAAATAAGCCCTTCCACAAAGCTGGGGTCTGGCTTGAACTAAAAAGAAACTAAAACATGAGCTAGAAGGAGCCAAGGAACCTGTTCACTCCTGTGAATAGCAGTGGGGAAAAAAAAAGAACAGAAGCCAGAGCAGGGCCTGGAATTAGAAGCCACGGGAAACTAAGAGAAACTGAGATAGGAAACAGAGCAAAGGCATCAGCTCAGGATCAGGAGACGCAGGCCTGAGGAATCTCAGAAATGCGTGTACTCAGCAAAGTTAAGGCAAATTCCCCAAATGTATTTGTCTTCACTGCCCTAATTGTTTGTGTGGCATCTGAGATATCTGTCAAGGGATTAAGTGTTTTTGAGGCGATTACAGACGAGGTCAACAGCACCAGACTAGATTTGCAGCATGGGAGAAGGGAAAGAATCTCTTTGTTCATAATTGTTCTCCTTTCACATATAATATCTTTACAGCCAAGTAGGTTTGGATACCTTTAAAAAAGTCGAGGGACTTATTCACAGAGCCCTCCCTCAGGAACACCCTGCTGACTGGAAAGAGCTAGAGCAGATGTAAGAGATTTCATGAGCTCCATCAAGGGACCATTAGGAAGGGTTCCAATTGGAAGTTGTTGAAGAAACACCAAAAACGTGGGCAGCTCTGAGGCCCAGTGATGAGAGAGCTCATGTGACTACAGGCTCTGGGGTTGCTCAATTTAGAGCACTGGAACCTGGCACTGTCTATTCCAGTTAGGCTCACACAGTCCCTCCCACACATGACGGGGGAGAGGCAGTGTTGGACAGAACAGTCACCGGGCAGGAACATGCATGGCCCCGTTACCTCATCAAAAAATGGGTTGTTCCCTCTCTTGATCCTTGTTCGGTGTGTTTGGCCACAGATGTGGACTTTGACGACAGGCTTGATGTTGTTGCCACTTAACTGTCGGCCCTCGATCACTCGGACACGGATCTGCAGGCAGAGAGGGGTGTGGGCCTTTCCCAGGTCCCCCCAACAGACAGCCGGCAGGTGTTGCCTCAGCTCCTTCACCTGCAAGGACAGCTGGAGCCCGGCCAGAGCCGCTTTGCCACGGACGGGGGCTCTTGGACTTGGACTGGACTCTCTCCCAAGGTGGAAACTGGGGCTGGGTTGCAGAACTCAAGACAGTAGCGGGTTTGCAGTAGTCCAGCACCAGCCCCTGCTGCGACTCAGACCACAACCCCGCAGCTGGCCATCCTGCACCCTCACCTGCGCCTACTCCCTCCCGGCTGCCTCCAAGTGGAAGCAGAACCCAGAGCTAGGAAAACGCACACCAGCACTTCTACTGACCAGCTCCTTCCTGTCATGAAAGGGAAAAAGCAGGGTTTTACTTCTCTGAAGAGCATCCTTTGGCTTGGCTGCATCTATTCCCATGTGCAAGATGGACAGCTCCTCTCCTGGCCTGGTGCACTAACGTCCCTCTCCACTGTGGCCTCTGCCCACAGGAGGAGCGTCTTCCCAACATCACTGCAGTCACCAGCAGCGGCCCCATGGCAGTAAGGCGAACTGTGGGCTACCAGAGTCGCTCCTACCTGGAAGTCCTGAGGCTTGTTGGACAGTATCCGCCGGCTTTTCTTTCCTTTCGTGAGCCTCCGGGCGAGATGACCTTCTGACACCATCCCGCTGCTGGGCCCGGCGCCCCTGATTCTGCTATCCAACTTGTCTTCATCGCCTTCATCATCCTCTTCTTCTCCTGAAACACCGCAAAGGAATCCAGTCAGAGGTGGACTCACCCTGTAGGTGTGGGAACTGAGGTGCAGAGTTCCTGAGGACATGCTCCTTGGGACGTGGGGCTCAGGTACAGTGATCTTGGTGCCTCTGGCCACCCATGTGGGACCATCATCTCTGTTCTTGAAGAAATTTCAAAGGAGGATTTGCCTGCTCCCCATCTTGGTGTTCCTAAAACCAAGCTTTTAAAATATTCTTCAGCTTAGTCTCCTCCAGATGAGTCCCTCAATGCGTTAAGTTCCTGATGAAATACATTCTTTGTTTTGGGCCAGGCCCATCCTGACTCTCCCAGATGGAGTGAGTCATCCCTTCTCATATTTACCATATTGTTCTGTTACATCCTCACCACATATTCTTCATCTAGTGCTAACCTGCAGGCCTCTCCCCTACCAGACACTCTTCTTTGTTGTGTCTAACCCCTTTCTGCCATGCCTTTCAGAAATCCCAGTGCAGAGAAGGGGCCTGGTGAACAGAGAACGATAAATGGTCAGTGATGACAGGGTCGTAACCCTCCTTGTGTTCTTCCATATTCTTCAGTAGTTGGCAAAACTCCTGCACAGTTCTGAGGAAGCACACGCACTCAGATGGCTATAGGGATGCTCTTTTCATCCTTGGCACCACCCTCAGGAAAAGCAGGAGGTCACATCCCCTTCCTGCATACCTGTTCTGGACTGGAAAATGGCTGGGCCATGTAGATAGAAGCTCCTCCAATAACCATCTCCCTCCAGTCATCCTAGGGCCAAGTGGCACTTCCAACCAAGGGGCCATTACATTCTTGTCTCGTCCAGAAACAAACCTTTGGTAATGAAGAGCCAGTTTCTTCTAGAAACACCTCCTGTTACTCAGACTTCGAGGATGGATAAGAGGAAATATACTTGAGTCATAGCTACTGCCCAAATTCTTTCATGGCATTAGAAGGCAATTTGAGCAGGAAATTGCCATTTTACATGGCAGGAAGCAACACAGGATTAAACAATGCTGCCCTAAGTGTTCCACAAAAAGTGGGGGGAGCCCTTAAGGCACAGCTGAACACACCCTCCTGCAGAGTTGTTTCATTACCAGTCTTAGCGGTTGTTTTGGTATGGCCTATAATAAGATCCAGGCATGAACCACAGCCAAGGGAGTCCACAATGACTCTCTGAGAGTCACAGAGGGCAATGTCAAGTCAGGAACTGTAACAGGAAGCTGCTGGCTACATTTGCCTCCTAAGGCTGTTGTGGCAAAGTACCACTAACAAGGGAACTTAAAGCAACAGAAAAACTGTATGACCGTTGCAAACTCTGGAAGCTCAAACAAGCTCTGGCAGAGCTTTGCTCCCTTGGAAGTCTCTAGGGAAAAAATCCTTCCCTGCCTTTAAAAGATGACTCCCCAAAATATTTGGTATTCCTTGATTTGTAGCTCTATCACCCCAACTTTGCCTCTTATCATGACTTTTTTCCCTGTGTCCATGTACCCTTACCACTTCTCACAGGACACCAGTCCCTGGTTTTAGGGTTTATTGACCATAGACTACCCTGTCCCCCATTCCACTTCCTTCATGTACTGGATTTTCTCCTAACCTGTGTTAGGGTTTGTCGTCTACCACCACAACCACTCCTCTACAGGCCCCTCTTCATTGCACTTGCCTGGTTCAATCAGCTCTTTACATGGCAGCTGGTCTTGGCTGATAGCACACACCTTACTGGCCTCACTTTAATTCATGATCACAAACTTTTACAGAACTACAGAACTTTTACAAACTTACAGAACTTCTTGATCACCTACCATGTTCCTAAGTTTTCCTCTATCTGCTTCAAAGGTCACTAATTAACCAACAAGGTCAACTCACTCTACTTTTTAAACTCCCACCTCATTTGCAATTTGAAAGCTTTTGACACCCTTTCTCTGTCCTCACCATCAGCTAGTGACCTGCTTATTCACTGAGAAAGCAAGCAATCAGCAGAGAATTTCCATATACTCCCAGCTCCAAAACAACCATCCTTCCAGAATATATTGTCTTCCTTCCCTCCTGCTACAATCAGGAGCTATATCCCCAGCCTTTGAAGGGACAAATCTGTGCCACTTCGAGTAGGAATTGGGGCATATGCCATTGAACTTCACCTGCCTCATGGGGTCGGTATCAGGAAGGCCGGGGTTACAGACAGTGTAATGTTAAGGCAGGCTTTGAGACACCCATGGGGTAGGCTAGGTCTTCAGAAGGATCAGCTTACCTCCCATGCCTGGTATGCTGGTCTCACTGGGGTCACTTGGATGCGGAACTGACGGTGGCTCGTAGCCAATCACCAAGTCAATGGTAGCCTGGGTGGAAATAATTCATTGCATACAGTATCAGTGCAGAGCATGGGGACATTGTGGACTCAATGCAAATCATGTCATCAGGAGTTAAAATCCTAGACAAGATGAGGGGTTGACATGAACAAAGGAAAGAGAACAGAGGATAACACATATCCTCCCAAGCGTGAGCCCAGATGGAGAGTGAAGACTAGAAGCCTGGGAAAGGAGTTACCCAATACCATTGCCAAGTGCTCCACAGCTGAGGGACAACCTCATAAACTGGAAGAAAGTTAAGATAAGCATGTGTGAACTTGTATTTATCCTCCGCCCTACACTGGAGATGGACTCCAATCACAGAATTAAAGGCACAGTGGTTCTTTTAAATAACTGTTTGCTCATTGACTTCATTAATAGCTAGGATTTATTTTCACACTTCTCTGTATAAAAAAATCTAAGGAACTAAGAAGAAATTATATAGCAATGTGATTTATAAAATAAGATGGCAAAAGGGAATCAAGCTTGAAGAGGAAACAGGTATGCAAATCTTGAAGCTCAAATCATGAAGTTCAAGGTAATTGCCATTCCTCTTACATAAAATGTGACCTCAAGATGGCGAGGAGCCAAGGCAGAAATGGGAACAAAGATTTTTATATAAATTTCATTATCAGAAAATAAGAAACATGCCAGTTCCTGATAGGAAATAAACAATTCTTTAAAAATTTCTCACATGGGCATTTCTACGCTCTGAAGAGAAACCGGAGTATACATGGGCATTACTTTAAGGTAGTTAGGGCAGAAACACTTTTGTATTCCATAAATGAATCTACAAAGTTCAAAAATGTTTGTTAGGGGAACTGAGCATAGAGTTGCTAACTTTTATCTTGCCATTTACTATTCTAATTGTTTCATCAAGAAAAGCACGTAAACAGCAGAAATGAGGAAGGACAATTTCACAATAAAGGAGTCCTTTGCCAGTGAGGGTGCCATATGTGCATATGCGCACACCCATCATCCACACGAGCACACACAATCCCAGAAGTAATCTCAACAGTTAACAGGTTTATACTGAAAATCACTCATTGCTTCTCTGAAGTTCAAATGTGAATGGATATCCCCTCTCTCTGCTGACCAGTGTATACTTCTTCATGGGTCGGAATATTCTGGAGTCAATGTAAGGACTATGGTCTGGGAGATACTGAACAAGAAAAATGAATAATGTCCCTAACAGCAGCTTCATGGCGAATGATCACTGGAACAGCATTGCAGGCTGCTCTGCCATCGTCAGGCTACACCAGGTAGGGGAAATGCAGGGAGACTAAGGGTTCAACTGCTGACCTGAGTTGAATGATCAAGGTCTTAAACCAGAAGAGTACATGAATGGCTCCATTTCCCGATCAATTTTAGGATTCCCAGAGGTGACCATGGGGTCTCTATTGGAGGGAAGGGAAGAGACCCTGGGGTCCTCTATTGGAGGAGGGGACACTTGAACCCCTTCCTTAACTTTCCTTACTCCACTCATCTATCATGGTTCAGCCATTTCAGAGTTATAGCTACATATTTTCTTCTGTGCTTAAAACCAAGCAGCCAGAAAAACCACTAACTTGCATCATCCTAAGTGTCATTTCTCTCAGTGTCAGGTAGATGGGTGATAGCCAACATTTGTAATTTATGTTTATGCTTAGAATGCCGATTGCCAAGCATGATTAAATTGCCACATTCTAATTATTTACAGCAAATCTTTAAGTTTCGACAAGACCAGCAAAACTAACATTGTTAATGGATACTGAGATGACTAACCTGTATTCTTGCCTACAAGTCTGGTCTCTTGGTGTAAAATGTTTTTTATTTGCTTAGGTAGCTAAGGAAAATGAAGGGGCATGGTAGCTTTCTGAGTGCTTATGAACAATCACATGAAATCTGAAAACTGGTATTTGAATCAATTCTTTTTTAAAACATCTGAGCAAGAGGATTCTTGTCTTACATTAGGTACTATCAACATCTGATCACTATAGAGGCTGTGATCAGAAAACATTCAGCTGCCAATGCAATAATAAAGATCTTAACATTAGAGTCTTGATATTCCAAAGTAATATTAATAAATTTCCTTTATAGGAGTGTCTGATAACATAGAGGTACGCTCACCACAGAAGTTAACATCCATGTGGAGAGATGCAGAGTGACACTAAGAGAAGATCTTACTCTAGAGCAGTCCGTCATCAAAGTCAAGTTTATCTGATTCACTAACTCTTTAGAGTATTAGGCCATATCATTTGTTTAATCTCTAAACTAAATTTCAGCCTTCTGTATAGTGAGCTAATTATAATTCCATACTCTATTCCTAATAAATTTTTACTTAACCATCACACATCAAAACCATCCAACAGGAGCTTGGAAATGCTCACCCCAGTGTCTTGTCCTCTTTCGCTTAGCAAGGTGATCTGCTTGTAGGGCAGTGACCTGCTTTGGTCTCCAATCAGGTCCTTCAGGGAAACGGAGGCTGTGCCAATCAGTCTGCAGGGAACCAAGAGAGCACAGAGCAGCCGAAGTAAGATACACTGCCATTCACTTCTGGACTTCCTACTTCCCTTTCTCTTCATCTGTTATTATTAACATCACTCATCCTCAAATATGGTCATTCTGTTCTCACCCTAGCAGCGTATCTAGCAGTAACCATGACTTATCACTCCTTCCTACCAAATAACTATTTCAAGAGTCAAACTAGAGACCCTCTAAAATGAAATCATGAGATGGATGAGAGGAAAAGACTGAGTTCAGCCCCCCAAAATCCAAGAAAAAAGAAAAATAGGGCAAAATTCAGGCAAAGCTTTGTCATGGAAACTTAAAAGGGCCCATAAAGTACAAGAAGACCTCCTCAAAGTTTATGTTGTTAGTTTATCGATCGAACTAATTTGCTGCCAGATATTCTCCAGAACAGCATTCAAATGCTGGACTATGCACTTCTGTTTCTGGACCCTGAGAGGCTATGTTCAGTCTCTACCACTCACACACCTCTCAGTGTATACACTATGTTGGTGCAGGAGAACCTATGTGTCCTGCTAGCTAGAGAGAAGCTAATCTTTAGAGGTAGGCATTAGAGAGCATTTAGAGTACTCTAACTCCAGTGCCTGGAACATAAGATATTTCTGAAAAGATTATTTACTGAATGAAGGAAAGAAAAAATAAGTATTGAGAACGAATACCCAAAATATTTTTATAGGTAGGATATGAGATAAAACAAATAGGTAGAGCACACATCCAAGGGAGTTGGCCAACATAAACATGGAACCCATGATTTGTCTGCAAAGTGGGGTTACTGAATGCAACATGAGATGAGATGAGAGGGGGTAAATTGAAGACATTTCCTTTCTGAAATGCAATCAAAAAACTGGGAGCCCAAAGAGGTGTGCTCTCAGCATGGATACTAAAAAAGAAAAATAGGAATTTGTCAATGTGATTTACTTACATACATTCCCTAGATTTGCAGGAACTTATACTAATAGTAGATATAACACCATGGAAGATTATTAGCATAAGAGTGGAAAACTAAACATCAGATTCTCAAAGTGATAAAAAGAGTCCTTTATATGGGACAACTCAGGCTAAATAAATCTTAGTTGAGCATAAGACTTAATTCTGGGCTCTTATTGGGCAAAAATAATCAGGAAAATTAATATCGGTCTTGTTGGAAAATACTAATTTTATTCTAAAATGTAGTGCTGTTTCTTTAAAAATTAGGACAGGGCTATAGTGCCAATGTGGGTACAAGATTTTTGAACTGATGTATCCATGCTCTCCTCCCCCACTGTGACCTCAGCAGGACAGATTTCAGCAGTGGACTGCGTTACCTGAACACGTATATTCCATTGACCCGGAATATAACCAGTGGCTTCACTTTCTATGAGGGGATATATCACTTAAGACCAGAAAATGTCATGGCACCTGCTTCACCCAGTTTACCCAACGAAATGAGGCATCTGCACCTTTTCTTAAAGACGATATCTTCATAGAATACCACAAGGAGCTTAACAGCACCTTGTATTCCCACATCTTTTAATATCACAAGTGCAGTCTGTTACTGGCAATGGAAACGAAAACTTCTGCCCCCAGATGGATAAGATTGGACTTCCCAGGCTTTTAAAATCAATAGAGATTAGCTTTCAGTCAACACTGAGAACTGATGGAACCCATCAGATGAGTGTTTCCTCAGCATGTGTAGTAGATTTTTTTTCACATGAGTACATTTTCTCCCCACTTAAATGTTTTATATCTGACATACCAAGGACAAGACTCCACACCTGATCCATTTCCATCAGATGAAACAGGTAAACCTCCACCTAGGTGAGAGCCCCTAGCAAAATCTCTTCTACATGTCGCTTAGCCCCACCTGGTGCAAAATTTCTCTCCATGTCTTAAGGAAAGGACAGTAACCAAGGGTTTTTGTTTTTTTTTTAGAAGAACAAGATGTGAAGACATAACAATAAAAGTCATCTGACTGGTATCAGATGTCAAAATGAGGTACTAGGCTTGAAATTTTGGAAATACACTCAATTTTTTCCCTAACAGTTCCATGATTCATAGTTTAACTCTGTGATTAAAATAACACTTTGCTTGTACCTTGCACAGAGGGATTGGCTTGTACCCTGTATCTCTCTACACAGTTGTCCCCAGGTGGACAAAAATCACACCGGGTTTGAAAACCAAGTGTTAGAAAATTCCTTTAGCCCTAACTCTGTCCCAACTTCCTGTGAGACCTTGGGTAAGCAACTCTGACTCCATTATCTGCCAAAAGGTAGACTGAAGTAAATAATTTCGGACTCTTTTCAGGTCTAAACGTCTGCTATGTGTTACATTTTCTACATGCATTTAGGAAAGTATCTCTTCTCTTAAAGCCCTGGTTGGTTGATTTAGGAAAAACACATCCTAGAATATATCCATGTTTGATAATTCAGAATATCATGCAGGGTTTCTGCCTTCACAGGAATTGAGCTATTATGTCATATAAACTTAAATTCACACAGAGTGTCAAGGACGAAAGATTTACTGAGAGCAGAAATGTTGACTACAGTGAAAAATAGGTAAGACAATAGGGAGGGCCTGTAGAAAACAGGAGAGAACAGAATTGCCTAAATTTCAAAGCCAGTCTGCTAGCTTTTCATGACCCTGGATGTCTTTACAACTTTCATTCTAACTCATCTAGTATCTGCTGCTTTCCCTTCCTCCATATCACTGACTAGGGATGGAGTAAAATAAAAGAAGCCAGTTAGAACGGTTTACCTCAGTTCCTTTCAAAAACCTTTAGCCTCATTTCTTAGTATTAGCTTTTTTTAAATCACAAAATTCTGATACTTAAAAGAAGACCTGGTTTTCTTTCTGAAGCTCTTAGGAAAAAACTGCTTAGAGAAAAGTACGGAGAGACTGAAATTCCCAGAATATTTTCAAGAGATAGGTAGAGGAAGAAAAATGCAAACATTTACAATTTGTCAGAGCTTCACTGTGAGCTGAAGCAGCATTCCCTCGTGTACGTGAGCAACCTGGGGCACGTCCAGCCAGGCCCGCCTGTCCTATAAGATGTTGCTTGGATACAAAACACTGTAAGGGGCTGGGCAACAAGACTCCTACACAGGGGACAGCACAGTTGAGCAGGCCTACAAGCCAACTTCCTTTAAAGGAGATAAACCGAGAACCCTTTTTCGTATTACGAATGCTGTAAAAATGCTAAACCATTACAGTGTGACAGTAAGGGGACACTTTGCCCTGTATTTTCATGGAAAAATAAATTTCTCCTTGGACTCCGCCCAACATGAAAACAGATGGACCATGTTCAAAGGAAATTTCATAGTGAAAGAATCTCAAGGCCTTGCGCTCCCCAGCTTCACTTGAGGAATTAATAAACTGCAGATGTATTCTGACACAAAGAAAAGGCCTATTCCTGGCAGTTCCTGAGTGTCCATATAGTTTTGAGTTAGGTTCTATGCCACACAGAATCAGTCCCAAGCAGTGGAAACAATCACTTAAAAATTAGAAGTTATGATGGGGGTGGGGGTCGGCATAAGAGGTTATTATAAACTGGTCAGCATACTCATGCAAGTGCTGGTTAAGAACTTCAACTGCTTCTTATCAAAACAGACAAATCCAGAGTAAGTCTGAATAGAAGAGAATAGAAAGTGTCCCCCCCCCCACTAGCATCAGTGCAGGTGGTTAACAGCCACATGCCACCAGCTGGTGTCTCTATCAAGGGGAGCTTGATAAGGATAGCATACTGAAGTCACTGGAGGAAGAGTTCGCTAGAAATTCCTTCATGAAGGAAAAGAAAAAACAGGCTGGAGGCTGAAAGTAAATCACATGTTGTATTGTTTCTGCCTCTCAAGACTTCCATTTCCATCCTCTGAGTGGGGATATCTTCCCCTACTGGTCTGGGGACAAGTCCTTTCTGAGCTGCTCCCAAGGCCCCTGCAGAAAAGCCAAAGGACCTTGGCCAGCCCACCCTAGCTGGCAGCACCATTTTCAGCCAGCCGAGACTTGTTTTATTTTGGCCAGGCTTGTGTGATGTGATGGGGGGCTCCTTACTGGGCCCACGATCTCTTGCCCACACTTCTTTCCCCTGACCTAGTGCCCTCTCCCCCTCTGGCTCCTAACCTAAAGGTGGGAGGCCCAAACTGGCACCCTGTTCTCAAGCAGATGATGGGAAAGACCCGTGGGACAGTGAATTTTAGCACAGAAAGCCCTGCGAGAGACAAAACACCTCATAGAGCACACCCCACTCCCATCTTCTGTCCCCTTGTGCCAGTGGGGAACCCTCCTGACTCATCCAACCGCACCCCCAGGCACCTGGGTCAGCTCACACACTGAACCTCAGAATTGGCCTCTCCAGCTCTCCCTGTAGCAGATTCCCAGAACCTGAGTCAGACTAATTCATTCTTACACCCAGAAATTTTGTGAAATAATGTTTATCAGTGATTCTTACTGGGGCACCAGAAAGGGGGTGGGAAGGGCAGAGGACTGAGTAAGAGGAAAGGTGGCTGGCAAACCCAGACTGAAGGAGAGGGGCTTGCATAGTTTTTAAAAATACATACAGTAAGATAATACAGGTTCGCGTCTGAGAAGTGGCAGACGCAATCCAATTATTTCACAGAACGAAGTGGTAAGCAACAGTATTCACCTCAGCAGGCTAGTCATTCCCCCATCCCAGGGCCTCTTGGCTTTGCTTCAGGCCAGGAATGTCAGAAAAAGGTCTCAGTTCTTTGATCCTGCTCAGCAAAAGGGGCGTGGGTTCTAGAAAATGAACAACTGCGGGTCCACACAAGGATGCCTGAGTGGCTGTGCACAAGCCCTGAGGGTAGGGCTGGTCTGTCCTTCCAAACTGCTCTGCCTCTGGGCTGTGGAGTCACTGCGTGAGCCTGGAGGCTACGGCAGGGCTTATGGGATTCCTGGTCAGCAATAACTCCTTTTTGCTAGGCTCTCCCTACCTTTCCATCCCTGCTGCAGATGACATCACTTAGTGAGGGGAGGAGCTGAGTGGAAGCCCAGGTCTCCTCACCAAAGTCCCTCTGGTTGGAGCACAGAGGCCGGTTCCCTAGAGGCTGCAGGAGTGCGCTAACTAGCCTGGTGCCTGGCACACTGGAGATGTTCAGTCTTTTTTTTTTTAATTACAAAGTTTATTTTTACATCATTTTGCACATTTGGTAATTTCTTAAACAACCATATCCCATTATTTTGCTATCTGCACGTTTTGTTTATGTTTGGTTTATTCAGCCCTCACAGACATGAGGCTGTGGCTGGACATGAGTTCAGTAGAAACTGACCCTGCCTGCCTACTCTGCCATTAGAATCAAGGCAGGAGTTTTCATTTATTCACTCGTCAATTCATTCATACACTCGTCAACTCATTCATTCACACAGCAGTTGGATCTTGTAAGGTAAGCAACAGCACAACAGTAAGAACGTGGAATATGTTCATTTGGACTCTTACTACAAACTACATAACTTCTTAACCTCTGAGTCTCAGTTTTCTCATCTGCAGAATGGTGATGATGGCAACTCCTTGGTAGTATCATTGTCAGGATTGAAAGGATGCTATGGTAAGTCCATGACAGCCACTTTTTATTGTATTTCAGACACTCTAGCGAAAGGGATCCAAAAACATACAAGGATAAGACTCCAGGTCAGAACTCGGAGGCAAAGCTGGTCTGCTCAAGCATGGCCTAAATCACAGGAGGATGAGCTTACCTGGGCCGGCTCTGGTGGACAGGCATGAACCAACAGGTAAGAATCCTTGCTACTCCCACTGCCATTTCTACACAACCATTGTGCAAACTTCTTAAAACCAGTTCTTATTCTTACGTACAACAAACAGTTCCCTTCCCATCCAACATGCTATCATGAATCTGTCTGGGAAGGAACTTTTATTTTTAGGGTTAGACTAACTATAGTAGATGAGCTATATTCTACTATAACTGGATTTTCATAAAATCCTAAACTTAGTGGAATCTGAACAAAGTTTTTATAGTAACAGTGCTTGTATGATGCTTCATTACAGACTCCAAAACAAATCCTTATATTAAAAGCCTATGTAAACCAGCACACACACACACACACTCTTCATTGTGACTTTCCCCCCTTTATTTTTTTCCTCATGATTATACCATCTTATATACCATCAGAGTACTTTTGTGTTTATTATCTGCTCCCTCCAAACTTAGAAGCAAACACCATGAAACACCATGGAGCGTGACTGACACCCAGGAGGTAGATAGATTCCTTGCTACATCCTCACCCATCGTCCAGTGACCTTACAAATGACAGGTTATAAAGATCCCCCTCCTAAGAGATAGTCCTCCAAGTGCAATTAGAAGATAATTACAGCTCTTGTCATGATAAAAGGCTGCTCTCTTTCCATCTCTCTGGGTGTCTCTCTTGAAGGCTGTGACCCACCTTCACCTACTCAGGAGATCTTAACGGACCCCAGCAGGACTGTGGCAGCCACTTAATTGGCCTCCCCACCCGGTGGGGTTCAGCCTCTCCAGCAGCCGGAGACAGCCAGTCCAAACCAGCTTTGATCTTTTCATAGTTGTGCTACTCTACTGAAATGTGGAACTAAAACAAAATCAAAACTGAGACTTGTCCCATGGAAACATCTGCTTTGGGTCTCAATTTTTACACAGCCTGAGAAGCTCCCCCATTGGAAAGCTACCTCCATCCTTCCAGGGGAAAAAGGAAAGACCATGGGGGCACCGAACACACTGTCCTGTCCACTCGCAGCACAGTCTCACTAGGAGAGGTAGCAGAGCTGAAAGCTTGAAGGCAAGGTCTTTTGTGTGCAGGAAAAGAGAATTCCTTGTAAGTAATACCACACTCTGCCTTGCCAGAGTAATTTCATTCCTAACCACAATCTTTAATTTAAAAGCCCCTTTACCAGGAGTTAGTGTATTTCACAACCCAAGCTGTCCTTTCCCTTTTTCTCGTTCTAGAGAACCCAGTACTGCCCTGGGTACATGTGTGAGGCTGTTCTCATTTTATATCCTGACACCCTAGTCCTCAGCCCAACACACACACACACACACACACGCATGAAATAAACTTTGGAAGGAAGGTCTGGGTTCGATGTAAGAGGGCTTAACAAATGCAAGTTAAATCTTAGGGTTTCCACTTGAAGTGGGTGGAACTGGGTGACATCAAGGTAATTTAGTGATCCCCTCTGAGCCATGTTTTTCTCATTGCTAAATAAGCCTGGCTGACTCAGGTCACTAGAAAGAATACTTGTGACTATATGTGCAATTGTCTTAGCAACCTGCTTGCCCAGAGTTAAGCCCACAACTGATACGAGCTATTATGTTGTTCATCAAACTAAAAAAAATTGAAGCAGTTTTTTCCTGATTGATATGAAACTACCGTATCCTTACCATTTACTGAAAAAGTATTAGAGGCCCCATTTTAAAGAGGAAGAAACCTACCAAGAGATACTCAGTTAAGAACCAAAGTCTCAACTAACCTTTTGATTCTACCTGCCCGCTGCTCACCCTGCAAGAACTTAGGTAAAATTCCTCCCGAGGGAGAACGGGGTCACAGGCATCTACTTCTTACTCATACTACAGCAAAACAGATGCTTGCATAGCGATGTGCGTGATGTGAAGCTTCAACTTTGTTCTGCCTTTGTGTGGGGCTGGCTTTGGAGTCGCATATGGGGAGGAAAATAAGAATGCTAGAAATGCAAACTCTAAGAGATGTAATTATGGTCATTTTATCTCAGACATTGTAATTTGCATCTCTAGAACTTCAATGTGAATTATTTTTTTTATAATCTTCCATGTCTCTACTTAACATGCTCAAGCATTCCTATGCTGTCCTGAGCCTATAGCACTTAATTATAATACTCATTTCTCTGTTCATGTCTACAGATAACATCATCTAGGAATACTCGCATCTGTGAGCTGCTTCTAGATAGTTCTTTCCCTGCTTTTGGTACTTTCCTCACTGCTCAGCACTCAGCTGAAGAGTTGACTATTCCACAGATATTTCTTGAGAACCTACTGTATGCCAGGCACTGTGCTGATGTTGGTGTTGGTGTGTCATGTAGGGAAGGCTGAACAGATAACTACATTGATAACTGATAGGTCTATGTCAGGTGATGGTGAAGTGGGTGTGTGGATGGACACACATCCTGAGAACCTCTCTAAAACCCAACCCAAATGTCTCCATGTCCAGATGGGCTCCCTCCCCTGTTCCCACAGACAACAAAACTCCCTCGCCAGAAGGGCTCAGAGAACATGAAACGGGGTGCTGAGGCAGGGCAGAGGCAGAGCTACCCTCGCTCCTGTGGTCGGGGAGGCAGAGGCCCTCTCTGGGGGTTTGAGAGGAGGAACAGTCATACAGAGGGAACAGCAAATGTGAAAACCCTGATGAGTTCTCCCCATTCTTGGCACCTGTGTGTGAGCACCAGCACACACACACACACACACACACGTGCGCATGTACACCTGAAACTCGTGCACAGCTTTCATTCCTACAGTCCAAGCCCCTCGTGTGCTTGGAAGGTGCTCCCTCGTGTGGAGTGACAGCAGGACCAGGAGACCAAGGGACCATGGTCCCAGCTTCAACCCCTCTGAGTGTCAAGTCTCATCTCCACTTCTCTTTGCGAACATCAAATGAGATGAGGTGTTCTCGCTAAACCTATCTTGTCCACTGTAGAGCAGAAGCATAAATGACTGTTTAATCACATAAAACTATCTACTTAAAATAGTTACCTATTGAAGAGCTACTAATATTCTGATAGTGGACTTCCATGTTGTTGTTTTTAAATTAGAAAGAAAAATATTTTCTATTGTGGCCAAAAGATCATTCGTCTTTCTACATGCAGTTTGACCTCCTATTGGAACCAGAGATATACAACATAACATAAAGGTCAGGAATAAAGGCCTTCTTTGTAAAAGCTGAGTCAGACACATACCTGCTGTGTGACCTGGAGCAGACTGCTAAACCTCTCTGAGAAAAAACAGGACCTGCCTTGTAGGATGTCTGGCAAGAATAAGTGGGATAATGCATTAAAAGGGCTGAGCACTGGCCCTCCCTGGAGGTGCAGCTGGTTAACACAGCACTACGAAGCTAAAGCACTTCCACATGAGTTCGATCCCAGCCCCAGAGGTGACCACATGGCGTCACAGACCTCTCCAGACCCACCCGCTCCCATCAGCAGTCTACTTCAGCCTGTTTTGCCCCCCCACTCTGTCTCTGGTGAATCCTCTCACCGCCCCTGCACCTCTGGCCTGTACCCCAGATCTGTATGCATGAATAAATCTTTTAAAAAAGGGGGGGTTGCTGAGCATAGCTCTGGCACTCCCTGGTCCTCACTGTGATGACCTAATTGCCTGCCTGCAAAGGGGACTGTCACACTTCTGTCACTGGGAAAATCCTCCCACACTGAAATTCACTAAAAATAGCATTTCATGTGCATCATGTGACCAAGAGGCTCCTCTGGCTAGCATCACACTCATTCTGGGGAGGGTAGTTAGATGGTTACAAAGTGAGGAAGCACAGTCTGCCCGAGGTTGGATGTTGCAGTGGTGGTTGCTGACTTCCCCATGCTGTGCACACTGAGCACCCCACCCCCCAACATCCAGCTGCTGTGGGTGTGGTCACAGTGCACTGGTAAAGCCAGGCAGCCTGGGGCTGTTTACTTACAGGCTCCAGAGCAGATGCAGAGTGAGAGCCCTAGTTACACAACCAGTCTCCAAGACTACAGGGAAGGCAACAGGTAGGATATTCCTTAAGCTGGTGGAAAAATCCTCTATCCCCACCTTGCACCTCCAGGTAAGAGAAACGCTCCCACGACGAGGAGTAAGCAGATCCCCAAAGACCAACTCTTCCGTAGAAAATCAAGAGAAAAAAATTTGGAGCCAAAATATATTGGTATTCTGTGGGAACATCTTATCCCCAGATGGGTTTAATTTCTTTTTCTTGTGATGTATGGCACCTTGAACAAGGTCTATGCACAGCGCAGTTGGTGGGACCAAAGCCAAAGGCCGTGATGACAGCTGCTGCGGAAGGCATGCGGCTTACTACAGTGAGAGCGCTGGCCAGGAGGGGCGTCCTGTCCCGACTGTTCACTGCAAGGCAGACTCAGGGTCAGCCTGTCACTGGAAGACAGTGAGCAACTATGCAGCAAAATGTGCAGCTCAGGCCCTCCCTGGTGGCGCAGCGGGTTAAAGCACAACACTGAGAATCAAAAGCCGCTTCCGCATGAGTTCGATTCCCGCCTGCCCCGGAGGTGACCACATGGTGTGGCAGACCTCTCCTGGCCCGCCCGCTGCTCCCCTCAGCAGTGTACTTCGTCAGTCAGCCTGTTCTGTTCCCCGCTCTGTCTCTGGTGGGGCCTCTCACTGCCCCTGAGCCTCTGGCCTGTACCCCAGTTCTGTATGCACAAATAAATAAATCTTAAAAAAAAAAAATGTGCAGCTCAGAGACGCAATCTCCCAGCTTAACAGGCCTCCCCGAGCACCCTGCCACAGGCCTACGGTTCCCTGCCCCACTCTTCAAGGACGTCACCAGCAGCCTTGGCCTCAGTGTCAGTGTCCCTGCAAAGTTACCACAGTAAAACCACCATTAGCTGTGATGACATCACTCGGATTAGTTTTTCCAAATTCTCCTTTCCGCCAGCAGGGCATGGAAAGACTGAGGTACAGGACAGGTCAGTTTTGCTGGGAAAAGAACTAGCAGCGGGTATAGACATGTGTCTAAGGGGAAGTCACATGGACACCCCAGTGGGAACCCACAAAATAAATAAGCACAGAGCGTACCTGGGAGAAGTGAGAGGGGAGCAGGAAGGAGGTGAGCAAGGGGTTGACAGAGTAATGAAGTCCAGCTGCATGTTTTGTCTAGAATCTACTTTTTCCTGTTTTGCCTAAGAATTCCCCTGCCATGATCATTTCATAGGAACTGTTGCTGGTTTGGTTTTACTGCTCATCAGACATCATTATCCATTGCAATGTGTTTCAGTAAGAGTCCTAGGCTTTGGAAGGATTCCCTGTAGCAGGACACTTTGTGTTTTGATTGTTCAACATTAAGAAAAATATCTAGGATCAGATAGACTATGCATTAGCTCTACCTCCAGAAATGCACAGCATTTCCAAAATATGTGTCCTGAGGAGGCTGAGGGTAGGGATTTGTTCTCCCCATATCACTACTCTCAGCCAATAAATAGCCCCTACCGCTTCAACAGGTATGAAGTAAATCTATAATGGCCTCCTAGTGTTTTCCCTATCCCCTCACTGGTCCCTACATTCAGTCTCCATTCAGAAAAATCCAAGTGATCTTTAAAAATAGAATTCAGATCACCCCTAAAACTGTTTAGCAGACCCGCGTGGCACTAGGATGAAACCCAACGTGCATCCAAGGCCCACAAAGCCGCTCATCTCTGCTCCCCAGTCCCTTCTCTGTGCTCCAGTCTGACTGCCTTCCTTGACGCTGCTCCAAGACCTCAAGTGCATCCTACCTCAGGGCCTTTGCACGTGCTGTACTCTGCCTCAAATATTCTTTCCCCTCAGATAGTTGGAGTTGGGGATAGGTAGCTCAGATTGCTCATTCTTTCACTTCATTAAGGTCCAGTTATCACCTTATTACCACCCCACATAAGGCTGCATCTTTCAATGTGGTACATATATACAATGGAATATTACACAGCAACCAAAAAAGAGAAACACATGTCTTTTGCAGCAACTTGGATGGAGCTGGAAAAGATCATGCTTAGTGAGATAAGCCAGAAAGAGAAAGAAAAATACCGGATGGTTTCGCTCATAGCAGGAATATAATGGACCAGGTGGAAAATAACAAAAATAATGAACAACCATATACCAGAGACATTTTGTGGGGGTGGAGTGGGGAATGGGATCAAAAACGGGGGCGAGGGGGAGGGAAATGTACAGGATTATGGTGATGGCACACGGGTGATTTGGTGATGGGAAACCCGCGGGGATTACAATCAAGATGGAAAAAAAAAATGTACAAAATGATGTAAAAATAAACTTTTGTAATAAAAAAAAAAAAAGCTGCATCTTTCCTTCTACCCTCAATCCTGCTGGTTTTTCTTCATGGGCTGTAACAGTTTCCTCCTTAGCTTGTGGCAGGTCCCCCAACCCCTGTCCTTTTTACCTGACTATTGTATATTTCTTCATGTGTTTGTTTTCTGACTCTCCTTCAAGCAAAGAACCTTCAGGAAAGTGAAAGTGAGGGGTTTTTTTGTTTTTTTTTTTTTGTGTGTGTGTGTGTGTGTGTGTTTAAAGCATGGGAGTTCCAAGGCTAGCTGCCAGACTGGTGTCCATGTTAACAGATGAGGCACAAATTAAAGGTCTGGACCAGGCCGGTGGCTGTGGCCATGGGCAGTAAATACTGACAATAGGACGGAAGGCCATGTGAGATATGGCACAGATTAGACAGGCTGAACAGGAAGGAAATCCAGAGAGCTCTGAGGTTTTGAGCCCAGTGGCCTGAAACTGGGCTGTGCAACAAGGTAACCACCAGCCACACGTGTTGGGAACACTTGAAATATGGCTGGTCTGGTTAGAGATGTGCCGTGGGTGTGACATACACACCGCATTTTAAGGTTTTCTCAAGTAAGAAAAACAATCCATGTGAAATGTCTCAATGATTTTTAAAATGTTGATTCTATATGGAAATGGCACTATGTTGGCTGTACTGAGTTAAAGAAAATACATTATCAAAATTATTTTCATGTTTCTTTTTGTTTTAAATACGTGTACTAGAAACTTTTATATTACATATGCAGCCTACACTATATTTCTATTGGAGAGGGCTGAGTTGGGATATAAACAGTGGTACCAACTGCAGAAAGAAAAAAGCAGAGACTAGAAGGGACTATTATTCGTAACAGAGAGAATAGTATTGTGAGACTTGAACTTGCCCCGCTCCAGAACTTCAAAATATGGAAAATGAAACTGTCCATGGGAACTGGGGGGAGAGGTAGATAATAACATAATTGGCTCAGAGTTGAGATAAGCAATAGAACCTTAGAAACTTGAATGTTTTACAGTCCAAGAGTGGTAGCAGAAACTGCCAGCATGTATTTACATAGATTGAGACAAAAATTCATCAGTCACAAGTGGTGTCAGTCAGCAATGGAGCATGGAACACAGTTCCTGTCACAGGGAAACACGGGCAGTATCTCTCAGAGCACTGCCTTGGGGTGATGCCTGTCCAGGCTCTCCTCTCACCGCGTTAAGCAGAAGATTCCAAATGCTACATGGCCTCTAGCTTACCGTCCCAACCAAGCCACCACTGACAGCTAAAGAGACATTATTAATCATTGTACTGGGACAGTTAGTCAAGACTGCCCACGTAAGTGAGGTTATATGGTTACCCTACCTCAACTAATTCATTCTAAGGTGTTACTCTCATTGCAGCTTTCTGGCTATAGCTAAGACAAATATTGAGTGATTTTTTTGTCAATTGTTTTTCTGTTTTTTGAGGTAACATTGGTTTACATCACTGTGTATGTTTTAGAAGTATACGTTCACATTCTTCAAACACATGTTACCACACCAAGTCTAGCATTAAAGCACTAAATAACCCTCCACTAAACCCACTGGCCCTCCTTTGTATTGACATTGCTAAAAACTGGGATGTTCCTTACAATTGATGTGGGCATTAAATACAGAGTCCTTCCCTTTTCCACACCTTTTTTAAAATTAATACACATCTTACAGGCAACAACAGCTCACAATCGAGGACATAGAGTAACTGTTATCTCATGTAGTGTGATATGGAGGAGGATGCACTGACCAGGGTGAGAATGTCCACTCCTCAGACACTTCTTTTCATTGGAAAGTAACAAGTGAGTATTCTTTTGTTAAGCATTGGTTTCTTGTGAGGTTGGTTAGTTTAACCCTGTAATCAACGGCCAGGTTGTAAGACTACAAGACTCAAGTCTAGATCAAGGACTGGGAGGAATTTACTGAGGCCATTCTGTCCTCTGGGTACCTGTTTGGGAAGTCTGCACCTTTACCTAGGGGACAAGCTTTGGTAGCACCATACCCCTTCCCCATTTGAAGTAGTAAGACCAGGAAAGGATTGATTGGTCAGGCCGAGTATTGGCTCAAAAGTTAAGGAGAGAGAGAGAAGTTAAAACGTGATTACATTAAAAAGTATTATGAAATGCCATTAAAGATTTTTCTTCAACAAAATCAACAGTGAGATACTATGCAAAATGATAAAAGTCAACTTACTTATTTTGTCCAATTGTCTCAAAATCTTTCACAACAATCTCAAGGGAAGATGAAATGTCCAGTGGTATACCCCTCAAATCAAACTCCAGAATCTGTCACAAAAAGACATGAAAATGAGACTGTTAAATGGCTGATATTACAATGGATACTAAACATCTTCACCAATGACTATCTTATGAATTATAAAATTCTATGGATAAGAAGTGATTACATTCTAAACTAGAGGGTTGGGGAAAGCAAACCAGATTAGACTTAAGGAACTGGACAAGCCTGGCTTCCAATTTTCTAGTTCTGTGGCTCTAGACCAGTCACCAAACCCTGGTCTCTATCAGAGAATGGACTTACTGCCTACCATAACTGCTGCAGGGAGAAAATGAAATGTGTGTGTAAAATGCTTTCCTCAATGATTATTTTAAAATTACTTGTTCTTCCTAACCACGTTGTCCTCAAACAAAGAAAAGAATCATCTAAGAAATACTTTCTCAAACATATCAGCCCCAACTATATGTCCCACTGTGGTCAGTGCTTGTCAGATGATACTTGTATTTTAATGAAGTAAATAGTTGCCTTACAGCAAATGTTATAAAAAAATTTTATATATATATATATATATATATATAAAATCAGCCTAGCACCGCTGACGCCGCCCACTGTTTCTGTAATAAATGAGTTAAATAAAGTGGCTTCCATTGATGACATGTTACTCCTGGTAACTGTCTGGGGATGGACTGAGAGGGCATCTACCAGCTCAGGTCAGAAACACCCAGACACCAGTGGGTTAGGCTCTACCACTGCAGTTAGGGTTGGTTTCAGTTATAAGACTAAAACTGGAGTGTTCACCTGATCAATTAATTGGGAGAAGGGGATAAGTGTTGTAACAAATGGGATGCTGGCCCGTGGGGATGCCCTGCCCTGATCCCACCACCGCCACCTCCCCACCCCCCAACGTGGGCCACCTGGGCCGAGCTTATGTATGAAGAGGCCTATTAAGGCTATTTGAAACCTGAAGCACTAAGTGCACACAGATAGGAGCTCGTCATCTTTGTTCTCCAAGCTCTGTCCAAGGGGCTTGTGTTCACACTATCCCAGGCACCAGCCAAATGAGCCTCTTGCTCTCACGGAGCAGGTAGCCCAGCTGCCTGTGTTATGAGTTGCAGTGGAATTGCAGAGAAGCAGAATTCTCTCAACCCGCATGAAACCAGCAGGACTCTCCAGAAAGGCATTAAGAAGAGACAGTAAAACTAATTGAGGGGATAAAACATTTACAGTCAGTAGAGGGATCGGTCTTCACAACTTAGAGACTTAGTGAAAATAATAAAAACTTTAATCACTGTGTTTATCCAGGGAGGTTGGACCCAGCTTGGGAAAAAGCAACGAGGCTAATGAGTAACTTGTCAGGATAGGAAAATGCTCCTCAGTGGAAATAGTTAAAATTTTCCCATAGCTAAATTAAACACTACTAAACCACTGATAAAATGGAGATAAAGTCACCAGTGGAGGAAGGAGGTAAATAATTGATGTCTCTTCAATAGACTATTACATAGCCATTAAAAATACTTTTGACATAAGAACGGAAACCATAAAATACCTAGAAGCAAAGATGGGTCAAACACTTCACGACATACACTTTAGCGACATCTTTAAAGACAGAGCACCCAACA
>NW_004567112.1:22480363-22552980 GCF_000260355.1 Condylura cristata | reverse complement strand
AAAAAAAAATGTGAAAAATGATGTAAAAATAAACTTTTTAATAAAAAAAATACTTTTGAATGGAATGACATGACATATGCTCAGGGTATAACACTAATACAGAAATAATAGAACATTTGCCATTTGCAATTCATAAGAAAAATGTCTGAATTTTCTTGGCTATATGAGGCCAAGTTGCTCATTTTATTAAATATATTAACTCTAAAAGCATTTATTGATACATCCCAGATGTTAACAGTTGTTTCTAGATAGTGGAACCAAAGGTAATTTATGTGGATCTGAGGTTTTAAAAATTCCTGTGTTAAGTATATGTTGCTTTTATTATCATACAAAACAGCAAAACGTCATTGCTTAGACACACGGTCACCTGAGTACTCCTAATAACTGCAGGTATATGTTCAGCCGTGGAGCTCTGACATGATCTAATCCCTCCCTGGCTCTACAGATGCGCCCGGATATGCAGCACAGCCTGGCCAAGTGGCACAGCCACCTCCAGGCTAGAAGCCACAGCTCCTGGCTGCCCACCCAGGCACTGTGAGCCACACACCCTCCGAGACACTTCACAGTGTGAGACTTCTGGGACAACTCTGCTCTCTTGGTGAGCACAGGGAGATGGGCGGGGTGGGGCTGAAATGCACAGGGTCTCCCCCAAGGGAAGAGCTAACTTCTGACCAAAAATGAAAACAGCAGATGCAGCTTATGCACTGAAATAAAGTTAAAAAATAATGAAGTCACCTCATTCCAGACAGGGTTGAGTTCATTATCAACTTTCTTTGTTTTCTTTTTCTCATCTGTAAATGTAAAATGAGATATGTCAGTTGATTACAAATGTCTATGGAACATGTACCATTCAAAGAACATTTTCTTGTTCATTCAAGAGCATTTTCTCCCTAGGACCAACTGTGTGCATCATTTCCCCATTCACCCCTCTACAGTGGGACCTCCTGGTCCAAAGTGTTCCAAACCGAATGGCAATTTGGTTGCCCATCCCAGCTCAACAGGGCTTAGCCAAGGAGGAACTAAGAGGCATGAAAATGCCTGAACCTCTGTCTCCCTCACCACCTCCTGCAGAACAAGGTAACCCAAGCCTCTGTGGTTCCTACTTGTTGCAAAGATAGTGAAAAAAACCTTCAACGAGCAGCTGTCACCAGTTCATAAATAAGGACACTGAGAATCAAAGAAAGTAAGGGATGCATCTGAGCTCACCCAGCCTGGCGCCCTGATAGAAACCTGGAATTTTAGCTCTGAAGCCCCCGCTGCCTCTGCATGTGATGAGAGCCTGTAGTGCCCGCAGCCGGACGGCCGGCAATCGGGCAGTTTCGCTATGGGTCCAGGCAGAGGCCAAAGGAGAGTCCTGGAACCCTCAGTGGCTTTTTCAGGCTTTGAAAGATCTTTCTACGCTACCTGTAGGGCAGCAAGCAGGCGCAGGGCAGGCAGCAAACTTTTCCTACCTTCGGGGCCTCCGGCGTTCTCTCGTGGTGTCTCTGCAGCGTGCTCTCTGCTACACTTATATGCTCAGTCTCTCAGTTCAGGTGCGGCCACTTATGCACACCCACACCATACCCCAGGTGTCCACCATCAGGCACGCGCACCCTAAGCCCCGCTCCCAACTACCTCATGCATTCAAGCTGCAGGTGATAGCCACAGAGGCCAATAGTGCAAAAGCCTGAGCGTCTTCATTTACCCTACAGCCGCAACACTGCTTAAACATGAGCCACCCCCACCCATAGGCCTCAGTACAATGCAGTGAGTAAATGAAAACTTTCTCTGGCCAGCAGAGAGAAGGGGTTGCTTTTATTCCTGGCACAACTTTCCTGAAGAGACAAGGTCTTCATTCTCTGTCAGGGGATGGGCAACCTACTAGCTGGGTGAGTGCTGAACTAGCCAGTGCTTGTAGTTTCCTTGGAACAAGTGCAAAGAGCAGAGTCCCTAAGTCCCCAAATAGCTGCCAAAAGAAATGTTTACAATTCAATGTAAATGCTTTACATTCATGACCTCATCTATTTTGAGGGAAAAACACATAGCTTCCTCATGTGTGTCCCCCCCTTCCTATAACATAGAGAGCTCCTAACACTTCTGAAACCAGATGTGTGGGGAAGGGGAGATTCCCCACCAAGCAATTTTCTGCAACCCCAACTGAGTATCCTACAATTTACCTCAAATCTGACACCGGCTACTGGAGATAGTGTAGATGCCACAAACTAAGGGCTCAGCTCCACAAGACTGCCCTCGCCCCACTTCAGATGCCAATCACAAGTCCAGGCTGCTGCTTGTGCTTCTAACTGACCAGCTACAAATTTGGGTTCCTATGACCCCCTCCTCAGGTTCAATTAATTTGCAAAAGCAACTCACCAAACTCAAAAAACCAGTTACTTCTTTCTGCTTATCTGCTTATCAGAGGCTATGGCAAAGGACACAAATAGTCAGATGAAGAAATACAGAGGGTGAGGCCTTGGACAGCCCTGAGTGCAGGAGCTTGTGTTCCTACAAAGTTGGGGTATACCATTTTCCCTGTTTGTTCATAATGTTCACCCACCTGGAAGCTCACTGAATCCCCTACTAGTCAGATTTTTATGGAAGCTTCACCACGTAGGGATGGTCAATGATTAACATCATTTCTAGTCCTTCTCTAAGGAATGGGAGGAGGTTGAAAAATCAAGCTTCTAATTATGGTTAAGTCTTTGGATGACCAGGCCCTGTGCATAAGTTACCCAGAGTAGCCTCATTAGAACAATAGTTGTTCTTGGTGTTCTAATCACTTAGGAATTTACAAGGTTCTGGTTCTGCATCAGGGAAGGGCTCAGTGACAAAATACTAGGACAAGAGATGCCCCTGAGTTCTTATCATGTAAGAAATTTCAAGGGCTTTAGGAGTTCTGTGACAGGAACTGGGACAGAGACAATAGATATATATCCCATTATATCATCTGGTCTTTCACCTTGGGAAACATATTCTCATCTCCCCTTCACAGCTAAGAAAACTGAGAAGTCACCAGTTAAAGGTGGTAGGACCAGGTTTTGAACCAAGGTAGTCTCACATCAGCTCCCATACTTTAAGCCAGGCCCCCACTTTCTCTCTGCTGCTGTGGAACGTGGGAGGCGGTGGGTTTTGTTCAACTGAATGTCACATTGCTAAGCCTCCCGGCATATGGCTGGCTGTGGGACTAGCCACCTCATTCTTTCAAGACCTCAGCATAGCAAAGCCTTGAGTCACCACCCTCACTCTGCTAAGCATTAACTTTTCCACTTGAGTGGGCATCCCTGCACCCCACTGGCTTCCTGTTTAAGCTTCAGCCTGACTAATCAGCTCATGCCAGGGCCTGTCCTAGTTAGTTCTGACTGTAGCTTGCAGAACCCCTCACCACATCCTACTCTAAAGTCTCCTAGAAGCTGTCTCGCAATATCCACTCCCACACTGCTCCACTGATCCCTCGCCTCATCTGGCAGAAATCCCTCAACCTTCCTCTCTGCTTGTAATTTGAGAAAGTGTTTTTGAGAGGAAGCCTGCAAAGGATTTTTAAACTGATAGAACTGGGCAAAATGACTTCTACCCATGATTGCAGCAACTCCTGCTAACCAACCACGCCTAGTGCCTGGCCGTGACTTCTGCTGTCATGTGTCTAAGCCCTACAGCCACTCTGCCTCATAAACACTCTCATCTCCTATTTGAGAGAAGCCTGGTACTGTTGACCTCCCTCCCTTGCTAGGGAAGGAGTTGCTCCAGAGTCAGCAGGAGAAGATGAAAAAAATCACTTGTTCATTTGTTCACTCTGAAATGTTTACTAATTACCTACTATGTGCTAGTGAGTGGAGAAACACAAGAGTATAAGATAGTTTTTGGTCTTAAAACATTTCACAAATGTAACTTATGGGTTATTAAATAAAGGAACCACGCAAATCTTTGTGAGTGTTTCCACTAACTAACAAAAAGCCCCATCATGTGATCTCCTATTTCATTTTCATCTAGGAGTTCCTTCCTGTAGGAGGGAAGAAGAATAGAAAAATGACTGGCGAGGTCAGGTCAAAGGAACTCACAGCTCAGCCCATGATTTGGCCCACTAAGTGAGTTCTTCCACAAACATTAATCAGCTTCCTCATTCTTCGTCCAACAAATATTTTTGAAATTTCCCTGGCCAGGCACCTAGCTAGACACTATTGGGGCTACAGGGCTACCCAAGACATCGCTCCGATTCTCAGCCATATGGGAGCCAGACACAGCCATGGGTGGCAGATGCAAGGCTGTACCTGCCCACAGGGAATACAGATGAAGACACAAGTACAGAGGAAGCGCAGGTGGCGTCAGGCTGTCACGCCAGGAAATATCCCATAGAGGGTGCAGAGGCTGAGCTGAAAGGATAAAAGGCAAGGACGGACTGAAAATGTGGAGCTGGGAAGAAGAGATCAGCCAGATGGAGGATAGGGTGAGTGGGTCTGCCATAGAGGAGGAGAGAACAGGTCCTGTCTGGGGGACTGCACAGCCTGATCAGCCGAGCCATGGGCTGCAGAAGGGAGCAGAAGCAATCAGGCTGTGTGGGGAAGTTATGGGCCTGGTATGCCCCACAAATGCCAGGTTGGGCATCAGTGGGCTGATATAAGCTACTTAAGAAAGAGAGATGTTAGAACTTCAAGTTCATAATCCAGCAAGAAAAAACAAGTTGCCCTACAATTCTTCCAATACGTGTTCCTGAACACACAATCCAGTTTTGTGTTGAGAACAGAGGGTAGCAGTCAGGTTCCAGCATATGCCAGCTGACCACACCAGGTGAGACTGACCATTCAAGCAGAACTTCCTGGAGCTCTTGGCACCTTCCCATAACATTGTTGCTAGTGGCCCTCCCCTCCAGAGGTTGCTTGCTTCCTGCCGGTATGAGCGAAGGCCCTCACCTAACATTTCATTCATTCCTTCTTCCTTATCGTGGAATACAATACAGTTGTTAAAAACCTTATCGGGTTACACTAGAGCAACACTGCCTAGTCTTGTTCTTATCAGTGAAATTCAGATGAAAGTCACAAATAACCCACAGAATAAATCTATGTCCCTTTCCTCCCTCTCAAGAAAGCAAAAAGAAATGTGAATTAGACTTTTTACCCTCATTCTTCAATCTGATATATTTTTAAGCTAGTAAGTCATTTTGAATTTCTGAGTTTTAAGTAGCATGGACTGAAATTTATGTTGCACTCCTCACTTGTAACCAAAATGATACCAGTGTGCTCAGAACAAAGACCCCCAAGAAGATTATTTCAAGACAAGTAAAGACATAAACCCATTGTTTAGTAAAAGTCAATTATAACGTATTCTATTTTTTTCATGAATTATATGTTAGTATATTAAATATAATCGAATGGAGAGACATTAAAATGTGAAAAAAGTTGTGATTCCCCCAAATAATCACTCCCTATTCCATGGAACCTTTCGCTGTTACCTTATGTTATATAAGGAATTTTGCTACTAGAAATCATGTAGAGAGATTATCCAAGTGAGCCCAATCTAGTCACTTAAAGGCTCAGTGAGGGAAAAGCAAAGAACCTCCTTGAACATAACGCAGAAGAAATGCAGCAACAGAAGCCATGCGTCTGACAAGCCACAAACTTGCATGTGACATGCAACGAGCACATGTTGAACATGCACCAGCACACACCAAACATGTCTAACACATGCCAGACATGTATCTGACACATATCGAACATGCATCTGACACACACAAGCTGCGTCTGACATGCACTGCGCACCTGATGTGTGATGAACATGCAATGAACATGTACCTGACATGTGTAGAACACATGCCAAACATGCATCTGCCACACAGTGAACATATGTCTGTCATGCACTGATCATGTGTAATAGACATGCTTATGGCATGTAATAGACATGCTCTGGCATAATCAAACATGTGTGGGTACATACACATATCCTATCAATTCTGTTTTTCGGTAGAACCCTTAGAAGGCAACCAGAAATGCCAGGCACCCATAGGAATAAGACACCATACTTTAAATATGTTGAAATACACATCATCTCACTGATACTAATAATCCTGCAAGGAGAAGGCAAGGAGTTTGCCCAGCTCTTCTTACTGGACTTTTAAATCAGCAAACTTTTCATTTCTGCACTCTCATTATGGGGGAATTCAAGGCTCATCCACAGAGCTCAGAGTCCCTCAGTCTAACCTGGGACATTTAGACCAGATGACCTCCAAGTTTTCCTCCAGGTCTAATGTTATATGCTGTTAATGAAGTACCCCAGTCTTGACTGGTTCAACTGCTGTGTCTTACTGAAGTGGCCCCAGGAGAACTTCCATAAGTAATGGAGATCTTCAGCAGGGAAAGGAGATCAACAAGATATCCAGGCAGAGTCATGCAAAGCTGACCTCCCATTTAGAAATACATCTTTATCTTCTTTGGTTATGGCTCCTTTGCTTTGAGAAATTTTTACATACATGTGCCAAGTTACCTACTAGGTGACCTAAAATTTCACAGACCCTCTAAAGCACACTCATGCATGGCTAACGGTTAAGTGTTATGAGTTAGTGAACCAGTCACTCTTCCCAGGGCACTCCATGATTTAATCCTTACAACAACCTCAAGAGAGAAATTCTATTATCACCCCCATCTATAGAGGAGGAAACCAAGACACAGAGTAGGTAAGCAATTTATCAGAGGTTGTATAGCCAACAAGTGGTAATGGGATTCAAACTCTGGCAGACAGAAACAGAATTGTTTCTAAAATTGGAGCATTAAGGCCAGATCATAACTCCCTGAAGGCTGGGACTATAGTTTATTAACATTGTGTTTCGTCCCACCCAACCCCAAGAATGACTTCTCCATGATTTGAGTGAATTAGATTATAAGCTCTTATAAGCATTATCACCTACAGTAGCTTTAATTGTTAAGAGAGAATGAATAGAGTGCTCAGCACAGGCCTAAACACTGGTAAACCCAAACCAGCAGGAGTTATTACATTATTTCTTATTACAGCACATGTCAGCACCCTTGTGTACCCTAAGGGGATTCCGGGGTTGTAGAGCATTCCCTGGAAGGCAGTGCCCTACTGACTAGAGGAAGAGTGGAGTGATTCTCCCCTGGGGTTTTGTGCCAGGCCTCTGAAGTGCACCTGGGCATGTGGGCAGTGTCTTCTCCTCCCTAATAGTCAACCTTGCAGCCACTAACATCTGGTGAAGTTGCACAAGAACCAGAGGGAAAAGAAGGCTTGAGGAAGGGCCAGCAGGAGACCCTATGCCCTCAGGATTTAGAGGATCTGGAAGAACACTGAGCCATGTGTCTCAGCCAGCTCCACCTGCTGCAAGGAGTATTTCTGGCTTTTTGCTGCCCAACCCTGGCTGCCGAATTGCACCAGGAGATGTTGCCAAACAGGTTCTAGGGGAAAGTTACTGCCGCAGATGGCAATCATGATACAAACCAAGACTGCTCTGTACTTTTCGGAGACTGTCACTAATCACCTGATAAACAGGAACATCCAGACAGAGGGCAGACTGGGTTACTGCTCTGTTCTCTGCACACCAGACCCCATAATCCAAGAGATGCCCTTTTGGGTGTACAAGCTCCTGAGGGAAAACCAAACCTGCCAAGGAAACTACAGGGAAGCCCAGGCAAGCTGAATGATCTAGACAAAACTCACTTCCAAAGAGCTAACTCTGGGTAGTCCAGCACCTGGCAGGCAGCAGGTGGAAGAGTCCAGGCAGGCCAGGTACATGGGTGGTGTCTCAATGGGGAATGGCTTGAGCCACTTAGCCACATTCATGTTTAAGCCTATAGGGGAGGCATTAAGATCCCCTTCTACAGATGAGGAAACTGAGGCATAATGATGCTAACTGACTTGCCCAGTCACAGAGGTACTGAGTGGAAGTCTTCAAATGTCACCCCCAGTCTGCCTCCTTTCTCAACCTGATCTGTCTCACAGACAGGGTATCAGGAACCTGCCACATTCACTACTTAGCAGCTATGTGACCTTGGACCCCTGGCTCCAGCACTCTGTGTCTAGAGTTCTTCATCAATAAATGCTGGTATCAATAAACAAACAAACAGGTATCGGTACCTAATATCCAGGAATAAGAGCTAGGTACAGGGCTCATAATATGCCAGGGAGTCTGCTAAGGGCTTTGTGTGTTAACAATCACTACGATCATCCTTATTCAGAAACTCAATTAAGTGGCTTGTCCAGGGTCACCTGCTAGTTAGAAACAACACCAAAATTTAAATGCAGGTGTTGTGGCTCCTGAGTTCTTCACATATTCTTCTGCTCCGTGCTGGTAAGTTTCTGAGATATAATTTGCAGGAGATGAATAAGGCTGGTACATAACAAATTCTCTTTGAACTTAGATTGAGGAAATCCTAGAGTCTTCAAGGAGGTGCTTAAGGCTTGCATATCCTGTAAGAAGTAGATGGAAAAGCCCCCTCACAAGGTCACCTTGAGGCTCAAGCACTGAAGTGTGAGGGATACAAAGAGCAATTCTGAATGTTGGATTAGAATTAGAATCATAAAGTGCCTCCTTCAGACAGTAGGGATCCCATCCCCCTGTCTGTGCTCTCTTCTCCAAGAGAGTGTGTCAAGAGAAAAGGAGACAATCATAGAAAAGAATTTTGAAAACAAGCACAAAGCAATGAGTCAAAATCTGAATCACCCACCTTATCCTTCCCAGGTTGCTGAACTGGACATTGCTAGCAGTTTCAACCCACTGTTTTCAGCCCCACTTCTAAGGCTACTAATAGCTTTGACTTTAACTACTAGGCTGGTCACTATGAAAGGAATCAAAGTTTGTGGACTGTTGTCTGTGAGTGGGAGAGAGCTGAGGTAGTTAAGCAAGGGAAAGGCCAAGCACAAAGAAAGTCAGACAAGCACGGGGCAGGGGAAAGTGCGTGGGACTGAGTCTCAGGACTGGGGTTCTGGTCCTTATCTCTTCTCGCTGCACAGCTTTGTCCTCTCTTGACTTCTCTGAGACTCACTCTTAAAGTCTCAAATCTCAATCTCAATCTGCAAAATAGGTGTAAACAATAGATGCCTAGATACCCCCTACATGAACATTACCGAGTCCAGGAAAGGGTTTCCTACACTGTAAGCACCATGGAAGAGGTCCCTTCCCTTCCTCAAGGCAATACCATGTGTCCGGTATGTTGGGGGGCGGGGTGGCAAACCAGAGAGCCTTTGGCTTCTGAGGCCAAAGAGGTCTAGCCCAAAGGCACCAGGGCTCCAGGCTCTGGCACTGGACTGCCCAGAGTCTTTAGGTTTGAATTTGCCCCAGGAAACACCAAAGGTAGGCGGATACAGAGCCTGGAGTCAGCTCTAGGGCTGGGAGCCTGCCCCCACATGCCTTAGCCCAGGGAGGGTCAAGGGAGATGCAGGCAACCCAGACCCATTTATAGGGATGGTTCAGTCCCAGTAGCGATTACGTGTTCCAGCTCCATCTAGAACCTGCTGTGGGACCTTGAACCAGAAAACTCACTCTCCCCAAGCCTTGGTCATTTCAGCTGTAAAATGAGGGACTTCACTTCTGGGCAAGAACTAAAATAAATATATGTGAAGTGCTCAGCACAGTCCCTAAGAGTTAGTAAGCTGTCATCATCAATACCACATGCAAAAAAGATTATGTCTCCGTGCTAGGATTTTAAACTGAATTCACTGAACAATTGCTGGGTCTGTGGCTCAGCTACAAGCATCAGGCTGGCAGGGGCCAACTCCGGTTGGGTTCCTGCCTGATATGCAAGTCAAGCTCCGATCCTGTGGCGTGCACTCTGCCTCGGGGTCTTTTGAATGAATTCATGTTAGAGAGGAGTGGTAGGAAGAAAGCAGCAAAAGGGGGGAGTGAGAGAAACAGAAAGTGTCCAGGTAGTGAATTCTGTGAGGAGAGTTTAGCAAAAGGGAAAAATAGTGTTTTCTGGTTTGGGGTTTTTTTTTTTTTTTTTTAAGAAATAATGAAAGCAAGACAAGGATAAGAGCTACTTTAAATTTATGAAAATGATAAAAAAAAAAAAAAAGCTGTGAAGGTAATAAACCAGAGTACTGGAGAAAGGTAAGGTGGAGACCCACCTTGCCAAG
The DNA here is from genome assembly GCF_000260355.1 of Condylura cristata. NCBI lineage: Eukaryota > Metazoa > Chordata > Mammalia > Eulipotyphla > Talpidae > Condylura > Condylura cristata. The sequence goes on along the minus strand of NW_004567112.1, from coordinate 22,542,930 downwards.
CAAATACAGATTCTTAAAACTTTTAAAAGTTAGTGTTTATCTCCACTAGAAAAACAGCCCCAACCCTGACTCACACCAAGCTGCTGACTCACAGGACATCATAAGGGCTTTCATTTCCATGTGGAAACTTACCCAGGAGGGCTGGGTTTCTTTTTCTTTAAGATCTTTTGTTCTTGGTACATAGTTTTCCTCTTTCAAACTAGAGGAAAATGACCCCAGCACACTAAGAACTCAGCCTGTCAGAGTAGGGAGAGAACACGTGTGGTCTAATGGGAGGTTCAGTTGTGCGACCTCTCTCCATCCAGCATGACATCAGGGAATATACCTGCAGATGGTTGATCCTCACAACAGTCCCAGATGTATAAACCGTGCACCTATTTTATAGAGGAGGAAGCAAAGACTTGGCAATAGAGTGGCACCCAAATAATTAGCTCCCAGCAATAAAGCCACGAGTCTGCCCTGCCCCAAACACCCTGCTTTCTGCACGCTGTGCTTTTTACTGAAAGGAGAGTGCTGTCTAAGGAATGGGGACTTGACTGGATCAGAGAACACCTGGAAGCTGGGAAGGTGCAGGTCTAATCCCCAAACAGGGGAGAGCTGGCTGGGAGGTTCACGTTCTCTGCCTAAAAATCGGCTACCCGCCTGGTTTGTCCTGGGCTTCTGCATCCTTGGCACAGCTAACTGGACCTAGGGTTGACACCTGACACCTAGGTCTGGACAGGACAGGGTGGCATGCTGGTTGGAGGCAGGCAAGCTGACACCCCACTCACAGGGGACTTACAGAAAGATGGCCCAAGGAGTTTGCCCACTGCAATTTACTTTATTAATTTAGTTCAATCAGTTGCTTCCTTAGCTTCATGCATATTAGTTCTTCCTTCTCATCCGAGCCCTGAAACGCACTCCCCCTGCCCTGGAAAGTGTAGTCTTAACCAGTAGGCCGCCTCCTTAGGCTCCCGGACCAGTCTGAATCTGGCTTCCCAACAGCCCACTGGCTCCCCGCTGCTCCTCTGCAATCCCTGTCACTCCAGATTTCTCCTCTGTCAGCTTCATCACACAGACCAGAGCCCCCGAATCTTTTGTGTTGTTCCTAAATATGGAATGTCTTTATTTTCATCATCTCTGTAAAATTGGCCCTCATCCTTAAAGGATGAGCAAACCAGTGACACTTTCTCCATGGAGCCTTTCCCTCTACCATCTGTTCTTTGTAATTTTGCAGGTCTATTCCGATTTCTTTCTCATTCTTGTATTCTAACTAATTGATTTTCTAAGTAAAAGACCAAATCATGTTACGTATATTTCACTAGACCTTGATTCTTGATATACTGTCTGCTACTTTGTTAGATTCCATAAAAATAAATGCTATCAAACAAGGAAGGACATTTAGAGGTTACTATGTGTGGTTTCACATGGATATGTATTTCATCCTAAAACAGTCCTGCAAGCCATGTAGAGGAATCATCAGGAACAGTGAAGCTAAAGATTTTAATTCATTTAATTCCCATGAGCACATGGGAAGTCAGAGGTGGGATGGGGCTCAGGTCTCTCTGGCTCCAAAGCCAGAATCCTGTACCCTAAATTCTTATGTCAAATAAACTGATAAGGCTTAAGATGCCAGATGTCTCTGCAACTATTTCTGAGTGAAAACTCAGTGTAGATCCAACTCAAACCACACCCCCACTAAAAGGAACAGCTGTTCACTAGGAGTTCCACAGGGGTAGGGTAACCGTTGCTCTATCTATGCATTATGCATTCTTTATAGGCCACAGAACATTTCATGTATAAATTGTCAACATAAAAACTAACAGCCTCATTTTCCTGACCAGAATCAAGAAAGCAAAAAACACCATAACACCGATTTGCCCCTGGGTAGCAGGTGCTAGGAATTAGTTACGTTCAGTGTTTGGGAATGTGTGAACTGACTTTTTGCCAAGCTTTATCCACAAAGCACCTGAGAGAATATTAAATGTAATTCTTCCTGATAGAAGGGAGATTGGCTTACTTCCAATAGTCCTCTTCAAGACCAGGAAGCAATGATTTTATTGCACTGAGATGTCTCCAATGTCCAACTAGCTCTTGCTTCTCTGGCCAGCATTTAAAGTGCATATTTGACATCAATTATTGTATTAGGTGTTGCAGTGGATATAAAAATCCATATTTTCAGGAGAAAATCCCAGGGAAATAAAGAAAGTTACTGTAAACTCAAACCAGGCAAATATTTACACCCCACTACATATCTTGAGGGTATACGTTATAGAGAAGGAAAACAGTCATGTAAATTCCTTTCCAAGAGGCAACAGGGTTTTATAAATGACTGAGTCCACAAAATGTGAGTTTGGAAAGCATCCTTTCAGGGTTCCCATGTTTCAGTAGGGTGTGGCCACTTTCTTTAGGTGGTGAGCCCTGCAGCCCAGTTCTCCAGGAAATGAGGGGGATGACTCAACAGATTAAACACTTTCCCCTTCCTGAATGCGTTGCAAATACAGTTCAGAGATTCTATGGAAATACCCACATGGCATGACTGTTGGTGTGAGCTGGTAGAATCCTTTTGACTAGTCCTGGATAGACGACCTTCCCGGGTGACAATGAACAAGACCCACTGGGTCGTCTACCATCTTACTTCACCATCCTTGAATGGGATCTCATAGCATTTATGTTATTTTTTAAATTCAACTGTAAAATTTCACATTAAAAAATTGTATAAATTACAGCCTCTGGAGATCTCAACACAACTACTCCCTTTCAGGTAAACCATTATAACCCCAGTTTAAAAAAAATGGTTCTCTAGGACTCTCCCTGGTGGCACAGCGGGTTAAATCACAGCACTAAGAAGCTAAAGCCACTTCAGCATGATTCGAATCCCTGCCCGCCCCAGAGATGACCCACATGGCACAGCAGACCTCTCCTGACCTGCTCCCCTCAGTGGTGTACTTTGTTGATCTGCTTGTTCTGCTCCCAACTCTGTCCTCTCACTGCACATGTACCTCTGGTCTGTACCCCAGTTCTGTACGCATAAATACATAAATATTAAAAAAAGAACTAAAAAAAAAATAGATTCTCAGAGAAGAGATGTCAAGTGATTAGCTCAAAACTCCATGCTGTTACCATGTGAGGAGGAGTGTATCCTAGATATATCTAGGATTTCACTCCCAAGCATGTTCAAATGAAATAACAAGTATTTGGAAAAATAAGTAATAGCATGAAAATTGTTTGGTGACCTTCTGGACAACATCAGAAGCCATTCCACAGGGCAAAGGTCTACAGAGGAGCAGAAATGAGAGAAAATTCTTGAAGTCATAAGGCTGGGGTGAGAAAGCCACTATAGTGTCAACAGCCACGCTCCCTGGAGTTAATGATTCACCTGAACACAGCATTGTCAGACTATCAGAGCACAATGTAAGTGTGTACAAGAGAATCTCCATTTGGTCTTTTTAAAAATTTTGGTGCAGAAGCAAGATAAGCCAAAGAGAACATGGAGTTCAGTGGCAATATCTAGCAAATCCACCTTTAAAAGAAAAGCAAGAAAAAGAGCAAAACATAAAGGAAAAATCCTGAAATGCAACCATTCAGGGCCCTCCCTGGGCACAGAAGTTTGGAGCGCTGCACTGTGAAGCCTGTAGACCAGGCTGTGGCCTCTTCTGCTAGTTCGATTCCCCGCCTGGGAGATGACCCACATGGAGAGGCATACCTCTCCTGTCTTAGCAGCTGCTCCCCTCAGCAGTACACTTTGTTGATCTGCCTGTTCTGCTCTCCACTCTGTCTCTGGTGAATTCTCTCACCGCCCCTGCACCTCTGGCTGTACCCCAGTTCTGTTTGCATAAATAAATAAATCTTAAAAAAAAAAAAGGGAATGCACCCTTTTTTTAGGTGCACTGCAAAGCAGTCCATTCTAGCACTGCTGCTGACAGTGAGTCCTGGGAACTTACATGTTTATAGCAAAAGGAAGAATTCAAATCAAGATGTTGGGGAGATTAATTACTGAGAAAGAATAGAAGTGTGGTCAGGATTTTTACTTTTTGTTTGTATAATCTCTCTGGATTAATAGCTTTCTTTATTTTAATAATTAAATATGTGATAACATTTAAAGTCTAATAATAAAAAAACGGTTAAGTTTGCAGAATCATAGCCTCAGTGTTGAGAGAGGCCTCAGAGGTCTGTCTAATCTAACCTCCACTGTATTGAGCTCTGCAGCACGGCTGTGTGCCACCTCTGTCAGGGGGCGATGTGACCTAAAGACTTAGGCTGGTGCATGGGACCTAATGCGCCCCAAAACTCAAATCAGCTCTGTGGTTTTCCTTAGCCATTCATGCACTGCTGGACACCAACGGCAGCAGGGGCTTCAGTGAAGCCCACGTCCACACAGATGGAGCCAGGTCCTGAGTCCCCAGTTAACCTCAGAGAGGGCTTGAACACAGAAGGCTGGGACCAGCTAGACCAGCTTGCTGTGGGTGCAGCACACCCCCTAAAGCACAGCTAAGTCTATCCAGCGGCATCGCCATTAGCATGCCCATCACCGGCCTCCCTCAAGCCATCTGAGACTTGGTGAAGTGCTACCCACTGCCCTGACCTTGCTACTGTACTTATCCAGAGGCAACTTTTTACACATTTCAGTAAGTCTAGGTCTTTCGTGCCTCCCTGCTCTTCCCTTAGGGCTTTTTACATCTCACTCACTCCCCCTCACCCCAGTTCACACTATGGATCACACCCAGCTTCGTTCCCTGTTACTCTGATGGACACATCAGCATGTAAGTACCCTCTGAACTGTCAGAACTCAATGTGACTTAATTTCATGCAGTGTCAAAATTGGGAGGCATGTCTTGAAGGGGTTTGCCATCAGCACTGTTTTAAGCCACTGGGATAGATTGAAACCAAGAAAAGTGCAATATACATTATCATATCTGTTCTATAACCTAAGGTGATGTCTTCCATATCTTGCTGAGGGTAGGTAGCCAATACATAGCACTATAAAATTATAGATTTTAAAGGTGAAGGAACCCCAAGGAGGCCAGGTAGCATCATTTCACAGCTGAGAAATTTGAAACCCAGTTCCTATTATCTGGGTCACCAGACACTCGTTAATATCAATTATTGTCCAGATGTTCACAGTTCTTTTTTCTGTCAGAATGAATAAATGAATGACTTTACCATGGAAGAAACACTAAAGGGATGGAAGAAACACTAAAGAAAATAATCTAATAAATATAACTGCTCATCTTATAGTAGTAAATATACGACAGACTATATTTACCCAGTTTAAATGAGTTTTCACTTTCAATGGAATGTTTGTGTTCCTAGCCTTCGGCATCATTTTAGTTACTTAAAATTTTTGGCCATGCTTAAACACTCCTTGTCTGGGTAAGTCATATTTTAATTTAGAGCTAAAAACTCTAATTCCTTTATAATCTCTATGACCTGATAATGATGTCACCAGTTGAACCCAACATATTTTTCAGTTCCATGGGAAAGGATACAAACTTCTCAAATTATGTCTTTGCTTCAGAGGGGGAAAAAAATTAAAAAAAAAAAAAAACAAAAAAAAAACCTAGGTCCAGTGAATGCTGATATAACCCACAATATTCACTAGCAGCTCCTAAAATACATCGGCCTTTGAGAATCCCACAATCCCACACTTGCCTTCAAACCTTTACTTTTTTAATGGAACAACCACTTGGCAGCCTTGGGTATCAGTTACTTTGTTTTCTTGCTCATCCTGAACTTAATGATTTAAGAAAAGCAATAGGGACATGAAACAGATCAAAGTAAAGAAAAAGCAGAGCCAACCCAGCAAGTAGAATGGAGAAGTAGTCAGTTCCTGGAGGAAGAGAGAAGAGTGCTGGGCGTGGTCTGGAACTTGGGGCACTGGCCCCCAGCCTTCTCTGCCTCCCCTCACTACAGCCCTCCTACCAAGAGGACAGCTGGCAATCTTACCAGTGACCTTGGACAAACAGAAAGTGATAAAAGTCACAAGATGAGTGTTAGCTACACCAGTCCAGCCCAAACTGGAATCACAAGGCCCAGGAGAGGGCATCGTGGTCACTCCTGTCCCTCCACTGCCACTGCAGCTAAATGTCCTGGGAAAATCACCTTTTGGAATTACAATGGGCCTTTCAGATGTGGCTTAAACCTTCCTCTCCCCATTTGACAGAAAAGAAAACTGAAGTCAGAGAAATGAGGTCACTTGCCCAACATTATTTAGCAGGGTCCCTGAGTTCAGGAAATTCCCTGAACTGCTGCTGGGTGCGCTTTCCCGTCTGAGCAACTATAAGCCATGGAACATGCAGGCAGCATTTAGCTTTGCAGAGATGTAGAGCCATTGCAAAGAAGCACAGGGCAACATGAGAAATGAGTCCAAGAGAGTAATTCCACCACTCTGCCCCAAAAGCCAGGGACGGCAAAGGCCCCACAGGCTGGTGCTTGGAGTAACGGTATCTCTGTCCATTTAATTGACTTTTTCCACCCTAAGTCATTTTACACAAGCAGAGAAAATAAAAATGTATGTAATACTGCTGAACCAAAAACCAAAAAATGTTTCTGATATCTGAGATTTGGAGATTAACATTTTTCTCAAGGCTTATAGAAATCTTGTTATTAGAATTAAAATAACAAGTCATCCAGTGAGTCTTTGTCAAAGCCCTGGGCAAAATGAAATGCCTCTCACAAAAAAACAGAGCTCACTTGGGCCCACCCAGGTAACAAGCCCACCTGAAGTGCAAGAGGCTGTGTCAGTGGAATTAACACAGGCTTGCATCACAAAGACAGTTACCCAAGAAGCTGACATTCCCAAACAGCATTTGAGAAAAAGGAAAACTTTTTCTTACCCTTAAAAATAACAGAAACGATAGGGTCCGGTTTCCCAAATTTCGTTTTGGGGATATTGCTGGCAGATTCCACGATCACTCGAAGCATGGCTGATAGCTGCGTAAGGGCAGAAAGCGAGTGTCAGTCAGCAAATGACCATTTGTTAAGGAGACTTGGGCCCTGGACCTAGTTGGCGCCGCCCTGGGAGAGTCAGCGGGGAGGATTTCTCCAGGGGAGAGGGAGGGGAAGGCAAGTGGGTGGATCCCTGACGGATTATGTACCGAAGGCTACGTGTAAAATGATAGCCCAACTCCCGAGTCTACACAGCGTGTCACAAGCACCGCTTAAGAATTCGGAAACGTGGAAGTGAAAAGGACAATGTCTCCACTAAAAAGAATTATGTGCAACAAATGAAACTGCAAAAAAAAAAAAAAAAATGGAGCTAATATTGTAAACGGGGCAGGAGACTGTTAACACCCTTGTCCTTGAGCAGCAACTTGTGAAACTGAATTCATCGGTTTTCAGTTCCTTCTCCATTATTTTCTTCTCTTGATAGAATTTTAAATTGTTGTGAGTCATTGACTGCTATTACTATTTTTAACTTTTGCAGTTTCTTCTCTCGGGCCGTTAACACACCCACTTACCAGCCACTTTTCGACGAAAACTAAAATAATAATAAAGATCGGTCCAAGGGTGCCCCCCACTGTATGACTGAGGAATGACCCCGTTTATTTCACGCCAGCCCAATCTGGACATGTAAAACTGGTGTGGGGAGGAGCAGATCTATTGCACCAGAGAATTTCTGCAAACATTCTTTGAAGATCTGAGAACTTAAGTTTTTCTGACCCATCAAACGCTGTTAACAGTCTTAATGATCATGGAGAAATACCTCTCCACTCATTCACGACGTTTACCACAGTGGTGTCTTCCCCTTCTTTGCTAAAGAAAAAACATTCAATCCAGTAGAAGGAAGACTTTATTCAAGGGGGGGTGGGGAGGGCTCTGTGATAGGTGTAAGTGCATTGCCTTGGGATTTTGCAGTAGAAGAGAGGTTGGGTCCATGCCAATGGAGCATGGGTAAATGGGGATTCACAGCCAAGGTCCATTAGGGGGTCAGTGGGTCAGTGGACAGAGGAAACCACAGGGGATTCTGGCTACACCATCCTAACAGGATTCTTTTTTTTTTTCCCAAGATTTATTTATTTATGCATACAGAACTGGGGTACAGGCCAGAAGTGCAGGGGTAGTGAGAGGATTCACCAGAGACAGAGTGGGGAGCAGAACATGCTGACTAACAAAGTACACTGCAGAGGGGAGCAGCAGGCGAGATACGACAGGTCTGCCGCCATGTGGGTCACTTCCAGGGATCCAACTCGCACAGAAGCAGCCTCGGCTTTAAGTGCTGTGCATTAACCAGCTGTGCCACCAGGGAGGGCCCCCTCACAGGATTCTTTCTGGACACAGATCAGGGTGACCAGGCATCACCTGGGAAATGGAACAAATACTGAGAGTGATCAGACATGGAAGCTGGGGCTTTCTAGTTACACTGATTCAGCAGGTTTCTTGCTAAAAACAAATTTTACAAGGAAGTGTATAGATGGGCCCAGAAGAAAGTGCTCGAGTCTGTCTAGAGTTTGGTCAAGGAAAAGTGCATTAGACAATATAGGATGGAAAATAAGATTCAAAAAGCAGGACTGCATGGGTCCCTGCTGTGTTATTTCTGAGCTATGTCTCCTTAGCAAGTTTCTGAAACTCCCTCATTCTTAGTTATCTCTTCCCTAAAATGGAGAGCAAGGTTGTTATGAGATAAAAGTCTTAGTGCAGGACCTGTACTATGTGTACCTGTGAACACAACCAGAAGTCCATGCTTGCTGTGATTTGAGGACATTTCTGTTAATACAGGTTGGATTTAAATAGAATCTCATTGTGTTTCAGAAGAAAAGGCTAAAACTTAGGGTAAAGAAGCACATTACTACAAGACGTGACTAGAAAGTTTACACAAAGAGTCTCAGTGGAGTATAAACAACATTGTGTTTGCATTATTTGGCTGACTTCTCCTTTTTATTATCAAAAACATTTATCAAAAAAATGCATCTAACATAAATATGATACTCTAACAGCCAGCCAGGTCAAGGTAGAGAACATTGCCAGACTCTAGAAACCTATCACATGTCAGAAATATCTCATCTTTCCCCAGAAAGATAGCCACTATCTTGAAAAATAAGGTAATAATTTCTTTGCTTTTTTAAAATTGGTTTAGATTTTCTTGATTACATCTTTTATACAATTATTTTATATATTACAAACATATGCATGTATATGTTTATATATACACACGTATATGTTATATTTACATGTATATATTCTTACATACACACACATACAATTTTCATATAGTGTGAAGTATTTGATATATAATATTTCATAGAAACAAAATATAGTGTGTTTTTGTGTGTATTTGACTTTTTTTAACATTACATTGTGAGGTTCCTCATGGTTCACTCATTGTTAAATGCATTTTACTTTATGTGAGTACCACATTTTATTCGCCTATTCTACTCACAATGAATATTTGGATATTTGGATATTGGAGAGTTTGGGGTTATAAAAAGACAGCTTGTACATGTTTCCTGGTACAAATATGCAGGACTGCATTGAGGGTCTAATCTGTGAGTGGAATTGCTGGATCAAAGGCTACATACATGTTGTCAGCTTTCCTAAGTAATTCAAAATTGTTCTCCAAAGTAGTTGTACTGTTGACATGCTCGCCAGCATGCGAGGCTTCCTGCTGATCTACATTCTTGTCACACGTGGCACTGTTAGATTTTTTACATGTTTTCCCAGATGGCAAGTTTATACTAGTATTTCACTGGAGTTTTAATTTGCATTTTTTCTGATTAATAATAAGGTTGAGTACCTTTTCATATTTACTTTTCCTAATTTGTGAAGTGCCTATTAAGTCTTTTTTAATTTTTCTATTGAATTCTCTGATTTTCTTACTAATTTGCAGGAGCTGTTTATATGCTCTGTATACTAGTCCTTCGTGAGCTGTAATTTTAATGTAATTGAATTTATCAATATTTCTCAGTAAATTTTTCATATTAAGAACTTTCTCTACACTCAGGTCATGAAGATAGTCTTCTTATCCTATATTTTGTTTCATCTTGCATGTTTTTATTTATATTCTATCTATAATTGATTATGCATCCTGGAAGGTTCAAGGTAATTTTTTCCTCTGTGGATATTTGATTGGTCCAGTATGATTTATTGAAAAATTTGTCCTTTCCCCAGTCTTACGTCATATATCTGTTTGTATATGTATGTGTGTGTGTGTGTGTCTCTTTCTATACTGTCTACTCTGTTTCATTAATCTTTTGCCAATCTTTGCACCAAGACCAATCTTATTTATAACCTTTTAAAAACTTCATCATGTTTTGAGCAAATCCTCCAGTCTGCTTATTTTCTTCAAGTTTCTTAGTTATTTTTGCATTTTAATACACATATTAGTTAAAAAGCTTTACATCTGTTAGATTTTGTATAGATTATACTGTGCATAGTTTCATAGTGCTGCGACTTAACCCCTATGCCACCAGGGAGACCTTTAACAACTATTGACATTTTGCCATGATCACTTATCTATCGAGATGCTTTAAATAAAACATTTTAAAGAAGTTGCAGCATGTGCCCTTAAGAGATGTTTTCTTACAGTATCATAATAATCTGGTTAGGGGTTTGTTTCCTCCAATTCTAACACTTCATGGGTAGATAATTAGGGGCCTTTCTTTTGCCTTCCAGAAGGTGATGCTGTAACACAATTTTTGGTTTCTCTTACTACCACTACATTTCTTAACTAAGATTGGGAGGAATTACAGAAAAAGGAAAAAGGACAGTGGCAGGTATGTATCAGGACTTGGGGGCTGAGTGTGCCCATGCCCTGTAGAGGGTTCCTGGATGACGGGTATAGGGCCCTGGGTGGGGACTGGGTCCCAGAGGAGTGTGGTAGATGCTGCTATATACCATCCAATCCTCCCTCCAAGAATAAAGAGTTTATTACCTCCAGCTGCTGAGAAAGCTGCCAGAAATTGTCCCTCAGCATTCAGCCCTCTTTGGTGACTCTGAGGGAAACTGCCTTTCTCAGGGGTATGCTTCCTTCCAGGAGCAACCAATCTCCAATGACTGGTCAATGCAATGGTATAAAAGAGCTGGCCCTCTTGCCCCAAGTGGTGGCAATCTCTGGAACCAGCCCAGTTCCCAGGCTTCCTGTGGGGTCAGCTAAGACTGGAGTTGAGACCACTTTCTCTCTGAAAATCTTCCTTCCTTCCATTCCGTTCAATAATGTTGATCTCAAGAATTTACTGCAAATGTCCTGACACTAATATCCATCACAAAATATTCCCCTGGAAAACCCAACCTGTCACAGTTGGTGCAGGAATGGGCCAGGAAAGTAGATGCTAAGTAGGAATTTGGAACTCAGCTCCTCACAACCGGCTGGCAAGAACTTCACCACTGGTGGTAATATGAGCATTGACAGCCTAGCACCATGCGATTATTTAAAGTATCATCAGGAGTAAATTGGGTTAGCATACCAGAGGAAAGGAATGCATTAGTTGTCATGATAAGCTGGGTAGCCAAGGTTTATAGGAGCAATAGCAACTCTGACGACTTCTATTTAAGTAGCTATCACAAAACTCACTTGACAGTCTGGAAAAGAGTATCAAGAGACTGAGTGGTTAAATGGCAAAAAAATGCTAAGAATGAAATTGAGGGCCTCCTTGCTATTGAAAGGCCCTCCTCCCTTTTAGTAGGAGGGTGGGGAGACCTCAGCACCAGAGCAGGAATTTAGTCATAAAAGAAGCCAACTCCAAAAAGTATTGAACAGGAAAACCAAGATAGGGTTCCTGTGATGAGATCAAGACCCTGCTTGGAAAACAATGTAACATTAATGCATGGAATAGAGATGTCTAGTTGATGTCGTTGAAAACCTTGAATTGCCAGGTGCCCATGAACCCAAGTAATTAATTCCTTAGCTTTGATAGATATGCCATAAGAATATAAAATGTTAACCTTCAGGGAAGCTGAGTGACAGGCATAAGGGAATTATGTACTCTTTGCAACTTTTCTATAAAGCTAAAATAATTTGTTAAAATAAAATGTTAAGAGATTAAATGAAAATAAAATAAATTTGTAATTTCTGGTTAAGAAATATAAAAGTGATTTCCAAATTGATATAATACTTGTTTAAGCTTCAAACCTATGAAACAAAATATCGTCTTCATTTATTGGTAAGTTTTAAGTATTTAAAAAATTTTCATTTTATTTAAAAAGAACTCATAGATTTTTGCACTATATCAGAATTTCTTAGCATGCCTTATAACTACCAAGAAAACACAGTATATGGTACAATAGTTGTTCATAATCCAAAAGTTCAACAAGATAATTTAGAAATCTTTTCAGTCTTTATAGCTAAAATACACACACATATTGAAGATGGCATAAAGTATATTTAGGTATGTTCGATGGTATTCATTGAGAACTAAGAGCCTGTTAATTTGTTTTAGAAGCCTTGAAAAGGATTAACTCCCCAATCCCAAGCATTTCCTGGAGTTCTATGTGACACATGTAAAGTGTATGTATGTACGTGTGTACGCGTGTGTATTGTGAATTGAGTGGGGGTCACTCACCATTCCTCAGAGAATGGAGAGACTTACTCAAAAGCAGTGCATGTATTTTTATCTACCACCAGTCTGCCATCTTCACCATCAACATTTACTTTCTACCTCCTGCCACTCTCTGACACCCACATTTCCTAAAGTCCTGTCCAGGGCCTACTTCAAATGCTTTATTTTGGATGGGGTGGTACTGTGCATCCAAGGAGCTGTGAACCAATCCTTCTAAATCACACAATATTGTAAATCAGTGCTACCTTGGTAAAGGACAAAAAATAATATTGCAACAAAAATTGCTCTATTTTTATACTTTGAGCCTAACAACAACCTACGAAGAAGGGTCTATAATAACCTTCACATTATATGGGGGGGATGGAACTGAGGCCCAAAAAGGTTAAGTCACTTGCTAAAGGTTACTGCTAACAGATGGCAGAGGTGATTGACTGTAGCTTGGCTGTAGATTTGCCTGCCATGCTCTGCTGGAATGCATCACTTACATGTGTTTGGCAGTTTCTGTGCACCCTGGAAACAATTGCACCAGCTCTGCTACTGCTAAGGCGCATCACAGCCCATGCTCCTGAATACCACCTGCTCTTAAGGACTTTGCCTTCCACCTCTGCAGCTTCCCCAGGTGCAGAAGATGACAGTATTCTTCTCCAGTAGGTAATGGGATTTTCCCTGTACCCATTAGATCCTGGGAAGACGTTCATCCCTATGTTTCTCTATGCTAATGGTGTCTCTTCCTTTGGGAAGTCTTTTTCTTGGAAACACCTTCATGAGTGCTATAGTTGGAGACAAGGAGGGAAAAGGAAAGGACAGGAGATTTATGTTTAGCTTTGTTCAAATGCAAAGAGGGTTAACAAGTTTTATGCTCCTCAAAATTTAGATATAAATCTACTAGATTCCAAAAATATTGAAGGAAGAAAAATCTCCTTTTGAAAAAATCATGGAATAATAAGAGTGTTAGTGAATTTACACAGAGTGACCCACCATTTATTTGTGCTTCAATGTTTACTACACAAGTACTGGGGACTGGGGACTGGCATCTCAGCACAGAGTAAGTCAAAATTTGGCCAGAAGGAACATCCCACCATGGAGACCACCTGCTAGGGCCTTTCATATGTCATATCAGTCACAGCTTTCAACAACTCTCAGTCTCATGTTTACAGCCGACACAGCTGAGGCTCAGAAGAGTTAAAAACATGAACCAGTATCCAAGCTGAATGTCTCTCAAGTCTTATTTCCTTTCTAATTTCTCCTCAACTGAGATCTCACATTCTTCTGTTTTATTGTTCTCCCCTCAGCCTTTTTCTTCAAGTAAACTCATACATTAGTCTATGTGAGTGGCCTTAAATCTGCCCTGGAGCATTGGCACAAAACAAATAGAGAAAAAGGAATTTTCTCGAGGAGAGATTTAGCAAAAATTCTGGATGTGGGGAGCAAATTAAGAGGGTAGGAAAGAGGATTTAGAGAAATGAAGATAGATTCATAGTATCTTATTCCAATCTCACTTTTACAGAATCTTAAGTATTACCTTACCAACAATTTTCAAACTGGCACGGACACAGAGTCCATTATTAAGATCTGTGGGCTGAAATATTTCCTTAAGAAGTAATTCGGTTGATAACTAAAATAGTTTTTAGAACTAAAATACCATGTTTCAGTAGTTTAATTACAGGGTTTTGCATAGCTGTAGTGGTAGCTATTTTTAAATAACCGAATATGTAGTATATTTAAACATTTCCTTAAAAAAAAAAAAGTCCCTGGCAGTGACTAGGTCTACTTGGGGAGTAGGAGTAAAGCATTTCATATTTGGCATCATCATATGTCATTATTCAAGGCAATTAGAGGAACTAAAGATAGGAATGAATCTGACCTCCAAGTATTATTATATTTTTTAATAATAAACCTAGAAAAAACAGAACAGAAAAAAAATGGAATCATCTTAAGCTTTGTGATTCATTTATGAAAACTAATTCCATCACCAAAATATTTGATAGATATCGGTCATTCTTCTGTAAGTTTACATTCATTCATGCAGGCATGCATTTGTTCAGCAAACATTGACACTGGACATCTCCTGGGTGCCAGGCACACTGCTAACCTCAGAGATGAGTAAGACACAATTTCTTTCTACAAGAAGCTCATAGGTAATTATAGCAACAATGGAGTGAGTGCAGTGATAGAGTTAGGGAGACAGATATCTGAGCCCGCAGGCCTGGGCCAGCAGGGTAGATTCCATGAAATGATTACCAGACGGAGTACTGATGTTTGAATTGAGGGGTGTGTGTGTGTGTGTGTGTGTGTGTGTGTGTGTGTGTGTGTGTGTGTGTGTGTGACTGTGAGATGTGATATAAATGAGTTTATATGGTAAGATTTGGGAACTTGAAGTCATCTGATGCTAGTGGAACATCATGCGTGAGCGAAATGGTCCAGTAGGAAAAAGCCTAAGCAGTCGAGCAGGCAGCCAGCTCCAAGTCTTGCTTGCTCTGTTAATATTTGCTCACTATATGCCGCAATCTATGGAACCATGTTGTCTCAATGAATCCATTCACTGCCTTATCCTATAAAGGAAGTTCTACTTCATCATCCCACTTTACAGATGAGGAAGCTGAGGCATATTTTTAAAGGAGGCCAAACAAATCTTCCCCCAAAATGCACCATATAGTTATCAAGTTGATTTGGAGTTCTTTCCCTCCCATGCAACTGTCCATAGAAAAAGAACATGGATCAGAAAGAGAGCCATCATATTGTGAACAGTCATATGCAGAAACCTTATTTAAATGAGGTCAGGAAGCTAAAAATAATTTAAAAACACATACTCATGTATAAATCAGTATTCTCCAGGATCTACCATCTGCCACAGGAGGTGATGCTGTTTCCCCTCCCTGCGACACTGAGGAGGTGTTCCAGAGTTTATATAAAGAGAGGCTAGCCTTTGACTCAAGCTGGGAATCCATGCCTGTGGGTTTCACCAAGAACTTTCCAATGGTGAGACAACTGTCATCTGGATACAGATAAAATATTTTAATAACTCACATGCTTAAAATTAAATTTTAAAAGTAGCTAAAAAAGGCAGAGCAGTCAGTATCCAGAGGCTGTCCTCTCCCAACAGGGCATCCTGAATAGACCAGCAGGTATCAGTGAGTTCAGTAAGAGTCCTCCCACAGGAAAGCAGGCAGGGGAAATCTGCCCAAGCAGTCACCCATATGGCTTTCAAATGTGTTTATACTGATAGGGCTGCTGGGCTCTCAGGGGGCGTCTCCCTATTTACTGATTTAAAGGGCAACCCTTGCTGGCTGAAGATGTACCGTAATCCTAGGAAGAGCAGAGGACCTACTGTGAGAAGGGACGGGGCACTCAACATTTCTGCTTACTGTTATGGAATTTTGATAATAAAAAGGAGGCGATAAAGACAATAGTCTAGGGCAGAGAAGACCATGATCAGCTCATTCATTCATTCACTGAGTAAATATTTATTGACTACCTAATTTCTTCAGCACTGTGACAGACAGGTGCTAAAGATAAGGTGAGCAAAATCAGATAAAATTCTCTAGGAGTTTACAGTCTAATGAGGGAGGAGGACACCCATCAAAGAACTACACATAAGTTCTGTGATAATTGTGTTATATGTTGTATTATGCAAATGCATGTGATAGTGTTTTATAAAGTAGTAAATGCTTTAAAGTAGTACAGTTAGTCCCAAACTTAATCTTGTTGAAAGGATATTGGAAACTGGAACTTTAAGTGAAAAGACAGATAACCAGTTTTACCTCAGAGTAATTGATATAAACAGGAGTTAAGTTCCTAAAACAAATTTCTAGTCACAAAAACATCACCAGACTTTTAAATAAAGACCCCCAAACTTCCAATATTACACAATAATTTGTACTCACTCACTTATTTTCCAACCCACTTATTCCATGTTAGGGACAATATGGCCAGAGGTGTTCCAAACAGCTCAGGGCACAAGTGGGGAACCAGCCCTGGACAGGACACCCTCCAATTGCAGTTATGGTCACACTCACCACATACTCACTCAGAATTGCAGCATTTAGAGACACTAGTTGACCTAAGTGCACATCTTTGGGGTGCAGGAGGAAATTGTGGAGTACCTGGAGAAAACCCAAGCAGACTAGAAAGAATGTGCAAACTCTACAAAGACAGAAATAGCTTTTCCCCCTTATCATTACAACAAAATAACTTTGAACAAAATGATAGATTTAAGGACCTACTGGGCACTATAAACAGAGGAGATCCCTTTCTCTGGAGGCAGAAAGTTACGCCCTTAGGCAATGAGGATGGAGGTAGGAGCTGAAAGGGAAGTAGGAAGGGAGATAGGAGTGGGAACATTGCAGCCAGGTGAACCTCCAGCCCTGAGGCAGGTAAAAAACCTACTGATTCAAGGAATTAAAGGTGTGTGGAGTAGCGGGTTCCAGACCAGGCTGGTGGCCCTGAGGGGACAATTGGGAAGTTGCTTCTCTCTACTGAAAAGGAAGGTAGGTCAATAAGAATGTTGTTTGTGTTAAGAATTATGTGACAGGAGTAGATTTGCATTATTTAAATGCCTGCTGAGGAGCAGCTGGACTGGAAGGAAGCAAGAGTTGATTTGTTGCTTCTTTTCCTGGATTTGATGAACAATTTATTGTGTACATATCAGTGCTGATCAACAGCAATTAACACAACACACATCACTTTGAACCTTCTAGCTGTCACAGTAAAGAAAGTCCATTAAAACTAATATAGAGATTAGTTTTAATATAGTTTATTTTGCTTATTATATCTAAAATCATTTGCTTACTATATCTATCATTTCAAAATGTAATAATTAAAAAAAACCATGTATTTCACATTCTTTTCTTACCAAACCTTTGAAATCTGTGGTACATTGTAAACATTTCAACTTGAGCAAAATTTTTCATCAGAAATACTTTTTATATATTTAATTTCATAAAATGTACAGTCAAAGATAGATTTACCAACCCAAGTTGTTCTAAACATAAATGTTTTCTAATAGTTAAACCAATTACCACTTATGTTAAAATTAAGTAAAATTTAAGATTAAGTTCTTCACACAGTAGTCATATTTGAACCACTCGATACCAGATGTGGTCTGTGCAACCATATTGGATAGAGCAGAAGAAACTTCCATCATAGCACAGGTGGAATCTGCTGTGAGACACTGTGCATTTATTAACTTCCCTTTTGAAGACACAACCTTTGAGAGTGGTGGGCTCATTCATCGAGGACAGTCTCACTATTTCTTTTTAGTAAGCCTATGCCCATTCCTTTTTGTTTTTGTTTCCCAAGTAGAATTTTCCAACTGGGAAGAAGATGAGCTGACATGTTGATCTTCTTCTATCCAGGCTGTTGGCTGTTACATTTTTCTTTATAAATGAATAAAGAATGAATTTTGAAACTTGTGGATCTGGGCAAACTACCAGTTCCTCTCATATCATCCTGCAAGCAACTTCATCATTGAAGAGCAAACATTGATTTTTTTGGTTTGCATAATACTTACAAAATTAAACAACATCCCCTTAGTCAATAAGCCTCCTGCCTACTTCTCTTCAGTAGGGGTCCCTAGTCACCGAGGGAGTTCCCACCTGAGGAAAAGGGCCTGGGAGCAAATGTGTATTTGGGTGTCTGGCTCAGCAGGCCCAGGCACCAGGCCTTCCCAGGCCTTAGCCCCTAGACTTCAGCTGCCATCCCTCTTCAGAGTCCCTCCATAATTTCACCTCTCCATTCCCCATTTGGTGCAAGGCTGAGCAGGGGATTTCTCTCTCTCTAAGGCATATAAATTTCTATGGAAACTAATCTTCCCCTTCCTCTTTACTCTGGGCAATGAATAACACCTTTTGCTAGGATGTTCTCCCACCCAAACCCATCTGAACTTTAACACAAGAAAGAGCTAGATGCTCCACTTTTCCAAAAGAAGTGAGTTCTTTGGAAGTACAGGTCAAATATCTTGAAGCTCGTTTTGAAAATTCTTTAAAATTCTCTATATGGTTTCCATTCATTCTATTTAATGACATTGGGCTTGTTGGTGTATAGTATGTTTGTGTAATAATGGCTAACATTACGTAAGCCATTAATACATACCAAGGCCTTTATATAGATTCTCTCATTTAATCCTCATAAACTACCCTATGAAGTAGATGTTAATATTTGTATCATTTTACAGGTTAGTAAAGCAAGACTCAGAAAGATAAACTTTTTCAAGATGACTCAGCTAGTAAAAAGCAGACTTGAGCTACCCTGAACAATAGTAAAACCAACGCAGAGTTGAACCAGTGTGCCACGTTGCTGTCCTGCTATTTTAAATCTCCGGTTCGTTTATGGTTGGTCAAAGAGAGAAAAGCAAGTCCTGCAAAATACTTTTGTGTGCTGCTTCCTGTTAGTAGTAGAGAAGAGTCCTCAAGGAGGGGATTCACAACGCAAACCTGACCAATACAATGGCAGACATCAAATCCAAGTAGAGGGCAGGAATCTGTAGCAAGCGCCTACCTCCTGCCTCCTCTAGGGCTCATAATCTCAGCTTCACCGGGGCCTGCCTATCAGTTCTAGCACCTGCCAAGCTCCCCGTCATGGCCACACCCCTTGCCATTTGGCCGGGTAAGAGCTCAGCCCCAGCAGAAGGGGAGTGGGGTGTGGGGAGCTAAGCTTCCTGGTGGAATCTAGGTCCCCCATTACACACAGGGTGTAACTGATATTTAGGATGATTTATGTCCAGGGACAAGAATACAAATCGATCCCAGTTCAGTCATAGGTTTAGCTCATTAAGAATAGAAAATTGCATTATCCCCACAGCGGATAAACCCCAAATCAGCCCCTTATAAGGAAATGTGAAACTTGAGGTCTTTACGCCCTCAGAAGACCTGGGGGAGCCACAGTTTGAAAGAGCGGATGCGGGAGGGGAGGCAGAGGTCATACTGGGTTCCAAGGGCACTGGCCCCACCTTAGCCAGCACGGAGGTTCCAGGCCCCGCCCTTCAGAGACCACAGCCAATCCGGAGTCCGCGACCCGGCTGCTCGTATCGCCCCGCCTCCCTCACGGCCACGCCCCGCCGGCAGTGACGTGCCCCGCCCCACAGCCGCGGGATTCAAACTCCCGGAAGCGGTCTCTCTAGCGGAGGGTGTGATTTGGCCGGCGCGATCGCCGCCCTTCGCTTCAGGTCCCCTCAGGTTCGGAGAGGCGACCACCGAGGGTGGCGACCCGCGGCCAGGGCCCTCCGCCCCGAAGCCCGGCCGGACCGCGAGGTCGGGGCGTCGGTGGGCAGATCGCGTCACCGGGACACGATCTCCGCTAGCCGGGTTACATGCCCCCCTTTCCTGGCGCCCTCTTCGTGCCAGGCGCGGAGCCGGGCGCCTCACCACAGCCGTCGTTTCGACCCGTCCCTTCAACTTTACGGTGGGTATTATCGCTCCCTCCCTGTGATTTGGCCAAGGCCTTGCTTCTTGCCGATTAATGCTTTTTAATTCTACAAACATCTTCGATTTTGAGGAAAGAAAACAAGTGCCTCTTTTTGCAGTTTTCCTTTGCCCGTCTGTCTGCCCTTTGAGCGTTTGAGGGTCTTTGTAAGCTTCGCATTCCCTTGTAAATGATGTGGCTTGTAAAAGATGCCTGGTACAGCTTGCTGGGTGGAAATGCTGCTTTGGCCACCTCTTGTCCGGCATGTCTGACATTTCAGCCCTATACATTACTTTCTGAGCACCTGTTGTTTGGCTCTATGAGTGGCAAAGTAATTCAAGATCGGTCCCTGAAACCACTGTTAAATACATGAAAAAGGCTGGGAGGAGTCTTTCTGAGTACCAGATGGTGGTCTGTGTCACTCACTAGTTCGCAGAGGGGTGGCTTCCTGCAGGCAGGCGCAGCTGGCAGAGCAGTTTGAGCAGTGGCTGGGCTGGCGTTGGCTATCAGGGGAGGCCAGTGAGTAGGACTAAGAGGGGAGGGGCCGGGGGGATCCTAGCGGGTTGTAGGCCAGAAGGTAGAAGTCAGGGTCTCTCACTGCGGGAGTTCTGCCCAGAGGTTCCTGCCAGGTCTCCTGATCGACATGGTTCCACCATTCTGCACTTCAGTGACTTGCTTGAAAAGTGGTCAA
Organism: Condylura cristata; assembly: GCF_000260355.1. Classification (NCBI taxonomy): domain Eukaryota; kingdom Metazoa; phylum Chordata; class Mammalia; order Eulipotyphla; family Talpidae; genus Condylura; species Condylura cristata. The sequence goes on along the minus strand of NW_004567112.1, from coordinate 22,522,368 downwards.
GGTGGCATCAGCAGAAGCACACTGCAGAGAATCTGCCATGGCAGCAGCTGCAGACATTCTCAGTTGGCCTTTACCTCAAATGATTTCCTAGGTAGCTTCCTCTTTCATCTCAGAATGGGCAGAGCGTCTTGGGCTAATCTTTTGGTAACTGATCTGTTTAGCTCTGTCTCCACAGTTTTGATAGTGTCAGGCTCTGATTTGTATTGGATGGCACCAAGTCACTTCCACAGAGACCGCCCCACTACCTTATCTAAGCAAGGCTCCCCTTCCTTCACGACTGTTATCTGCCATTTCCTGTATACTGTAGGCTCACCAGTATTTTTTTTTTTTTAATGCATAGAGGAGTTCATAATCCTCTAGATTTCTTAGTCACATCACCATTTTTTTTTCCTTAGTATCTATTAGGTGAGAACATGGTTTTAAACCTCCTAATGAAAGCCATTTTGGGGCCCTCCCTGGTGGCCCAACAGGTTAAAGCCCAGAACTGTGAAGCTGTCTTCAGCCACTGCAGCACCAGTTCGATCCCCAGCCCTATAGGTGATCCACATGGCACCGCAGACCTCTCCTGACTCGCCCACTACTCCCCTCAGCAGTGTCCTTCATCCATCTGCCTGTTCTGCTCCCCACTCTGTCTCTGGTGAATCCTCTCACCGCCCCTGCACCTCTGGCCTATACCCCAGCTCTTGCATGCATGCATAAATCAATCTTTAAAAAATACACTTTTACTATATACTTAGTATGTTTCACTGTATCTCTTGCTCTAAGAATTGATATCATACACTTATTTCTAAACTATAATCTAATATTGCTAGCAGATATACAGCTTCTCCTCACCTATTCTTAGTTTCTATTATTCTTGAATTCATTAAATATTGTGGCTCTTTTTCTTATAAACCTTTAATCTTGAGTTATCTTCACTTCCCACTGTGCTCTTAAAATTGACTATTTAGCAAGATCTGAAGTAGGCCTATTTTCTAAAACAAAACATACCTTTTGTTTGGTAATGACATTGTTATTCCTATATACTCAGATTTATATTACTTATCACTAGTTTTTTATTCCTGCATAAAATATGTTTTTGATTGTGATGTGCTCCTTTCGGGTTTCATCTAATGGCTTAATCATTGGTTATCCCTCCATTTTTTGTTTTTAACAAGACTTTTCTATTGATGTTTGACACACAAAAGTATAGAAGTTGACATCTTTTTAAAGAGCAAATGCTCCCCATGTGTCAACCACCCAGATTTAAAAATGTAAATTATTGCCAGCAACCTCCCCCTATACCTATACCTATGGTTTGGCTATATCATTTCTATTTGGAGAGGAAGTTCCTTCTATTTTGTAGGTAGGTTATCAGACCTTTTCAAACCTGAGTTTTGAGCTTTTTAAATTTAAGCTTATCATTATGTTTTTATTTTATAGGTAATTTCAGAGATGTCTTCCAGAAGTCCCAAAGTTTTAATCAAAACTAAGTGGGGATCAAAACCCACCAATTCCAAATCAGAAACTGCATTAGAAAAATTTAGGGGAGAAACTGCAGCCTTAAAAACATCAGTGGATGAAATCACAATCGGAAAAGGGAAGCTGACTGATAAAGAAAGACACAGGCTTTTGGAGGTAAATGGCATTATAAATCCTTAACTTATAGTAAGCTTTGTTGCCAGAGATGAGAAAGTATTTTCTCAGTGATTATCTAGTTTATGGAGTTCAGACTTCAATGTGAATATTTTAAAACTCAACTTCTGCTTTTTGCCAGCTTTTCAAGTAATCTTTGTTTTTAGTTTTTTTTTTTTTTTAGTAAAATCATTGCCATATATTGGCATTTTGTTTCCTGTTAAACTGTATTTCAGATTGCCTAATTTACAGTTTGTTGTGGCATGGTCATTAAAGCAGTTATAGAGTTATTAGAACTGGAAGGATTTAAAATTTTAATCATTAACTTACTTTTAATTTCTTTTTGCCAAAGTAGCTATATTGCTCATATTTAGAGGATAAGTGGCCTGTATTAAATAGATTAATTGGGTTTCTTTACATTTTGTTTTATAGGGGTATCATGAAACAAAATGATGTATTATTTTTTAACATAAATTAAGCATTGAGAAATGATTCATCACCAATTCATAGACATTATTTTATAATCTGGTGAAGGAATCAAAATAACTTCCCTGGGATATCTCTTACCAGTTTATTCTTTATAGACAAACACTTTTCGGCTGAATCAGTTCAGTCTGTTGAAATTAAACTTCCTGTAACTTCTGCCTATTTGGTTGGCAACCATTCAAGTTAACTAAAGTTACTCTTACTTTCACACACAATCATCCAACTAAGTTATCCCCACTGTATATTTAAACAATTTTTTGCACCCCCTCATGCAAGTTTTTAGTTTTATATTAGAAGATAAAGTAATTTTGTGAACTTTTTCTGTCAGCTCTCGCCTGATACTTTATGGCTGCAGCAGTTTCTCCAGCATGCCTTCTTTATCTTCCAGTCCTTCAAAAGGATAAATACCTTAGAGGCGTTTACCTTCTAGATTTGATACCAAATCACTTACTAACAGGATTCAAGTAAATGAATACACTTTTATCCAAAATTACAGGTTACTGTAATTTTTAAGTTCTGTGCTTCTTCTTCAGTGAACATGTATGGAGAGATGATTATCCAAGTGAGATTACTCACAGATACTCAAGTGAGAAGCAGCTTTTCGTTAGCCTTCTCTCCCTATTCTTCACAGAGTTTTGTTTTTGTTTTGTTTTTGTTTTTCTTTGTATATGTGTGTGTTTGTTTATGCCCATCTACTTCATATATATTTTAACTACAGCACTTAGTATTTGGCATTAATGTGCTGGTTTAGCTTTCTATGATCTCTCAGAGAGATCATGTGTTCTTTTTTGGCTATGATATTTAGTAAAATGTAGGCTCCATATATAATAAATACTTCACAAATGCTTGTCTTAGTGTATTGTTTACTTTCATGTTTGTCCTGGCTTTTTTCTAAGATTCTTCTTAGTTTATATCTAGAAAATTCAAGTCCTCGAAGCTGAGAGTGAAAAGAATGCTTATCAACTCACAGAGAAGGATAAAGAAATACAGCGACTTAGAGACCAGGTGAAGGGCAAATATAATACAACTACATTGCTTGAACAATTAGAAGAGAAAACTAAGGAAGGTGAAAGAAGGGAACAGTTGTTGAAATCCTTATCTGAAGAGACAGATATATTGAAAAAACAGTTGTCTGCCACAACTACAAAACTTGCTGAACTTGAAAGCAAAGCTAGTACACTTCGTATATCACAGGTACTAATAATTTATTTAAATCCAGATTTTTTTATTTCTTATGATTCATAATTCTTATGAAAATGAGTTTATGAAGCATTCTTATCAAGTGATGAAACAGTGTAGTTTTCCAACAAGTCATTTGTTTTTAAATAGTCCAGTAGCCTTTCCATAAACAAAAATAGGTACTAGAACATTCTCACTCCCCACATTGTGTATGTGTATCTACAATTGCCAAGATTTTATTTAGCTCTTATTTCAATAGTTTGTACCATGAAACACAACAAGCTTCATTTTGAGGTTATTTTTCACATTTAAGACATAAAATATGAAGCTAGTATCCAGTATGCTTTTCCTAAAGACTTGTGCTTCCCTCTCCCTTTGGTTTTGGTCTCTATGGTAGCAGAAAGAGCAAGGATTTGTGGGTAGGCAGTTCTGCCACTTACCACTTATGTGTGACACTGAGCAAATTCCCTAACCTTGCTAACCTTATTAGAATTCACCAGAGCCCTTTCTTAAGTCTTGGTATCCACATCAGTACAATAAAAAAATATATAAATGAACTAGTTTAGTGCTTGGCATATAAAAAGTGCTCAATAAATAATATATTGATCAGACCTTTTAATTCTTTTGAAAATTTGGACATTTGCACTTATTATAGTATAATTTAGAGTATTTTAACTATAGCTTTTAGATATCTCAGTGCTATTAAGAGTCTGTCTTAATCTTCCCTTTAGAGTAAACAGGGACCCAAGCTGTACATTTAAGTGTACTGTCACATAAATGACAAAAATGTTTCAAAGATGAGTTCAAAGAAGTTTTTCTAAAGGATTTTCACAGAGTAGGAGCTCATCCTGAAACATTACAATCAGATCCAAAGAGGCTGACTAAAATTTTTCCTGAGAACTCAAGAATTAGTTTTCCTACTTTTGAAAATAGAAAGGCAAATCTTGGAAGAAGTTATTTTTAAGAATGAATTCTTAAACAGAAAGATAAATTCTTTATCTTTCTCTCATGTCAGAGGTGTGATGAAGGAGGCCTTGTCCACAGAGTCAAAGTGATTGCTAGGTTCCTCTCCTAGTTGCTCCCTGGTCCAGCAGGGAGGAACCCTCCTGCGCTTATGGCTGCCAGCTAGAGAGCACATGTGTAGAATTGGGGGAGGTTTTATCAGGCCTGGTATTAGCCCCATTCTGTTATACAGAATTTAATCATGACCTCACTAACCACAAAGAATGCTGGCTAATGTAGGCTTACAGTGTGCCCAGAGAACCATGGGAAGGGGTTGGTGGACCAGTTCTGTCACACTTCCACCTATAAGACTAAACAGGGAGAAAGAGCTACGTACTACGTAAGTACCTATCTCACCTTTGGAAAGATTTTGAACTTTCTTGCCAGCATTCATAAGTCTCTTTCCTTATAGTTGGTAAAAGACTGAAATACAATATTTGTGAGATTATTGAATAGGCCAGGTTCTTTAATCACTGACTTCCCCTCTTTTTTTTCCTTTATGAGAAAATGAAGGGGGAAAAAAAGAAATTATGTTTTGCGTTCCATACCACCTAATACTGATTAATATGATTACAAATAGAATTGTAGAAATCAACTTTCACCTTTTATTTTATGATTACTTTTGTAGATTTAATTTAAAAAGCCCAGTTGAAAAAAAAAAAAGCCCAGTTGTTTTGTGAAAACTTCTGGGCTGTTCATGTGCACTGAGAGCTATTCTGGTGATTCTGCCATACAGAGGGCCTCAGAAGTGAAGGTAGACATGAATCTCAGGGTTTCCAACTCTGCTTAAGAAGCTTTCCTGAGATCCTGACTCCCTTCTGGTGCTTAGCTGTAACATGGCAGGCTGGTTCATCGGGTATACTAAATCTGTGAACTGTATCTGTTTTTTATTGGAACTAAATGTAATGAGGCAACTTCTATTGATGTTAAATTTAACAACAATATTGGTTTACTTATAGACTATGGCTACAAGCTGTTTCAACTCATCAATGAGTAATATTCATGAAATGGAAATACAGCTGAAAGATGTAAGTTTATTTTCCTTTTGTTATTATAGCTAAAAAGGGACTAATTCATTTACTCTTGAATTTCATGGACATTAACAGCACTGATGCTATGATTTGAAAAAAATCACTTTCCAGGCATTTAACAGGGCCAGTTCCTTTAAGTATGGTCTCTGTAGGCTAAAAAGGCCTAGAAACTACCCATCACTACCAAATACTTCAACATCTTTTCTCTACCCAAACCTAATTTGCCCAACTATTTTATACTGTAATGTAATTTATAGTTTCTTTTTATTTATGCAAGAAATACTTTTCAGTATAAAATTTTTCCTTTGGTACCAGGATTTGTTTTCATAGTTTAAACAGGAAAAGCATTCTTTCTATATTCTTACTTCTTTTCTCTAGAATGTGATTGGAGGTTATTATTTCAAATCTATGTCCTAAATGAACTGATGGGGTTTCATTGGGAATTGAATAAATTGAGGGCATAGGATTATTACTTAGTTTATTTTTCTAAGTTTTGATATCAAATATATGAGTATAAAATTCTTCATTTAATTATTAATCCCTAGGTAGATATTTTGATACCAGAAATATTACCAGCAGGTCTGCCTTGGTTTAAGCATGTTCTTAAGATTCCTGTTTTATTTTATCTAGCACATGTACCCTAAGGTCTATTTGATCTTAAGAGAAGAATTTAAATCTTTGAGTTTCTGAATAAGGGCATGCTTCAGCACCCTTATCAAAATAATTTACCTAGAGGTAACTAAAGTAAAGAAGAAACATAATTTTTCAAGAGCTATCAAAATCAGTTTCTGTGGTAGACTGACCTCTTATCATTCTACTTCTAGCAGTGCTCCCTCATTTGGATGTGCATATGTGCCAGGAATTTACCTTCCACACCTGCGCTCCCCTTTATGTACCGCTCCAGCCATGCTGGAGAGACTCACCACCTTTTCTCTTTCAGCTCCCTCCGTGACACTTTCCCCTGGTCTTTACTGGTCACCTCTTGGGTCTGGGGTGAGGGGGCTGGGATAGAACAGAGAAGATCAGAGCTATAGATTTCCTTAGCCATTTGTTTAAAATTATAGCTCTCAAATAATTCTAGTCTCCATTTCCTACAATTTCCAACTTGTTCCATATTATTGTAAACTTAAACTCTATTTATCTTGTTTATTGTCTGGCTCTTCTATTAGAATATAAGTTTTATGAGAGAAGGATTTTTGCATATTTTATTCACTGTTATGTCTAGAACATTTGAAAGAATGAGTGGAATCTTGTGAAATTTTGCAAATTTAAGTACTGTTTCTTCTAGTAAGGTACCTGAAAATAAAAGCTGTTGTCTTAAACATACATGTAATTTTTAGACTTCTTAGTGTTAACTGTCTCAAATATTAAAGTTATTCTTAGATAATGAAATGGTGTACCTTTGTGTCCAGTTTTTCTGTTCTTTTTTATCTTCCCAATGTATTTAAAGATCACCTTGTTCTTCTGTGTTCTGCTTCTTAGGAGACTTTTAGACAAATAGAGTAAAATTTAACCCAACTCACCTTCAAATGGTGAGCTAGACTGAGCAAAGCCTCTCATACTCAAATATGTATGCTAACCTAGGGGAGCTACATAAAATGCAGCTTCCTGTACTGTTGATTGCGGTCGGTCGGGCCTGAGATTCTGCATCTCCAACAAGCCCCATCCTGCTGCCTGTGATCCATGGACCACCCTTTGACAACCATTAGCATTTGAGGAGTGAGAGGTGATTGAGCTCTGGTCATCCCTCAACAGATCTTTTAGGCCAGGAGAATTTTTGGAGAACTTAGGGAGCAGAGAAAGAGTCATCTCACTCCTCATAGTCCCTATGCTCCTATTATATGACTTTTGAAAAATCAGTATTTCTAGTTCTACATCTTTCCTCAAAGCTCCTACAAAATTCCCTATAGAAGTTTGCCTACCCATTTTAAGAATTGGTTATTTGTTATGCTAAAATAAGCCCTGAAACCCTGTTTACCTTTGTGAAGGCCTAGCGCTATATCATTCCTTAGCCACCATTAGGTTCACCTCACATGTTGAAGTAATTACATGTAGCTAATACTGTAAACAATGCCCAGTGTCAGTATCTTCCAGACTAGAATGACTCACAGGCAGTTTTAGTATTTCTTAATTTTAAAGATCTGTTTTTTAAACATAAGATGTGGGGAAGATTATGATAATAAACAATGATTTTAAAAGTTTTATTTGGAAAAAATTTAAATTTACAGAAAATTTACAAGGATGAAAATGGTATATAGAATGTCCATATACCCATAACCAAAATTAAACCTATGTGCTCTATTTTGCACATATTTTCTTTCTCTTTGAATTTCCAACCACATACATACAGTATGTTTTTGGAACTATTAAGAATGAGTTACTTCTATCCGTAGCCTGTGTACTTTAAAGTGTCTTCCTAAGAACGAGGGTATCTCTTGCATGACTCCAGTGCAGCAATTATAAAAAATTCAGTATGAGCAATGTACTTCTGTGTCATTTACCATTCAGATTTATGTTATGTATAACACATTTTATGTTATTTATGTTATGTATAACACATTTTATGTTATTAAAATGTATGTTAACATTTTAATCCCTGTTACAAGTTTTCCCCAAGGAATATTTAATATATCAAGCCAGGAAGAAACATTTTAGCATCTTTAGAGGGCTTCACTTTTGCCCACTCTGTTTCTATGTTGTTATTAATAACTTAGATAGAAAGCTTCAATGCTTGACTAACAAATGTAAAGATTACATAAAACTGAAAGATAACTGACACAATGATGGATACAAAAATAATATCAGTATTCATTGCTAGCCATCAAATAAGAGCGGGTACACAGAATTCAAGAAGAGGTAGGGGGCAGAAAAGTTTACTACCTGACTGAAGTAACATTGCCATCATGTGGCGTTTTAGGATATTGCACTTCAAACCTTAAATCAACAAATACTTGTTTTCAGAATTAAGTAATGTGTAGCAATTAGTAAATAATTTCTAGACCTTTCTCTCCCAGCACTAGCAAATGAATCATCTTCTTTGCTACCTTTCAACTTGAATCTGCTCCCCATTTCTGATAACAGAACTACCACCCTGCCTGGAAACACTGGGGGCAGGAGAGGAAGCAGAGGGCTAATGTGTAGTTGCAGGGGATTCTGGGTTGCTCTGGCAGGCTCCTTTGCGTTTGCTTTCCATAGAATTTCCAGGCATCAAGTGGTTGAGAATAGTGAGTCACATAAGAGCCTATGTCATAAATGTGCACACTCTGGGCCATATATTCCAGCTTGTTTTATCCACCAAAGTTAATGTAGCTTTTTATGTGCATATTTGCTGATGTCTTGCCATAGATCAGTGGTAGGAGCCACAGAAATTGTAGGTGTGATTTTATAAGCGTTTCAAACTTATGCTTTGTGATCTGGTAGGACTATCAGCACATATATAATTTGAGGGGAAGATGAACCCAAAATGAAAAACTTTTAGCAATAATAGTAAAGTGAATCATTTTCCATGTCTAACTGCTTATTTTAATACTGTCATCCAAAAAATTTTTTACACACATATTATAAGCAGCACCTAGAATCCTTCATGGACTTACTATCTCTTTGAGAGATACAGCAAACACATAAAGAGCCAAAGATGGTTGGTAAATAATATTTAATTATTAATTGCATGTGTGTGTGTATGTGTGTGCACACACATGCCCCTATACAAACCAGGAGAGTGATTCTAGTTTGGGGTTTTTAATTGAGTTCTAAAAGATGTAAAGAGTGAAAATTAAATAAGAGAAGCAGCAACTACTTAAGTTTGATTTTCCAGGACACTGAGACAGGGTTAGAAGTGCAGATAACTTATGGGGGAGCAACATCGGTGAAGGGAAAAGGAAAGAAGCCAGATTGGGCAGGGGATTGTCAGAACAGAATGCGAACCTGAGCTGAATCCTATGTTGGGCACAAACAGGTCTTTCTTGCAGGGTTTCAGAGCAGTGCCGCTCTTCCTTGGCCAGTAAAGGCATTCGGTTTACAGAGGATGATGAGGAAGTAGGTACAAAATATGCTGTGTGTAGGCAACAGAAGACAAATGAACTAAACCCCATGCAAACATCTCTTCACCATGTTGTTGGTATCTTGAAGGTGTGTCACATTAGGATATATTTCTGTGTCATAAACCATACACTGGTCGCCTCAAATTAGTCTAGAATATGAACCATAAGAGCTTTTATGTGCTAGAAAAGAATGCATCACTTGGACTTCCTTGTCCAATTTGTGATTTTGTAGAGTTTTTTATATTTGTACAATAAAAAAATGTATTATTATCATCATGTTTTTGTATTTTATTTTGCTGTTGACTTTTTTTTTGTAATTTTCACATTGAGGCACTGGAGAAAAATCAACAGTGGCTTGTGTATGATCAGCAGCGAGAAGCCTATGTAAAAGGACTTGTAGCAAAGATCTCTGAGTTGGAACAGAAGTTGGAAACAGTTGCTCATTCACTCCCACAGCAGAGCAAAAAGACAGAATCAGAAGGTACTGGTATAAAAATGTTCTTTTGGAGTAGGCCTGCCTGACATTTTCCAAAAGTAGAGATTCATCAAATTTAGATTTTTATAGATGTGTTAGAAAGTAAAATAAGCACGTCTTTTAGCCCTTAAATAAAAAATGCCATTTTAGGGAATCTGTTTTATTTCTCACTGATTTCATGAAAGAGGGCATGAGCCCCATGGTAAAGGCACCTGCGGTAGCTTTGAGGGCACATTAAATTGTCTCCACTGTGCACCCCACCCCTTCTGTCTCCTTCAAAGTCCTCCAACGTTTCCCCCAGAGCTGGCCTTGTCACCTGCTATCTTTCTTCCTCTTTGCCCTTTTAGAATTTATTTATGTCAATCCCAGGAGAAAGAATACATTTTATAGATGATTCTTCCGTCATTTAAATCTCACCAGAGAACTGCAATAATTTTGAACAATGCTGTCTTTTTGCCAAGTGCTTTGCATTTTCTCTAGCATCATCTCAGTTGAGTTTCACAAAAACCCTGAGAAGCGTGGCACTTTATGGAGCAGGAACTAGGCTCGATAGTTCAGGTGTTGAGCTAAGAAAAGAAGGAAACCTCCCATGCAAAGTGGTTGTTAAAAGACTGGCAGCCCTACTGGACTAAAGCCTGGGATTCTGTAGGAGTGAGCTGGCTAGTTATCGTGGGTCTTCACTTTGAAATGTTTACAACAAAGCTAATGCTAAGTAGAAAACGCAGAAGGGAATGTCTCTAGAGATAATCAAAGCTGTTTATCCCTAAAGTGACAAAATTGTTAACTGCATTGTCTTAATAACTTTGCTACATTAAAAGTAAGATTTTAACTCAGGTTGAATCTAATTTTTTGCTCAATATTAGCAGAGAAGAGCCCTGTTCCACCATTCCCATCCATCCTGATCTCAGTTTCCTCCCCCAGCAGGTTAGCCACTTCTAACATTTCTGTTTTTGATTTTGGTAATTAGCTCTATCTCTATAAATATGAGCTTACATCCTTTTCGATTTGTCCTTTTTAAACATTAGTGAGTTTCCTTCCCCTCCGAATAGTTGTTATTTCTATTTTCAGTCTTCCATGTATTAGTTTTGCAACTTCAAATAGTGAAACCAAACTGTCTGTTTCTTGTTCTGCAAATATCAGCTCTGTCTCTTGACTCTTCATTTTGAAAGGTGAGAAAATAAGGTGATTTTGTTTAGAGAAAGAGTTCATGTTTGTCTTCTCAGGAATATTGCCTATTTTATAAAGTCAGTTATGCCCTGATGTGTTTGTAGGTTATCTTCAAGAGGAAAAGCCAAAACATTACAGCCATCTTTTGACAAATGCAAAGAAAGAACTTGAGGTTGAACGACAAACCATCACTCAGTTGAGTTTGGAACTTAGTGAGTTTCGAAGAAAATACGAAGAAGCCCAAAAAGAAGTTCAAGATTTAAATCAGCTATTATGTTCACAAAGAAAGGCAGATGTCCAACATCTGGAAGATGATAGGCATAAAACAGAGAAAATACAAAGGCTCAAGGAAGAAAATGATATTGCTAGGGGAAAACTTGAAGAAGAGAAGAAGAGATCTGAAGAGCTGTTATCACAGGTAAGCCTACCCAGTAAGGTTTCCATGACTTACAATTCAAAGTTTTCAGTGTCCTTACACTAATGTCAGGGACTATATTAACAGATAGTAAATGAGCAAAGAGCAAAGGAAGCTTTTGCCAGCTCATGGGCGTTCATATTTAGGAATGGAAACAGACTATATGCAAGCACCTACATAAATAAAGAAGACAACGCAGGGTTCTGTGACAGAGAGATTGGGGGTCTTCCTCAGAGGACGGTGCGTGTACAAAGACCTGATGCCATGAAGAAAACCAGCAAGATAAATGCCTGGGAAATCCCCCTAGGCAGCAGGAATTGCATCTCAGAGATTCTGAAAAAGGAATGGGTCTATGTGAGAGGCTAACGGCAGGTACGGAGCACCAGGAGTGTAGGGGCTCTTCCGAGGCTGGCACCTTGATCTCGAGGACACTGTGGTTGGGTTCACGTGGCACCTTCCGTATTCTTGTTATACTCACAGCTTTATGCCAGGCAGTGTCAGTAATGTTGAAATTACAGAGTTAGGATTACAGACTTGGACTACTACTCGCGCAGAAGTTCACTCGTTTAAATTTTGCTTGGCAGCATAGAAGTCTGAAAACCCATTTGGAGTCCACACTTACACACTTGGTCTCCAGTCCAGCATGGACTCACCTAAGGGTGTTCATGTGTCAAACTGATCATCATAACCTCTTCTTGCTTTTAGAAAGCTTTGGTGAGGATTCATTGAGAAACCATGAAAGTGCTTTGTAAACTAAAAGTCTAGGAAAATGTTATGGCTGCTATTAGTCATTTAGAAATCCCCCAGAAGTTAAAGCAGGAAAAGGTCATCTGTAGCATTTGCCTTCTTAGTCTTTACACCCTCACTTCTTCCTCGAGGGGTGCGTGGTGGTATTTACTAAAATTAAGCAGAAGTGACTGAGAAATTAGCTTCAACTCTGTGCTCAAGGAGGCGAGGCAGTACTGTGTGTCAGCAGCTCCGGGAAGTAGATGTGCCCACTGCAGAGGTCAGTGCTGCTTATCGACCTCTGGGCCTTTGGTCTGGGCCTCAGGGAACCCTGGGCCTCAGTGGTGCCATCAGCCCCTGGCATCCAACAGCTCCGGTAGCCATCACACAACCAGCTAGGGCTCCTAGCAGGTGCTGTCCCAGCTAGAGATGTGAGGCTTGTGAAGTGAACTGTTTGTGCATCCCAGGGCGAATGATTAAAGGCCTGATGTTGCTAAAAGGTTCCCCGTGACAACACTGGTTCTGTTTACACCCCACAGATGCAGTTTCTTTACACCTCTTTGTTAAAGCAGCAGGAGGAACAGAAGAGGGTAGCTCTGTTGGAACAACAGGTACTCACTGGGCTTAATTCACCTCAACTTGCTAGGAAATCGACTTTTTCCTTATGTTTACACTAGGTTATGGAGAACATTTTGAAAATTGTAGAAAATATGTTGCTTTTTTTTCTTTTTTAACTTTAACAGAAAATCCTTAAAGAGGATAGATGCCTCGCTATCTATCCCTGTTGCTGTTTTTATGCCAAAGCAGATTCCCTGGGGTAAGGAGCAGTTTTCTTGATAGGTAGATGTTCATCCTGGCAGAAGATTTTATTCTTCTGCAAATGACTTCTGTAGTTCCTATTCTGACCTGACAGGATTCCCTAGTAACTTTAAGCAGACCTCAAAGAAACCATTTATTCTCAAAATTACAGTTTAGAGGTTTTTAATACCTTCCAAACTAGGGAACAGCCATCTCTTTCCCTTCCTTCACTGCCCGATAAAAGGAAGAATCCTTTTAATCCTAACTTGTTAAACTATTTCCACTCGGTTATATACATTCAGGCACTGACTTTGCTTGGATGAACCAAATCTTCAGCTATAATCATCTTCATTTCTCACCGTTTTTCTGTGTTCAGATGAATTCTTGCTACAGTGGTACAGCAGTGTTTCTAATGCTAATAACAAAAATACAGGCATCCAGTCAAGAGAATTATACAGTATGTACTAACTATTGTCTTGTCCTGGGCATTTTTCCAGATGCAAGCATGTACTTTAGACTTTGAAAATGAAAAACTTGACCGTCAAAATATGCAGCATCAATTGCATGTAATTCTTAAGGAGCTCCGAAAAGCAAGAAATCAGATAACACAGTTGGAATCATTGGTGAGTCCAGAATGAATAAATTAAAACTTATTTTCTTTCTCTTTGTGCCACCTTTCATTTGCATGTCAAACCAGTTCCCAAACTAAGAGAATACAGCTTAAAGAACATCTATTTCTGTACTTTCCTTTGTGTTCTTACTGTCCATCATTTTTGTAGCATGCTGTAAAATACTCACTTTTAAGCTTTAATGATTATTCTAAGTTCCTCAGGAGAAAAATCATGAAAAAGAAAATCTCAAAGGTATTATACAATATCTTAGTCATTTCTGTGTATAATCTATTTACTCTGCCAAAATTCTTTTCTGTTATTAATTCCATGTATTAAGCTTGCTGAAGTTAGTGTCTTTTTACAAAACTAGCAAATTTAGTCAACATTGCACACAGGCATACTTTATATTTGACTCTAGGCTTTTCAATAGAACCTGTTCATATAAACACCCAACTAGTAATTCCTGGACCACTTGGTTAATTTATAACCACCTCCGATGTTACCACCCTAACGTGGTGACCAGAGGTTCAAAAGAAAACCTGTGTGCAGATCTGAGCAGGCACCACATTGTACAGCAGGCCTGATAAACAAACTGTTTGACATTTATTTTTTCAGAAGCAACTTCGAGAGTTAGCTTTCACGGAGCCATTGGTCTCTTTCCAGGGAGAGAATGAGAACAGAGTAAAAGTCGCCTCACCAAAAAGCCCTGCTGCTGCACTGAATGAAAGCCTGGTGGAATGTCCTAAGTGCAATATCCAGTATCCAGCCACCGAGCATCGAGACTTACTCGTCCACGTTGAATACTGTTCCAAGTAGCTGTGTGTCAATACTGTGTCTTACTTTAGCTTACTGGTCATTTCGAATTACTTATTTCATCTTTTTCATAAGAAACTGCCTGTCAGCCTTTGATTGGCTTGGAGTAAACCATTGTGTTTTTGTGAATGCTGAGATGACTAACATTTTGCACTGTTAAAAGTACTTGATGGGGAAAGATAGTTCAGGTTATTGCTTATAGGTTAAATCTATTGGCAAGCAAACAAATGTTTTATGTTTTTTGAGTTTTAAAAGCTCAAAGTAGCGAAGTAAAGCGCTTTTCTATATTTTCAAGCTGTGGGCATCTATAATTCCAATTTAGATGTCCATTGTTAGGTTGTGATACTTGTTTCATTTTTTTTCTTCATTGTTATAGAAAAGTTAGGAATTTTCTTAGTCTTTATGCTGCTTATTGTTGAAACTGTAAACCTAGCTATGTTCTAAGCACAAAGCAGATTCTGCTGAAGGAATACTCTTAAGTGACAACATAGGATATTTTATGCCATGTTAACTGGCTATAAGTTTAACTTGAATTTCACTAGCAATTGTTGGTCAGCTAAAACTGTTAGTTTTAACAAAATCTATTGTAGCCTCTAGTTTGATTTGCAGCTATTTATTTTTGTAACTCATAAAAGTTGGGCAATGTAATGAGCAAGATTGCTTATCTGAATATATATTTTTTATACAGACTTCTGTAAACCAAAACATTTTTTTATGTCTTCAGGTTTTCTAAAATGCAAAACACTGGGCCATTCTTTGCAATATAAGAGAAAATAAAGTTATTTAATGTCTTAATATGTCTAGTGTATAGATAGGTATGATAAGAGTTCTTCCTTGAGAGCAAAGCCTGAGGGTTACAGATAACAGTGTCAGGTGGTAAGGTAGGTAGCTAAGGATACATTAAAATCTGTACAAAGTCAGAAGTAGATGCTTTCAGACATCTTTGTTGAAGAGATAACAGTAATTGATCAATAAATATGATTCTGAGTTATTTGTTACAGAAACAGAAAATAAACATGTTTAATTGTAGCTTTTGTCCATAGAAAGTATAGATCTGTTTATGAAAATAAAATTTTACCCTCCCTGTTAATCCAGGTATTCAGTGTCTTCACCCACAGTTGGCAAAAGAGAAATGCTGTTCACCAGATGCTTCTTGTTCTATCCCACAATAGTGTGACAATGACCCTATTAGTAAATATAAATAGGCAATAAAGAAGTCGTTCTCCTTATCATTTTGAAGCAAGCCATGCATTATTATAGATATGGAAATGCCTTGGTCATTCAGTGAGTAGTAATTAGGACCCAAATCCAGATTTTGGTCACTGACTTTACAAACCAAGGGAGGTGGCCTCAAGAGAGTTCCGACTTACTGGAAACTGAGTCCCACAGAGGGGAGCGGCCTAGCCCAAGCGCGAAGCCATGTGCAGGGCAGTGAGAGAGTCCCTGGTGCCCAGAGACAGCGGTTTTAGAGCCCCTGCCACTGCTCTCTTTTTTGACTTATCCTCTGTGCGTTGCTGCCTACCAATCTAATATTTTCACTGGGTAGTTGAGCGGGAAATAGTAGCAACTGTCCAAAAGATCAGTCTGGTGGTGGCACCAAAATGGGCGGAAAGGTCACGCCAAGCAAGGGGTTACCCAGGATCTGGAGAGGCTGAGCCCTGGGATACAGACTGCGGTCCAGAAGTAGATACTTTTCAGAGAGGATCAAATTAATGTTTCTCAAAAACAACCAGAGAAAGAAAGAATGGCATGCACGCAGGAGAATAAGTTAGCATCTGATAATAACCTTCATTCACCTCCTTGCCGGCCAGGCTCGAGATATTGATTTAACTCTGGGAACAGTGCATCATCTGCCACTAAAATGTTTTAACTGGTGAGTTTCCTGAGTGAATAGCCCATTTCAAAAGATGCACTACGCACTGACCCTTCACTTAATTCAGCCTCTGCATCCACAAGGTGCCGTGCAAAGCACTAGAGACAGAGGGACGCATACAGGTGGGCCCTCCTTTAGCAGAGCCAAGGTAAGTGGACCTCAATGCAGAACAGCGATAGCACAGAGAATTAAGTCCCATTGGGTAACCAAGAAGTCACCTCACAGTCGAGGGGAGACAGGCTCAGGTGGTAACCGAAGTTTAAGAAAACAAGTAATATTCCAGTTTTAATCGTGTTTGTTCCGGAAACACTTATGTTGAAAGTGAGCCATTAAGCAGAGCCTAACGAGAAACACAACTGGTATTGTGTTGATCACTTTCTGATGACAGATTCTGTAAGAGGAAGGGCAGTGTCACTGATGCAGATTCGGAGACAGAGGGAGGCGTCCCTTTATGTCCTATTAATGTAGTGATGTTGAGACACGTACAAGCAAAGATACAGAAGGAAAACTGGTTTTGACTGCTAAAACATCAGTGGAGATAATGAAGTCACAGGCTTTAATGAAAGAAAAGAAGACTTAGAAAAAAACTAGCTTTGTTGCTCGGTTCAGAGCCACTGGCTGCGCCTCTGCCATTCACATACCTTTTTTTTTTTTTAAGATTTATTTATTTGTGCATACAGAACTGGGGTACAGGCCAGAGGCTCAGGGGCGGTGAGAGGCTTCACCAGAGACAGAGTGGGGAGCAGAACAGGCAGATCGACGAAGTACACTGCTGAGGGGAGCAGCGGGCGGGTCAGGAGAGGTCTGCCACGCCATGTGGGCACCTCCGGGGCAGGCGGGGATCGAACTCATGTGGAAGTGGCTTTAGATTCTCAGTGCTGTGCTTTAACCCGCTGCGCCATCAGGGAGGGCCTCACATACCTTTTGAAGGCGTGCAGTTTTGCTTGTTTGTTTTGCAAGGCAGAGGGTAAGTGAAAGGGAGGGGAGGCTGATATTGAGGATTAAGAGAAAACTTCCAGAATATGATTTTCACTTTATAAACATAGTGGTCTCACATCTGCACATATGCCAAAAATCCCTCCTCCTAAACAAGGAAATTATGAGAAATGGTTCTGGTTATTGGACAGCAAAATGGAAGCATCTCAACATTTAAACTTTATTTTGTTTTACATCTTTGGAAATTTCCAGGAAGTATGTAACTGTGAAAGGAGCCCTGAAAGTCCCTAGGGGGGAAACCTGATTCAGCAGGTCACTCTTACAGCCCCTCAGCTTCCTGGACAGTGATGCCTGCCTCTGCTGTCCTAGGATGTCATGCTAATCAACATCTAATTTATTTTAGGGGTTCCTGGATAGTGTTGTTAGTATGCCAAAATTCTCCATATGTGTATATCTACCTCACAGTGCCGGCGTTCCTATAACTGTTCTGTTACTCAGATGAGGCAGTCACAGGTTTGAGAGTGTAAATTACTTGTCCAGGGTCACATAGCAAAGTGAACGGCGGAGCCAATATTTGAACCCTGTGTCCCTGAGTTCACAGAGACTGGGCTCCTGCCTCCTCTTCTATCACTGTGAAGTCAGAAAATGAAAGCACACTGCAGAGGGCATTTTCTGCCCCGGATTATTTTTCTTTTTCAGATGCATGATTACAGTGTACACGGAAGTAAAGAAATGAAAGTAACATCCCTATCCCCAGCTACCTCCATTTTATTCCTCCATTGTAAGCACTTCATCTAACTGTTGATAGGTTCTTGGAAACTCTTAAGAGTTAAACTAAACGTATTTGTCACAAAAACAGATCCTCCAATAATGTCATTTTGTTTATTCTTGGCTAGGGTTATTTTTTCCTTGTCAACAGTATAATGAAACACTGAAAAAATAATGTCTTTGCATGACCTGCTGTTGTGTCAGCGTGAAAGCACTCAGATGCAAATAACAAGAGGTTTGGTACCACTGGAACATTTACTATTTGTCAAAAAATAAGTCTGGAATCAGGTAATCCTAATGTAGATCTAGCAGTTTCACAAGTGAAGCTGTTCATCTCTATGGTTACCTTGACCCCTGACTCATGCTCACATAAAACAGCTGTTGGAATTCCAAACATCAGTCTAATGAGACTTTTTCAAAACCAAAAAGCAGACAGCTAGGTCTGAATGAACATGTGTTACATGTCTCTCTCAGCTTTTATCTAAAAAAAGTAATTTATCGGAAATGGAAATACCCAGAAACTCCAAAGAACACTTCCTTACCTCTCATTGACTAGAAATGAATTACATGATATATTGAATGGGTCAGTGGCTTAATACAATATAAAGTTATTTCTGGCACACCTCACAACTTTTGTGGGCTGATGGTCTCCTTCACCTGGCAGCTACCCCACAGCAGAAATGAAGCGGAGAGTGCCAGCCTGATTGTGCTGCCAGGAAATAACGCACTCTGCTCACAGGCCTATTGGTCAAAATTTCTGCCCCACCCCCTGCAAGTGCCTGAGGAAAGCGATAGACCACCAAGGGAAACAGTTATGAGCTTCACACAGCTTTCTGTGACTGCCATGACCCCTCCTAGATGTCAGAGAAGAAGGCTCTTGGGACGGGCTGCTGGGTGGGAAACTGTCATTCATGTCTACCTGCACATTCACCAGGCTGGGAATCCTGCTTGCAAGAGGTAGCAGGAAAGGCCTTTCTCTGAGCTTCTGTTATTCTATTGCCTCTCTATTCCAGACCCCTTTTCATTAGGTATTAGAACACAGTGACCCTGCTGTGGGACAGTCACAGTGTAACTACACACACCTAGGCGGTATATCTTCCTCCACACCTGAGGGTCATGGTGAAGCCTGGTGGGACCAGGTCACAGGAGGAGTAGGTTGCTAAGTGAGGCACAACTGCAATCTTTCACTTTGCTGTCAGAGTCTTCCTCATCCACCCCACCCCGACAGACTAATTTCTTAAGATCCAGGTTCAGTAGTTTTCTTTAACACATATGTTCAGTTTGGTGATTCGTGTGCTTCTGAAGCAAGTAATGAGGGTCTTTTCAAAACAATGTTTTTTAGTTATTTTACTGTCTTTAAAAAACATCTGCCTTATCTTTAGAATTTCCAGTAAAATCATTGAGGAACAAGAAGTATGATTCAACCTTTAAACAAAGGTGCAAAGGTCTATACAGCAAACTTCAATAATATGACCATAAATCAAGTCAATATCTGATTAATAACATCCACATATGTAAAAGATCTTCAGGAAACTGACTTCTGAAAATCCACTTGGAACAGCTTGAGCTGACTTTGCATTTTAACCAAAACTACATCTCCAAGACTTAAAATGTTGAGAGTTCCTTGAATACCTTGAAAATGCATGACAGTGATGGTGGCTGAGGCAGGGACGAAGAAAATAGGGTAGTTTGATTGACTTCCTTTAAGAAATTTAATTCAGGAAGCCACGTGAATGAGGCACTTTATCAGCAGAGATTATCACCACATATGAAATGTTTTGAGAAGTAACTGTGCCAGATACTGTGCTAAGGACTTTAATTGCATTATCTAAGCTGATCTCAACAGTGCCATAAAGCAGGTACTTTATCATGCCCATTTTAGTGGTTGGTATAGTAAGGTTCAGAGAGTATAATAACTTCCTTCAAGATCATATAGCTGCTAAGAAGGTGGTAGCAAAAACTGAGAACCAGGTTGTGTCATTGTAAAGATGACAATTTTAACCATTAAATGTTAGCCTTGCTGCTAGATTCAGGGCACTGAAAGAAAATTTCACAGAATTTTTGCTCTTGCATTTCTGTAAAAAAGCACACCCCTGCCCTTCCTGGTGGCGCAGAAGGTTAAAGCACAGCATTGAGAAGCTAAAGCCACTTACGCATGAGTTCGATTCCCGCCTGCCCTGGAGGGGACCAGATGGCGAAGCAGACCTCTCCTGACCCGCCTACTGCTCCTCAGCAGTGTACTTCATCAATCTGCCTGTTTCTGCTCCCCACTCTGTCTCTGGTGAAGCCTCTCGCCACCCCTGAGCCTCTGGCCTGTACCCCAGTTCTGTATGCACAATAAATCTTTAAAAAAAAAAAAAAGCACACCCCCAAGCCTAGTGGCTTACAACAAAACTCTAGTATTACTTCTCATGGTTTGTGAATTGGTAGGGCTAGCTGGTTCTCTCTTAGTCTCAGGGAGGTTCAGTCAGATAGCCTGCGGCCAAGGTTTGAAGTCACACCAGGCGGGCAGTTTCCCTGCAACTGACTAGTTAAAAGTGGGACACAGGACTAGTCTGGATTCAAGAAGAGGCGATTACATCAAAGGGAGGGGCTACCAGAAATCATCCTTCACTGGGGCCATCCTACAGATTGGCCAAAACTAAGCGAACAAACAAGAAGTATCTCCAGCTGTGTGCTGTACTTACCGCTCAGACTTCCCATCCACACCTGAGAACTCTTGGGCACTTAGAAGGAGGATGGAAGAGACAGAGGTCCCATCAGCAAAAGGAAATGTAGGGGAAACAATCATGGACCTAAAGGTTAAAAAAAAAAAAAAGACATCAAACTTTGAAGAGTTTCAAAACATAATAAAACCTATTAACAACTTCTAATGCTAGAATTAATACAATAACTCACAGGAGTAAAATTTGGTGCAAACCTTCTGGATATGCAATAAATACCCCAATTCTTTGGTCCAGAAATTTCACATCTAGAAGGTCTTCTAATAGTCATGAAGGTGAGCAAATATTTAATTATTAAATTATATGTTGTAGTATTTTTGCCCATAGGGAAAAATAAGAACCAATCCACTGCCTAACAAGAGAAGTTTTGTTAATAATGGAAGACCATCCATCCATCAAATGTTGAAAAATATTTAATAGCATGTAAAATGTTTGCAACATTATTTATAGGAAAAGCCATTTTCAAAAGAGTGTGATAATGTCCCATTTTTTATTTTTAAAAAACTTCACGTGTCATCACACACACACAAATAGACAAGATACACTACAAAATGTTAGTGGTAGTTATTTAAAAAATGCTCATAGCATTTTTGCTTCTGTAATAATTTTTCAAAAAGAAGAAAAGGAATTAGGAAAAGATTGGATTGTAAACTAATTTCAACAAACCAAGTGGAGTCTATACATAGGTACATAAGAGTAGTGCAATATATTTCAGTCTTCAAAGTACTTCTAAATTCCATGTCTAATATGATATCAACAACTCAAAAAGGGAGAGTAGGCAGATTGTTTTGTTTTGTTTTTGGCAAGTTGAAAAAGTGAGGCTCTTTCGTGGTTAAGAGTCAACCCAGTCGAGTCAACCCAGCCAGTGAGTGACAAAACCAGAACTAGAGCTCACACCTCCCAGTCATTCATGGACCTGGGGTGAAGTAACAGCCTCGCTGAAGGCACAGCTGGCTTTGAATTGGGGAGTCCATTTTCTGTTACTTAATCTGTCGTGCACCCCTCTCCACACCCCTTTTTTAAAGCCTCCCGGGCTTGCCCCTCTTTGGCCTCAGTTCTCTGACTCTGTGGAAACTGCCTTCTGTCAGGCTCAGTCCACATTCCAGTGATGGACCCTGAGCTGCAGCCAGCTCAGCTGTGGAGAGTCACCCTGGGAATTCTGAGAAATGTGCCAGAAAGGGTTTGCCCAGTCGGGTGAGGCAGAGAGCACGCTGTCGCCCTGTGCTCCCATGGGGCAGGCTGCCTGCCACACAGGCACTAGAGAGAAGGGCAGGAGGGCCGACAGCCCACAGGTTTCCTGGGCACCTGGAGTCCTGTGCGCCTCAAGTGGCGCCCACTGGACAGTTGCTTACCTGAGCCCATCCGGTTCTTTTTTCCTTTCCATCCCTTCTCCTTGTCCTTGTTTGTTTCGCCTTTGAAGCTTGCCTGAACTCCTGGTGTTGTAAACCAGACTCCTAAGGATACTCGGAGCTCGGCTTTCTGGCCCGTGGCTGGAGACTTGATGATGTTCACCTGCGACTGGGTGGGGCCCAGTGCAGTAGGTGAAGTTAGGAGACTCCGAGTCCAGAAAACAGCTAAAGAAAGACAACCACTTTGTGCATAAAAATACAGGGAATCGATTCCCACAAGGCAAGCTGTGAAGAAAGAAGTTCGTGTTGCGGAGCTGGAAGCTGCTGTGGAGAAGGCGCGGACCTGCGGCCTCCTGGGCCCCAGTGCCCGCATCTCCCGGGGCGTGGGGTCACGCCACCATCTTACACACTCGTGCACACTCCCTCCCTCTGGGGCCCCTGCAGTGCCACGTGGTGCCAGAGCCAGGGAAACAGAAAAACGTGTTGTTGGCAATTGAAACAGCAAGAATCGTGAGAAAGGAGAAAGAAGGTGATGTGGTTGGCAGGACAGAAATGGTGGGTTTTGCAATGCAGCTTGGAGAGAGGGAAAGTAGGAGAAAGTTAACCAGGCCTTATGACCTCGTTCTCGCATTGAATGTAGAAGCCAAGGACACCACATCTACAATCAGAAGCGCTCCATTAAGGTCGCTGCTGTTCTAGAGAGGAGGAATTCTGATGAAGCCAGGCCAGAGCGTGCTGAGACCCAGTGAAACGCTAGCACAGCATGAGAATCCACACAAGGACCCATGCTGCCGGGTTAAACAGGAGAGGGCGTTAGGAAACTTTCAGTGTCTCCGACAGGTGGGACAGGGAATTGGTCTTGGAAACAGTCCAGTTTGGATCAGTGTCTTCGAGCCCTGGGCCGGCTCCATTGTCACCACTCAGGGCACCGACACAGTGCTTAAATCTCTAGATGCTAGAAACGCACAAACGTGTCCTAAACCTTCACCCCAAAATGGATTCTACATAGCCCCAGCTTCCTCACGTTCTCTTCTGGAGGCCAAGCATGTCACAGGTGTGTCTGATTGGCTAAATCTGGGCTACGTGCAGTGTTGCCATGGGGCTGGGGAAGCCAAGATCAGACTTTGACCTCAGGGAGGCACCTTAAATAATGCGGGCAATTTCCAAGTCACAGGATGAATTCAAAAGCTCAGCTGTCAGGGAGGCATAGATCCCCAAGCAGCATTCCTAGAGTGTTGTGTGTGCATGTGTGTGTACGTGAACACATGCACTTCTGTGTAAAATAGGCATATGCACCACATCTCCAGGGAGTTTTATCCTGAAAGACCCACAGACCCATCCTCTGTGTCTCCACCTGCAGCAGGCACTTGGGTGTCACTCAGCACCCCAGGTTCAGATCACAGCTCCGAGTAGCAGCTAGTCACCTCTTACCCTTATGATTCTGTTCCTTTAGATCATTACTGTCCCCAGATGTGAACCTGGATTTCTTCCTCCTGGGTTCAGAAAAGAAGAGCTGACCCATCCCTCAGAGATGTACCAAAGCCACAGAAAAGCATGTTCCCCTAGTGTAAAAGAGCAGTTGGACCAGACTCCTCACAGCCTCTTAGGACTCCAATCCGATTTTCCCTCTACGTAAGTAACCTCGCAGATGAAACCTAGGATACAGGGCAAAAGCAATATCTTAAAACACTGGATTATGATCTTCCCCATAAAATCAGTTTTGGGGAGAGTGTTGAGAAACCGACCTAGTGGGTTTCTCCTTTAGAAAAGCCCAGAAATCAGGTAAGGAGAAATGCCCCAGAGCAGTGCTTGCCCCACACTTGTGGTGTCCAGCCCCACGAGCCTGGACAGGCTAAGGGGCACTTGCTTCTTCCTCAACTTTCCCAGGTACACCTTTGCCCTGTGCTTGCCCTTGCCCCAACTCCCGCCCCAACTCATTCTTGAATGTCACTCAATGCCGGATTGTTGACTAGCCAACCAGCCAGCAACTTTGTGCATTTAGCTTGAACCCCCCGGGAGAAGCAGCTACCACCCCATCTATCTCCCATGACTTCAGTCAAGGTCCCTCTGGAATATTTATTTGCTGGTTCCATATTTACTTTTGTGAGTTTCTCCTTAGAACAGGGATAACATATTATTTTCTAACATATCATTTGCTAGAGTGCCTATCAGATTTTTGAGTGAAAAGAAGGAAATATGGTGAATGGGGAGTGGAGTGAGTGGGTGGGTGGACCGACCCAAGGAACACCTGAGCTTCGGCTAACAATGCATGCAGACACGTGCCACAAGGGGGCAGCGTGGAGCAGCTTTTGAAGGTCTCCACGCTTCCTCACTGGAACCTAGCTATCAAGTTTTCTAGAGCTTATTTTGTTCAACATTTTTATTTGTGAGAGAAGGAATTGGAAGCAGTTGAAGCCCAAGAAAGCAATGGCTGTGCCCAGGAGCACACAGCTTGGGAGCTGAATTCTTGAGTGGACTCAGCCCTTTCTCCATTACACTGTCCCCACGAATCCAGCTCCCTGTGGTCTCAGGGCTCAGACCCTGGAGCCCCTCCTGGGAGGCTGCCGTTGGCCACTGGCTGGTGGGCAGGTGCAGCAGAGAGAAGGAGAACTGTCAAGTGCCCACTCAGGCCTAGTGTGTCTTCCCACACCCTCAGAAGAGTCCCAGCCTTGGTGACACTGGCCCCCACTGAAACCTGACGTTTTTGCTTTCCTTCCTGGGCTCCTAATTCCCAGGAAAGGAGTGATTCCATGCTCAGAACATGTCCTACACAAAGTCACCCTCCTCTCAAGATTTACTTGTCTGTGTACCATTTCCTTTCAAATGTTTTCTTTCTGTGTGTGTGTGTGCACACGCACACCAAGTTGGGGTTGGGGGTGGGGAGAGGACTTGTGTGGTGATGACTCCCTCCCTCCCTTCCTGAAAACCTACACCACTCCAGCAGGCTGGGGGTCATGGCTGAGATAGCAAAGGGTAGTATATAGATGGCACACAAAACCTCACAATTCCCTTTTTCTCATTTATTCATCTACTTATTAACTATTAAAAACATTTTTAAAAGATTTATTTATTCATACAGAACTAGGGTACAGGCCAGAGGTGCAGGGGTGGTGAGAGGATTCACCAGAGACAGAGTGGAGAGCAGAACAGGCCGACTGACAAAGTACACTGCTGAGGGGAGCAGCAGGCAGGCCAGGAGAGGTCTGCCGTGCCATGTGGGTCACCTCCGGGGCAGGGGATTGAACTCATGTGAAAGTGTCTTTAGCTTTTTAGTGCTGTGCTTTAACCGGTTGCACCACCAGGGAGGGCCCTTAAAAACATTTTTAAGCATCTACTATGTATCAGGTGCTGAAAAAATAATGCAATTTTTAAGGTCTTAGTATGTCTAGACACTGTGCTAAAGGCCTAAAATGCATTACCTGTACAGTCTGAGGGGGGTATGAGAAAAAGAGGTTGAGGAAAATGTTATCAGTAGCCCAACAGAGTACAGGCAGTGCACCAGAGAGGCAGGAATCAGACCTTGGAGACCGCCATCCCAATGACCAGATATTCCTGGGCATGCTTGATGCTCAAGGCCAGTACCACCCCAGAATGAGTGGCTAAGTACATAAGCCAGGGTAGAGGGAAGAGCAGAGACGGCAGAGACCACATCTGGCCATTCGCACTTGTGTGGTCAGTTCCCAGCTGACCACTCTGGTAATCGGAGAGCATCCTCCCCAGAGGGCTAACTCAGTCACACTAAGTAAGAGCCAGGCCACCTCCCCTCGTCAAGGCCCTTTTGATTCAAAGCTCCTTGTCAATTTAAATAACCGGTCACTTGGAACTGACTTGTATTTTTCCTTTTTTCTACTGTTGTCTCTCTTCCTGTGCTTTAAGTTCCCACTCTCTTATGGTTTGAATTTGCCAATAAAGAGTAAGCCTACCCTTCCATCCTCAGCCCCAATAAAAGCAGATAACAGGCCCATGCATCTTTCTCTCTCTCTTCCCCCAACCTCACTGCTGTGACGCAGGTGTGCAGTGTAATTTTCAGGTCTTAGAAGTAATAAAACTCTATTTTTTCAGTTTCTTCAGGGTTATCACTGAAGGCCATCTTGCAAACAAAAGAACCCTGAGGGCCAGTGTCCAGTCAATATTGGCTAAAAGAGGAAATGTCAGAGGAAACTTAGTAGCCGTTATAATCATTCATATTCTCATCAGTAGGCCCAGGCTAACACAAAACAACCTTGCTGCTTCTGGAGTGGAATTCTAGAATGTTCCATCCATGTTGATGCTGCTACAGCACATCTGTACCCTGGGTGGCACCCGGCATCACCAAAGTGTCAAAACTCACAGTAAGCCCCTCTAAGGTCACCAGGATGGGAGCCAGGAGCCTGCCTCTGCTCAGTTGGAGACTAGCAAACCCTGAGACCAAACCTTCTCCCTTCTCCAAGTTGAGCCTTTCAGCCTCTTCTGTAAAATGAGTGCTTGTGACTCTAATCTGTTTGCTTAATGTGACACTTTTATTCCTGCTGAGTAGCACCTGCCCCGAGGTACATAAACTGGCCCTCACTTCAGTGGGGCAGGGGAAGCAGCGGGCAAGGACACGCTTCCCTACAGGCTGCTTTCTTCTGGGTTAACCCTCAATATAGGACTCCAAAAAGAAGTTTTCCTTTCCGCCACACAATGGTGGTTATTTTTAAGCTCCATACACTGCTGCTCTGGAACATAGGTGAGAAAAACTCATGAATGTGAAAGGGTTGATCACCAGGAGACAGGTGGAATGACCTTTAGCACCCCACAGGTCAGGATACTTTTTTCTGTTATAAATTCCTACTAATGGCTTAGGATTGTCCTTTTTACATAGGGTTATTTCTGTTTTAAAGTCACAAATACTTTGTCCCAAAAGAAAAAAGTGTAACAAAAAAGTAAGCAGGATATAATCTTGCCATTAAAAACGATGTGCCGGTGGCTCTCCCCTGGTGGCGCAGCGGGTTAAAGCACAGCACTAAGAAGCTAAAGCCACTTCAGCATGAGTTTGATCCCTGCCCAGGAGGTGACCCACATGGCGTGGCAGACCTCTCCTGACCCGCCCACTGCTCCCCTCAGCAGTGTACATTGTCAATCTGCCTGTTCTGCCCCACCCCCAACTCTGTCTGGTGAATCCTCCCACCGCCCCTGCACCTCTGGTCTGTACCCCAGTTCTGTATGCATAAATAAATAAATCTTTAAAATGAAAAAAATATATATAGATGTGCCGGGCCTTTCAAGCAAGGACGGACATATGTGGTGTTAATAGGTATGTCCTTCTACCTTGTAGCGAGTCCTGGGCAGTAAGAGATGGAGCAACTATTCATGCAGTCTTGGGCGCCAGGGGAACTGAAGGACAGAATAGAAAAATAATGTTCCAGGCATATTACAAAACAGTGTGTGCACCTTGACCCCCACTTTGTAAAATACCCATGGGCCTACAGGCAACCTCAGATGCACAGAAAATCATGAGGAAGAAATACAGCCAGATCCCACAGGATCACTTCTGCATGGAAGAGTGAAAATTGCCTTTCTTTTCTGTAAGGTCTTTCTTGTATTTCCCCTTCTTTCTATTCTGTAATCAGTAACATAAAATAGAGAAGCCAAACCAAGAAAAAAATTTGATGCAAGAGGAGTAATGCAACACTTAAAGCCTGGTCCAATAGTCTCCTTGGGACATGTGGAGTTTCACTTGAGCCACATCTTGGACTGCAGAAGGCTCTTTGAGCTGGGGCTTGCGTCACTGGCCTCCTGTCTGCGTGGGTCTAGGCCCGCGCCCAGTGCCTGGCGTGTGGTACGTGCTCTTAGATGTGTGCTGATGGCCTGTTGACCTTACCACACTGACCAGTATGGCTCCTGGCCCAGAGGGAGCTACAGAGAAAAGCTTCCACTTAAATAGAAATGCACCGCCTCTTGACTACGGTCTCTTCTGAGTTAAAAAAAAAAAAAAAAAAGTGTACATGAAGACTTTGATTGCATCTCTCCTGAGAGGACCGGAACAAGGTGATGACAAAATCACATTTTGTGGTTTAAGCTCTATTTTGATAGGAACAGCTCTCTGACTGTCATTAATGATTACCTTTAAAATATCACGGGTTGGCACGGGGATTACAATTGAGATGGGAAAAAAAAATGTACAAAATGATGTAAAAATAAACTGTTATATATATAAAAAATATATATATATATCATGGGTTGGCCCTTCCTGGTGGCACAACGGGTTAGGACAAAGCACTGCAAGCGAGCCACAGTTGCTTCAGTATGAGTTCGATCCCCAGCCCAGGCGGTGACCCACGTGGCACAGCAGACCTCTCCTGACCCGCCCACTGCTCCCCTCAGCAGTGTGCTTCGTCGATCTGCCTGTTCTGCTCCCCACTCTGTCTCTGGTGAATCCTCTCAATCCCCTGCACCTCTGGCTCATATCCCAGTTCTGTGTGCATAAAGAAATAAGTCTTTAAAAAAATAAATACAATACCACAGCGGGAAAGGATGGGTGTTAGGTCTTCCACTGGTTAGACTTCTAGTTCGCTCATTTTGGCCAATGTAAGCAGGAAAAAAATGCCTTGGAAGGGCTCCTAGGAGCTCCCACTCTGGACACGGAAATGAGAGTCCACTGATAAAATGGGCAAGCCCAAGAGCAGTCGCGCAGGGTGGCCAAATGACCACTGCCCTGAAATGCTGGTGTCACTGACGTGTTTTCCAAACCAGATTTAAAGGGGTCTACTGCTGAGGCCCAGTGTCGCCTCTTATCCCATGTCCCCGAGAGGGAGCCAGCTGGAGCTAGAGCCCT
This sequence comes from Condylura cristata, assembly GCF_000260355.1. NCBI lineage: Eukaryota > Metazoa > Chordata > Mammalia > Eulipotyphla > Talpidae > Condylura > Condylura cristata. The sequence goes on along the minus strand of NW_004567112.1, from coordinate 22,493,566 downwards.
TTTGTGACTTAGCCTACAAAGGCACATGCAATCACTTCTGCTACATTCACTCCTTAGATGCAAATGAGCCCAGTCTATGTACAAGGAGAGGAGAATAAGACTAACCTTTTGAAGGGAGAAGTGTCAAAATTTGCAGCCATATTTAATAGTCACACACTGCCTCATAGGAATGTCCTAAAGGCTAAATTAATAATAAAAAAACAACAAAGCAATCAAACACAAATGTAGTAATTACCCTATTCCAGGCACTGCTTTAAGTCTTTACTGGTATTAGCTAATGCCAGTAAATAGTTCGCTGATTAATTAGCTAATACCAGTAAAGACTTAGAGCAGTGCCTGGAATAGAGTTATTACCACATACGTGCTTGTCTTTGTGTTGCTGTTACTATTGCTGTTACTACCACTGCTGCCACTCTGCACCACTGTGGTTGTGAGTGTGCGGTCCTGTGCACTTGCCAGCCCACCTGCTCTTCGTTCTTCTTTCTCCTCAAAGTTACCTCAGACGTGGAAGCTGATGTCTCTGACTTATTAGTTCCTCAGATCCCTTCGGGTGGGGGCACCCTTTAAATCTGCTTTGGAAAACATGTCAGTGACACCAGCATTTCAGGGCAGTGGTCATTTGGCCACCTGGCACAGGGCAGCAGCCCTCTTCGGACATCTCTGCCCTCCCAGTTGCTGCAGGACTGACCCTTGCGTGCCTTTCTTCATCTCCTCAGGCAAGGTACCCACAGCAGCATGCTGAGGACTTTGCTCAGCAAATGATCAGCTTGGTGGGACACACACAGGGGGCTCTTACCCAGTCGGTGGCCCCAGTGTGAAAGGATATAGGGTGGACTTTGAGGGCTTGTGCAGAAACCACCACCAAGTAGACAGGAAGGGCTGAGGAGAGGGGCCCTGGCTTCCGAAACCCCACAAACCCAAAGTAAGCCCCATAAGTCTACATGCGGGGCACTGTGCAGAGGATGCTCCAGGGGGACATGTGATGGGGGAGGGGACTGAAGCCTACCCAGCCAGATGCTGCTTGCTGAGCCTGTGCTCGGCTGCAGCACCTCTCAGCAGGGGTCCCTTCCTAACTGCACACCCTCTAATTTTGATAAAGCATACAGGTACTAGTTGTGGCCTGGCCACAGCAACCCCCACCCCGCTGCCCCCTCCACCCAGGCTCCTACTGTGTGTAGGTCACAACCAGCTGGTCACTAGTCCCATCTGGGTTTACTATGTTTGTTTGTTTTTTTAAAGATTTATTTATTTGTGCATATAGAACTAGGGTAGAGGCCAGAGGTGCAGGGTTGGTGAGAGGCTCACCAGAGACAGAGTGGGGAGCAGAACAGGCAGATCCACTGAAACACTGCTGAGGGAAGCAGCAGGCGAGACAGGAGAGGTCTGCGACACCATGTGGGTCAGCTCCCTGGCTGGGGATTGAACTTGTGCTGCAGTGGCTGTGGAGAACTACACAGTGCTGTGCTCCCACATCGCACACCACCAGGGAGGGCCCGGTTCACTATTTTCATTTCCCAGTGTCTACTTGGGTTTCCTCCCTTTGACTGACAGGTTGATTGCAGACAATGGAGAAGATGGAGGGTGCTGTCCTGTCCCAGATGGGTGCTCTTTCACCCATCCCATCTCTGAGCCTGCGTGCACAGCCCAGTGCTCTGTCTGCTTGGGGAGTCTTGGGTCTCCTTGAAGAAGGAGCACAGGAAACTTTTCCAGAAAAGGTGTCCCCTCCTGCACCTCAATGGCCTTGTTGAGGTGACTACTCAACTGTGAAAGTTCAAAGCAATTGGGCCCGGCTTTGGTGGAGACCCACATGGAAGGGATTGGAAGAAGAGAAGTATAGAAACATGAGCGAGACTTGAAATCTTTCCAAGGGGTAAGCACCCTTTGCATTCTGCTCTAGAATAAGTCCTAATTTTTCAAGGAGATATTCTATCTCTGAAAGGACTTAATGTCTTGAATCCAATAGATAGATTGATAGATGGTGGGAGGGTAGATAGATAGATAGATGATTGATAGGCAGGTAGATGATAGATAATTGATAGGTAGGGAGAAGATAGATAGATAGACTCCAAATAGATAGATAGATTGACTGATAGATAGATAGATCGACTGACAGACAGATAGATAGCCTGCAGATAGACATTTAGACAGATAGTTAGATAGATAGACTCCAAATAGATAGATAGATTGATAGATAGATAGATAGATTGATTGATTGATAGGTAGGTAGGTAATAGATGATTTGTAGATAGATTATAGACCACTGACAGAGATGTTTGGAGAGGAAGCAATGAGCCAGCAAGTATTTCCACACAACTTTCATAAAATGTTTCCAGATAAAAGTAAGAAAACCACACAGGGGAAAACATTCCTCCACCTGTTTGGTTAAAAATATAAAGTAATCAGGGACAGAAGTCATGCCTCAGTGCAGTGCTCTCAATAACTCAGAAACTAGTCTGTCCATATTTACACTTGGCGGATCCACAGCTCTATTTCTGTTTCTCCCATTTTATCTGGAGTGGAGGAGGCAAAGGAACATGATAATAATAGTAAATAATGACCATGAGCAGTCAATGCAGCTCTCAAAACAAGGGCTCAGTCCATGGTTTCCAGTCATCTTGTCTCCAAGAAACACACGAGGCTGATCCACCCTGCTGACTCTGAGTCCAGTCCTGGGGACTTATGGGGCTCATGGCTGGGCACACCTGGGGCCAGAACCTGAAGCTGAAGGCTTGCTGAAAGGGTTACAGAGTGGAAACCTTGTGAGGAAAATGGTAACATTTCTGGCTTTTGCAACTAGCTGAGCCACCACGAGAGAGGTGTACAGTGAGGGGCACAGTCCAGTCTGGCGAGGCCCCAGGAGGGCCCAGGGAGGCAGGTTTGGCTCCTTGCAGAGGGACTGTCCTGGGCATTGTGGGGTGTTCAGCTATAGCCCTGGCCTCTCCCCTTCTTGTGTAGCCAGAGTAACCTCCTAGTTGTGACGACCAAAAATATCTCCAGACCTTACTAAGTGCTTGGGGGTGAGCGGGAGGGGTTGGGGAGGGGTGGTAACGAAGTCTCCCCCAGTTAAGAAGCACAGCTCTAGCGATTAAGGGCAAAGACTCTGGAGTCTGATTGCTTGGATTCCACACCAGCACTGCAAGTTCAGGATCTCCGGGTGAGTTCATCAGCACCAAGGCAGGCAAGCCATGCGATTAAGCTCCAGACCAGGACAATTTGAGAATGAAAGAGGGTTCTAATAAAAAATTTCATAATCTGAGGCTGACTCAGAGAACGGAGATGTGTGATCAGTCCTTAAGGCATATTCCATGTGTGGGGCAGGACAGGGCCTGCTGTCCACTCCATGACTATTGTGTTAAAAGCCTGATGTACAGATACTTCACTTACCATCACCCCTCCCCCACCCCCACACCCCAAAAAAATCTCCTAAGGGATCAGTACTGTTCTCACCGTTTTATGTGCGGGAAAGCTGAATACCAGAAGCTAAAGTAACTTGCTCAGAGTCACGCAGAGTGTACAACCAGGATTCTGCTGGTGGCAGCGAGTTTCCAAGGCCTGGTTTATCTTAATCCTGTGCCCGTGTGTGCTCAGGCCCAGGGAAGCAGCACTAGCCCCTTTCTCTGGAGCAATCCATCAGACACTGCGTGAAATTACACACTCTACCTAGTTCACAACTTCAACATTAAATCTGTGACACCAGATCTTTACAAAGCTGGGTTTTCAAAAGGGTGGCAGTGATAAAAAGCAGGCAGAAAAATCAACATGGGGCCAAAAATGAGGTGACAGCCCAAACTGATGCCTGGTTTTGCAAAGCTCAACAGGGGCAGCCATTCCATTCGAGAATTATTCCAGTTGTTTAAGAGCAAAACAAAGTTTTATCTCTCAGTTTACTGTTTTTGTTTTTGAAGGTGGTTTCTAGGTTGTTAGGACATAAAGTCTTATTAAATCATTTGGGACCAACTACTTCTTAAGTGGAATTGTTGGATTTTCCTTTGGCCTAGGGCACCCTTGAAGGCTCTGTGAAAGGAGAGGCTTGGGAGTTTCTGTGCTACCTGCTGCCATGTGGAGAATGCTGGAGGGTGATGACGGAGCAGACAGAGAGGGCCCATGACTGTCCACACTGCAGAAACCCCTGGTGGCACAGCGGGTTAAAGCGCAGCACTATGAAGCTATCTGCAGCCACTGCAGCAGGAGTTCAAAACCCCGCCAGGGAGCTGACCCACATGGCGCAGCAGACCTCTCCTTTCTCACTCGTTGTTCTCCTCAGCAGTGTGTTTCAGTGGATCTGCCTGCTCTGCTCCCCACTCTGTCTCTGGTGAAGCCTCTCACCCCTCCCAAACCCCTGTACCTCTGGCCTACACCATAAATCTTAAAAAAATAAACTCTTTCTGTCCCCACATCACATCAGCCTGTAAATATGGAATCTCCTTCTCCCCTCTTCCTCTCTTTCCCCTACACCCTATACACACACAGCTCTCCTTTCCCTCACACAAAAATGAATACCCCTAGTCCTGGTCAGACAGCCACCAAATTCCATCTGAGTTCTCTATCTGTCTGCCTCTTGCCCCCTTTCAGAAAGCAAGCTGACTGTGTCTCACAGCTTAAACTCAGCCCAGGTATAAAATGAGCATCTCCCACTGACATCAGGTCACAGGTCACGTTGCCAATCAGACCTTGACATCACAGTAATAAACAGACACACAAGCACAACGCTCCCCCTCCCCCAGAGCCTTGCCTCAGACTGCCACCCTGAACCCTCCATAAGGGCACAGAAACAACTACTAGATGTGATAGAAAACTGGCAGAGGGCTGGCTGTTCTGTAAAGAGGGAGAGAGGCAGGCTGTAGCGGTGAGAGGGTGTCTGGTCAGGAGAGTGGTCACCAGGTCCAGGGCCACAGCACACTTGTCATTCTCTAACTGCCTAGTTCCTGTAACAAAACTAGACAGCAGCGGTGTGGTGGGAACAGGTGACAAGGGCAGGTCACCTGGCTTTTATTACCAGCCAGGGCCACCTGCAACATGTCACTTCTTGCTGTGTCTCCGTTTTCTCATCAATAAGGGGATTGCGTTGCCCACTGCTTGTCAAACTAGGGTGCCTGAGGCACATTCACAGCCTGAAGGTATTGGGGTGTCTTTTGGGGGGTGGTGTTGAGCTTATTCAAGATTTTGGGGATCTCACCATTTTTTACATGAAAACATTTTATCTCGTTGCCCAGAATGCAAAGCTGGCATGCATTTTAATTACAATAACTAGTAGTTGAGGACACTCTGTGAGTGATTACGGTGGGCTCAGAGTGTGGGTCTCTATATGATCCTCACAGTTATCCAATGAGGTGTTATTATCTCCATTGTACGTATCAAAAACTGCATATAGAGAGATTAATCCACGCAAAGTCTAATGATAAAAGATTCAATGATAAAAGATTCTCCCCCCTTTACCTCCTCAATCTGCCCCCCCAATCTAAACCACTGTCAGGTGTTTTGGGGTCTGCCCCCAGGCCGTGTGGCTTTGGTGAGACTTGAACATAGGCTAAAATGACCTCCCAAGCCCAGCTCTGATGTCCCTACGTGATTTTAGCTCAGTGGGCGGACTACAGGCTCCCCATGCTGGTGCCGCCGGGAGGTGAGAGCCTTGGGCTGGCCCGTGAGGGCTCTTGTGTTTCCAGGTCTCTGGAGCTCCCAAACCCACCTGGAGGGCGAGGCCTTTGCCTGGGTCACCCCCTAGCCAGGTGTGACCAGCTCGCGTCTTCTGGCACTTCCTCATTCCCGCGCACCCAGACCCAGAGCTCAGCTCGAGACACCCAGCGCCGGCGCTCCTCAGGAGGGGGGGGCCCGAGGGGAGATGTCGCAACCGCCTTCCTCCCTCTTTCCCCGCCTTGGCGCTCAGTCACCTCCCAGATGAGCGCGATCGCAGAGGGCTGCGGGCCGCCGGGCGTTGGGCATGTTCCCTGAGAGCGCTCGGACTGCGGGCACTGGCCCCCCGCGCAGCCTGGAGCTGGCAAACCGCACCCACTTCCCCTTCTTCTCCGACCTCAAGGGCGACCACCGGATAGTGCTGAGCGCCGTGGAGACGGTCGTGCTGGCGTTAATCTTTGCGGTGTCGCTGCTGGGCAACGTGTGCGCCTTAGTGCTTGTGGCACGCCGGCGGCGCCGAGGCACCACAGCCTGCCTTGTGCTCAACCTCTTCTGCGCGGACCTGCTCTTCACCAGCGCGATCCCGCCGGTGCTGGCTGTGCGCTGGACGGAGGCCTGGCTGCTGGGCCAGGTGGCCTGCCACCTGCTCTTATACGTGATGTGCCTGAGTGGCAGCGTCACCATCCTCACTCTGGCTGCTGTCAGCCTGGAGCGCATGGTGTGCATCGTGCGCCTGCAGCGAGGAATCCGCAGCCCCGGGCCCCGGGCGCGGGCCTTGATGCTCCTGGTCATCTGGGGCTACTCGGCGCTGGCCTCCCTGCCTCTCTGCATCTTCTTCCAAGTTGTCCAGCAGCGGATCCCGGGGACGGAACAGGTGAGCGCCCGTTCTTCGCGCAGCAAGGGCAAGTGATGAGGGAGGGGCTGGCAGGGAGGGTCTGACAAAACGGTGACCTAGGATGATGGTTAACAGCAAAATAATAGGGCATTTGTTGCAGAAGCTGGTGCCTGGCGCTGTGAAGTTTTCTCTTAAATTTCAAAATAGCCCTGCGACGTCCTTGCTTGAGCACCTTCTAAAACAATGCAAGTGCAGTTCCCATAATGCTGTAAAGTGCAGAGATGCTAACGGAGGTTCGTGGGACAGAGGGGAGTTTAACAGGCAGTCAGAGAGGACCGTGAGGGCAGGGACGTGGCCGGCTAATCACATTATATAGAATTCTGCTTTGTCCCTGGGTACTACCATTATTATCACACCTACTCTTCAGAGGAGGAACTTGAGGCACACAGAAGAACAATTACTTGCTCAGGGTGTCTCCTCAGTGCAAGGAGGGACTGAGAGTGGAGACCCTGGGACACAGGCTCAAGGCTACCTCTGTGGGGTTTGGGACTTCTCCTGGACCGCCTTAGGTTTCCCAGTTACAAGTAGGACAGATCAGACTGGATGAAGCATCTCACCCTGGGAGCCCTGGGTGACCCCAGAGTACCCACGGCTCTGGAAATATTCCACAGATCACACAGGCTAGGTCATTAAGCTTTATCCTGGGAAATGACACCCATATTTGTCATTAGGGGCCACAATCAATAAAAAGGTGGGCACTGCCTGAGTCCTCCTTGGCCAAGAATGTCTGGTGTAGGTCTGTTCTGGTTTGTTTGTACCTGTGGGTTTGTGCCCTGAGATTCCAGAGCTTCGCTCCTGGACACCCCACAGGTCAAGGGCCGAGGTGGAGGACAGCAACCAGAGGCTGACTGTCAGCTGCCAGAGGCCAGAGACCGACTGTCCGCGTTGTGCTGGGTCCTCTGCGCCTGGGGATGGGTAGGGAAAGGACTTGTATGGGTATGTCTTACTGGAGGACTGGAGGACCTGCTCAGAACTCAGTGTCCCTCCGGGTCCATTCCAGGCTGGGCTCTGCCTCCTCCCTTACCCTAAAGAGGTGGAGGGGTTTGCCCGCATGGAAGACACTAGACTCAGTTTTGGCACCAGGTAGGAGTGTGAGGCACAGAGCATGGTACCAAAAAGACACCTACTCACCTGTCCGAGGAGGGAGGGAGGGTAACTCACAGGAAGTGAGATGTGACCCTGGAGACAACACAGTCTCCAGGCTGTGTCCTCCAGGACAAGGACACAGAGGCAGTTTCAGCAGATGAGTCTTAAGAGGACTTTTGTTTGGGGCGAGAAGCTTGTACCCTTGTCAGCAGTATCTTTTTTACAAAAATCAAATCTAAAAGACTCTGTCTTGATAGTCTATTTCCTTTGTGGACTACCTGGCTCATTTGTTTTAATGTCTTGAATGATTAACTAGTATGAACTTTGTCACGTCTCTGGCATTGATCAGAGGATGTATAAGTCTCCAGTGGGGCCCAGGGAGGTGCTGTGCTGGTGGGGAGCCAGCCACAGGGCAGGGACCTGACCCTGCTTATGGGCAGGCCAGCCCCTCAACCCAGGCATGCCCCAGTGCCAAGGCGGGTCACACAGCTGCTTCCAAACTCAGTGGGGGGCCAGGTCCTATCCAAAACCATCAGTCAACTAGGAACTGGGTTCTTCCATCGGATTTAAAATTTTTTAAAGTTATTTTCTGAGTCAGCTATACTGTTCTGTATTTTCCACTGAACTTGAGCTCTTATCCCTCTTGTATTCTTATAAAAATAAAATTCCTACCCAGGCAATGAAAGATCAAGTAGAATAACTTGATCTTTCCCTCCCCTTTATATGCCTTTTCCTTTTAAGCAGTATAATCCTGCTTTAAAAAAAAAAATCCATAAGATTTTTGTCCTCATTCTGCCAAAAGTCCAGACAGAAATAGTTTGCTGACAAGCCTATGGGTTGTTTGTACCAGAAGGTCGTCACCCCAGTGAGGGGCGCCCACTTGGTGTTTTACCAAGTGTAGAGGCTTGTGGCAACCTTCCTAGGCCCCTTCTGCACATACACACAGACTCTCTGTGTTGATGTGGAAACAACTCCTTGTTTCGAGTGCCTCTGGAGAAGGATGTGGGCAAAGTCCCAGAGAGAGAGAATGGACCCAGATACACTTGGGGAGACTGGGGGCCCCCTGCAGGAACCTTAGTCCCTGAAACTAGAAAAGAAGGGATGTGGAAGCTCTTGAGTGAAAAACCAGGACAGGCTTTGCCTGCTCGCTATCCTCTGCTCCTGTTTCTCTAGCTGCTCCCTACCCCACACACACCCACCCGTTCCTTGAGGGCTGAGACTTAGTGTGGAGGAAGCCTCTCACTTTATAGGTGACACAGGGAAGTTCGGTGGTTGGTGAAATACAGCAAAAAGAATGAAAAGCAGGCAAAAAGGGACAGTGGCCATTTGAAAAGAGACAGAGGAGGTGTAGACTGAGCTGAGTCTCATTTAAAATTAATAGATTTACTTTCTCAGCCTGCTGCTTCCAGCTTCCAGGCTGTCGATTCTGTCTGCCCCTCTCCCTGGACACACGTTATGGACATTTCACATGGGGGAATTTTCCTATCAAACCACAGATCAGAAAACTCACGTCCAGCAAATGCTGGGTCCCCCCAATCCTCCCACCTGCTTTGAGCTGAGCCCAAGGTCGCAGAGCTGCTTAGCCCTCGCCACTTAGCTGGGACCCGCTACCCTATAATCAAAATGAGGTGCCTGCAGCCCAGGGTGACTCTCAAACTTCACTGAAAGGAGGATGAAATGATAAATGTACTAGAAATGGCTAGAAGACTTTGAATTAGGAGCGTATTGGAGCACTCTGGCTCGTGTTCCAGCTCTGCCATCTAGGAGCCGGGCCTCTGTCCTGCTCTTTCCTCAGTGGCACCTGACACAATATTAACCTCACGGGGCTGTTGCAGGGACTAATGGTCAGTATGTGGGCAAACACCTGGCACACACATAGTTAAGCGCTCAGGAATTGCCAGCTATTATTAGTTTCCTTATCTTTGGTTACAAACATTTTAAACATTCTTCAAACAGTGTAATTCTTCTGATTGCTGTAAAATAATAGACTGCCATTCGAAGAGAGTGGACACATCCTGGCAACTGAGACATCTCAGCCAGGTCCACTCAGCCTGTCCCCAGGGGATTCCTGCCCGTGTGTACTGTGGCCCCGGTGGGGCAGTGACCCTCACTGGCAGGTGGGGAGGACTGGCCGCCTTGACCAGAATGTGCTGCGCACTTACTCTACAAACATTTACTGAGAATCCTTTCCCACCCAACCCCTGCCACCAGTCACGTGACCAAGACACTCATTTTCTCCAAGGCAGTATAATGCTGCGCTCAGCTATCCCCCAGTCCCTGCCTAATTTGGTTCTCTCTATAACCCCACAAGTAGGTGTTCTCATGTTAACTTCCTCAAGGCAGAAATGCCTCATTTCACAGAATAGGCAAAGGAGCTGGAAGGGAACAGTCTGGTTCCTCCTGGTGCCATCTCCCCTGAGTTCTCACTTCCTTAGAGGCATGGAGTCTCACTGATTCAATGTCAAGCCAGCAAGGCCATCCAGTGTCTACTGATTGCAGACTGGCTGAGGACACAAACACATTTTGCTTTGTTGAATATTAGAGGATTCTCACAAGATATAAGTAAGCAAACCCCTCTCTTCTCTTGGGAAGCTGATAGGAGAGGAGATCTCCAACTGAGATTCCCAGTTCATTAAAAATGATCTTCAAGTCTTCCACTTTGTTTGAGAAGGCCAGGCGGGCAAATGATTTACAAAGAGATCCCCAGGGGTACTCCAGAGAGAAAAAGGGAAGGAGCAGACAGGAAACTGCTGCAATCAGAGGCATTTGCAAACAAGTCAGGCAGTGTGGGCAGGGGTCAGTATTTGAGTAACTGTCCCCACTTACAGGCAAGCTTTAGAAAAGAATGAGTGATATCCCAGCCAAGTGCTTCCATGAGGGGAAGTTGGCCAGACAAAGACGTGGGAGACTAGAAGGACATTATAGGCAGAGGAAACATTCCACAGAGACCAAGAGATGGCGAGGAAAGGTTATTGGAGGCCACTTGTAGAAGGGCCAGGTAGACCCCACTAGTGCCCTATATGGAAGTTAGGTAGGACCCTCGAGGAAGGCTGGACGTAGGAGGGATGAAAGGGCGCAGACTGAGAGGGGCTGGGCTGTGAGAACAAGCTAGGTGGATGGGTGGGAGAGCTGCTAAGTTAGACCGCACAGCTTCCTTCTGAGTGAGAAGGGCTTCAGAAGAAGAAGGCGGGAGGTGAGTAGGCAGGAATCTGGCAGCCCGGGCTGGGGGCCATCCACTGCAGGAGGTGGAACCCTTTGTGGGTGGAATATTTGAAGAGAGACATGCCTGTGAGGTGCCCTGCAAGATGTCCTCATGGCAGTGGGTGAGGCCAGGAGTTCAGGAAAAAATTGGCTGCAAAGAGTAGATTGCAGCATCATTTGCAAACATAAGTCATAAAAAATGGATTTAGATTGCCAGGGAGAGACAGAAGTCACACTTAACACCATTGTACATGACCTCCATCCCTTCTGGTCCTCACGCCAGAGCTCCCACCTCCCTGTTCCCCTGGCAAAGCCCGGTTGTTACGAATAGAGGGCACAGTTCTCCTGGAGCCAGCGCCAGCTTTCCCACTGGTGCCAGTCTTGTCACCTCCAGCTCTCTGCACTCCCAGCTTGTGCCCTGTACTGAAGTTTCTCAGTGCTTCTCACCCTCTATAGCTGCATAGTGTAACTTCTTTGAAGCGTAGGACTGAGTCTTGCCCATCCCCACTGGCCTCACAGATTCGGCCATTATGGCTTAAGTCAAGGAGTATTTGAGCTAATGAATGAAAGGAAACTGTTTTCAAAAGGAGTGAAAGGGAATATAAACAACAAACGAAAGCATTGAGGCATAGTGAAAAAGACATCGTTAAAATGAAAAGGAAACCTGCTAAATGAAAGAAGTTATTCATAAATCATATATCATAAAAGGGGTAAGTTCAAAATATACAGACATCTCACACAATTCAACAACAGCAAAATACCACAATATTAAAAAAATAGGTAGGGGATGTAAATAGTCACTTAACCAAAAGAGATTTGTTGATGGCCAACAGACACATGATGTACAACATTGCTTATCACTAGGAAAATGCAAATCAAAACCATGATGAGATTTCACTTTATACTGGCTAGACTGGTTACTATCAAAAAAATTTAAAAACAGTGCTGATAATGGCTGGGAGGAAAAGGAGCCCTATTCCCAATAGTGATGGGTACTATGGAAAAGTTCCTCAAAAAATTAAAAATAGAACTTCTATGTGTACCCCTATGTCCATTAAAGCAACAATCATATAGGCAATCTATGGAAACAACCCTAGTGATTAAAGACAGATGGCTGAATAAAGATGTGATATACAACACACACACACACACACACACACACACACACACACACACTGGAATACTACTGAGCCATCAAAGAGATGAAACCTTGCCATTTGCAACAACATAGATGGATCTCTAGGAGACTATGCCAAGTGAAGTTGAATGACAAAGACAAAAAAATATATGATTTCTGCATTTGTGTTATACAAAATGGAAAAAGCATTCAAGTGAACTCAAACAGAAACACTTAGGCTGCAACAACAGAATGGTAGTTGTCAGAGGACAGGTAGGGAGGAGGAAAATGGTAGAGGAGGCCAGTTACTTGGTGGTGGATGGTAACTAGACATTTGGTTGTGGCTGTGGGGTGATATATCACAATTGCTAAGGTGACACTGCACCCCTGAGACCTACACAGAGTTGTAAATTAATGTTACCTCAATGAAAAGAAAAAATAAACAGCACCATTGGCTCTATCAGCTCTACTTCTGTGGTAACAAAGTAGGGCTGACACATTTGACTTTCAAATCAGGAAACATTTGAAACATGCTGAGCAAGTGCTGAGATCACCCTAGCGCTCATTCCTCCTCCTTCCAGATTTGACTCCTGCTGATCTCCTTCTACAAGTCCCAGGTATTTCGAATTAAAATAAATCAAATGAATTTTACAAAAGCAAAATTGGAACACCAAGTTAGAGCTGAGTGTGGGTCTGGTGCCTGTGTTTTTCATTCTTCAGTGAGACTAGATACTGACTTAACCAGTGATGCCATATCACTTCTTAAAGAGCATACACATCAGTCATGTAGTCTACGCATGTGGAGACCATGTGTGAAGGTGCGGGGCAGAGTTTGTATCTTACTTCCTTACCACAGTGTCTGCCTGGAGTGTTGACCACAAATAAAACGTGAATCCCCTCAGAGTCAGGGGATTTGGTGAATCCCCTCAGAGTCAGGGGATTTTGGAATAGGGTCATTTTTCTTTGTTGAAAATCCACTTGGTCAGACTTGCTAAACTGTCACAGTACCTGTTTCATCTTTGATCATCACTTCTCTTAAATAGTCACCTATTCTTATAAAAGTTATATCAGCACATTATGGGAAGTTTACAAAGTCATGTAAGACAAAATAATAAAAATAACTGGGGAGACCCACTTATTAACAGACCCTTTTAGCTTTTTGGAGTAGAGCCTTCTAGTCTTTGCCCCAGGGCATGGTTTGTATGGGTGGGGTCTATTCCTTCTCTCTCTCTCTCTCTTTCTCTCTCTCTCTCTCTCTCTCTCTCTCTCTCAC
>NW_004567112.1:22456957-22480263 GCF_000260355.1 Condylura cristata | reverse complement strand
CACACACACACACACACACACACGCATGCACACATTTTCTTCAACAGCACTGAGCTCATCACGCAAGCATATTTTTTAGGGACCTACTTTTCATCCTGAATGTTAGGGGAACACTTGGCTCTATCAGTACATACTCTTTTACAAAATCTTGTTAAGCCTGGCAAAATTTGGCAAACATTCTGGAGAAGGCATTGGAGAGAATTGGAGCCTCTTCAGGACTTTAAGAAGTAGCTTGGGGGCCATCAGATTTTCTGCCCTCTTTGTGCATTTTTTTTTAAAGATTTATTTATTTGTGCATACAGAAGTGGGGTACAGGCCAGAGGTGCAGGGGCAGTGAGAGGCTTCACCAGAGACAGAGCGGGGAGCAGAACAGGCAGATGGATGAAGTACACTGCTGAGAGGAGCAGCGGGCGGGTCAGGAGAGGTCTGCCACGCCATGTGGGTCACCTCCGGGGCAGGCGGGAATTGAACTCATGCGGAAGTGGCTTTAGCTTCTCAGTGCTGTGCTTTAACCCGCTGCGCCACCAGGGAGGGCCTTTGTGCATTTTTTTAAAATCACATTTATGGGAATTAGAGGCCAAGTCACATTGAGGACTTGAATGCATTTCTTCGGATTGTTCCTTTAGCATATCTGCTGCTATGCGCTGCCCGCCAGTGGGGAGATGGGGGTCCATGCTGTTGTAACAGGAAATTTGTTGCTGCTTTGCAGCAGGAACACCATGAGGGACCCAGCAATTGGGGGGGCAGGTGTGCAAGGCTGGACTCTGCTGCTCCTGCAGAAGTTCTTGTGCCAGTTATTGAAAGCGCACAGGCTAGTAAAAGCTGGTCATGCGACAATGGTATGAGGAACAGGGTCCGGAGGGTGGGATGGGAATGGGGGACAAAGTTTTACAAGAGAAAGGGAAGGGGGTAGCTTGACCATGTGTCAAGAGACATTTTTGCCAGCAAAGTGTGATGTTATCACAGGCAGAGTCATCCCAAGACCTCCGTGAGATAGTCCCGTCATCAGGTCAACAGCGGTCTCTGTGTCCCCAGGCCTGCTTTGCGATATGACCTGTATACTCTGTAGGTAGGCAAGGAATGTTCTGCTGTGATGTTTAGATAGCAAATAGGCCGCAGCTGCCCATGAGTGGCCAGCTCCTAGGTCCCCCCACACCCTTGGAAGAGGCCTGCACACGGCAGAGTCTCTGAGAGTTATCAGAAGAGGGGTGACAAGCTCGCAGCCAGCACTCAGAAGCTCCTTGAGAGACTAGCCTTTCTTTCCAATCAATACAACGCAGGAAGACCTCCCTCAGGGTGTGGACAGTAGGGGGAGGGAGGGAGGACCAAGTTTCCCCAATACTCAGAACCTCTAAACAAAATAGGACAATGAGGCAACATTCTCCTTCCCTTTTCACAGAACTAATATAATTATTCTTCCTTGTTTGATTTGCCTTAGCGTTTTCCTGGTAGGTGCCTAGTAGCCGTTACAACCGTTTAGCTCTTTGGGGGAAATGTTATATACTTAAAAAGGATCATGCTTTTAATATTTTAAATGATTGTTTTAGGAGACTGGCTCTAAGCCTTAGTACTCTGTGTCATGGGGGAAATAATAATACATTTCAATAAGGTTAGTGTGAACCTTCAGTAAGATAAGGGTGGAAAGTGTTGCCCAGCATAGAGTAAATGTTCATAAATAAGGGCTGTTACAATTTTTTGTTAACTGTATTTTGAGTCTCACCCCACCACTGTGATACGCTTTGGAAAACAATAAAAATGCTTCACCTCTGCCAGGAATAGCACTCAGTAAGTATTGGTCGAGTGGATGGATGAAAACAGAGACTGCGTCTGGCTGTCTGGCTTCTGGCACCGAATTGAAGCAAGCTATGACCTCTATGCAGCTTGTCATGTTCTTGACATTTGAGCCTCCCCAAAGAACACAGCCCTCCACACTGACCCGCGCCTCCAGCATGCATAATGCACCGAAACCTGCTTCCTGTGTTGGTGCGCTGGTGGGCAGCTGTTACTTCCCACACACCTAAGTGTCCAGGGTCAGTTTTTTCACCTGTGAAGTGAAGGCTTGGAAGGCTCCGTGACTCTCTGCAACTGAACCCAGGGAAGTGGAACAAGCACAAGCGAGAGTCACGCCTAGGAATGTCTCTACTTCTTACCAGCCTGGGCGCCTGAGGCCTAGTGGCCTGCCCTGGGGAAGGGCGCTCTGGTGCTGGTCAATCTGCTGGTCAGAGACAATGACTTGTCAGTGGGCTGTGAGCAGTGGAAGGCATTCTGGGACTTCCTGCGATACCATCTGTGTGACACTGACACCTCAGAGGAAAGGCCAAATCAGAAGTCAGCATTGAAATGATGGTCTCTTTCTTTTTATAACCAGGAAATTCAAATTTGCACCCTGGTTTGGCCCAACATTGCCGGAGAGATCTCTTGGGATGTATCATTTGTTATTTTGAACTTCTTGGTGCCAGGATCCCTCATTGTGATCAGTTACTCCAAAATTTTACAGGTACGTTTGCTTCAAGCGCCACAGCTAAACTTCACTCAGGCTGGGGGTGTATCAGGTGGAGCAGGCAGATATGGGTCGAAGTCACCCTAGCCTTCACACCAGTAGGGCCCTGGCTCTCTGCATCATGTCCTCTGCCTTCCATAACACTGACTGAGAGAGTTTAGTGGCTTTTAAAAGCTGTATTGTGATTGCTATTATCCTTTCTGTTGCTGAGGGTTAAAGTAATACAGGCTCAAACACAAAACATTAAAGGCATAGAAATGTATAACAGAGAAACTGAATGTGTACTTTACCTGCCTTGTTAACAGTTCAAAGTGAAACCTGATCCCTGGTGTTAAGCCTGGGCTTAAAAACAAAGGCAGCTCCTTCCCCAGAGCAGTCCGGTGGCTTTGTCCCTGGAGAAACCCCCAGCAAGCTGGGCTGGAGGGCTGGGGTGCAGCTGCTGCAGGCTGCAGGGGTGGTTTCCCTGCAGCTCGGCCTCCCCTGCTGCTCAGGCCTCACCCCAGCTGCTCTAAAAGCCGCTCCTCGGGCACAGCTAGGTTTGCACTGGAGGCCCCCACCTCGGGACTCCGGGTCCCAAAGGCTCCTGCTTAAGGGCAGAGCGGGCTGGGGGCGGGGCGGCTGGTTTGTTAATGCCTGCCACCTGTGGTCCACTGCACTCAGGCTGCAGGCAGAGAGGGCAGTGATGGCCCCTCCGATGCACACCCCGGCCACGATGCTCCAGGGCATACAGACCCACCAGGGCTGCAGTGGCAAGGTTGCCCCATGCAGGAGTAGAAGCTGAGTGGCGAGGGGGTGGTGCTTGCTGCTGCCTCTTGGGCCTGAGGTTGGGGTGTTCTGTGGTGCTCAAACCTCTCTAGAGCTGGGGCGACCATCAAGCCGGCCCCACAGAGGTGTGCCTCAGTGAAGACTATTGCAGCGCCCTCAACCCTGCTCCCCAGCAGCCTGAGGTGCTGGCAGCTAACTGCTGTCATCTCCGAAGACTAAGGGGCTGAGCTCAGGTGTTCAAACCCGGCTCGCTTGTGGCCGGCAGAGGGGCTGCCCGCAGGCTGCATGCTCTGGCCACGGCCCCGCCCACAGCCCCAGCCACTGCTGCTGCTTTTAGAGCAGCCCAGGCTGGGGCTGGAGCATCAGGGAAACCACCCCCGCTGTGGCGCCCTCAGCAGCCTGAGCCTGTCAGCCCTCCAGCCTGACCCTCAGGGGGGTCGGGCCAGCCTGCTTGTCCCCAGGCTTAGGTTCAGGGAAAGAGCTGGTTTTACCCCATGGCTATGGCAGATCATTCGCTTTCACAAGTGTGATCTTTCCGTTTATTTATTTTTATAAATTTACATATACACACATTTTCATGCAGTGTGTGTTGTGCACATAAACGTATATAGCTCTCTAGTTGATGAACCATAGTGGTCAAATATCAACTCTGTAATGGTTTGGCCCAGTGTTCTGTAGGTTCAGTTTTGTTTAGTTTTGGGGTTCGAGATAGTACTATCTTCTCTGTAACCTCCTTTCTTTGCTTAACACCAGATCGCCTTCTCTTTGCCTGTCATTTCCCGTAGCTCTGCCTCATCATTTTTAATGGCGCCCAGATCCTCAATCATACAGATGTGACCTGGTTCGTGGACTTTGGGCTTGTGTGCATTATTTCCCTGGCACAGATAGCTGAGCTGTGAGTGAGGACGTCCACTTTGGTCACCTTTTATTGAAGTATAACACACATCCGAAAGGCACACTCAGCACACAGGGCCGGCTAGCTAACTGACCACGCTCACAAGGGCAGCATTCAACAGCAGAATAAGAAATAGAACTTGACCAGAAGTGCCCTCTGTGACCTTTCAGAGCTGTCCCTGACCCCAGGGAATGCACCTTTCAAAAGTACAAAAACCAGGAAATGATCTTTCGGGGACTCCCAAGACCTGCCACCCACCTCCTGCAGTCCTTCTGGGAGCTGGCCCAGGCAGATGGCATGTGAGCAAGTGCCTGACTCATGCCAGGCTTAAGCAAAGCCTCTGTGTTCTCTGGGAGGTTTACAATGGTTGAATGTTGGTTTTATGGCGCATAATGGATCCTCTAGCAAACAGGTATATTGAAGTGGGGACTCAGACCTGCTCTCCATCTGGTCATTTTATGGTCCTTTCTTGGTAGCTGAGGAGTTGTCAGCTTAGAAGCACAGGAGCCAAAGGCAGGCCGGTCTCTGTTGGAGTCTGCTAATCCCAGGTCCTGCTGGAGCTGCTGCCCAACTCCGTCTCATTTCCTAGACTCTTCCCTACCACTTGACTTGTGACCCCCTTCAAATGACCCCTTTCCCTGACTGGGGCTGTTTCAGGTATGAGCTGGCTTTAGGCGAGGGGTGAAGATCTGTAAAGGGCTTGCAGTGGGTGTAGGGGGGCTCAAGTGTACACCTGCTGTGTTAGCTTTTATCATTATGTTGGAAGAAAAAGGAGGGAACTAGGAAGAGAAGTGAAGAATGAATATTTTAAAATGTATTTAGCAAGACTGTGTCAGGAAGGAATTCCCCTAACCCCAATAAAAATTACAGGATAGGAAACCAGGGCACAGAAGGGCTAAGTAGCTTGGAAAAGGTCACATAGCTTCTAAGTAGGAATATCAGGATCTGAAGCCAGGCAGCTGGCCTCCGAGTCCCAGACTTTTGTTAGGCGTCTGCTTTGTGCAAGTGCGGTGGGTGTGTAGATGGGTCAGGTGGAGAGAAGGGTCAAGAGGAGATCGGTGTGAACGTGGGTCAAGGGGGGATCTTTGCATTCTCAATATAGCAAGAGCTACATGAAAGGGGAGGGGGAAGACAAGGCACTGCTGTTCAGTGCAGCGAAACCCTGAAACGAAGTGGAATGATGCTGAGATTTAGGTGAAAACACTGCCAACTGTTAAATGCTACATAAATATAAGGGCTGAATAGGGGTAAGAGAGAGAAGGGAAAAGGTCAGTCAAGACAGACATGGAGTCAGGAGAGGGTTATTTTATTTTATTTTTTATTGCAAGCTTCTCCATCAGGGCTTCACTATTTATTAATGGATAATTTACACCTGTATTTTTTTAATAAATAATATAATAGTTTATTTTTACATCATTTTGTGCATTTTTCCATCTCAGTTGTAATCCCCTTGGGTTTCTCATCACCAAATCACTCATGTGCCATCACCATAATCCAGTGCATTTCCCTCCCTCCCACTGTTTTTGATCCCATTCCCCACTCCACCCCCACAAAATGTCTCTGGTATGTAGCTGTTCATTATTAATGTTTTTTTCTTGCCTGGTCTGTTATACTGCTGTAAGTAAAGCCATCAGGTATTTTTCCTTTTCTCTCTGGCTTATCTCACTAAGCATGATCTTTTCCAGCTCCATCCATGCTGCTGCAAAAGGCATGTGTTTATTTTTTTTAGTTGCTGAGTAATATTCTATTGTGTATACGTCCCCCATCTTTTTAATCCAGTCATCCACTTAGGAAAGGGCTATTTTAATAACCTTATTGAGCCCTGAACCTCACACACACATGCGGTGTGCCTTTGCAGAACCCCAATTCTTCATCTGTGAAACAGCAACCCCAACTCCAGCGGTATAGATGGCGGTGAGCCATGCAAAAGGCAGCACAGGTAGAACATGCCCACCTGTCAAAGGGGCTGCATAGGCTACACCTGTTACTTGTTAGGGCTGGTCCTCCAACCTGCTCTCAGAGCATGCTGGGAAAAGATGGTGCTGAAAGCTTTGAGAGAATGAACGGCAGGATCCAGACTTGGAGAATGGCGACAAGGAATCGGTGCCCAGGTTGGGCTGGTACATTTGTAGCTCCTCCCCCAGCGTCCCTGCTCCCGCTTCCCCTAGAGGCCGGAGCTCTGGTCTACCCCATTCCGCTCCTGCCTCAAAAGTCTTAGCTGACCTCAAACAGAGGGCATAAACCTGCTTCCTCACCCACTTCCATCTTTTTCTCAAGCCGAGATCCACCTGGAAATTCTCTAAAGGACCTCAGGACCCCTGCTGTGCTAAGGGACATGTCCTTTCTTCCATCTCTCTCTAAACCACAGTTCACGGCAAGAACAAGGAGCCAGATACTTCAAATGATTTGCTGATTGGCCTTGATGATTATGGCTAAGTTAACACTGATGTTCAATTGATTTATAGAGTTATGCTCTTAACAGAAAAAGTCTGGCAGAAAAGCTTTGCCAGAGGGAGTATCTTCAGAGGGAGACAGTGCGAACTCTGTCCAGATACTCCAGCCACCTATGGCAGCTGCTTCTAAATCACCCTCCTGGGAAACGCATGGGTACAATATAAGAACCAATGTCATCATCAATGCCTGGGAAATGGGCAGTGGTCTCTTAACGCTAGTGAGTTTGACAGAAACTTTTTAAGTCTTATGTTTACATTAACCTTGTGATTTTCAGAACATTATCATTTCTACATGGTCATTTACTAAACAAGCCACTGAAGCCCATTTGGCTCCAGAGAAAACTGAACCCACATTGGTTATTGCCCAAGATCACGCCAAAACAAGCATGGGCTAGAATCTGGGCCTTATGGTCCTTGTCCACTGATTTCCCATGTCCCAGAAGAGAAGGCATTGCTGGCCCCTTCAGTGGGATCCAATAAGGCTTGTTCTAGGGATGCAACAGTAAACAAAATTCTCTTACAAAGGGACAAGGACTGAGAGGGTTGGGGGATGGGGGGCTGTGCCTTAACCACCCTTCTGCCTTCTCTGCTTCCTCTTTCCCCCTTTCCCAGGCATGCTATACACCTTCAGGGCTTTTTCCAGCCAATACTTTCCCAGGGGAATAGCCTTGCAGCCACGCCCAATTGCAGTGGTTCCTGGCTGTCCTTGGGAACTGTTGGCCTTGATTTACATTGTCACCAGGCAACTGTTACCATGGCAACATGAAATGCTTCTATCTTTGCGACAGTTGGTAAGTTTATTGTTGTCCCTCCCTTCTCCCCTCACACACACTAGCAGGAAGTCAGGCTCCCTTATTTCTTGCTGTATTTTTATCACCTACAAGAGCACGTGGCACATAGGAGAAGCTCAGTAAACCTTTGTTGAATAAGAAAGTGAGTCAGTGGGTGAGGACGGGTAGCCTTTCCTAGCTCAGTACTTGACTGAGAGAGGAAACCTGCCTCAGGTAGTTGTGAAGGGGGTAGGGAGTGAATGTGCAGTCCTGTCTCTGAGCCGGGAGCTCATTCCCCAGCTTTGTGGGCTGCTTCCTGGTGATAGAAAGGACCCTCTGGCAAGATGGTGCTAGGCCTAGTCTGATGATTCTAGTCAAAGGGTTGCTGACTGACCAAGGAACCCCATGGTCCCAGCTATGACAATGGGGAGCAACTCCTCTCTGCACCTGCTTGTTAGCACCCCTGGTCTGTGAGAGGTGAGGAAGGGTGAGAGGTGGGGGGAAGTTGCCTTCTCAGGTTTCTGGTTCTCACGTGGGTCTTAAGGCATCACGTCTCCAAAAGACTCTTAAAAAACAACTCTGTAAACCCCCCCCCACCACCACTGCAGTTGTAGATTGGAAGTTCTTACATGTCAGTGCATTAGAAGCTCTTGGGGCAAGTGCAGATTTCTAAGTCCCACTCAGTCTCACATACATTGGGAGTATCTGGAGGTAGGTTCAAGCATCTGCGTGTTGTTATGTATCTATCGAGTGCCAGGTGACAGATGCAGGAGTCTGAGGCCACGCTCCCAGCGTGCTGTCCTCTTCAGGAACAGCAAGCCCTGAGGTGAGGAGTCAGGGTGCCTCCCCCGCCCCCAGAGTGTCCTCCGAGCACTGGACCTTGGGGCCTAAAGCAAGTTACTTCACCTCTCGAGTCTCCACCTCTCATCCCCCAAATGGGGTAATGACAGAATGTGCCCCAGAAGGTTTTTTTTTTTTTTTGAGAATAATATTTAATCTTCATAAATTAACTGAGCACTTGGTTTAATCTAAAAGCTCATCAAGCAGGCTGGCCAGTGCCAGAGGTATTTTAAACCCTTGATAAAAATTGACTCAGCTTGTGCTTTGATGGGGGCAGGGGAACTGGGGAGTCACACTGTATTAAAGTGGCCCATTTCCCTTCTCAGTCCCTGCAAGTGTGGGAATTGTAGACAGGAGGAAATGGTATCATTTTTCAGTGCTAAAAAAAGACCTGCCACATACTCACTCAGTCCATGAGTCAGTTCATTTCACGTTTCCTTACAGTTGCTGTCAGGCACTTGCTGGAGGGCTGGGCTCAGGAGCCACAGGGCAGCCGGCCAGAGAGCCTGCAGTCTGGTGGGGCTGAGGTGTGACCGTTTCAAAGTCTCCCAGCAAGAGGTGAGCTAGGAAAGCGGCTCAGTGTTCCTGGCATTAGAGCTCAGCATTTACAGCTGAGCACCAGGCTCCCCTGATGGAGATAGGAGAGGATGGGAAGGATTAAGAGTGTGGGCTGGAGTCAGGCTGCCAAGGCTGGAAGCACAGCTCTGCCACTTCTTAGCTGAGTACTACTGGGTAAGACCTTGAGTCCCTTTGTGCCCATGTTCTCATCAGTAAAACGGGATCGTCAAAGCAGGTCCTCGAACTGCTGGGAGAACGGAAAGTGATAAGCCAAGTGCTATATAGAGGGCCAGGCACAGAGTGAAGGCCCAGAACTATCAATCCCATCAGTGTCATTTATTCAAAAACTAGTTAGAAGACATCTAGTTAGTGACTCATCCTTCCTGGCTAGGCAAACTGGACAAGTTGGAATCATCTCTTACGTGGCCACCAGGCTATATTTAGGGTTAGTGACGCCCCTACTCAAAGGTGGTATCATTGCCCTGCAAGCACCCGTGCCTGCCTTCCTGCCCCACAGCTGTTCTCGCACGCAGGTCTACTGGCCAGGAGCCTCAGCTCGCCCAGCTGTCACCAGAACACGTGCTCTAGCTGATTCTACACAGCAACTTCCAGATCTGGCTGTGCCCCTGTGACCTCCAGCATGTGGTCTGAGGTGGTGGGGCACAGTTCCCGAGAAACCCCACTGCAGGTAGGCAGTGGAGGGGAGGCCTGAAGGGTAGCATCCCCACTGAAGCCTTTAATGAGCTAGTCCATCTTCAGCTCAACTGAGTAGATTTCTACAGAGGGGAGATTTGACCACTTGTTAACAGTTTCTCAAGTCACATTTTCTGAATTTCAATTTTCTCCTTTTTGAATGGGGGTAACTGTCCCTTCCAATTCGTAACCACCTTCTCTGAGTCACATGGAAGCGAGACCTCTGGACCTAGGGAGTAATGCCTACAATTCTTCTGAAATAATAACAGTGCGAATCCCAACAGCAATTGTGAAGATTAAATGTGACAGTTTATAAATGTGTTTTATAACCTGCCCCTGGCACCCAAAGGACCCCACCCACCCCCTTAAGGCTCAGTGACCCTGATTCTTGTTCTTGTTGCTGGGGAGTAAGCAGGAAGGAAAGGGGTCTGTTCATTTGGCTTCTGTGCTCTGGTCTCCATCACCAAGAGGTGGACCTACGCTTCTGCCTAGTAGCAAACAAACACTTGCATTTAATTATGAAACAATTAAGTAGCCATCTTTTGATTAGCTATTTAGAAGTATTCTAAGGAGAATATTTTAAGCCACTCTGATTTTGTAGTTCACCTTGCCTAAATTGTAAATGATGCTAATTGCTTTCCAATTACCTTCCCTCTTGAGACTACAGAACCTTAGGGGAAGGGGTCTAGAAAGGCCAGTGCAGAGCGAATGATGATGTGTGGCTGTCCAAGTCTCCAGCCGTGCAAGCGCCCACTGTGTGGCCCACAGCCTGCCCCAGCAGGAGAAGCAGAGCACAGAGGCAGCCTAAGCAAATGGGACTAAGCAAACAGCAGGAACCATGAGTGGAGCTGTGACTTTCTGAGTTGGCTCTTTTCCCTAGGGTAGAGGTCACAGGCTGGAACACTGTGTGCTGGGCTAGCGGGTACAGCGCCCCATCACAACCCAGGTTGTCCTGCCAATCATTACCTCTCAGCCAGGAACATAAACATGAATGGTTTTGGTTTTTCACAAATGACACCCGTAGTGTTCTGATTAGCATGTTTCTTACTGGAATGGAGAAACTTTAATGACACCAACGTCTGATTCCAGAAATTTCCAGCCCAGGTGTGCCTGCATATTTGAAACTGTCGATCCTATGGGCAATTGGAAGGCTTCCCTCAGTACAAGATGGGAGTGGGAGGAGAGCAGAGGGTGGGCTGCTCTGCCAGTGCTCCCCACCTCCCTTGCAAACAACTAGCATGAGTGCCCACCTGTTGTTAGCCCTTCTGTTGGCCGTGCCTCTGACCAGAGGTCACTGTGCATTAGTGCCAACAGACCCTGCTCATCGGAGGATCATTTCCTAAACCACCCTCACCCCAGGCTTTAGTGATGGCTCTTCCCGGTTACAGCTGCATTTTGGGGCTGCCTCTAGGCAATGCTTGTTGCACAGCCCCAGACTCAGCAAGACTGGGAGGCAACTTCAACTCAAAGGGAAGGAGCCCAGAGTGTGGGCTTAGCACTCATGCCCAACCCCCACCCCCATGCCTTCTCCTGAAGGTGTCTACTTTCTGAGTACCCAGCAAGAAGTGGGCAGTTGGCACCCTGGAAGAAGCTCTTACAGAATCTGATGTGCTGACGTCCTGACCTTACATCGTCAGCTTCCAGAACTTCACCTTCTCCCCAGTAAGCTATACAGGAGCAGAGAAAGACAAGAGACAAGTATGTGTACTGTCACTCCAGTCAGTTGCTACCCTCCACCCTTCAGAGCTAAATGGATATCCACAGGGTCTTGGAAAGACTGGCACAGCCACACTACGAACCAGCACAACCACTCAGATAACACTGAGGTGCCTTCTGCCTGGGCTGACAGGGAACAAGCACTAAGATACACTGCTAAGAAAGAAGCAAGGTTCGAGCGGTGCATGGCGTGGTCCCATTTGCGTGGAAGCCAAAGAGCAGAAGCCAGAGGCCAGAGCTAGATTTGTGCAGAACTAGAGCATTCCTGGAGCACTACAGAATACCACTCGCTGTGGTCCCTTCTGGGGGTGGAGGGAATAGAGCATGGAGACCCTGTATTTTTCATGTGATCTCCTTCAGGGGCAAGTGTTTTGCATCTGTGGCACATACTGCTGCTCTCCACTGAATGAACTCATTCAAAAAAAGAAATGATAGGAAAATGTGTGTTAGTCCATTTGGGATACTGTAACAAATACCACAGACTAGGTGACTTAAGAACAATAGACATTATTTTTGCAGTTCTGGAAGCTGGCGATGTAAGGTCAGGATGTCAGCACATCAGACTCTGTAAGCGCCTCTTCCAGGGTGCCAACTACCTGCTTCTTGCTGGGCACTCAGACAGTGGACAGTTGAGAGGGAGCTCTCGGCCGCTTTCCAACCTCATTTATGAGGCTTTGGTCTGTATTGTAAGCTCCCAATGTTGACTTTTCTTTGAGGATGGAGGCAGCCATATCAAAGGGGCATCCTCTTCAAAGAGTTCAGTCAAGCACCTCACCAGGTGCACGGCCGGAGGCAGACCAGCTGCCAGTGATCCCCCCTCTGTTTTACAAACCCTGGCTAATTTAGGGAACTTGTCAGTCGGGACTAATTTGTCTTTTCCTTGTTCCTTCTTTTCTCTCTCTTCCCACACTTGAAGTTCCTACTTTCATAAGGTGAATGCACCAATAGTAAGCCCAGAAGACCTGGACCCTTCACCCTGGGCCACAATGAAAGCAGAACCCCACACTCTCTCTCTCCCTCTTCCCTGCACTGGTGGCCACACTGTGGTCCAGCTGTATTGTATAAGTTCAAGGTTTGTAAGTCATAACCTGTATTTTCTCAAAGTTTCTGGATGGTTATAGCTGAAGGGCATATTGCAGTCATAAGAAGAACTTAAGGGTGGGTCCAGTTGTATTGTCTTAAAAAGAATGAAAGCCTATGAGAAATTATCTGGCCCCAGGTGAGTGCCACTTGCATTATTTTAATAGGCTGACACTGACAAGAAACATGTCCCATGACCTAATCACCCCAAAGGTTCCTAATGCCTTCATTTTGGGACTTAGGTACAAACATACGAAGGGAGGGCGCACATCCAGACGAGAGCTGCTCACCCCTCATCCAGGCCATCCAACTCGAGCTTTTCACTTCCCTTCATCAACTCTGTCTGTGGTGTGGTTGGCGTTCTGCCTTATGTTTCAGGAGGTCAGCTAAGTGCCCCATTTCTAATCATGGGCAGAGTGCAGGGCCACTGAGAGAGGAGCCCTCTTTACACAGAGTTCCAGTGCCAAGCAGCCCCAGTGCAGCAGGGGGTAGATTCTGACTCTGGGGCCCTCTATTCCTCTTAAATCAAAAACCCCACGGTCTTTTTTTGTGCTCTTGCAGATCACAAAGGCGTCCAGGAAGAGGGTGACGGTGAACATGGCTTGCTCGGAGAACCACCAGATCCGCGTGTCCCAGCAGGACTTCCGTCTCTTTCGCACCCTCTTCCTGCTCATGGTCTCCTTCTTCATCATGTGGAGCCCCATCATCATCACCATCCTGCTCATCTTGATCCAGAACTTCAAGCAAGACCTGGTCATCTGGCCGTCCCTTTTCTTCTGGGTGGTGGCCTTCACGTTTGCCAACTCAGCCCTGAACCCCATCCTCTACAACATGTCACTCTTTAGGAATGAATGGAGGAGAATTTTTCACTGCTTCTCCTTGCCGGAAAAGGGAGCCATGTTTACAGACACGTCTGTCCGAAGAAATGATTTATCCGTAATTTCCAGCTAAGTAATTTTTCTCTCTAGGCAAGGTTTGTCACTGTCCATCAAACATGTATGTTTTCAAAGGGACTTCATCTCAGGACATTACGTCAGTATGCCCTGCTTTAAAGAAATGTAGCCTTTGCAACTATACATTGACAGTACCAGTAAATTAAGGGGTGATCATTCAGAATAACCCTTTTGTGTTTTAGAAGAGGATGTGCAATAGGTTTCTTTAAGTATGAACTTTTTCAGTGTTTGTTTATGATTGAACTTAATACATTTTTATTTATAACTGTTCAGCAATCAATCTCCTACATATAAAGCTACACTTTGCTGGTTTTAGAACTGATCTGAGATGCGGATTTCCCCTCCAAAGGGTCATGATTACTTTAGACCCCCACTCTGGACTTCAAGCCATCATAATCATTAATGTCAAGAACACTGGAGGAATTTCCAAGGAACAATTAAAGATGACTTCTTTTTCTCACATTTAAGAAATGTGGACCTTTTAGGAGAAGCAATGTCATGAGATCAGAGAAAAAGTGGGATGAGTCCAACATGTTTATGAGTGAAGCCCCAGACGCCCTTGAAGCACTGTGGTTGGTGCTGGGAATACAGCCGTGAACCAGACAGTCACAGCCCCTGCCCTCATGGAGCAAAAGACCTTCTAGTCAGGGAAGAAACACAAAATAGGAGTCAATAAATACTTTTGCTTCATAAAGAAGGTAGGGCAGTGGTAGCTATTTAGATGTGGCAGGGAGGGACCAAAGAAGATCTTTCTGATAAGTGATATTTCAGCCAAAAGATCAACCACAAGAAAGAACCAGCCATTTGAACCCAGGAATACAGAGTTTTAAAGACAAGCAGATGCTGGTGCAGAAGCTGGGTGCTTGTGAGATAGAAAGAAGATGGTGCAAGCAAATCGAGACAAATATGAACCAAGTTTCCTGGCCTTGAAGTTCTGTCCTTGGTGCTGGGGCAGATGGGTGCCCTGCTGGGAGTCATCAGTTGAAACCAGGAAAGACCCAGGGCTAGTGAAGCCCCACAGAAACCACCACAGGGGATTTATTCTGTATTCAGTGGACAGCTGCAAAAGGTTTGTGACTGCAGACAGATAGGGTCTGATGCATATCTTTAAATATTACCCAAAAAATGGAATTTGAGGTTGCCAGAATAAAAATGGAAACCAGTTAGGAGGTTGCTGGATTGAAAAAGAAGATGGGGACTACGGAGGTGGGTGGCATCACCAAAGGTTGGGAGAAATGCTCTTGGGAAGGTAATGTGAATGCTATTTATAGTTGGACAGGCCAGAGAGTAGAAGGGATGATGAGTAGTCAAGGGTGACTTCTAGATTTTTATCCTGACACTAATAAATGATGGGAAATTGGGGAGAAAAGAGGTGGGAGAGGCAAGAACTTCATTTGGGGCAGGTAAGTTTGAAATCTTAGTAATATCTAAATAGAAAACAGGCAATTGTTTGCAGAGATGTGGCGCTTGGGCTTGAAGCCAGTGTTGGTAGTCCTTAGTCTTTACAGGTTGACAGTTTTATGAAATATCCCTGAGAGAAAAGAGAGGAGAGAAGCAACAGAGCTAGAGAGAGCCCAGGGAATGCACTTGAAGGCTGGACCAGTGACTGGAAGGGGCAGCATCTCAGGGCTCACAGTAGGTGCTCAACAAATTTTGTTGCCAAGTAAAATCTGTGCCAGTAGGTGCTATTGCTCACGGAGTTCTTGAATGGCTTCTTCCAATAAGATTTATGGGATCCATTTGGATAATAAGATGCTAGGTATTGTTTGTTCATCTTTAGTTAATAGCTTTGGTAAATTAAAGCTGTATTTTGAAGTGGTATGTGGCTCTCTTAGGAGTCTCTGGAATTGTCCACCTGAAGCTGGAGAGCTGAGCTCACAGGCCATATGATGACAGGTGACACTTCTGTACCGAGTCTGTACTTGTCTCCTCCCTCTTTGGTGATGGAACAAAGCACATAGAAAGGAGGGGCCCAGGTGTCTCCTTTGGGTCCTTGATAGGCCAGCACCCAGCCAGAGATCTCCATGCATGAGAGAGTTGTAGCTCCCCCCTTCCCCACACATTTCGTAGATGCAAGCTTGGGATTGCCCAAATTACAGGGTTGCTAAGTGCTCTCACTGAATCCTCACTGCATCCTAACAGGGAGGCCCCGTTACCCCATATTTCACAAGAGTGAGGCTCAGAGAAGTCACATAACTAGTGCCAAGTCACACAGCTTTTATATATCTCAACTTGATTTTAATTTACAACCCAAACTTTCTAGTACGAAAGACTGACTGTTTCAAGAGGAGACCTGCAGCACCTGGGAGCTACTGGAAAATTGAAGGGGATGACTTTGCATATGATTATCCGACCATGTCCCCATGAGTGCTGACGATGCAAGACACTGGTGTTCTATCCTACTCCCAGCTACCCGACACCCCCTCCACCTGCCCATCTACCCTTTTTCTGCAAGTTCCAGGCAGGGGACACCTTGTCTTTCTCTAGACCTGGATTCCAGGTCCCCCAGGAAAACCCAGGACTTCTCCTCCTCAACATTTTGATCACATCTAGAAAAAGAAGCCAAGTGCGTGCCAGAAGCAATGAAGGACTGGGAGTATTCCTAGAACTCACCTAGACCATGCCTCCCAGGTGAGCTGCAGGTGAGCTCACTTCCTGCACACCTCACGGGCTAGCTGAGACCTGGGGCTGACTGGGTTAATAGGCAAACTCCTTTTTCAGGAGGCTGAGAAAAGCAAGTCATTGATAATGAGATCAGGCCAAAGGTCATAAAGAATAGGAGGAAAGAAAACTTCCCAGGACATAGAAGTGCGCCCTCTCTACCTGCAGAATTTCTCATTTTGACACACACTTGAATACAAAGACCCATATTATAGGAAACAGGTGAGTGTAATTTAATAAGTCAAAATCTGGAATCCTAAGCCTCAAATGATTCCTTAGAAAACTCTAGTAACTCTCAATAGACATTTTAGTACAAACAGGTCCACTTCTTTTCACATACATAAATTTTTATGTGTACAGAGGTTTTATGTTTGCTGAGGGAAGGGGAGGAGAAAGTAAATTAAGATAAATAAAATTGACAGCTGAGAGTGAGTGGGGAGTTTTCAAGTGAAACTTGACATCTTCAATGTTGCTACAAAAGGCTTTTTTCAGATCTGCTATTACAGTAACCTGAAATAGAGAAAAAAAAAACCATTCATGACAGAAGATGTACCCAATGTTTACTGTAGATAATGGATATCAGGATGGCCTTTGGCCCCAACTGCTCAACTCTCCTGAGGTTACAGCTTGATGTGGCTGTTAATTCATAAATAAACTATTGGCTGTTTCCAAAACCTGCTGGATTTTTCTGGAGGACATGGGGACTAAGAAAACAGAATCTAGTGTATGAAAGTACTCTTCCTCGTCTTATATTCTCAGCACTGCATTTTAGAGTCCATTGTAGAAAGTTGGAGGAGGGCCTCAGCCACTCTATAGTGTTCACCATGTCCTGGATCACGTCACCAGATGGTGCCACCAGGGGCTTCAGAGTCACACACTCAAACACAAAAACTGAAAAACCCTCAGTTTGCATCCACCCAATTATCCCCTGAAGATCTTGAGCAACTTCCAGAATCTTCCGTAGCCCCCAATTTTGTCTTTGCAGAATGTGGATATTAAAAGGATCTACATCATAAGATGTCCCTGAGCATTAAATGTGATAATGCAGGGCATCCCTGGTGGTTTGGGGTTAGTTTCATCACCATGGCCTGACTTTGATCCCCAGCCAGGGAGCTGACCCACATGGTGCAGCAGACCTCTCCTGTCTTGCCCGCTGCTCCCTCAGCAGTATATTTCAGTCAATCTGACTGTTCTGCTCCCCGCTCTGTCTCTGATGAATCTTCTCACACTCCCTACTCCCTGCACCCCTGGCCTACACCCCAGTTCTTGTATGCATAAATAAATAAACCCTTATAAAAGGGAAGCTTGATAATGTAGTTAAAGGGCCTCGCCTACAATGTGGCCCTGTTGGAACCGGATGGAGCTCTTCAATTAAGCTGTCTGGGGGTGGAACATCAACATCTCACCAATTCCTGTTTTTGGTCTCAGTTCATGTCTATTTCTTGTGGTATGGGTCTGCTGTTAGACGACCAACAAAAGAGTTCCTACATTTTAGCATTACCCTATTAGGACCTTGTAACCTACTTTCCCACAAGAATGACTGTCAATTCAAAATAGAATGCGCACTTACCTCCAGAATGTTCCTGTTTTTCTTATCAAGAAAAGGGTAATACTTATACAGAAATCCAATGACGGGAGGACCACAAAAAGAAATTGAGGAAAACCAGGTAGACAATCTAGTGCTTTGGTTCCATATTGGAAACAAGAACATTTGTTGAAATCCTTCTCCCCCTAATTTGCCATGGGGCTGTCTAGTGGTCTCAACGGCTGGCCAGCTTTTCCCGCGCCACTCCATCACCAAACATTAATTCAGTTAGCGCAGCCAAAGGCCAGGTCAGGGGGCCACAGACTGGGCTTCAGGGAGCAGGAAAAAAAAAAAAAAAAACAGCACGTGTCCCCTGCTCCTTCCCTTAATTAAAAGTGCGGGGTTTTGGAAACCGCCTCTGCATCTGCCTGGGTAACAGGAGAGAAAGGTCCCATCAAGAAGACCAAGACTCGAGGATGGCACCAGCCCTGCCCTTCCTCCGGCTGGCCCTCGCCCCGCCTCTCTGACCACTTGGCCCCGCGGCCCTGCCCCGGTCACTCACCTTTGTGAGGGATCAGCCTGTACTGCCTGGCCAGGCACAGCTCTTCCTGCCTCCGCCGCACGATTCTCTGTGCTTCAGGGGGCAGGCCATGGGGGTCACGGGAGAATATAAAGGAATAGCTGTCGGCACAGGTGCCGTCGAGGTTCTGGAGGCGGCAGGAGTACTGCACGGCGTAGGTGTCGTAGTCCGTGTCGATGATCCAGTGGTCGTCCACTGCAAGGCAGAGAGCCGAGCCAGTGCCTCCCCCTCCGCGGGCTGGGGTGTCAGGGAAACTCACCCGCGGCACGCGTGAGCCTTCTGCTAAGAAGCTGGGGCCAAAGGAAATTCTGACAACTTTTATAACATTGGGAAAACGACTAAGGCTCATGTTCTCCTTTACAGAGAAATCCTGGGGGCGGCCTCAGAACAGTGATCGCCACCGGCGATCTCAGTGTAGCATCCTTCCAAGAACAGAGTGGGCTCTGTTCACAGAACAGACCAGGCCTCTCCTCTGCCTTCTTAGCCATCTCCCTTTGCGGCTAGTGTCAGACTGCCGCGTTAGCCTCAACCTCAAGTGTGTCTCTTCTGCAGGGAAGACCGGTCTCGTTGGTCCCCAGTTATCTGGGAACCCACACCGCCCTTCTGCCTCAGCCCACCACTAGAGGGCGCCACTCTGTGATAGGGCTTAGGCCTATTTTCCCTTTAGTAACTCACTCCCCTCCCTGTGCCCCAAAAAGGAGTAGTTTTTCCACGGCTGCACCAGAGAACCCACCATCCAACATCAGAAGTTGTTTCTTTGTGCATGTACTTTATTTCCCTGGTAGAGGCAGAGTTGAGCTTTTGAAGAATTTAGATTCTGTTTATCCCTAATGGTAAATCATGAAGAATAAATGTTAATGATGGTGGTAAAGATATCAAGACAATTAGGTGGGAAGTAATGTTAATAGAATGTTTAGGAGAGATTTTCCACAGACAAACAGCAATGGTCAGGCTTATCCAAAAACCTTCAATTTGGAAAAAAAAATAACATATCTCTATTTAAGTTTCCTTGACTAGGCTTTCTGAGACTTAGTTATGTGCCAGTCACTCTGGAGACAATTTCATGCTTTCTCAGTTATTCCTCACATTGACCCAAAAGTGCACATTATCAGCCCCCAGTTTGCATGAGAAAAATATGGCACAGAGAAATGAAGTCACTCACCCAGCATCATAAGTAGCCTGGCAGACTTGGGGTTAAACCTGACCCCAGAGACCACTAGCCTCATTGACTCCAGAATATAAACAAATTGGGGCAGAGGCACAAGAAACAAAAGACCAAAGCCCTTTGCCTCCATCTCACGCCTAGGTCTCGGCTAAATAATTCTGCCCTGTGTTAGCTCCATGCTGCAGAGGTACCTGCACCCCAGCACTAAGGGCTGGTCTTGCTCCAGTCACCTGTGGGTATATCTGTCGACTCTGAGGACTCCTGTCATGCCAGTCTAGGAAGGGATTCAGCCTGCACCCAGGTCTAGGGTCTATGCAGAAGCTGTGACTGGAGCCCCTTCTTCAGCTCACTGCAGGCCTGCCAGGAAGGAGAGTGAGGGAACCCCTGCACCTCCCAGACTCACCCCTATGTGGGTGTCAGAGTCCAGGAGGAGAGCTCAGGCAGCACTGCTTGGCAGGAGGTCAGTGGGTGGGCCAGGAACACCCACATGCCGGCTCGGCTCGTCGTCGCGGGCGGCTGCTGAGTGATTTCCTCCCTGGCTGTGAGGCTTACTGTGTCCGTCACAGGAGCACGAGCAGCCAGCCCTCAGACCCAGAGCACTCTTTTGGAATACTGTCCAATTCATGATCCAGGCAGCTAGTAGCTTGGCTTATCTGCTCCTTAAATTGTTTTGTTGCCAGAATGTGAATTCTGACACAGGAACTAAGTAACTCTCTGAGCTTGGTTTTAGGAAAACCAACACCATTCTTGACTTTAAAAAGAAGGCCTAAGTTTGGTTTATCTCCATTCTCTTTTTGGCTAAAGAATTCAAGGGAGAATTTAAATCAAAACAATGTCAACTATGGTTGTCAGGAGGTGAATTGCCTAAGCTTGGCTAGAAAGAACCCAGTCCTCCAAGCTCCTCTATCCCAGAAGCTGGGGTGGTGCTGGACAAGCAGACTTGCTGGGGTGGTGCTGGACAGGTAGAGGGAGCTTTCTCTGGCAACCTGGTACCTTGGGGGCTCTGCTGTTCACTGCAGGGAGCCGCAACGTGCCCCTTCACCAACCTACACCTGTGTCCTCACCTAAGGAGATGAGATCAGGTGGGAAACTACCTGCAGTTCTCAGGTCTAACAGCCTAGACTAGCCAGCCAGCCTGTGGTATGATGCTATTTCTGTTTCATAAAATCCAACAGGCCCCAGCAAAGTGAATAGAGTCTAAAGCCTTGAAACCAAAATAAGCCAAAAATATCAAGACCAGTGGTTCTCCAGCTTCATTCTACAGAAAGGACCTACTAAAACATTCAGATTCTGGGGCCTCGCCCCCAGAATCAGGAGTTTCTGATTTAGTAATTCTGGGCTTGGGACCCCCAAACTGCATTTCTAATAAGCATCCCAGCTGATTTACATATTAAGTGGTGCAGAGAAGCTGACTTTGAGAAACAGATGCAGACAATTAGGTCTGCATTGTTAACCAGCCTGACAAGGGCCCCTTACCAGTAGAGTAAGAGAATTTATCTAGAAGATGGACAAAAGAGATGTTTTCCTGGGAGCTCAAAACAATGATAATCACTTGTTCACTGCTAAAATGAGAGATTTTATCTGACCCCGAATATAAAGCTATTATTTCATGACCAGGGGAATAACTACGCAGTAACAATATCACATCCTGACAGAGATGTCCTGTCTCACACCCTGTTCTTTTTTTTTTTCCAACACGGGGCGAACCCAGGAAAACCGAACCACGAGGGATGGGCTCAGCACGCACCACAGGCACCCAGGGTGGGCCCCTCAACCGCCTTTTTTTCCCCAACCTGCCACAAAGGGCAAGGGGAAAGGAGGTGGGGGGTCTGGAGGAAGAGACGCAGGGCCCCGGGAACCAGGGCCCTCCAAAACTCCCTATCAGACCCTGTCCTTAATGCTTTCTGCATGTTAACTCACTACGATATAACTTCATGAGGTAGGTACTATGAGCACCTCCTTTTGAAGATGAGGAGATTGAGGCACACAGAGAATAAGGAATTTGTCCAAGGCTCCCCCAGGTGACCAGCTGAGTTAGGATTCACATGCAGGCAGTCCAACTTAATCTTGCATGTTTAACCACCGTGTCATAACCACGACAGAATTGATCTGTATTGTAGTTATCTCCCTTTGTGTCTATAACAACCGCTTTCAAGATTTCAAAAAATATTCCCTCCAAAGGAAATGCTAGAATTTCAATTTACAAGAGGTAAGAGCTTTGGTAGGGGAGGAGGAGACGAGGCACAACCCTTCCTCCTCATTGGGGCCTCTCTCATCTTCCCTAAATGCAGAACCAACAGAATCCTGCCCCTTTAGGAGTGCATCTCAAAGTGCTATGGGCATTAGGTATTTGTGTTTGTACATAGTGTTAGAAATCTAGTTATTTTGTATTCCCTGAGTTCATTTTTGTAATCCATTTTAGAAAGGTAGATTAATGTGAAATGAATCACTTTAGAAAGTTTTTCTGTATTATTTGAAATGCTTTTTTATTATTTGTAAGGATAAAAGCTTTTCCCCCCTCTTCTAGAATAGCAGCTCCATCTATACAGTGAAATTAATACTGAAGATGCAATTTGATAAAGATGCAATCTTATCTAATACAACTGCAGAGGATTTCAAGAAGGCATGCTGCTTAAGATGGGCTACCTGAAAAGTTGTCTCTTCTTGGTTACTATGCTAAGAGAGTCCCCTGGAAAGGCCCCCTGGCCCTACCCCACAGGAGAGCACAAATACTGCTTTGTATTAGGAGTCCCTTCTGTTCAGAGCAACCTCCTCCCAGGCGGGTGTGGAAGGCCTGCTTTCTGACATCGACCCCCAAACTTGTTGCATGACTTTGGGCAACCAACATATTCCTTTTCCTTGGCTTCAGCATATTCATTTGCATACTGAGCCTACTTTGTAAGCGTTACCTGTCTGTTTTTAAGATACCACAATGTCCTCAGGCCTATATTATTTTCTAGTTAGCCAAACAAACAGACTCCAGATTTGAAATTTCAGAAAAATGGAAGAGGCAGGGGAGGAGGTAGGAAGACCGTGTAGATGTTGGGCTTCCAGGATCTGGCTGAGTTTAGATGTTTTTCTGAGAGTCCTCAATATCCTGCCTACTCCTCTCTCTCACAGTATAAGGTCTGGCACCGGGGAGATGGGGAAGACCTCACTGCCCCAGAACACTGTGCCTAGCTCAGCATCTCTGCTGCCATGGGCAGGCACCCAGGAGTCTAGCAACCCTGTGTACACGTTGCCTGTGGCCTTGGAGGGCAGTCTCCCAGCCTCTGCTGGGGTCCCAGTTACCCAAGCTGTCTCAGGGATTCAGCCCAAAGAAAAGGTGAAAAAGCAAAATCAGGCCGAAGGTGAGGCAGGCTGGAGCATCTTTTAAGCTTGAAAAGCATGGAGGAGGCTCTACACGCTACAGCAAGGCTGGACTGCAAAATGGCAGGAGGAGCTCACCTGCTGAGCACTCAGGTCCTTTGGGGCTTAGGTCAGGGTTTTGGACTGGGGGTAGGAGGTTCAGGGCTAGAGAGGAGGCGAACTAGCTGCTGACGCCCCTCTCATGTGCCTAAGCTCAGGCAGGGCAGAAGTTCCTGCCACCTACAAACCATTTTCCCCAAGGATGCCCCTGGAGAAGCAGCCCAGAACTTGGGCCAGGGATGTGCCCCATTTCCCAAGACCGTCTCACTGAACTGACTACTCACATCCTTTCTGGAGAAAGGAGGCAACGCCCCAGTACTTCATCTTGAATTTGGCAGGGTCGTCCGTGTCGGTGAAGGTGCCCACCATGTCTGCACACACATCCCAGCTACTGCAAAAGCCCAGGGGACCCTGAGTCAGGCGGGTGTAGGCTATCCCCCTCCGTCCCATCCAGGGTGCTCCCTTCCCTCCTCCTCCAGGGTTTGGCCTTCTAACCCCCCACCCCCACCCCGATCCCACTGACTTCAAAAGTCGGACTCGACCCTTGGCTGTGGCGCTCATCTGGCCTTTATGGTCCACGGAGAACTCGGTGATGATGTCGTCCTGCAGAAAGAGGCCCTCGGGGTCCTTCTTGGCCATGGCGTACCAGGTCCCTGAGAACTGGGAAAGAGAGCAGCTGCGTTCAGTGCCTGACAGTGCACGCGGGCACAGGGCAGCAGGCCGGGCCACGGTCATAGGGCTCGG
>NW_004567112.1:22454722-22456583 GCF_000260355.1 Condylura cristata | reverse complement strand
TATAGCTCCGGGTGGGGGGGTCGCGCTTTCGTAACCGCCGGGGTGAAAGACCGCGGGGGAGGCGCCGGGGGGCTGCGGGCCAGTGCTTGCATCACGCGTCCTGACTCACCGCCTCCTGGGCGCAGGGAGGCTCCGTTTAGGCGACAGCTTCACCTCCAGTGCCGCCGCGGCGTGAGGGAGCTGCCGCACCGGGTGGCCTCGGCGGAGCCCAACTTTCCAGCGGCAACGTGCCTTCGGGCCAAGCGCTGGCCGGGTTACCCATCACCTGTGCCAGTGCGACCGCCTGCCGCTTGGGGTGGCCGGGAGCCCAGATGCGCTGGCTGGGCCCTCAGGTCCACTGGCGGGAAGAGCGCAGCCGCCGGGGCGAGCGGGACCTCGGATGCCGCCTGGTGCATCGGTGCCCAGGCCGGGCCGTGCCAAAATCACCCCTCCGCCCTCAGAGAGCCAATTGTGCATGGGCTTGGGAATATTTGGGCCAAGTAGTTTTTTCATTTTACAAAGGGTGTATTTTACTCTCTTTCAGGAGAGCTGTGGTGCCCTCTGGGTCAATATTTGTTCTTTAGTTTCAACATCTTTAGAAGCATTAAAGCCTCCCTGTTAAATATTCTCCAGAAAAGCAACTCTGGTCAGGGCAGGAAATACTGTAGCAACCTCGGTGGTCGCCTACTTACTCCGTGGCACTCCCCTCAAACCACTTCGAAACACATCTACCGATTGTTTAAAATGCAGTTTTGCTTTCAAGCCATGGAGGAATTTTGTTTTGTTTTCACAACAGCTGAGGTAAATTGGCCGAAGAGTGGACAAAAGGGTGGAGGTGAACAAAATCCTATAACGTCAATGGTCAATTGCTGTGACTGGTTATTTTGCCTACACGATGACACAGCGTGCTGGCCCTATTTTTCTCTTTTCTCTCCAGAGCTTAAAAGTTCCTTTAGTTGGATCAAAACACCCACAAGACACAACTTTTGACTAAATGAGAATTATTAAGAAGGCAACAACAAAAATCTTTTCATAAGATTCCTTTCTGAACATCAGTTGTGTCTCCATGAGCAAACAGGAAAAGAAATGAGATAAATTTCAGCCTCTTGACTGCAGTCAGATCTGAAATAAGGTGGGGGCAAAGTAGGAGGGTTGACAAACAGAAACAGGAGGGACAGTCCTTAGACCAAAGCTGCACAGGGCACTGAGGTCAGTCCCAGGCCACCAGAGAAGATACCTGTACCCAGCTTCCTGTGGGAGACCTCCCAGCCTGGTTTCTGCTCCCACTTTCCAAAGTGCCCTCTACCTCTGCTCCCCATTTTAGTCCAGGTGTCTCTGGAGTACCAAAGGTGGGGCACTTAACTTGTTATGGCCCCACAGCTAGGAAGTTCTTGCTTCTGGTCCACCAGTCAGCTAAGAGACTTTTTGGTTACTTATTTAGTCATAACCTGTAGAATCTCAATCAGCTCAAACAAGCTCTGAGAGACCTCAATAAGGTCTCTCCTGCAGGGAGCGGGCATGTGGCCGTAGGTAGGCATCTCTGTGCACCCTTCACAGGAAAGCACTGAGAGCACCTCTGTCTCCTGCCCAGTGCTCGCATTCCCTCTTCGACCTTCCACTTCTGGGATAGCCCCTGGCTGAGCCCAATTGCTTTCAGAGGTTATAATACTCCCAGACATTTTAGTCTCTCTTATCACATATTCTGCTGGCCCTTACCACATACAAATGTAAGCTATGTAATGCATTTTTATGGTTATTTGGTTTCTGTTGTTGTTTGTTTTAGGGAGCATCTTTCATTTTTTCATTGAAGTAACATTAGTTCATAACAATATATAAGCCTCAGATACCCATCATTACAAGTCAAGATCTGTGTATTAAGTTT
>NW_004567112.1:22447400-22453922 GCF_000260355.1 Condylura cristata | reverse complement strand
TATTTTTAAAGACCTGGTCAGAGGTAACTTTCTAAAATATAATTTCTGAGAATTTAGTGCTTGTAGTAGAGATGGTTAGCTATCCTTCCATTAAAAAATTTGCAATCCCTTCTTATATTGTTGAAAAGAGGTTCCTCTGTCAGAAACTACTTCCTTAAGTAGGATATGGATGAAAGTCCTATGTGTCTCCCCAGACAGGGCATATAAGTGCTCCCTGTCCAGTTGTCTTTGCTCTCCCCCAGCCCTGCCTCCTCCAAGCCCCCCACCCCCATCTCCTGATTGGTGCAGCTTCAGTCATTCTGGGATCTTATGCATGACAGGCTTTTTGTGAATAAGAAATATATTCTTCCACTGGATTCAGGAGTTGCCTGTAATAGAAATTTGTATTATCTAATTAATACAGCAACAAGCAAGTTAATAACACCTAGAAAATATTAAAAATGTCTTACCAATTGAAGGAAGAACTAATGCAAGAAATGCATATTCTTATCCTCATAAAAATCAAGCACTTCCGACCAGCTTCATTTGTACCAAGTGACATTTACATTGACATCCTGAGTGAAAAGGACAAGAACATGAACATAAGGGAATTGGGTAGCATTATCTTTTGACTGCATTTAAAAGACAAGAAAATGAACACAAGGGAATTGGGTAGCATTTATCTTTTGATTGCATTTAAAAGACGCCAAAATAACTGGTGGAAAATGAAAGTGTAGTTATTCTCAGTGTTATCAGATAAATAAGTCAAACTCATTTTCTCAATAAGGTTTTTTTCCAGTGGCTACAAAGTCACTAGTCAGTTTCATTCATGTAATTGAACACAACACAGATTGCACCAACTGCATTATCTCTGAAATAGCATTGATAAGGGGCAGGCAAAGCTTCCAGAGAGAGCAAATGTGCACGATGAAAGAGCCCTTTGCAGTGGCTGCCAGCATGTGGCGGGAAGCCCTGCCTTTAGGATTTACTTTTTGGCGGTGAACAATGGTAAGAAGAGTGCATTTGGTTAGGTGGAACTGATATATGTTTAGAGTTAAATTCCTTAAAGAAAGGGTCTTTGCTTATTCCTCCCCCCCCCCCCATGGTTGTTAGTATGACACTTTGTATTCCACACTGGTACAGTTTTAGATTTAATCCTACTTAAACTGTTAGTTTTAGGATTAGTCCCTATCAATTACTAGCTGTGTGACCTTGAGCGAGTTAATTTCTCTGAGCTTTAACATCTCACCTCCAAAATAGAGATAGTAATAGTAACTACTTCATAGATTATTGTAAGAATTGAAAAAGATACTATCTATGAAGGTCTTAGAAGACTATTTGACAGATAATATATCGTATATGTTAACTACTCTAATAATTACTATTCCAATAATTAATTTTCAATTTTCAGTATTTTGTGGCTTATATTTCTGTGCAAATGCAATGGCATTTTCATATCAATTTAATGATTACTTCAGAGATGTTTCATCTGAATAATTGTCAATATCTGTATGATCTCAGCTATTGACTCCCCCTTAGCCTCTTCATGGGTTAATGCTCTATTAAAAATTCAAACTTTGTTTACAATGAGCTGGAAATGCCGACATCAAGGTTAAACAATGATGTTTACTAAAACCAATAATTATTTTATATTATAAAAAAGTAATTTTGAGTGGTTTGTTTGGTAATTTTTCTTTTAAAATATTGCCTTTCTAAAACTTTTCTCTTTTCAGTGCTCACAAGTGAAAAGTGAGTAAGAGACAGATTTCCTGTCAGCAGAGACAGGAGCTTCTGCAAGGACTACTGGAAAGAAGGAGAGCAGGGCGCTAATGAGTGTAAACCAGGGCAGGAAGGCAACGGAAGGATATTTGTGCATTTGCTAAAAGCAGGCGTCAAAAATTTCCCT
Source organism: Condylura cristata (assembly GCF_000260355.1). Classification (NCBI taxonomy): domain Eukaryota; kingdom Metazoa; phylum Chordata; class Mammalia; order Eulipotyphla; family Talpidae; genus Condylura; species Condylura cristata. Next base: position 22,452,037 of record NW_004567112.1, on the reverse strand, counting down.
GAAAATGTTTTTGTACTTATTAAATCTTATCCAATATTCAAAGTAGTGCCAGTGACCTTTCTTGTTTGCTTTTTCTAAGCATCAACTGCCTTGTCCTGCCAATTGTTGCTTGATTGTGTGACACATTTGTCCTTTCATTTTACATCTCTTCCCCCTATGAAAATGGCCTTTGGTATGTTCATTTCTTCATTACATAAATTATATATGTTCATTTAGATTTGTAAGAAAAGTCAGATAAGCAAAAAGGGCAAACTCATTTTCTAGTCTGTCCCCACCCATTCTAGAGATGATCACTTTTATGAACTCACTTCTGGATGGTTATGCTACAGCGATAGGCGACCTATAAACCTCAGAGGCTCAAACAGGGAAGGTTTATTTCTTTCTCTTGCTATATGTCCACTGAAGGTCAGCATGTCAGTTCCTAGTCTACAATTTGGGCCACCCCTCCATCTAGAACTGAGGTTGCAGCGGGGAGAATGGAGAAGCAGGGGGTCTCATACCAGCAACCAATTACTCCTACCTGGAAGAGACATTTATGCCCACAATCCATAGGCCAGCTAGCCACATGGCTTTACTGGGGGTGGAGGGCAAAAGAATAATCTTCTTACACATAAACTAGGAGGGAGGAGAATCAGTTAATTGAGAGCATGAAGTCTCTAGCACAGGAGCTAGTCTGGTATCTTGTTTATAGTGGACAATCGATAGTATTGAAAGAATGATTAGGTGATCCTGATCAAAGTAGTTATAAAAACAACAGAATGCCGGCTATATAACAGGCTTCCCTGCTTACAAGACCAGTGCTCTAAGCCTGGGGGGGTGGGGGGAAGGAGCCAGCTGGGCTTCCCTTTTTCATGTTAATTTCTATTAGTAGGGGAATGTTAACATAAATGTTTTTCCTGTTAAGTGTAAATCTGTATATGAATACAGATCAGTGTTTTTCTTTCTCTGTTGAAAGAAGGAAGGATGGAATCAAGAATTGTGGGTATAACACATTTGGGAGAAGTGGGAGCAGGGACTGCAGTATACAAAATAACCAAGCAGAGAGAGCACCTAGGCCTGTATTGGGAGACAACTGCCCCATCAGGGGAGTGAATCAGTGACTCAACTTCTTTCTCCTGGGAGACAACTTCAGTCTGAGCTTTATGAAATGCTAATGATAGTTTTGAAGTCTCCACTTAGGGTACAATGTATGTCACATGAGGAGGCCCTCTGACTAGATGTGGGTGTGACTGAGGGGATGCAGGGCAGGGGTGTGCTTGAAGGGAGCAAAGTGAGTGCACCCCAAAGGGGTCAGAGAGCAACAAGGGCCAGTGTGAGTTCTTGTCCCTGGGAAAACCATGTTGTAAGAATCTCTCACTTCATGACCTAGAATATGCAACCTCAGGGATCTCTTCCCCTTTCTAATAAGACTCACACTAGAAGGAAAGCTTTAGGGTTAGAGAGCTAAATGAACCCCTAAGGTTGCAGTTTTTGCAGTGGACTTAAATGTGGCTGTGTCTACACCTGCTAGAGTCCCTGACATGTGTTCATTTGTCACCATTGAAGAGAATGTGTATGTAAGGCTCGCAGCCTTATTTAAATGCCTTTAAAAGACCTTGATGATGTTTGAAATCAGCGCTTAAATATTCAAGGAAATCGATTCACGAAACGTGTAGTTTGACTTATTAGTTGCATAATAGTGTTTAAATATTTGGAGAAATGTGCTTAATCAGTGTAAAAGGGTAATAAACTGAACATTAAACAACCCTAAGTGGCAGTGAGTGTGCAGCCCACGCCAGAAGCCCCCCAGACGGACATGAAGGAGCTTGCAGCAAACAAACCAGGCTATTCTCTGGATTAGCAGGCTGTACCCTGGGGCCAACGTGAATGGATCTGGCCCTGCTTTGGAAAACAACATCCAAACCAGAATGCTTCACAGTCACACCAGGGTAGTGGCTCTCTGGCTGCCTTTTGCAATCATGTGTTTTTGACAAAGATTATTGTTCAAGCTGTGGCCTCAATAAGCGTAAGATCACTTGCTCTGGTCAGTTTTTTAGACCAAGTTTGATCTGTAAAAACATTTCAGAGGTTCAGCTTTCTGGAGTGAAGGGACGAAGAGGCTATAGTTTTAGAGGAGCACAGGAAGTCAAGCCACCGGAGGACAGAAAAGACTTCAAAGAAAAGAAAAATTAATATTTAGATTTATGTTGCATGATGGCAAACACGTCCATCTCCCCCAAATGTTTGTTATAGCTGTTTTGAAAGAACTGTTCGACTCACTGCTTGATGCTGATGTAATGTTCTTCCTAGCTGTGGGCTGCCATCAGTGGGCGTTATTGTGTGCAAGAGTCACTTCAGCTTGCCACTTGCTTGGCTAATCTAAGATGCTCTGAGGATTTATCAGCTGATAATGCTTAGGGATTTTGTGTCCTGAAGAGCTCTTTAATCCTATGCTTCCCAAATCCCACTCTAAGCCAGGACCTTCTGTCACACCCCAAGAGTTACAGGCAGTTTGAAATCTCTGATCAGCCACCATCATTCAGCTTGACCTTTGGGGGTCCAGGGAGAAGCCTTGGGGTTTGCTCAATAACCTGACCAGGATGCATTTCCTTCCTGATGCCCATTACCGGAAGTGCTCTGAGCATCAGCTTTTCTGAACTGCAGCAGAGTGTCACCATGGGTGATCTCAACCAAGAGGCTGTGGAGAAATACCTGGAGGACAACCCTGGGTTCGCCAAGGAGTACTTTGACAAGAAGCTGCAGGTGGAGGCTCCGGTGGTGGCCCGCTCAGCTTTCCCTGGCCTTACACCAGCAGAGGAGTCAGCTCTGTGCCTGGAACTGTTGCAGGCCACGCGGGAGGAGGCAGGAAGCGCTGACCTGGCTGTGCACCAGGCTCTGCAGAGGCTGGCCCAGCTGCTGGGGGCCGACCGCTGCAGCCTGTTCACATGCCGGGCCCGCAATGGCACTCCTGAGGTGGCCTCCAAGCTGCTTGATGTCACGCCGACCTCCAAGTTTGAGGACAACCTGGTAGTTCCTGACCGAGAAGTCGTGTTTCCACTGGACATCGGGATAGTGGGTTGGGTTGCTCACATGAAGAAACCCCTAAATGTCCCAGATGTGAACAAGGTAGGTGTCCTTATGACAGTAGGGCAGAGATAAGATCTTGGGGGGCCAGGGAAGAACAATAGGAAAGAGAGCTAGGAGCCAGAGGACCATCCCTGTGACTGGGGTTTGGCTCTAACCTGGAGAGCAAGGGCTGAGGAGACCCAGGTCAAGGTTTGCCAGATGTAGCAAACGAAAGTACAAGATATCTAGTGTAGCTTAAATTTCACATAACCATGTCCAGTGATGCAAGCCAATGTTACTCCATTAAGAAAATAAGTTTCAGATAAAACATGACTAACTTTTTAGGTTAGTGTGCCCCATGTAATGGCTGGCATCTTATCAAGCAGACTTACCTGGGCCTAGTGCAGGCCACGCCTACAACCTCCGTTGTGTTCTGGGCACATCCTTCTGCACAACTCTGCCAAGCAGTCTGGCCACTGGTTAGACCAGGCAGCATAACAGATGCCAGGATTCCTGGACAGCAGCCCATGTCTTTCATCCAAACCCTTGAAGACTCTCAGTTCTTTGGGATGAATTGGCTCACACATGGATTCTCTCACCTATACACCAAGCGTACAAAGAAAAACAAATCACACCATTTGAACGTTTAGATGTTCACATTAGAATAATTTAAAAAATTAATTTGGTGATGGTTAATCACAATGGGGCATCCCAACCCTCCACACAGATGTAAATGGGACATTTAGACCCTCCTGAAGTCCATCAGCATATTGCACAAACTGTTGTTTTTTTTTAAAAAACAACAACAAAAAACCTTTCTTATCCCTGTTATGTTCATTCATTTCAGAAAAATTTATAAAATGTGATAACAAGATGAACATGAAAATCTCCCACAATTCCCTGTTCAGTAATAGACACAGGTACCAGTTTGGAGTTTTCTCTATGTATGTGCCCCATCGTATTGATTTGCTATTAACAAAGGGGGAGAAGTGAATCATGATGGGACAGAGTTGATCGGGAGGGACCCCTGAAATGCTGCCTGTGCTGTTTACAGAAGGGGGCAGCTGGAGGAGGATAATCCCCTACAAGTTTCCTAAGCTGATACAGCAGGAGAGCCACACGATCCAGAAGGCACAGAAGCTGTCAAACATTAGCAATACTCTGCAAACAAGCACAAGACAGCCACAGGTGCAAGGGTTGCTGCTGGATACCAAAGAGTTCTTTATGATCCCTCTCTTCAGTGACTTTACCAAGTTTGAGTAGGTTTCCAAGGCCCATTGCAGCTCCTCAGGTGACTGAACTGATATGTGCCAGTAGGGCAAAGGTCTCTAGACCTGCCTGGGAGGCCAGACCCACACACCCGTGGGCTTTCTCATGGGAGGATGTGTCTTACCTATCTCCAGCTGAGCCCAATTCCAAAATTTACTAACACATCAAATTTAAGAAAGTGACTTGCAAGATACTTTTTCTACAGATTTTTTTTTAAAGATTTATTTATTTGTTCATACAGAACTGGGGTACAGGCCAGAGGCTCAGGGGCGGTGAGAGGCTTCACCAGAGACAGAGTGGGGAACAGAACAGGCAGATTGACG
>NW_004567112.1:22439592-22445920 GCF_000260355.1 Condylura cristata | reverse complement strand
CTCATGCTGAAGTGGCTTTAGCTTCTCAGTGCTGTGCTTTAAACCGCTGCGCCACCAGGGAGGGCCCGATTCTCTCATTTTTAATCTCACTTGATTCTGGCAAAGATTCCTTGTATGGAAGGCAGGGACCTTATTTTTATTTCCATCCTGTACATATAAGAATCTTCTCAGGTCAATTAACTAGCATATGGTGGGTCTAGGACCACTTCCCAAGTCTTCTGGGGCCTTTTTACTATGCCTCTGACCACAAACAGCTTTTCTGGCTGGTGGCAGAGCATGCAGGTAAGGGGAGGGTTTCTCACACCTATTCAAATGGGCAGAACCAAAGGCTCACTATTTGGGGGCGCATGAAGGTGGTAACAGGGAAGCCACCTGGGCACATGCAGGAGGCCTTGCCCACTCACATGCCCCAAGGTCTTCCTAGCTCCTCAAGAAAGACTCTACGCCCAAAAGGTAGCAGAGGGGAAGACTAGCCCCTGTGTGGGGGAGGGAGAGCAAGGGCTGCCCATTGCCAGGTAAGGAGACAAAGGCCAGAGAGACAGGAGGTGTCAGGGACAACCAGGAAGTCCACAGTTACTTGGCTGCAGGAAAATCACCTTGACATGCATTGTAAGACGGACCTAGGCACAGATGTAGGTGTGAGGCAAGGTAACTGTGACGGACTGACATTCTGCACCTGAGAAATGGAGATGCCCAAATGTGCATGTATTAAATGTTCAAGAACCTCAGTTCTAGAAGGTACCTGATAAAGAACCAGAGGGCCAAGAGGGCTGAGGGGCTGGGGGCAGGCAGCCGAAACCTGGTCAGTGATTATTGCCTGTTTTTAAAGCAGGTTAAAGACAGCCAAACTTTTAATAACAGGAAACTGAGAGATATCCTTTCCAAGTTAATGATTTCTTTGTTGTGTTGGGAAAGCTGTTGACTAATTCGGTGAGTGGTTCTCCTCCTGATTGTGGGTAAACAAAAGCTCAGGAGAAGTCCTGAGTTCTCAATAATTAACAGGGTGCTCCCAGCCCCCTTCTTTCTTTCTGATTCCTGATCTCCAGGGATAACAGATTTTAGCCAGAATTGTAAAATGCTCAGTTTGAGTGAGGGAGCAGGTGGTGGTGGCTCTAAACTATGGTCTCTGGTCCCTTCTATGACTTCTTTGAAGCAGGGCTATCAGGGAGACTGTGACTCAGAGAAATAAAGGAAACTCTGCATTTACTCAAGAAAACATTATTAAGGATTATTTGAACTAGTGAAAATAAAAAAAACTAGAAGGTCTCCCCTTGCCTCCCCAGAATTTGACCAATATTTTATTCTGGTGTTTTAGTTACATAATAAGCAAGCATTACTTATAAGCTTATAAGCCACTTTATCAAGCTTGATAAATTGAACTTTAATTAATTGAGCGAATCTTAAGATTATTTCTGTCTTTAGAATCTATTATAGAATGAAATTGCATTCTATGTTAGCAGAGATGCTGTCTGACTCCATCCCAAGGAAACATTTCTGGTGTCCTGATTATTATTCTGATTAGTGTCCAAGAAGGCTGTGTAGAAAAGGGGACCACATGGCACTAGGTCAGGAGGCAAATGGAATGTAAACTGGCCTAAGCAAGCAGTGGATTAGGAAAGAAGCTAATGAAATCTGGAGACATCCTGGCTTGAGAGTGAAGGAGGTAGGGGGAGAGAGAAGCATCTTCCATCGTGTGTGTGTGTGTGTGGGTGTGTGTGAAGGGACCTATTGTAGAGCTCTCCCATGGGAAAGTACAGAGTCCTGGGGAAGACAGATTCTGCTCAGTTATTACTGTATTTATCTGTAGTGATTTTGAGGCATAACTTGGAACTAATGCTCCTAGATCAACTCTGAGCTCTGAGCTCTACTCAACCCTTCCTTGTTCCCTCATGGAAATTATGGCCTAGAAATCACACATCATTTCCTTGGACTCTTATATTTTCAGTTTTAGAAATTAAACAGAAGTCTGTGCTACCCTTAGATGCACCATCAACTGGGAAAAAACAGTAATGCGGCTTATGAGAGGAAAAGGACAGCACATTGATTTTGGCCAATGGCTCTCAGAATTAGGCTGAAAGTTCAGTTTAAAAAAAAAAAAAAAAGATTTATTTATTTATGCATACAGAACTGGGATATAGGCCAGAGGTGTAGGAGTGGTGAGAGGACTCACCAGAGACAGAGTGCAGAGCAGAACAGGCAGATCAACTGAAATACACTGCTGAGGGGAGCAGCGAATGAATGTGCCATGTGGTCACCTCCCTGGCCAGGGATCAAACTTGTGCTGTAGTGGCTACAGATAGCTTCATAGCGCTGTACTTTAACCCGTTGCGCCACCAGGGAGGGTCCTGAAAGTTCAGTTTTAATTGAAGAAGATTCAGGCTCAAAAGGGAGGCCACAAGGACCCATGGAAGGCTGTGTCTACCCCCATGAAGAGTAATTCCTCTAAATTACAGCTAGTGACACAATGGTTGTCCTCGACCATCTACTCAAGCCCTTCCATTTGTGAACTCTAGCTTTTTCCGTGGTTACCATACTGGAACCCTCTCTTGCATCTATTACATTAGGCTTCTGTTTGGGAAGACCTACCTCCTTTTCCTCAAAGAAGTAAATAAAAAATGAAAGAAAGACATTAGCTTGGAACAACATTAAAACACTGATAAATACCTGGTGGTGGTAAGGGGGTGGGCTTCTCACACATCCCAGTGGAAATAAGAACCGCAAACTTTTGTAAATGTGACTTGTGTATTAGAAAGTGCATATACATTTCGAGCCAGTGAAAGGGGTTTTTGCTTTGGGAAATCCATCACCTTAAAAACAAGCAAACCAAGGGCCCTCCCTGGTGGCGCAGCGGGCTAAAGCACAGCACTAAGAAGCTTAAGCCACTTCCACATGAGTTCGATTCCCGCCTGCCCTGGAGGAGATCCACATGGCGAGGCAGACCTCTCCTGACCCGCCCGCTGCTCCCCTCAGCAGTGTACTTCATTAATCTGCCTGTTCTGCTCCCCACTCTGTCTCTGGTGAATCCTCTCACCCTCCACATCTCTGGCCTGTACCCCAGTTCTGTATGAATAAATAAATAAATCTTTAAAAAACAATAACAACAACAACAACAAAAAAGCAAACCAAGAATGAGTCAGGGCAGCATTGTTGGCAGTGGGGATACTATAAACAGGTCAACAAGCAGGCAATCAGGTAGAGGATCATTGAGGGGATCATTGAGCAAGTGCAAAAGAATCTAGAAGGTAAACACACCTATATATATGGGTCTGGAGTTCATAAGATACAGTTAAGTGATAAAGTACTATAGACATTAGAAAGAAAAATGGAAAAAGTAGAAAAGTGAAAGCTGCTGATTTTTTTCAAGTAGGCAAGCTTTGAAAATGTTTCATGATTATTAGCTCTTTATATTAGGATATACTGGTTCTTTGGCTTCAAGTGCACTTTTGTGTCAATAAAAGTAAGAACTCTTTGAAATATAGCAGTGACAAAGCTGTGCTCTCCTCCCAGGCACACACCATGTCCATCATAATGTCCATCACGTCCATAATGTCCCTTCTTCTGAACACCTCCTTTCTCCTCGCCTGTGCCACCACCTCTTTCTCCTGGCCCAACCTCAGCCGACCCTAGATAGACCACAGTTCAGCTGGGAAATCCTCATTCTGAAATAGGCATTTTCATCCCTTGGGAGCACAGCATGTGGATGGGGAGGCTAGTTGCTGGGGCCCGCTGTGTTAGGGCCCTGGATGCCCATCAGTAAGATGTGGACTAGAGAGGATGATCAGCCGTTCCTACATCTACCACCCTGTGCTTCTGTACTGACTTGACGAATGTGTGGCTATCTCTTTCAGAATAGCCACTTTTCTGACTTCATGGACAAGCAAACAGGGTATGTCACAAGGAACCTGCTGGCAACCCCAATTGTGATGGGCAAGGAGGTCCTTGCTGTGGTTATGGCCCTTAACAAAACAAATGCACCTGCATTTTCCAAACAGGATGAAGAGGTAACACTAGCTCTGGGTATCCAGTTGAAGGCTTGGGGAATTTATCCAGGTATAGCCCAAAGAAAAATATCATAACTAATTTGTTTCACTCTATCTTCTATAGGTCTTTTCCAAATACCTCAACTTTGTTTCTATCATCCTAAAGTTTCATCACACCAATTACCTTTACAGTATTGAAACCCGAAGAAGCCAGGTAAGGGGAGGTGGCATGGATACTCCATGGTGACCTGTTTGAACAAAGGGACCCAGAAGGAACAAGCGCAGACTCCTGTTCTCCTGTGTGTATATGTAAGGGGGAGTGGGGGAGTCAGCCATATGGAGTAGAACCCCCAAGTTCAATCCATAGAGGTCAGGGTGTCCTTCTGCAGCTCAGCTCCCTGACCCTTGCTTGCATGTACAACTGGCTTGAATTCTCTCTGTGCCCTGAGCAGCCTTAGTTTTTTCATAGATGAGTGAGTGACGATATTTATCATACCTGCCCCACATAGTTGTTACTATTAAGTGACCACTGGATGAATTAAATCAAATAAAGCTCTTAGAAGTTCCTGGTACATAGTAAAGCTATTAATTTGAGGGACAAAGCACTCCTCTGAGGTTTGGGATCACCTGCTTGAGCCAGAGGGATAAAGAACATTGTTGGGAGCCAGGGTTCCTGAGTCTGGCCCACTATCTGGATCTCAGTTTCCCCATAACGGCAATGATAAGAAGGTCCTCAGGATGGAGGGCTTTCAAGGCCGATCCTATCATAACTGTCCAGGTGAGATCACCTCTAAAGCTCAGGATGCACAGAAGGAAGCTTGTGGCTTTCTCCCCATGAAGGCTAGAAGGAATCTGGCAAGGGTCAATGATACTGGACACTCTGCCCAAAGATTTCAGGTCCCTTGAAGCTTGAAGTCAAAATATTTGGTCATGAATCACAGCTTATCCCCCTTGATAAACCAACATCCTTACAAAACTCTACTCATCATCACACCCAAAGAATTTGAGAAGTTTGTTGACATGGATATGTGCAAAATGGAATTGCATGTTTGTACCCATTTTATTGGATGTACCCCCTTCTTTTCTTGAACTAATGCTCTTTTCATGGTCTATTTTGTTCTAACTGCTTTTATTTTTAATGCCCATTTTCAGATCCTGATGTGGTCAGCCAATAAAATATTTGAAGAGCTTACAGATGTCGAACGACAGTTTCACAAAGCACTATACACAGTTAGAACCTACCTGAACTGTGAACGATACTCCATTGGACTGCTGGACATGACCAAGGCAAAGGTCCTCATTATTCTATGTGTCTGATCTTGCCTAAAATCACCTATAAAATACATATCATATGAAAGATGCTCCATTAACAAAATGGATACATTCTATAAATAATCAGCCACGATATATATAAAACTCAGTGCCAAAAAGTATGACAGAAGAGGGAAAGTGTGCATTTTAGAGTAAAAAACAAACAAAAACAGCTTAAATCTTTCTAGCTGTGTGCATGTCTTCTGCAAGCCTTTTTACTTAAAATACTAATTAATAGCCTTTTTGGAGCAATTTTACATTTACAAAAAAAATGAGCAGAAAGTTCAACAAATTCCATAAATATTCTCTTCATTTTGGATCCCTCTCCTCCTCTCATACCATAATAATAACATCTTTCATTATTGTGATACATCTATTTCACTTGATGAATCAATAATGATACATTATTATTAAAGTCCACAGTTTAGAGTTTTGCCTTTAAAATGTTATATAGTTTGGATCATACAATATGTAGCTTTTTCAGATTGGACTCTTTCCCTTAGATTATGGACTTAGTTTCTTCCATGTCTTATCATGGCCTTGATAGTTCACTTCTTTTTATTGTTGATTAGCATTCCATAATCTGAGTATACCACAGTTTGTTTATCCACTCATCTGCTGAAGGACATCTTGATTGCTTTCAGTTTTTGGCAATTATGAACAAAGCTGCTATGTAAACATTGTCTGCACATTTAGAGTGGATATAAGTTTTTAATGCATTTGGGTAATTACCACAGAGAGCTATTGCTAGGTCATAATGTAAGGCTTTGTTTACATTTGCATGAAACTGCCAGAATCTCTTTGGAAATGGTTGTATCATTTTGCATTTCTATCAGCAATGAAAGAGTTCCTGTTGCTTCACATTTGCCAGCAGTCGGTGATGTCAGTATTTTGGATTTTAGCTATTCTATTAGGTGTGCTGTTTTAATTTGCATTTCCCCGATGACACATGACATTTCTTTTCATATGCTTCTCTACCATCTTATATTTTCATTAGTAAGGCATCTGCTCAGATCACTACACTTTTTTTTTTTTTT
>NW_004567112.1:22416130-22438037 GCF_000260355.1 Condylura cristata | reverse complement strand
AGTGATCTTTCTGTTTGTTTTTAGTAATGTCTCTTTTGCTGTACAGAAGCTCTTTAACTTGATGTAGTCCCATCTATTTATCTTTGTCTTCACTATTGTGGTGTTGGCAACCCTGTATGACTTTAATCAAACCTCTTAACCTATCTGGATTTAGTTTAATTATGTATAAAAGTGCTGCTAACTATTATGTACTTCTAACTATGTGTCAGGGTAGGTGCTGTCTATGTATAATTCATTTAATCCTCAAATTACTTTATAATATAAATTCTGTCATTATCTCCATTTCACAGATTTAAAAGGTTAAGTAACTCATTCACAATAATGAACAGTATTGCTGAGAATTATAGATATTTCCAGTCAAAAATTTCAGAAATATAGGAATTAATATAAAGTATGCAAACACATGACTTTCTTAAAAGGGAGGTTAAGTCATAGAATAATTTGTTTAGTAATGCTTAAATATAATTGCCTCCAGGAGTTCTATGATGAATGGCCAATCAGGCTTGGAGAAGTGGAAGCTTATAAAGGCCCAAGGACACCAGATGGCAGAGTAAGTGCACAAGTCTCCTTTGATATCTGTGCATGGCTCAGAGACAGTCACACAAAGAGGAAACAGCCTGAGAAGGTCTGGCTTCTCTCCTGCAGCTTTCTGGAGGAACTCGGTAGTAGTAGAAAGATCACTAGACAGGAATTTGAGGTTCATGTCTCAGCTCTGTCCAAGCCAACTGGGTGGCTCTTGTCTTAATGTACTGTTTAACCTCATCATTTCCTTTACTGGTAGCTCTGTGGTTCTCAACGGGAAGAGAGGCATGACAGCCATCTGTGCAGCTTTTAAACATACCAGAGGACAGTTCATTCTTCAGAGTTTCTGGCATCTCTGTAACAGGCGAGGTTTACTTTTCCCTTGACTTCAAACTTCCATCACAGGAACTGTGCTTCACTAATGTATCTCCAGGACATGGGAAGGTGATGGAGTAAAATGTGCTCAGGGTTCTTCCTTTTCCCAAGAAGTAGAGACACTATTTCTCTAGTTCCTACCAGTTTTGAAAACACAATCATTGAATCTTGCTTCCAAGGCACCCGATTCAGTGTTGGTGGGGGGAGTGTTCATTGTACAGCTGGGAAGGGAAAACACCGACTGAGGTTAAGAGATTACATGCTTTGCTCCATTGAAGTGACTGGTTGGATGTTTCTGGACAATAGAAAGGAATCAATTAAAATGAAAAACAAGATTTCCCTAAAAGCTATTTAGGTGAATTCAGCTTTATTCAATGTAGTCCAATTGGACTAAATTAAATTAAAGATCAATAATATTTCTAGTTTTGTTACAAGTTTGGTAATTTGTTATGAAAAGTTATGCAGTTGCAAAGTCAGATTCTGTTTTAAGGAGCTTGAAGTATAAATTCATTACTGAAGCATGTCTCCTGGGAAAAAGGGTAATCCTAATATCTCCTTTTTCTCTTAGGAAGTCATCTTTTATAAAATCATCGATTATATTTTACATGGAAAAGAAGAGATCAAAGTGATTCCGTGAGTTTTGCCACGAGGTGGCTGCAGTAGCTGCCATTTTAATTTTGTACAGGTGCATTTTTCTGTAGAGCAATGATTTTCTTGCTTCTAATCTTCCTCAAGGTTACCTCCTGCAGACCACTGGACTCTCATTAGTGGGTTGCCAACTTACGTTGCTGAAAATGGATTTGTAAGTAATTGAACAAATTCAACCCTTAAGTAATACTGGATGAAATTACTAAGAGGTGGAATCGATTGTGAAAAGCAAGAATGCACTTAAGTGTGAAGGTGAGATGGCTGCTTCCTTTGGCATAGGACACAGGAGAGTGGGATACTGGCAGTCAAAGGCAGGTCAACTAGAGACTTCCCATAAAAAATATTTAGTTGACATAAGATAGTCATTCATTCCCCCAATTTCTTATCCTGCAGCCACATGAGGTTCAGACAATCCCCTTGGTCAAGATTTTTGAAATAGGAAAGTTACTGACAAAGAGAAAATACACAAAGAGAGAATGTTGTCACTGATTATAAGTGAGTTGGTAAAGGCAGTGACTTTTGCCCTGGTCTCTCAGGGTGCTTGGACAGTAGGTTACCAGATGTGGCAGGCCTAGGGTCACAGTGAATAACTGGCCTGTGCCAGAAAGTTCTACAAGAAGCCCTCATGCCCAGCGTTCTCACTCATTCATCTTTGTGGGTTTAATGCTCAGTCACCCCATGTTTCAGGACTTTTGTCTCTTGCATTACAGATATGTAACATGCTGAATGCCCCTGCAGACGAATACTTCACATTTCAGGTAAACTCACCACCCAGTCTGGGAAGCAGGGATCAGCACTGCCCCCTCTCTACCTTTAGAGTCTGTCTTCTGCTCAGCTGTGGCTAGAAGACACACAAGGCTTAGGACCTGCTCACCTTTGGTGGGCTGATGGATTCCTCTGTGAAGGGCCAAGAGGTGGGAGGAGAAGGAGGGGAATGAGAACAAGACTTGGTGTTTGTTGCTCCTGGCTTCGTGGGATACAGGGAGCAGGGCATGGCTCCAGCCACCACTCCGTTATCTCTAACTCCTGGTCATCTAGTGCCAACAATGGTGCATGCTACATCATAGGTGTTCAATAAACATTTTTGAGTGAATAATGGCAGAATACATCTTACCATGTGAAGTCAGACTTTCTGGTGGTTTTCTTCCAGCTCTCTCTGCAGCTTATGACAACTGCTATCAGGGAAAACAGCTTCTTACTGGGCCCTTGAGGACTCTACCTGCTGCCCGGGTCTCAGGTTTTATCCTTTTTCTTCCACTATCCAGAGATCCCTCTTGTCCCTCCTAGAATAAATTGGCATTTGACTTCTCCTTTTCTGCCTCTGTCACTTGTATTCCAGTCCTATATTGAACAGAATCCAGTTATATCCCTGGTCATGGTCAGGAGAAGAGACTGACCTAGTTGGAGGTCACTACTGTCTGTCACCCTCAGACACACAGAGCCTACCTGTGTCTCAGTGGAGAGCTGCCTCCTTAGGTTGAGAGCTGTTTCCTCAGCAGCAGAAGCAGCCAGTCCAGAAACCTGTGCATGCCTGCTTAGTCACAGGGAAGGTTTGTCTCTCTTTCCTGCTCAACCTTCTGCTTGCTGCTATGGAAAAGGCCCAAACCCTTTTGGTGTATTTTCTCAGCTCCTTCCTCCTTGAAACCATGATATACCTAGCCTTGCCCACCTACGGTTAAGGCAATTGGGTGCCAGGATGTGCTCGGACAAGAAAAAAGGGATGAGGACTTTCTAATACTTTCCTAAACCTTAAGCATTCATTCTCTAAACAGTGAGGTAAGGGTACCAGCCAGGAAAGCCAGAACTGTACCTTTGCTTGAGGACCTGTGCTTTCTCCTGGGTGGTGTGGTGACACCACAGGAACAGCCACACGGGCACTCTGATGACCCTGGTAGAGAGGACCAGGGCACCAATCAGGCATAAACCTCTGGCCATTGGAATTTCCCAGCTCTTCAGGAAACCTCAGTGTGGTGCCCATGAAAATGGTCTTCTCAGATCCCCAATCTGGGAATGACAACCGCTCTTGTGCTTGGAATCCTCAGCTGTATTTGTGATGAGGCCACGTTGGCACTGACTGATCCAAGCCACTGGCACAGTGAGGCAGGATACCAAAGCAGGACAGTGTTCAATCCTAAGTGTCTGACTGGTCCGGTTAGTACCAATCAGCTCGTGTCCATTTTTAATCCGCATAATTAGCTCAAGTCTGACTGACAGCTGGAGCGCTTGAACATGATTGGTTTATTTAGCTTAAGTCTCATTAATCTATTGATTCTGGCTCCAGATATAAAAAGGCAAGACCCGCCCCTTGCCCAGATTGACTTGCACTGAAGTAAGGTCTGACTTGTGGGCCAGGAGGCCTCAGTTTTACCATTTCACTAAGGAAAAAGTACACAGAACTAACTCAGTTTTATGTTTTTGTCCTATTAGGCAGTCCGTAAAGTTTATTTTGGAAGCTTTAAACAGTATGCTTGGGTCCTTATGGTTGTGAAGTTATTTGGTACAAACATATTTTCTGTTATTAATTTGTTCCCAGTCCATGTAGAGGTATAAGTATATAAATATTTCACAGTATTCTCTAAGAATGAAGACCTTAAGAACCAGTGTACACTGCTCTTTTTTCCCTAACACTTTGACCATTAGGATGCATGCACTGAATTTTAGTGTCTCTGCCATAAAGATGGTTTCTCTGTATAAAGATGAGATCTTCAACTTAGAAGTAATTATCTATTCAATACATGTCCTATGTCCAGCTCTGTCCCATACTTATAACCTTAAAAGATAGCCTTAGAGATGACAAAAAAAAAAATCCACTATTCCAAAGCAATTGGAAAGTATCTAAATTGTATGGTCCAAGGCTCTAAATACTGTTGGAAATCTGATACAGTCCATATGGGTTCAAAAAGTTAGAAAAGGTGGACAAGCTGGGCCTCTGATGAGAACCAAGCCAAGGTGGGCTGAAGAAGGAACCGCTGTGGTGTGTGTGGAGTGCCTGGCCTTGCTCTCTAGTGTGCTGAATCTTGCTTCTCAGACCCCAGGAAGCATCTGAATTTCCTGCAGATCTTATTTAACTATCATGCCCAGAAATTATGAAACAAGCTAGAGAAAAAATTCTGCAGCATATAGTCCTGTAGTCACAACTTGAGAAGCACTTAAACTTCTGTGTCTGCTCCCACCATTGAGCTTTTAGCATTGCAAGATTGGGGCCTGTGATTTATTCATGTCTGAGCCCCTGGCAGCCAGTCCAGGTTCCAGCACATCATGGGAGCTTGACAGATACCTAAATGAATGGAACTGCACCACAGAACAAAAGACTATCTTGATGAATCAGTCAGGAAAACAAAGATAGATCTTTTGAAGGGATTAGCTAAGCAGGTGTGTTGGAGGGCAGAAAAAGTGAACAGGGAACATTCACCTAACAGGTTAGTTCTTCCCATCCCTAGGACCAGGGTGACATAGAAGAGGTTAGGGTTGCACAACATAGAGACTTGGTTCTAGTACATTTAATGGAATGCACTGGAGAACTTGTCATGACTTATAGTCCTAATGATGTTCTGAAACAAAGTCAAAATTGTATCTAATATCTAAAGATGATTCCGTTCTTCAAAAAAACCTAACTGAAGGATAGTGGGGTAGAGCTATAAAGGGTTAGCACAAGGGAAACTTGTGGTGGTGGTGATGAACTGATTCTACATCTCAGTTCTAATGGAAAAGCCTAGATATATGCATGATACACTTGCATAAAAACACGCGCACACACACACACACACACACACACACAAAACTAAGTACATGTAAACCCGGAGAAATCCAAATAAGCTCTGTGATCATACCCGTTTATTTCCTGTTTTGATTGTGTACCAGTCATACAAGATGCTGACACTGGGGGCGCTGGGTGAAGGATACATGCGACCTCTCCGTTCATTTCTTTTGGAACATCCTATGACTCTAAAATTATTTCACAACTAAATGTTAAGAAAATTACCTACCTGTCCTTATTGCTTATAGAAAGGACCCATAGATGAAACTGGCTGGGTCATTAAGAATGTCCTGTCCCTGCCTATTGTCAACAAGAAAGAAGACATTGTTGGAGTGGCTACATTCTATAACAGGAAGGACGGAAAGCCATTTGATGAATACGATGAACACATTACTGAGGTAAATGCAATTACACATGGATAGAAATAGATGCACTTCATGAAACAAAAGATGTGCCATTATTTTCAACTAGGAGTTACACATAACTGCAGTCAATATGCTAGTATTATGTCATTTCTATGTCCTGACTTCTAGAGGTACATTTTCTACCCAAATATGAGATTTTGGCTTAATCAATTTCTTTACAATGCTGGGAAATCAGGAAAATAAGTTTTGTATTTCCCACTAGTTCCAACTTCTATTCCTTTTCAGTCCTCTCATTCCCACCCTCTCCCATTTTTCAGGTCATGCCTTATTGAGTACATGTTCTGGCTGTATAGTCCTAGTCATAGGACTAATTATGTCCTACTATTTATTTCATATTCATAATTCTCTCCTCTAGTATTCATTATGCACATTTGAAAAACAAGGCCTTAGCCCATTGTACTGTTTGGGGTTGATTGTGTGCTTTTTTTTTTTTTTCTTAAATTAAAACAAAGTGGAACGGAGATTGATAAGAAAATATGCAGGGGTCTCCCTGGTGGCACAGCTGATTAGAGCACAGCACTAAGAGGCTGAAGTCACTTCAGCATGAGTTTGATCCCCGCGCCTGGGGTGATCCACAAGACTTGGCAGACCTCTCCTGACCCGCCTGCTGTTCCCTTCAGTATTGTACTTCATTGATCTGCCTGGTCTACTCTCCACTCTGTCTCTGGTGAAACCTCTCACTCCTTTCACCTCTTTCCTGTACCCCAGTTCTGTCCGCATAAATAAATCTTTAAGAAAAAGAAAATATGCAGACTCTCCTCCAAATCAACTTTCATTTTAGAATGCTGAATCACATTTTGTCCATTTTAGACTCTCACACAGTTTCTTGGATGGTCTCTTCTAAATACTGACACCTACGAGAAAATGAATAAGCTAGAGAACAGAAAAGACATTACTCAGGAAATGCTCATGAACCAGACCAAAGCTACTCCTGATGAAATCATGTCTATTTTGGTAAGTGGGAAGCTCAGTTCTGTGGACATTAGGTAATATCTAATCATAGCTTCCAGAATTCCCCTAATTATCCAGATATCTGAAAAATGAGAATAAGGTTAGTCTTGGGATAAAAAGGAGACAAAAAAGGAGGAGACAAAGGACCTGGGTGACCCATTGTACACAGATCCTGCCTGGACTTCCAGGATGCATGTTTGGAGAGCACTCTGCTAAAGCCAGCTCCTGTCTGTAGGACATACATTCCTGAAGTAGTGATATACATTCTCAAGTATGTTAGCAAGGAAAAATAATTTTCAGAAACAGAAATTCATTAGTCCCCAATTGCCATATAATGCAATGTAATAGCTATAACATCTCAATGGCAAACAGCAATAACCCTCTATTTCTCACTTACATATTTGTGGGTTGACTGGGCTTCCACTGATCTTGGTTGAGCTTGGGTTCAAGCTGTGTTTGATTTGTTTGATGCATCTCTCATCCTTCTGGACCAGCAGTTACCTGAACACCTATGGTGTTGACATTGTAAAAGATCAAGCCCACATATGCAAGGACATTTTAAGTATTTATCCCCATCACAATCACTAAACTCCTCATTGACCACACATGACGAAGACCAACATCATAAATGTTGGGGGAGTGAGTAGGTATTTGCTAACAAAGTTCTAATCACCACAAAATGGAGGTAGAATATTACACCTCTAGATTTCTGTTAAAAAGATCTCTATTCCTTTATTTTCATAAGCTTTTGTAATGTGTGCACTGGATTTATTTGATTGGGTGATTTTCTTGGTTTTGGCTTTATTGGGTGCTTTGAGCATTAAGAGAAATTTGATTTGAGGGCTTGAAATTTTGAACATGTGGGAAATTGCTATAAGCTTATAGAAAAATAGATGTAGTTGGTCTCTTTCTAGCTACTGTTACATTTTGGGCTTATAAAGAATTCATTACACCGTATTTTAGATATATTTTAACTGATTTTAAGAGTTATCAGATGAAAATTTTCTTTTTTAAGAAATTTCACACCTCAATTTCTTTTACATTTAGAAATTTAAAGAGAAGTTAAATACAGATATAATTAAAGACTGTGAAGAAAAACAACTCGTAACCATTTTGGTAAGTGTTTAACTTCTATCCTTATTGCCCCTTTAATAAACCATGTTAGAATATTCTCAGTTTTCAAATTACAAAGCCAGAATGATCTGGCTTCTAGATATTCTTCTGTGTGTTCTGCAGTGCAGTCCAGTTCGCATAAATAACTTAGAACCACAGCCAAATTAGACTACTGCCTCGGACGTAGGGATTCTAGCCTTACGCACAGAATGTAGGGATATCATGGCTCAGTTTATGGCCACCCAGAGGTGGCCCAGTATCAGAATAGAACATAGGCCCTCAGGCACAATTGTTTCTTTTCTGGATCCCAAGGAGATCCTTTCTTGTTGTTGCCACTAGTCAACCCATTATTTCTGGTTGAAATTAATGTCTCTTCCAGGCCATTAACCCTATATTTTGGTGTGTCTACTGTTAAACCTATCCACATCCAAACTTATTGTTAAACTCACTCAATAATATTTTTAAAAACATATTTTCAGTTCTAGAATACAGATTTTAATTTCATTTTAAAGATTCCATCACTGAGATGAGATGAAACTTTCCACCTCTGCCTCAAGTCTGAGTGGCACTGGTGATAAGGGAGCCCCAAATTCCTGTCCTCTGGTATTCTATTTTTCCCACAGATACTTGATGCAGTGCTCTGTGATTTTTTTCACTGGTTTATATTGTACAATCATCTCACTAAGTTAAACTCCATAGGGCATGATCCATTATTTTTATTTCCCAAGTTTAGTTCACTGTTTTTTCACATAGTCTTAAGGTCTAACAAGATGTGGGTTAAATGAGATGTCTGCAAGTATGCCAATACGTTGAGCAGTTCACTCAGTGAACGCTGGCTGAGCACCTTGATGGGGTGGGCACTGAAGGTTCCTGGATACCACAGCAGATAAGGCAGGCACACTCTCACCCTTGCGGAGCTCACCGGCTGGTGGAAAGTGTCACAGAGCATGTAAAGACAATATGATAGAATTGAATGAATGAGGATTTACTGTTTGCCAAATATTTTTGGATAGGAATATAGAGGCATTGAGCATTGAAAACAGGTAAAGCTACTATAGCTAAGCATTTTACTTTACAGCACAGAAAGAAAAGAGTCACTGGAGTTGAAAAACCATTTAGAAAAGTTTCTTAGGATAGCTGAATCTCAGTTTCACCATCTAGAAGTTGGGGATAATATATATTATATATATATATATATATATATATTTTTTTTTACTGTGAGGATAATATATATAAACTGCTTGCCTCAGTGAATTTCACATGGGATTCTTCTATTGTAATTTTGTTATGCTAGCACAGTATTCAGAGCATGTTGTGAATTCAGTAAGAACCCACTGAACTGAACTGAACTGAACTAAACTGAACTGAACTGAACCGAACTGAACTGCTCTCACATGTCCATCTGGTAGACACACAGAGACCACAAAGGGAAAAAAAGTCCATGTAACCTGAAACAAATTGTCCTTATTTCAACAGAAAGAGGACCTGCCAGACCCAAAGGCAGTTGACCTATATGAATTCCACTTCAGTGACTTTCCCATCACAGAGCACGGACTGATTAAGTGTGGACTTCGACTATTTTTTGAAATAAACGTGGTGGAGAAATTCAGAGTACCTGTAGAGGTCAGATGGCTTCTGACTGACAATACTGTGATTCTGTTATTGTATTTCACTCATGTTTTCTGTGGTTCAAAAGATCAGCTTCAGTTTGAGTATTAAATCACTATTAACTTTGTCAATATAGCACCTAAAACCTGGTAAACAAGACCAGGCATTCTTAGATAAGACTGCCGCCGACCTTCCAACCTTTAGAGTTCTATTCCAAAGTCTGAATGGTAGTGTCTTCTTCTGGAGACAGGTTCTTACCAGGTGGATGTACACTGTGAGAAAAGGGTACCGATCCGTTACTTATCACAACTGGCGCCATGGGTTCAACGTGGGACAGACCATGTTTACTTTGTTGATGGTAAGTGCAGGGTGCTGGAAATAATTGTGAACTTGCATGTTTCCCTCCTGAACACCATGAGAAATGGATATGGTGCTTCATTTTAGAGCCATCATTTTGGAATCGTCTGAAACAATCCCATTAATCCCAACACCCCTGCAGATATGCCAGAAAATGTGGGCATCGCTGGGCACTTGGCTGGAACATCACTCTGATGTCTTCCTCAAAGAAAATTCCATTATCTGCTTGGTTTTGCAATTGCCTAGAATGAGCCACAAAATAAAAATTTTGCTCTAAAAACAAAGAGGTCCCCATCTCCATGCAAGCAGGACTCACTATAGTGCAATAGAGTAGTAATGCAAGCAAATAACATTTATTTTTCAGACAGGAAAACTAAAGAAATACTACACAGATCTTGAAGCCTTTGCCATGCTTGCTGCTGCTTTTTGCCATGACATTGACCACAGAGGCACCAATAATTTGTATCAGATGAAGTAAGTGAACACATGCAGTAAGGTGCATGTACCAGTAATGTCTGAAGGCAGGCGAGGAGCGGAAAACTTGCCTGTCTCTGCCCAATCAATTCCCCTTCCTCACATTTAGCTCAGGTGTACATTCTGCTCCTTCCTGAGCCTCAACCCTCATGATGGGGTCTGCTCTTCCCTCTGTGGGGTCTGCCTCTCCTTTCTGCTTCCACTTCCAAATGTGCCCGGCCTTACAGCAAATGCCTTAACTTTCTTTTTCCAACTTTGTTGAATCAAGGCACAGAATTCATATATTAAAGTGCATCAACCTCAGGCTTATACTGTGCTCACCTATGCCACCTCCTCAATCAAGTTAGAGAAAATTTCTTCCTGGGCGGCTCACATCCCTGGGCCTTTGCTTCCACCCCATTCTTCTTCAGATGGCCTCCTGATGTAACATTATTGCCATGTTCCTCTCTTGCACTAAGAAAGAAAATATAATAAGTAGGATGCAGCTCTCAGGTCAGACAGCTTTGGGTTCTCAAGTTATTCAACTTTCTGAGTCTCAATCTCCTCATTTTGACAGTAAGAATTATAAACATACCTAACACATAAAGTCATGGTCAAAAATAAATGAGATGACACATATAAAGCACTCAGGTCAGATAGATTATTGGTAGTAAATATTATTGTCACTGTTATGTCATTGGCACTCACTACCTAGAATGAGAAATGCCCTTGGCCAATGATCTTGGTAATGATCTTTAAGATGTTCTATCTGCCCTCATCTCTGACATGAAATCTAACCCTTTCCAGAGATAGTGAGGCATTTTAGAGACAAGTAGCTTAGGAGTCTGACCATGTGGGGGTCCAGGGACTTCCTGGTTGAGGGTTCTTGGATAAGTCACTTGTCTATTTGAGATTCAGTTTAATTATCTGGTGGGTATAATACTTATCTTACTTTTTTTAAAAAAGATTTATTTATTTATTCATATAGAACTGGGGTACAGGCCAGAGATGCGGAGGGTGAGAGGATTCACCAGAGACAGAGAGGGGAGCAGAACAGGCAGATCTACGAAGTACACTGCTGAGGGGGAGAGGCGGGTGGGTCAGGAGAGGTCTGCCGCGCCATGTGGATCTCCTCTGGGGGCAGGCTCATGAGGAACTCATGAGGAAGTGGCCTAAGCATCTTAGTGCTGTGCTTTAACCCGCTGTGCCACCAGGGAGGACCCTTATCTTACTTCTTAAAGACTTTTCTTCAAATCAAATGGAATTACATACACACATTTCTATATTTCTATTTATATATACTACATAGTGTTTGAGAAAACTTTATTCAGTGAATAAAAAGTAACTTGTAAGCAGTGAATTTTCTCCTTCAGCAAAACTACCTACCAGGCTTTGTCTTGAAAAAAGGAACTCCACTCTGCCTTCGGGTGAGGGGGTCTCCTCTAGAGGTTCCAGCCCATGCTGGCTGTTCTTCAAGCCTGAAGCAAAGATTCCCATTAGTACTTGAGTTCTCTTCATCCCTTCCAATCACTAGTGTATGAGTTGTTTCCATTCCCAAAGAATGGAATTTATTGAATACCTACTGTGTGCTAGAGACCAGACTGAGATCTTGATGCCCACTGCCTCATTTAATCCTCTAACAGTCTCACAGGGGAGGTTCTAGTACCCCCCTCTTTCCCTGATGATGAAACAAGCTCAAAGCAGTGAAGCCCAAACTTACCTTAGATAAAAGGAAGTGGCCAAGTGGATGTGGCCTCTCACTCCCAGGTTTGCACAAAGGTGGCGATCACATTCCAGCCTGGGTTTGGAATCTAAGTGGATCCTTCTGTTTATCAGAGGGTAGGTAGTCCCAAACTATAAGCTCCAGGAAACTCATATTTTAAAGGCAGGGATTAAAACCAAGCTTCCTAATTTAAACAATTCATTTAGGCCCTCTCTGGTAGGGTAGCAGGCTAAACCTCAGCACTGCAAACAAGCTACAGTTGCTTCAGTGCGAGTTTGATCCCCAGTCCCGGAGGTGATCACATGGCACCCATCTGCCTGCTGCTCCCCTCAGCAATGTACTTCACTAGTCTGCCTGTTCTGCTCCCTACTGTCTGTGGTGAATCCTCTCACCACCCCTGTACCTCTGGCCTGTAGCCCAGTTCTGTGTGCAAAAATAAACCTTTAACAAAAGTAATTAAAAAATAAACAATTCATTTAATTCACTGAGCAAATAGTTTTCCTAACACTTCTTTAAAGAGCACATTCTCATCTTTTAAGTCTAAAAATTTTTTTCCCCAATATGTCAATTTTGACCAATTCACAGGAATTAGGATAACTAAAAAAAATTCAGAGACAATAAATTCTATATTGTATGGATTTAACATGTAACCTTAAATAGCTAAAATTACATCAGATCCTTTTCCTCCTAGATCCACGTCTCCACTAGCAAAGCTTCATGGATCTTCCATCTTGGAAAGGCACCACCTGGAGTATAGTAAGACTCTTCTCCAAGACGAAGTATGTGAGCCTCTCTCTAGCCCCGCTCTCAAACTCTGGATCAAAGCACTAACCATAAAAAATGTTTGGAAAGATGAGGGTCTTGTGTTTTGGAGGTTAGCAGTGTACATCCTCACTGAAACCAACTGATAGAAATTGCTAAATTACAACCTTCTCTGAATAACCAAGTTGAAAGTAGCTGTGACTTAAAGAAAAAAAAAAAAGAGCATTGGAAATTCACAGAATCTCTCTGAATCTGTGGAGAAAAAAACAAAAGCTTTGGTGGGTGTGAAAGGGGTCCTGTGTACTCTGAAGTGCAAGCCAAGAGGAAAGGGAGCTATTAGTTCCTATTTTCTCACTGGCTCACAGGATACTCACAGGAGACTCCGTAGGTAGGATATGGTCCTCACCTTTGAGAAAGGCAAGCTTTAGTAGTGAAGGTAGGCATGAGTCATCAGACGAAATCAGAAAATTGCCATCAGAGAGGCACTGACTGAATAAGGATCCAAGAGTACCAGGGAATGACGTCACATTCAGGAGTGTGCAGGACACGAGAGGTGAGTGAGAGCTTTATGCAGGTGGTGTGAGCCTGGTCTTGAATTCAGTTTACATTTGTCATGTACCACAAATATTCTGAAGGAAGTAATCATTCTTCCTTCTATCATTTTTTTTTAAAGGGGTATGTAGGTTTGTGGAAAAGTTGTGGATATGATCTAGTTGTAATTAAAAATATTCTCTTGGGAAAAATCTAAACCAAAACTTATTAAAATGAAGAACACCATAGATGTTGGGGAACAGTTTTGTCACTGAGTAACCCTCCATAGAGTGGGGCTGTTCTCAGTTTATACAATAATTGTTTATTAAAGGCTCAAGAAAGGGAATACAGCAGAATATGTCCTGGTACAGACTGCAACATTTTCCTAGATACTGGAAAGTCAAGTAAAGTGTGTGAGGCAGAGTAACTGGGCAGAAAAGAGGAAAAAGGAAAAAAAGATGTGTTTTTAACAGCTTATGATTGATGTAATGTGCAGACATGTGGACCCAGACCAACAGCGTCAGAATCATGCATTTAACAGAGGGGATGGGCAGGTGATTTAAATGAATCTGGGCTTCATTCACACCTGCTGACTGGATTCTCTGGGGTTCTGGCCCAGGAATCAGCATTTAATGTAAGCTTTAATAATTGTTATGAAACCGAAACTCCCTTTTGGGAGAATTAATCCCATCAAAATGATGATGTCTTTATTTTGATAACTGAATTAAATGGAGTAAAACAAAGTAATTCAAAACCAATTTGTTATGTCTTGGTATTACCAGTTGGACAATCTTACACTTTGGGGTAAAAAATTTCTGTACATCCCACTAGTTATGTGCTACCACAGGCAGTGTCAAACATAGCATTAATTTCACATTTACTTACTAAAGCACAATTTTCAAAACTGCAGCCAAATATTTAAGTGATTTAACATTGGAAGGCTTTTAGTATTATGTATGTTTTTCCCTTCTGGCATTTAAGATTTTCCAATAGAGGTGTGGTTTTCCATCTTACAATTTTTAGTGTCATTTACTCTGGAATCTGAACTGGTTTTTAAAGGCGGCTTATTATTCTTTCTAAAAAGGACTGTTGCATGTTGGTCATCCATACCTCTGGCAAGGTGCTCTCCACAATGCTATTCAACCAGCTAATTGCAGACTTTAAATAGAGTTGCTAAGCGATGCAATCACAGAACGTTTTACAAGTAGGGAAACTGAACGCTTAAAAAATGGAAATTTTTAGCTATGAGATGTGCTTTTACCATATGGGGAAACAATGCACTGTTTTCTGTTTATTTTTTTATAAGAAAATATTTCCATTTAAAGATTTTAATTTTGAAATAAGGGAAACCCTTAGGCTTTATATTATCAATGTGGGTACTACTCAGACATTTTATTTTACATACTAAAAGGCTTCCCCCTCAAATGTCCTTTTATCCTGGTAGAGCTGAAGATTAGAACCTGCTTTGAGGATAAGAGCCACCTGTATTCTACACCAGCTGTTATTTTGTTAAGCATAGCTTGATTTGTTGAATCAAAGATAAATTGATAATTCTACTTTATTACGAATTTTCCTCTTACAGAGCTTAAACATCTTCCAGAACCTAAATAAACGCCAGTTTGAAACAGTTATTCATCTGTTTGAAATTGCAATAATAGCAACTGACCTAGCTTTATATTTTAAGTAAGTATAGAACACCCCCCGACCCAGAACCCTCTTTTACTCTTCGTAGCTCCACTTTCCATAAATGATCCATTACATTAAAGTTAAAAGGAACTTATTCACACACATATTTATTCATTTTTCTTTTGGACTATCAATGGAGTATCTTCTAGGTGCCCGAAAGTGAATTTATTATATATCTGGAAACACATTTTCAAAAGCTTAAAACCGAACATTAAGTAGTTACCTGAAGAAGTTTGAATTGAAGACGTCTGAATGCAGCATGGCTATGCATTGCCAAAGAGCAGTGCCAGGATACCTTACAGGGTGCTTGCTTCATCCTGGAGAATTCTCTTGTGACCTGGAGTCTGGTATTAAGACTGACACTTGATCCTGTCAGTCTGGCTGCTGAGCACTCTTGGGGATACTAATATTCACTGATCAAACTCATACAATTCAGTGTTCTCAGAGCACAACACATCGCCAGTCATTTATAATAACATTACCAAAACCATATACCCCAAGCTTCTGTATATTTTCTTATAAGTGAACTTATAAAGTTGCTTGTTGAAAATGGATTAGAATAAAATAAACTAGTAAGATCTAAATACCTAATAACTCAGATGGACAATGTCAAATTATGCTGATTTTTCATAATTTAAAATTTAATTATTAAACATTTCAAATATGAAGACAGATACTTATAACAATGTAACTAATATCCAGATATCCAGGATCCCAGTTCAACAAATGCTAAGATTTTTGACACATTTCTTAGGTTGTTTAAGAAGGAAAATAATAATGCCCTTGAAGACATTCCACCCCCATCCTACCACAAAGCCCCTTCTCCACAGATATCACTATTATGTTAATGCTTATTCTTCCTTTCCATCCACTTTTTATATGTTGTTGCTTTAAAACTTTCCATAAATGGAACCATACTGATTAAACCCTTACTGTTTCCATCCAATTATATTTTAAAGATTTACCCTTGATGGTAAATGGAAATTTTTCCATTTAACCGCATTTTCAACAACATGAACATGTCATAATTGATTTTGCCATCATTCTGTTCACAGCTATTTAGGTTGTTTCTAATTTTTCATCTTTTTCTACAATGCTACACTGAATATCCTTGCACATCAGAGTTTAAAGTCCACAACTACAATTGGATTACTGTAGTTTGTGTATCTTCAACTTTATGCCAGTATAAAAACTGTCACTCCAGAATACCAATTCAAACTCCCATTAGAAGTGTACAAGGGTTTCCTTACCAGTTGTCTGGAATACTTGCTATCTAGGCACATTTTAATTGACTGATTGATTGTACTAATCTGAATGTGAAATGTTATCTCATTGTTGCTCACATTTGTACTTCCTTGTTTACTGGTGAGACTAAATATCTTTCTAAATATTTTGGGTTTTCATTTTTGTTGGTTTTATGCATTATAAATATTTCACCACAATCTGTCACCTTTATGTTTATGGCATGATGTTTTTGTCACATGTAAGTTTGTTTTAAAGTATTCAAATTTACTGATTTTAGACTCCAATGTGTAGACATTCAATGTAAAGTGGGAATATAGAATCTGAGAAGCATTTGTTAAAGATTGCTTTTACTATTGCTTTTACTTTTTTCTATGCCAAATTGTTGTAACTGTCTCTTTTTAGGAAGAGAACCTTGTTTCAAAAAATTGTGGATGCCTGCAAAAAAATGGAAACGGAGCAAGAGGCTATCAAATATGTAACCATTGATCCAACCAGAAAAGAGATTATCATGTGAGAATCTGAAAAATACTCTTTTTTGGGTAAAAAATAATTCATTCTAAATTTCTAATTTTGTTTTTTTCCAAAGGGCAATGATGATGACTGCATGTGACTTGTCAGCTATAACGAAGCCCTGGGAGGTACAAAGTCAGGTGAATACAATTATAAATGCTTTTCTATCACATTCTCAGGTATTTTCTAGGTCCCAGATAAAAGTGAACAGGAAGATCCGGCAATCTCAGAATTTCGTTTTTGCTAGTAACTATATAATTCTATATAATTATATATTTTACAAACTACTACTTTTTCATTACACTTGAATTGTCCTATCATTTGGTTTAGAATCCAAAAAGAAAAGGAACTTGAGAAGATAAAACAACATATTCCCTGTTGCATTTCTGTTTGTGAAGCAAGTATTTTTTAAGAGCTTACAAATGTCAGGAAAACTGGTCATTTGATCAGTCCCCCAGAACAAGACAAATAGAGGAAATCTTGGAAAGAAAATGTTTTCTGAAAAGAATTCCTTACCACTAGACAGATTAGAGTTTACATAAGATTATTCAGAAAATGAGTTTTTATTAGAGATAAATCAGCAGAAGGATGGACAACTCCCTGGTGCTTTCCTGTGTCAAGGGTGGTTTTCTTCCTACAATCCCTTCTTAACATATTATCAATTGGAAAGTATTATTCTGACCTGAGTTTAAAGATGCCTTCCGTGGAAGTTCTTCCCCAACCTTGGGGAGTTAAGCGTGGGGAAGCACTAGTATACCAATTGATTTCAATTGGACTAGAGATGCTTCTCTCTCCTTAGCGTCTAGGGAAACCATAAACAGAAGAGAGAACAAGTTGATAGGGTTTAGCTATAAATGTGGACTATAAAACTGGAGTCATGAGGTCCAAACCCAAATACTTGCGCTTCTTTAGCCCTGGTTTGGCTGCTCTTCCTCGATCTCTACATACACAATCACCACGCAGTTTTGCCTGAATTCATCTGCTGTTTCATAGTCACTCCTATCATCCTGGCTACCACCTAGTCCAGACTTTCACCACAACTCTGGCGGGAGCCTCTGAAGTGATTCTCTCTCATCCTTAAATCCCCAACCCTCCTCTGGACTGCTGCTGTTTTTTTTTTTTTTTTTTTTTTTTTTTAACAAGCAGAGCTCAGCTAAGCCCTCCATGGCTTCTAGACTACCCACTGCCAGAGGATCAGCTTTTTTTTTAAAAAAAATTTACTTTCTCTGCAATAAAGTTATGCAAAAATCACTTCATAAAAAAAGCAGCAGATTTACCTTAGTAATCAAGTAGAGCTGCATGTGTGTGCCTTTGTGTGCATGTGTGTGCATGAAAGTATGTATACCAGATGCTACCAGATAAGCAGGATAAGACAGAGGAAGCATTACAACTCAAAGCAAGCTTAATAGAATTATCATTCTCCCATCTTTGCATTTTATTGTTGAGAAATTGTGCAGTAACAAGAGACAGGTACTCCCAGAATGAATCTAGAACACTGAAGTAGGAAAGAGAGATTCCTTTTTTCCATTTCAATATAATCTGTGATATCTTTAAACCAAAGATCACAAGGGATGACAATACCTCAAGCATTAACTATAAACTCTATCCTTAAATGCCACACAAATAAAACGCAAATTTCTAAAGTGGCTTTCATAAAATAAGCCTTTCTTATTTGCAGGTAGCACTTCTGGTTGCAAATGAATTTTGGGAACAAGGAGATCTGGAGAGAACAGTGCTGCAGCAACAACCTATTGTAAAGCCTGACATATAAATGACTACTTACTAAAAATTTTAATACAAGTCATTCTATTTTGTTCAAAGTCTTAGAAGACTATCTTAAAAGAACTTCTTTCTTTTTCTAGCCTATGATGGACAGAAACAAAAAAGATGAACTACCTAAACTTCAAGTTGGGTTTATAGATTTTGTTTGTACTTTTGTATATAAGGTAAGTTAATTGATTATTTGAATGAACTATAGTTTTCTGCATGAGAATTTTAGTTAACCAAAATCAAAGGGGAACCCACAGGGAAAGCATTTCAGGATGTTCTTAATTCTCCAAAGTAGTCTGAATTATTACCTTAATCTCGCACTTAAGGGTGGATTCAAGGGAGAGAGAAAATTCAGATCCCAGCAAATGGAACAGGTGGGAAAGACAAATTTCCAAGATGCTGAGTTATGTTCTTTCTCACAGCTCTGAGTACTCCACATCATCATACAGCTCTTTCTCTGCACTGTAATCAAAATCAACTGTAGAATTTTAAGTGATTTCTGGCCTAAACATTCTGTCTAGGAGTTCTCACAGTTTCACAAAGAAATCACACCAATGCTGAATGGTCTTCAGAACAACAGAATAAAATGGAAATCCTTGGCTGATGAGTATGATGAAAAGATGAAAGTAATTGAAGAGGAGATGAAAAAGCAGGAAGGAAACATGATTGAAAGAGGTTAGATGGAATTTTTTCACTGTAGTAAAATAGCCCAAAATCAGGCTGACCTATCTCGCAATAACAGCAGTATAACAAATATAAATGCGAAACTTTCTTTACTGTAACAGACTGGTAATTATAAGTTGATTAATGGTTTTCAGTCTCCTCCACCCCAAAAAAGATCTTATGTATAACTCCAGAAAGAAGTGACCGCATCAAACTTTATGCCCGGCACAAAACAACTCAAGATTCCCAGACTGTGAACTTCGATGATTCTTTTGAGAAACTGAGATGCTAATTGGCTGATCGCTTATTAGACTCCATATTTTTAATGGACCAAATCTGAACATGAATTCAAAATTTTAAATGCTCAAAGCCTCCGTACTCACAGGTTAAAATCACTGCTTAGGCTGGAAAGCTGTTAGAAATGTCATGAAAGTATAGGAACAAAACATTTTATATCCATGGATTCTTGATAATACCTTTTTCTTTTTCTTTTTAACTAGCTGCAGAAGATTCAGGAGGTGGTGGTGATGACAGAAAGTCTAAGACATGTCTAATGTTATAATATGATCCAAGTGGTAGAAATGGCAAATACTGTTTCTACTTTTGAAAAAAAAAAAAAAAAACTTCAGCAAATTTCAGTCATAAACCATCAGGGACAGAGTAGACAAGCTTCAGAAAAAACCACCCTGTGACTATCAAGAAGAAAATATATCTCTAGCCTGGAAACACTCAGGGAAAAATAAAGTTCAACAAAAGTGCAAAAGATGACAAAAATAGGTGGGCCTTTTTTGTACCAATTTCTTTTAAATTAAAAATACATAATCTTGAAAGCAGTCACCATTTCTTTAAAAGCTCTCGTTATATTCATTTGCTAGAGATAAGATAACTAAATAACACAGACTGGAAGGCTCAACAGAAATTCGTTTCTCAGTTTTAGAGGCTGTATGTTCCAAGATCAAGGTGTTGGCTGGGGTTGGTCAACTGTGGGAACTTTCTCTGAGTCAATGTGGGTAACATCTTTACATGGTCTTCCCTCTGTGTCTGTGTCTCATCTCTTTTTGTTAAGGACACCAATATGTTGAATTAAGGCCCATTCACATGACCTCATTTTACTGCAATTACCTCATTAAATGTCCTATCTCCAAATAAGTTACATAGTAAGTATGTAAATCCGATAGATGGAACAAAGAAAAGGATATGTGAAATGCTTATTTCTTTCTTCCACTTTTTACACTTGAAAATGGAAACGCAACATTTTTTGCAGCTAATGAACTATGTCGTAGTCCTATAGTTCCTCTGCCCCTGCCAAGTCTGAAATCAATTATCACTTTGGGTTAGAGATGCATGTACTCCTTTATTTCCATTGTTTAACTTAGAATCCTCATTTCTAGGTTCACTAATATTTAGAAATCACAAAGAAAAACTATTCCTTTATTTTTTTGTAATTCTGGATGCCAAAATATCAGTTCAAACAACTTCCCTTCCTCATTCACTAGCAAGCAAGTTGAGGGTAGAGATGGGCCATCATGGAAGGTCAGCCACAGGTAAGAACTTTGCCTCAGAGCAAGTGTAAGAAACCTAACTTCAAAGCCCCAGGCCACCGGGGGGCTGATTGCCACTGACTGTAACACACATTAATAAACCAAGATCAATTTACTGTTTTCTGGTAGTTTAGAATGACTGTATAATTATTTACTAGAACGTTCCTGTGAGCAATGTCCAGCACATGTACTAAAAACTGCAGAAGTATTCCTTGAATTCTTTCATATATCTATTTGATCTTTATAAGAGCAAATGAGTCTACACTTCAAACAAAAAAACCTTCTGAAAAATTGGTGAAAGTTATGCACCCTTCCTCCAAAATCCACACAGAATAAAAATTTAGCCACAGTTTCTAGAGGAGTTTAGATCTCCTGAAGCACATCCCCAGACCCATTCAGGGTGTGGACCCTGTGGAATTACTACAGTATATCCCTGCTTGTAAGTATATCCATATTTACATGACTGTGCTGGACAAGTTCTATACACACAGTAACACTAGGTGAATTATTTTATTGTGTAAGCTCTGTGGGGAAGTCAGCATATCCACTGTTTTAGATCATGGGGACCTCTTTTAGTCTCCTGTGGTATTAATTTACTTTATAGTAAATTACCCATAAGCTGGGAAGTCAAATTTGAATATAACAAACTTCAAGTGGTATAGGTACAAAAGCAGCAGGAGAAAAGGGGGAAGAAAGGCAACTAAAATAGGTGATAATGGGAAAATAAGTGATTAGCAGGAGAGTGTGAGTGTATCCAAGGGAAGTAGTGACTGAAAACCTTCTGTATCTTAAGTTCTGTGAGACCCTAATAATCGTAATAATTTAAATTAATCAAAGGGAAGATAAACATGAATAAATGGGGGAATAGCCTCCAAATGTAGAACAACGAAATCTCTTTACAGTTTATTAATTCTCTTCTCTAGGGCTACAGATGAAACAACTGAAAATAAATAATGAAAAGGTATATATGAAGGTTGGGAAAAAGTGTTCCTAAAAAAACTAAAGAACTTCCAAAGTATCTGACATCCTGAGAGTTGCTAGATTTTATTTCTAAAGACAAACCACTCAAGCTGCCGCTTATAAATAAAACTTGTATGAAGAATTTCAAAGTATACTTTCACATTAAGGAATATAGGCTTCTTTCTTGCATCTCATAGGAATAAATCTTGAAAATATTCATCAAATTCTTCTTCCCTATTTAAAAGAAAAAGTATACATATGAATTAAAATCTACAATTAGAAAAAATTACTAGGTGATACATAACAA
>NW_004567112.1:22408554-22415840 GCF_000260355.1 Condylura cristata | reverse complement strand
AGAGTAAAATTTTTTCTTAGGAAAAACACAAATCCTACTCTTAGGAATTGAGAAAAAAAATCTCATTAGGGTGTAAGTTTTTTATTATTCTGAGAATGGTAAAAGTATTCTCTAGGGCTACAGCAATAGTCAAGACTATATCTAAATGTATACAACCCTAATAGGAAATATTAGACTAGAATGTGTTAAAAACTATGAAAATTGTAAAGTACCAAATAAAAGTTACTGCTATGTAGTGCAAATTGCACAGGCTTTCAATCAGCCAGTATGTAAATCCTAGCTTTGTCTTATTAGTTGGGTGAGCAAATTCTTAACTCCTTTAGTTTCCTTTAGTTTCTATAAACAGTGAAAATTATATTCCTCATACAGATGCTATGAGTAGTAAATGCAAAGTTAACTTTTCTTTCTCTTGGGAATAATGAATCAAGCTGGACCATCATATTAAGACCAGTCTCTGCAGAAAATGTTATTTTAAGTTAGAGATTCACTATTTGATTTTTTTTTTTTAAAGATTTATTTATTTGTACAGAACTGGGGTACAGGCCAGAGATGCGAAGGGTGAGAGGCTTCACCAGAGACAGAGCGGGGAGCAGAACAGGCAGATCGACGAAGTACACTGCTGAGGGGAGCAGCGGGCGGGTCAGGAGAGGTCTGCCATGCCATGTGGATCTCCTCCGGGGCGGGTGGGGATCGAACTCATGTGGAAGTGGCTTTAGCTTTTTAGTGCAGTGCTTTAACCCGCTGCGCCACCAGGGAGGGCCCTCACTATTTGATTTTAAAAAACTGTGAATGCAGTAAGTCACGACCATGTTCAAATTTCAAGAAAAAAATTACAGAATTAAGACTTAACAATTTGGTATTTCCCATGATACTGTTTCTTTTTCCTACCAAGAAAGCCAAATGTAGTGGAATTTTTAAAACTATAGTAAGAATTTAAATATATGCAATTAATTAAGCTTCTGTGTGGACTCAGATGTTCAATGATTAATTAATGTCAAGTTTTTATAAGGTCACAAAAAGTTCTGGGTTAAGAAATCTTTTTCTTAAGTTTTACTGATATATCTTTATAAGTTAATTCTAGGACCTATTATCTCATTTTCAACTAAAAGCAGTTTGACCAGTAGGATAATTAATTTGATTAACTAGGATAACAATATAATATTTATAGTATTTTCTATAAATAATATAAATGTGACTACATATTTTGGAATTCTTTATTTGGTTGGGAAAAACGGTGGTCTCGGAAACAAAAAAGGTAGCCTTGTTTAAAAAACCTGGCTTCCATCAGTAGAAATTTTTTTTTAAAGCTGAAATTTATTACACTGAGAATATATCAAATAATTAGCAAGCAGTTTTAAAATTAGTTAATTACGGCAGATTCAAAGATCTCTTTATCATTACAAGCCAAGAGGTCTAGAGACAAACAAAAGAGACTAAAATTTACTGGGAATTTACTGTATTTGTAGGTGTTCTACCAGATGAAACATTCTTTATTTCATTAGGTCTTCACAATAAACTCTATGCTTATACTTGTTAACAGGTAACGTTCAAGCGATAAACACCTCAGTGTATGACAACAGCTGGTAACTGTCCCTCCCTCACCAGCCCTTCCAGATAGCACTTGTTACCCACAGCAGAACATACAATGTGTGCACTGAGTTATCTGTCTTTGGGAACTAGTGTAGGTATTAGCAAGTAAACTTTTAGACCTGTATGAATCTTTAAGGGGCTCCCTTGTATGGGTCTATGATAATCAGATTATCATGAATAGGCTACTAGTGCTAGTAAACAGCCTTTCTCTGAAGCAAAGACCAGCATGTTCAGGTGAGCTAAGGAAAGATTTACTTCTCAAAAGGAAGCTGGATAAAGGTGGCTATTTATGGCCACAAGCAATGGCTAGGAATTTAAACCAGGCTTAGCGGTCTAGGCATTAAACAGACTTTCATGATATTCATTAAACACTATCAAGAAGCTGTGGCTGTCATTACAGCTACCTAAAATGAAAGTTTATCTATTAGTATCAGGACTTACTGTGATTTTTCATCTGTCTCTGGTAGTGGGCCCTTCCAAAGTTCAGATTCTGAAGTACTTTCTTCCTCATCAGAGTTTCCTGTTCATTTAAAAGGGATTTTGTAAGTGTGTATTTAAAACACATTTCAAACTAACCACTGGTGTAATTAACTTTTAATTAAACTGCAATTTAACTTAACTCTTATCTTTGGCTCTTTGTAAATTTAAGTCACTCTTCCATGACAGTAAATTACTTTTAAAAATAAAATAAGCTGAGATATACCTGAGTCTCAGCAAAAATGTCAAGGGTTTAAGTATTAACTCTTATAAAGAAATTGTTTCATAATATAGTTGTCTCTGAGTTAGTTTCTCCCTTCTATTGGTCATACAAAAGACATATAAGTTAAGATTTTGTTAGAGAGCATATTTACAAGATCAAGACCATAGGATTGAAATAGGAACAGCTAGTTATATAATGAAAAAAAATCCATCAGTTATCTTTTAAGCAATTGCTAATTACATTAGTTAGGAAAAGCCCATTTTATTGAAGAATCGGTCATCTCATACATTGTTAGAAAGAAAAATTCTGTAAACCTTTTTCATGAGGAAAACCTGGCAGTATAAATCAGTATCAAATTTACATACTCTGACCAGCAATGCTACTTTTAGGGACTTGATTGTTTGTTTAGAATAAATAAACACCCCAGATATATGTATAAAGATGTTCACTGTGTAACAACAATAGGAAAACAACAAATCCCCACCAATTAAGAATTAAGAATCTGTTAAATAAATACTACACAATTGTTTAAAAACTGTGGCTTTATCTATGTATTACTATGAAAAAATGTCTGTGTTACAGCAAATTTTTTAATGTTTTAGAATATATGACTAGTATATCAATTTATGTTTAAAACACTAAATACATATTTACATATGGATATATCTATACACAGCAATTACATATTAATATAGTAATTGTTACTACATGTACTAATACTATAGCTATCTATAGCATGATGTTTATGTGTATGTAGGACACATTAATTACAATGTTTGTGAAGCCCAACCATCCAGTGATTATGTTACCTCTGAGCTTTTTATTTTGTACTTTAATAATCATTTTCAAGTTTTTTATATTTTAAACAATGATCAACATAATGATTTTAAACAGTGATCAGTTTTCACTTCGTATCCATAAAAACAATTTTCAAAATAACAAAACGAATCAATGGAAAATAATGAAATTAAAAGAAAATCTATTATAAGGCAATGAAATTGTATTCCACAAAATAATAACATTAGTAAATAATACCTCTCCAATAATGACCATTAGCCTAAAAAAGAAGTCACACAAATTTGGCCTGGCAATACAGAACGTCCCTTAGTTAAACACAACACAAAAATAAAACAGCACTGATTTGCCACTGTGGTTCTACACTTTTACCTGCTGGACTTTGATCCTTGACTCAACATGCATGTCTGAGCTTTGATCCTAACTGAATCTATTCTGGCACTAATTCTCACAAAAATGGCACACATAAAAGGGATATTAATATTTCCAGTAAATAAA
Organism: Condylura cristata; assembly: GCF_000260355.1. Classification (NCBI taxonomy): domain Eukaryota; kingdom Metazoa; phylum Chordata; class Mammalia; order Eulipotyphla; family Talpidae; genus Condylura; species Condylura cristata. The sequence goes on along the minus strand of NW_004567112.1, from coordinate 22,412,257 downwards.
TACAAAATGCAGTCTTATGAGTGAGATTCCCGTTCAATGCTTGGTAGTATTAGAAACGCCTGTGTCACAAATTAAACATGTAATTTCTTTTACTCTTATTTTTAGGAAAGTTCACTAACATGAGATTTAAAAAGTGAAAAAAAACTAAACTAGGTCTAAAAAAGTTATCACTAAGGTGTTACCCTATTTATGATGTCAGAGAGCAAAACTGAAATGGTCTTTAAAAGTGACAACTAATTATAAAACACCATACAACCACCTATTCTCTTCCATTTCTAAAGCAATTCTACAAGTTAGCTTTTCTATACCCGTTTTCTGATATATAAAACAAACAAATATATTTAGAATAACAAAATCCTCTTTGAAAAAGCACACGTCAAAAAATGGACTACATACATTTAAGGTTCCTACAGCCCTATAAATCTGTATCTTTCCTCCTTCAGGGTGATACACCTAGATATTATTCTTCTAGTAATGGCTCCAACTTCCAGAGGTAGGCAGCACCAGAAGTAATAACTGGAGTGCAGAAGGGATGTTTTCTTGCATTAGTGTCAAATCTATGCTGCAATTATTTGCAAGTAGGGATAAGAATTTAAGTGACTGACTCTGTTGAGAGGAGATCTTGGAGGTCTTTAACTCAACACTCTTATCCAATAAATAAATCTCTGATTGAAATACCATAAATAGCAAGTGGATACAATCTATGCTTTAAGACCTCACTAATCCCTGAAGCAATCCATTTCTCCAATCCTTCCTTCACAGTTTTAATTGACATACTTTTCCTTAAATTAAGGCAAAAATCTGTTCTCAGTTCATTTTTATCCATAGATTCTAGTTCTGCCAACCAGTCACTAAAAATAAATCTCATATATAGTAGCAGTTTTGCCAATACCTATGGTTTCGAAGCCTCCTTACCCTTTCCTTCTCTTCATTTTTCTCCAAATTAAACATCTGCAATTCCTCTAAGTTTCCCCTATGATGCAATTTCAAGTTATTGCAACACTCAGGTTGTTCTATTCATTAACTTTTCCAAGTTTTCAATAGAATGTGATGCAAACTGTATATACCATGTTCCCTATATGCTGAATAATGAAAGCAAATCTAACCTCTTAGTTTTGCTGAATATACTTGATACCTACTAAAGAAGCAGCAAGTCTATGATTAACATAACAAAGAGATAGGTCAACTTGCAGATTTCTGATCTAGTCACTTCTAGAAAATAAACACACAGTATTAGTCTAGTACCTTTTTCTGTGACATAAAAATACCTACATGTTATCAAGGACTTACTTTGTGTCTGACACATTCTTTACAATATGTTATCTTAAGTCTAAGACTAAATATTCATCTTACAAAGAGAACTAAGACAGATCAAATTGCTTAATATGGATTTGTGTAAAATAACTGCCAAAACTGGAGTGTAAAGAGTATTTATATTTAATTCACTGAGGAAGTTATTGATATAGGTAAAATAGTTATAAACCTGTGTTTAATTCCAGCTCTGTCATTAACTATTTGACCTTAGGCAATTTACAAAAGTTTTCTGCATCTCAGTTTTCTTATCTGCAGAATTGGCTATTATACCCCTCCTATTAGGATAAAAAGAAGCAGTAACACAATTAAACCACTTCCTATTGTAGACAAGAAAGTACACAATCAACAAATCTGAGTCAAAGATCTATTCCTTCATAGAAACATTTTCTTCTTCATGTATTTGGTTTTAACAATCAGCATGTTAAATGAGGATGAAAGGGTGATAATATTATTCAAAAAGAAATGAAAGAAAAAAGCAAAATGTGCCGTATAAAATTGCCGAGATCACCCAGGAGATCACTGACCCTGTGAGAGAATATTCTGGGTTAGGCAAACTTTTGGGAATGATGTGGGGGAGAGGTGTGCCCAAAGGAGGATAATAAAATTTGTAGCAAATAAATCAGTAAAATATAATTTGGTTTGATCCAATCTAATGAAAAATACAGGACTTATTAAAAAGTTACCCAGTAACAGGTTGCTAACATTTTGCTTTCCATATACAAAACACACAATTTGGGCTTGATCACAAATGACAGAGACAACTCAAGTCTATAAAAACATGAGCAACTTAGCAAAATACATGCAATAGTTCCTAAATTTTAATGCACTTCTCTTGCTTGATTCCAACCTCATTCCATTTTTCTTCCTTCACATTCTATAATGTAAAACTAAAACATGTACCCACTGTGTTTACTGAAAAACATTTTTATACTTTTAAACTTAAATTTTTAAGTACTCTAAACTGTGGAAGAAACCATACAGTTCTGGTCTTTTTTCTATCATTTTTCTAAAAACAAAACATAATATTTGAGAGCAAGTCACAAATAATTTGAATCTACAGATTTCAATTAAAAAAATACCTGATACTTACTATTTATAGAATTTTCTAGTTTCTTTGAGGATGAATGTCCTGAAAAGAAAGGATAATTGTTTTGTTAAGAATAATCTTGTGATGCAACAGTTGTAGCTGTAACCAGAACTTTTCCAGTAGTTGATTTTGCTTAAAGTCATATAGACAAACAATTCATTGTCTTCTAATCTTTTATGGTCCTTAGATTTCTATCTCTAACTAAAATTTTAGATTCTTCTAAGCACATTCTATTATGATCTAGATACCTAGAATGAATCTTAACAGTAATTAACCCCTGGGAAAAAAAATCTCATATTGTTAAAAAAAAACCTCATAGATTAGTTGCAATACAACCAACATTTCACCTATAGAGATGTTCAACATCTGAAAAAAGCTTATAAATATCATTCTTCACAAACATCATATATATGTGAAAAATCTATTCCTCATATCTGAAAATTATGTCACAAAATAAAATATTTTCAGCTATACAGGGTTACCAGTGAGGAAAATGAAAAGTACTAAAGACCTAGTGATGACATTTTTTAAAAAAAACCACTGCACACAGACTATTGTAATAAGACCTCTGGGGAAATATTTTTGAGGCTGCAAATCAAAAAGGACAGCTAATATATGGAGCATAACCACTGCTGCAGCCCCCCTGGATAGATGGTTTCATCAGCCAAAGCTGGCCCCTGAAAAGCCCCTTTAAAGCCAGGCAAAGAGAATAGAAGAACTACAGGGTAAAGAACTGAACTGCAGCAACTGCTTTATAATATTGATTCTTCACTTCTCATTTCCAAGTCATGAGAGTAAACAGACAGAATAACCAAGCTTCTGATGGAAGCTTGGAAATGTATTCTTCTTTGTTATTTTCTTTGCTATATGAAGAACATGATACCTGATTCCAAATGTCTATAGGTAAAAGAGGTTAGGTTTTTCTGGAGGCCTAAGAACATAGCTGGAGCCAAAAGTAAGAAGGTGTAGGTTTGGAATAAATATTAAAATAAATCTGCTAGCAATCACAACTATGTAAAATTTAAAAAATTAGTTGGGAATGTTTCCTTGTGGGTGTTGACGCCGAAACAGAGTACATTCATAATATAGAGCAGTGCTTCCCAAACTTTATTGTTGGGAATGATTAAGAAACAAAAAGGCATTCTATTTCAATAAACAATAGAATTAATATTTTTCTTCTTATCATCTACCAATTTTACAGCATCTAAAAATTGGTGATATTATATGCTTTAGGGCAAAAATGAAAATATAAGAATGTTTATCTTCACAGCTGGAGCAAGGGAGCCCTCTTCTGTCCAAGTA
>NW_004567112.1:22388114-22408454 GCF_000260355.1 Condylura cristata | reverse complement strand
GAACTTATACCAAATGCTATAACATTCTTTAAGAACAGTAACTTTAACTCCTTTAATTGTGCTATTTGGTTGTTGTTGTTGTTGCGGTAACACCGGCCTGTAACACTGTATATAATTTAGAGGAATAGGCTGACAGCTCTTCAGATGGAAACTGTCACACAACACTTATTACCAAAGTTCTCATATCCTCCACCACAGTCCATTAGGCTCCCTCCCAACTTTGCTTCCCATCAACCCCCATCCCCACCATAACCTCAACTCCACAGTCAGATGTCTAGGGTTTGTTTTGGCTTAGTTTTTGCTGTCCTTTTGGTTTGTTTCTCTATACTCCACATGAATAAGATCGTCCGGTATTTGTCTTTCTCCATCATTACCTATGCCACTTAGCATAGTTCTCTCCAGTTCTATCTATGTTGTTATAATACAGCTTTCTCAAGGACTAAAACTGTAACTAGCAATAATCCTCATAATAACTGTGTCAGGTACTATGAAAACTCCTTATATGCATTATCTCATTTCAACTTCTGAACAATCCCTTGAGATTATTATGAGGTACTATCATGACTATTTTACATATGAAGCAATTAAGGCTTAGAGAGCTTAAAGACTAATGAGGAAATAGTAAATGAATTTAACATTTATTTTCTAAGTATATGTGTACAGCACACGTTTCTAGGCTTTGAGGACACATATATATCAACCTCTACCTTTTCAAGCCCATAGGCAAGTAAGAAAATCATAGAGACCATAACCAAAATCACAGCATTATAATTTTATACTAACTGCCTTTCTCATCCTTATTTGATCCTCCAACATTAGTCTCAAATGGTACACAGGTAAGTGCTGGGAAAAATAAAAACCCACAAAGCTCACTGACTTGCTCAAGATAACAAGACTCTTAAGTGACAAGGCCAGATTAGAATACTGTTTTCAATATTACACTGTCTGCCAAAAATGAATCAAAACAACTTTGTTTTTAAAAGTTATTGTGAACTCATATCTAAACTTGTCAACCAGTTTTCCTTCAACTTCTATAAAACAGAATTCTAAATGCATTTAAATTCTACAGCTGAGACATTATGGTGGGTTACACTTCATGTTCAGGAACGCGAGTAGATATATCATATTCCCTTTTACCTTTATCCTTTTTCTTCAATGTCTCTTCTGTAGAAGATAATCTGGATTTTTTAGGTGATGATGCTTCATCATCTGTTTTGACTTTACCCTTTCTTTTTTTTGACTTGACTTCTTTTCTCCTTTATGTTGAACAATATAAAAATTAAAGTTAACTTTTAAAGTTACAAAAAATAAAAATCAGTGAGAAAGAAAAAAATATCAGTTATTTTAAAAATATAATTTAAAAATAAGAAACCCTTAAATTAATCTCTAAATGTTTTAAGTTAGTATGTCAAGTGAGACAATTCTAAAAAATAATAGAGGCTGAACACTGACACAAAAAACAATTTTTGTAAATTCCATTTACAAAACTTAATAAATGTAAATCATAGTTTTATTCATTTCCTTTTCATTCTATAAGCTATTTAAAAGAAAATTACACGAATAAAGGCCATTTCTTTTCACATAAATATCCACCCATGCTCTGCAAAAGTATAGACAGTATAAAAATAAACCACTAACAGCCCTCCCTGGTGGCGCAGCAGGTTAAAGCACAGTACTGAGAATCTAAAGCCGCTTCCGCATGAGTTCGATTCCCGCCTGCCCCATAGGTGACCACATGGCGTGGCAGACCTCTCCTGACCCGCCCGCTGCTCCCCTCAGCAGTGTACTTCGTCGATCTGCCTGTTCTGTACCCCACTCTGTCTCTGGTGAAGCCTCTCACTACCCCTGAGCCTCTGACCTGTACCCCAGTTCTGTATGCACAAATAAATAAATCTTAAAAAAAATAAATAAATAAACCACTAACAGTTCTAAATCATCAGTAAATAGAAAGTTCTTTATTAAGAAGGTAGGAATGCAGTGAAGGTACAATGGGAGGAAGATGGTGGTGCTTACTTAAATCATGTATCTACTTTACATTATATGTTGTTTTATTGCTAAGCTTTATCTCTGCCAGACCAAGTTTACAACAAGGTGGTCAGTGCCACAGTTAGTGAGCAACTGATCTTAATGGCTGAGAAAGGAAATAGTGACTAGGAAAAGGTGATAATGCTGAAATGGATACTGGGAAGATGGACAAAGAGACAGGAGAGAGGATTATTTTCAAGAATTTCCAAATTAAGGAACTTATACCAAATGCTATAACATTCTTTAAGACAGTAACTGTTTTATTCTTCTCTCAGAAAAATCACTTCAATTTTAAAATGAAGTTTGAAAGTCAAGATCAAAAAATATATCTGGTATCTTACCAGTATCATTGATGGAAAGGGAAATAAAGGTATAGTTTATTTAAGTAATCTAAAAAATTTTGCTAATTTTAAGGATTAGATAATTATTAATTATTTTATATTTATTTTTAGTAGTTAACATACTAGATAGGGCTCATTTTAAAATCTTAAAAAGCTGATCTTAAAATATGATTTTGTTTCAACATCTTATATGTCAGGTACTCCACTGCTATATGTCAGATACTGTGTGAGGCACTTTACATGTACTTTGATTTACTCCCACAATAATCTTAGTACCCTTATTTTAAGAGATGATAAAATTGAGTTTTACAGAGATCAAGTATCTGGACAAGAGGAGTTCTACTAGTGGTGGTAATATCCTGAGAAGAATACCCAGAAGTCTGATTTCAAAGTCTATCATCTTATATATACTACATACTGCAAAACACTGGTATTGCATCCCCACTCAATATGGCAAACACATTCTAGTTCAATCAATGTGAAATGAACAACAAGGTTTATAATCCTTTGTAAGAATCCAAATACCAATGAAAACACTGCATTAAAATGAGACATAAGAATGATTTATGAAGATTTGCTTTAAAACATCATTTCTAAGAAAATTATGATGTCTAAATATTGACTCCAAATTAAAAATTGTAGTGTTATATAACACCCTCCACAGGTCTTCATATTTAAGACTGTTTGGCTAAAGATTTCTAGTTTTTTGGTTTATGTGGTCACAGTAATGCCTGATACTCTACATAATCAACTAATTAAACCAACACCTTATCGAGTATATATTTAAACACAAAGTAGGTAAGTGACTATGTCCGAAGCTACCAAACAGCAACAACGGCGTTTAAAAAAATGTATTACCTGTGATGAAAATTTAATTTAAAGGAACAATCTTGGCATAATCCTACAAAAAATAACAGTAAATAATTTAAGAAAACAATCTAATTCTCTCTGCTTCAAGAATGCATATACTTAACACAAACTAATATTAAAGTATGTGGGGAATTAAAAATATTCTATCATTACTTTAGAAAAATGTGCTTTAATTTACTCAAACTGTGTTTCATGAACAGTATTAACATTTTTGTCACCTCAGCAATAACTAATAACAATAAGAGAAAGCTACTTAAGACTTTGCCAATGCAAAGTTTTCAAATAGTATCACTATTGTAGCCTCTTCTTTTGCCTTAAAACCTCAGTTCATACTAGCTGACTGCTGGTGAACATCGTGAACACTTTCAGGTAGAACTCAGACACCAGTCTCTATTATAGGGGCAATTCTTTACTTCTCTCTGGAGTAGGCAGAAAACTGAGGACACATTTATTTAGGACCCAGAGAGGCCATTAACATTTGAAGGAGAAAATAAACTGAGACATGAAAATAAGCTTAGAAAAGAAAAAAGAAAATAATTAATGATATTATAAAATACAGATGTTAGAAAAAATTGATAGATTCTGGCATAACCCTAAGCTTTTAAGATTGATAGCAAGAACAACTTCGATGTCCTCCTAAATTCTCTCTTTAATGATCAAAGAGAGTGCATTTATTTAACACCCACACAATAACATTAAGGCTATCAGCTACTGTGAGATTTTACACTGTCATTTCTGATACTCTGCATCTTAACCATGTAATTTGGTGAATGGGAAGAGGTCTTTAGTTTATACAATTACTGGTTTGCATTCACATTAGAATTAATTCACCTAATGTAACTATAATGTGGGAATAAAAATTTTCATCTCCAGAGCTCTTTTCTCTGAGGAAAAAACTCTTCCAGGGTTTTGAACTGAATTTTAAATTAACTCTTATATATATTTAAAACTAAATTATTAGATAAACCTGGGTGAACTCAATGAAATCCCAAATAAAGTCAACTTACTTAACTTGACAAGTGCATTTCTCTTTTCACCATGCTCAATATAACCAAAATTAACTTCCCAACTCTTTAAGCCATCTTTTTTATCACAACATTTATTTCCACAGAAAAACTGGCCTGTAAAAAATTAAGGAATATTAGCTATCGGATTTAGTGATAATATTTATCTGTGTAATTTAGTGTAAACTCTGAAATTTACTCAATATACATTCTTAGTTCTATTTTAAAAAAGCATTAAAGAACATCAGTCACAGAATTCTTGCTCAACAGATAGACTATATTTAGATGCAGTTTTAATGGGCAATGAACACTTTAGAAAGTGAGAGTTCTAAAACAATATATTCACAGATAGTCTAGAAGAATAAATGCATTCTTCCATTTATACCTGTAGGTACTTTGCAATAGTTAACAACAGTTAAATTGATAGAAATGAATATTTTTAAGTCTTAACATAAAGACACATATTTTTGTACCAACATAAACAGGCATTTAAAAGAACATTTAATAAGCTCACACTCTAAGATGAAGCAGAATGAACAAGCCCAATGCTCTAAATTTTAGTACTGCTTGTCACTTAAATCAGTAACACAATACTACATCCATTACATATTAAAACCTCCTGCAAAAAAAAAAAAAGAAACCCTAAAACGACAACTAAACTAACACTGATGATACAAAGGTGAAAAAAACTTTTCAACAATTGAGTGCAGAGAAAAAGTTAAGATCAAACTTTTATTTGTACAAAATAAATATACATTTCACTCATTTATATGAACAAGAAGAAAAAACTAATTATTTTATTAAAAAGAAACTATCAAAATGAATTTTGAAAATCATCAGTCCAAAAAGCCTGTAACTTTTCTAAACTGACATCTTTTTTTTTTTACTTATTCCAAATGAATGCTTTATTAAATCTATACATGTTTAGTAATGGTTCTATTGTTAAAACAGTAACAAAAATTATAACTTTATAAATCACAACAGAAGCTTTCTCTCCCATCCCAACTAATCCTCTGTTCAGTTATATGAATTCAGAAATGTCCATCAGTTTTTCCTTAAAGGCAATACTACATATCATCACCCAAAAATTCTACTCAGTAAAAGTACTAATTTGTAAAATTGTAATTAGGTAAAATCACAACCTAAAATGTAATCTTGTGAAAAACTAAAATACCTTTTCCCTTCTCCTTCAGAGTAACTTCAGGGCTGATTCTTTATTATTGAAAGAAGAACATTCCCACTGTTTAATTTTGTTTTATTGCAGATTTCATTTCACACCTGACAGACATACCCAATTTATGGAAGATGTATATATGTAAGCAATACTGATGGCATAAATGTTTAATCATTTATAAGTGTAATTTTTATTTTTAAAGTAATTTTAAATTATTATAACTTTAAAACTGTTTCCTAAATGTTTCAGAAGCACTAGCACTTAAAAATTCAATTATTCAATAAAAAGCTAATTTTATCGTATGAGGCACTATAAAAATACAAAATTTCCAGAAAAGTTTCATGAATAAATTATGACGAAATATGGAAAAATTATTTACTAAAAGTGCCTACAAAATGTCTGGTCTCTTTTTGTATGACTAAATGTTTGTGCTCAATCTCAGTGGCTCTTCAAAGTAAAAACTCGCCTGTCTAAAAATTCTATTAGGTTCAAAGGGAAATTTAATTTCTACTTTTAAAATATGGATTTAACTGGAATATATTACCAACTCATTATTTCAAAAATTGACTGAATCAAACAGTCATACATTTATAATTTTCTTGCCATGAAATCTTTAACCCTTAAAACATTTTCTACTTATCCTCAATTGCATGTTTAAGGCAAAAATCCTAAAGGTAAAATTTCTTAAGTACTGTCTCTGCTGGTAATGTATCATGAATATATCTTTTTTCCAATTTTACTTTTGTAGATAGTCTTTATTGTTTGTATTACGAATAATCTTACTTAATGACTTCAATAACAAATAAAATGACTTACATTTTATTAAAAAGTAAAATTCAGAAAAAACAATTACCTTTTCCAGATATTACTTCTTTTTCTATCCGCCACCGAAATCCAAACTGATAAACCAAAAAATTACATTTATACAAAAGCAAATTTAAATGTTACATTTGAATTTTATATAAATCTAGACACAAATCAATAACTGACAATCTCTTCCAAGCTAAATAGTAAGCCTAATTGCCATCCAATCATTTTTTTCTCACTATAGGATTCTAGGAACTTAAAAATACAATCTAATTACCAACTCTCTCTATAAAGGGAAGCTTTTTTTTTCTTTTAATTTCCATACCACCTTAAAAGTTATAGGTATCAGGTCACAAAACATTTTAAAAATCCTGTTCTATGACATTAATAGGAAAAAAAAAGGTTCTGGTATAATAGCAAGGCAGTACATAAAATGCTAGAGTGCAGCTTTTCAAGCCACGGTGTTTGAGCTTAAACTTTACCTCTATCACTTAAGAATAGTATTGTGGCTGAGTTATTGAATCTCTCTGTGCCTCAGTTTTCTCACATGTAAAGTAGATAAATAAAACTACACACTTTTTTGGGTTAAGAGATTTAAATACGATAATCCAGACATATAAAGCACTTAGAATAGTACCTGACACACAGTATACCAGAAGTTAGCAAACTATGGTTGATAGGCCTACTGCCTATTTTTATACATAAAGTTTGATCAGAAAACAACCATACCTACCCATTAGATAATTAGTACGTCTCCCACTGCAACAGCAGACTTTAGTTGGTTGTCATAGAAACCAAAGCCTAAAGTAGTTACTATATGGCCATTACAAAAGAAGTTTGTCAAGTCCTGTATAGTAAATGCTCAAAAAGTGCTATTTACTAGTTGGTATTACTACAGTCTGCTCTCATTCATCAAAGGATATAATCAGCTACCTCCCGAATAATAGAAGAAAACACAGTATTCAAGAGTAAAAGAATATACCTCTGATGTTATCAACCTAAGCTGAGAAGTCTCTGACTGACCTGAAATCCAACATAATATTCAAGCTTCTGTTATTGGCAAAATTTGGCCCAGAAAAAGAACAGGAAAGAACAACTGCACCAGACTGCAACCCTATAGTGAAACTTCCCTCCAGAGTCCAAATATAATTATTTTTTGGCTAAAAATGATTTCTTCCAAAACCTTAAGATATTTCATATTAGTATGCTACCTCAAAATTTTAGTAATGATTTAGTTCTATTGTTTTCAACAGTAGTTAAAAGCTCAGATCTAGAATCATGCAGGCCCAACACATCATTTATTAACTAGCTCAGCAAATTTGGCAAAGTTATTTAACCTTTCTATTTCCTTTTGATGTATAAAAACAGAAAGGGTAGTAACAACCCGAACTTCATAGGTTGCTGCAGTTAAGAGAGATAATTCAATGTCTATTACTTGAGTTAAACAATGTTATATTTTAAATGCAAAAGAAGACTCCAAATATTTCAAAATATTCTGCTTAAAACAAATGAAAATAAAATACCCCAAATCTAGGGGGGAAAAGTATAAAATTTTCAAAATAACCCTAGTTCTAGCCCACATAGAAATGTGAGGCTCACTAGCCATCCACTATGTTACTATTCTACTGAAACAACCGAATGTGTACAGTAGTATATTCTAAACTTTTTTTCATACATTAATGAAAAATATCCAACAGATAATTATTAAACAACTACTTACTGAACTTAGCATTCTGCTAAGGAAAAAGAGTGAGTATTAAAATAGTACATGCTATTATGAAGTTTATAATCTATGGGGCAATAAGAAATAGAACCACTGTAATGTGACTACTAGTTAAATGTTACATAAAGGTTTGGCTTCATTGTTTTCATATCCTTTCATGGACATGAATTTTTTTTTGATGATAGGTTAAACACTGCAGTTTTTCAGGGCTTGGTGCTCAGCCTTCTTCTGTTCTCATTCTACCCTCATGCACAGAGAGCTTGCTATAATTAGCATCTTTAAAAAAATAGTGTGGAGCATGTCAGTATAATAAAAGTTAATATTGTACTTTAATAAGAATCCTCTAAAATGTCTGGAAGGTATACCTTATTTTCTTTGTATCTACTGAGATCTGCTATGCAGTATTCCTTGAATAATTTATCATAGTATTTCTTTGCAAGTCTCTTCTCCCTAGAAGCATTAAAAAATATAAATCTTAGACATTTAAAAATTCAGCCATGGTTAGTTATATGGAAACAGAGTCAAATAATACATACAAATGTTAATGTTTTAAATTTAAAAGAAGCCTCTTACCTGTGCATAGAATACCTGAATATTAACTACTAAGTGCTTCTTTCATGGAGAAAAGCTAAAGGACTGACAGTGATGAGAAGGTGACTTACCCTTTACTTTTTACCTTTTATAATAATGCTTCAATCTTTTAAACCATCTTTAGGTACTATTTTTTAAATGTAAAAAATAGCATGTAGTAGCATATTATGGGACAATGCATAATATGAAACTGTTATTTTTAAGACAGTCAAGCAATGAGAAGTCAGCTAAAATTAAAAATTATCAAAAGAAGCAAAACAGATTCAATAATACAAGGCATGATTTTATATGCTCATTTCAAAACTGAACTTCTTGGATAGGTGACAAAGAAAGCACCCCGTAGGATAAATAGATGTATTATGCTTCTAGTGGTAAACATTACCAATTCATGTCCATTTCATCCTCCTCATTCCATAGGAATCTATGATTTTCTCTTATAACATCCATATCAGTTTTATCATTTTCCCTGGAAAATAAAATTACTTCAACTTACTATAAAGCAAAATTAATCAAATATTGGCAGTTAAACAGTTTAGATTTCTAACCAACTGAGTAAAAATGGATAGAAAATGTGATGTGAGTATACAAGAAAACATGTATTTATGAAAATTCTAGTTATCTTCAAAACATAAAGAGTGCCACTACAGAAACACATTAAATAAATAAAGAACCCATCCATTTCTATCACTGGTTTCAATTTACAAACAGTGCGAAGTAACTGAAGCTAGGATGGGAAACCTGAATAAATACTAAAGGGATTAGGAAAAGTAAATCAAGGTAAGTTTCACAATTGGGTCAAGTCAGTAACATTCCATTAACATCCAATTTTTAAAATATATGAAGAATGAAGCTTTCCATATCTTACTTTAATGTAGCTGCAAAGATACTCAGTATCCCTGAGTAAAAGACAGAATTTAAGGGATGATTTTTCAAGATGCTACTAGTTCAGGAGTAGAATAAAAGATTTTTGGGAAATCCAAGATAAACTGACTGGGAGTATAAATCTGGGGAGATGAGTTCATAGTAGTATTTTAGGTCTCTACTAACTCAGAAAATCTTTAAATCCACACAAGGAAAAAAGCAATCCACACAGAACTCAGAGACTCCAATAGAAAAGCCTTACAAACTGGAAGAAATTTTTGTGGGGGAAATATTAAAGGATCTTGTATGCTCTGCCTTTTAAAAAACTATTATAAACACTGAGATCTAAAAAGTTCATTATTTCAAAGATCCTTGCCAAGAAATAATTACTACACAAGCAGACACCTAAGCACTTCTTATCTACACTGATATTGCCAGGAGCAGATCTGGCTCAGCAGGTAAGGTTACACCTGGGGTCTGTAGCCAAAGAAGTGGGATTTAGAACAAACTTCTCAGCTATGGATGGCCTCTATACCTTATGATGTAACAAGGAAACTGGAACTTGTAGGTAAACATCAGGATACTTACCCTAATCTTCTGAAATCTTCTTTTTTTCCACCATAGTATAAAATATAGTCATTTACAAATTTTGTATGCCTTTGATACTGGAATGCAAAAAATTAAGGATTTTATATACTCAGGAATTGGTCTAGATCCACAATACACCATGAAGTAAAGAAAAAGCATAGTAAGAGTCTATTTATACTTTTAAAATATGCAAATACATAATTATATATTCATAAAAGTCCTAAGATGATAAGAGTTAACATGATCATGAAGGCTTTCACTTTCTACTGTATACTGTTTTGAACATTTTTCAAACATCGATTACTCTTGTGATAAAACACATCCCCATCTGGGGAGAAAGAGAGCTACCTCTTCAATTGCTGAACTGCGTACAGTCTCATACCACCACTCATTTTCATCATCATAGTGTGAAGTATAAATTGTAGTTTCTAAAATTAAAAGGAGCAAAATTGAGCTTTCATTAATATAAACCATAAAATAGCCATTCCAAAAATAATAAAGCTTCTAGAATAGAAGATATAACTTTCATAGTATTAAATCCTTGCATTAGGCTTTCAAGGAAAAGTAAACATAAGAAACCAGGCGTTATTTTTTTACATTTGTTTTTAATACTCAAAGATTATTATTTTCAATGCAGTGTAACATGGTATGAGAAATTCAGTTTTTGTTTTAAAAAGCTTAAGTCTCTAAGAGCTGAACATGTATGTAACAGAAGTGATCTCATCTATAATACTGTCTGTGACTACATCTTACTTTATTAAAGATAACTAGTGACTTAACTGATCACAATGTGTTCTCCTATAAAAGGTCTGAGGACTGTCCATGAAGAGAAAGTATATCATGATTGTCTAGGAGATTGGGAAAAGGGAACTACAGAAGGAAATGATTACAGAAAGGATGAAGGAAATTTGATGTGGCAGATTAGTTCATTATTTTGATGTGGTGATAATTCCATACATGTATTATTATATAGAAGCTTGTCAAGTAAACACTTTAAAAGTGCACAGTGTGTCAAAGTATTCTTCAAAAATTCATAAAATATTTTCTTCATTTACTTTTAAAAATAAACAAATTTTATTTACAAAGACTCTAACTAGTCAATAATCAGGTAGGAAAAAGAATAAGAGTTCAAAGTACTAAAAATAAGAGTCATGCAAAAAATGAAAAACATTGAGAGCTTTGCAAGAAAAACAAGTAGGAAAATTATTTTCAAGTTCATGTACTCTTTTCACAGAACATTAGTAATGCCTTTTTTGTTTTTTTAAGATTTATTTAATTATTCATACAGAACTGGGTACAGGCCGAAATGCAGAGGGTAAGAGAATTCACCTGCGACAGAAGGGGAGCAGAACAGGCAGATAGACGAAGTACACTGCTGAGGGGAGCAGTGGGCGGGTCAGGAGAGGTCTGCCACACCATGTGGCTCTCCTCCCGGGCAGGCGGGGATCTAACTCATGCGGAAGTGGCTTTAGCTTTAGTGCGGTGTTTTAACCTGCTGCGCCACCAGGGAGGGCCAGTAATGTCTTATTTTTGTCGGTAAGATTTTCTTATAGATTAGTAAAAGAGGAAGTAAATGAGAAATGACAAAATTTCTCATTAATAAACACTTATCTTTAAAAATAAAGATAAGTACATAGTGGTGATGCAGCTGGTTAAAGCACAGCACTAAGAGGCTAAAGCCACGTCAGCATGAGTTTGATCCCTGTCCAGGAGGTGATCCACATGGGGCAGCAGACCTCTCCTGACCCACCCGCTGCTCCCCTCAGCAAAGAACTTTGTCAGTCGGCCTATTCTGTTCCCCACTCTGTCTCTAGTGGATCCTCTCACCACCCCTGCACCTCTGGCCTGTACCCCAGTTCTGTATGCATAAATATAAAAATCTTTTAAAAATAAAATAAAATGTAAAAGCTCTATTTGGCTTGACAAGATTTTATGAAATAAAAGGTAGATTTTAAACTAGTCTACTAATCATAAAAAAACTAGAATACAAAAAGGATACAGCATCCATAGCTATGAGATGAAATCTTCTATTTTTTGCTTCTTCCCTGTTAAAACAAATTTTATTTTAAACAAATGCAAATATCTATATTCTAATTAATACAGTCAAATTCCCAAGTCCCTGTGTTTTCAAAAGCATCTTAAATTGCAATAAAGTTAATATATACTAACATAACTTACCTATCCAGCAATTCTGCTGCAACTTGCTTATGGGCCACTTTTTCATGTTTTTCCTTCTGAAATGGCTTTTTGAGCAGTAAGTCATCTTCAACTGCCCTGGTTTATTCAAAAGAAAATTTACATATTATGAGTTCATTTTTTCTCAAAGTCTGCTTCCTATTTCTTTGTATTTTCATTATTAGAACATTGTAAAGAATTCAATATTAAAAGAATCACGGCTTGGTATTGGGACATTTTATATCTCCTTAAATAGTTCAGTAACTTTATTTAATTCCTATAAAATGGAAAGAGGAAACTAACCAAAGCATGAATTCTCCTGTCAAACCACCTAAGTTCCTGGATTCAAATCCTGGATCTACCATTCACTATCTTAATCTTAAATAAAATTTGTGCTACAATTTCTTTGTAAGTCACTTGTAAAGATAATGAAGCTTTCATAATTGCTACAATGGAAAAAAGGACTGATTGTAGATGATATACATCATCAGGCCTACGTATTTAAATACATATAATCCTAGAGCAGAGAGGACTAACTACATTTGCTCAGATTCTAGTATTAAATAGTATTATTTTTGAATGAAAACTCTAAAAAATAAAGGAACATAAAATGTAATTTATTACAACTAATACTATTGTTTTGGCTATCCATAAAGACTGTCTAGAAAAGTGATCAGGTACAATTAGAATACTCAATACATTGTTTCCGTGTGATATAGTAAACCAATATTTATAAGTTTAATACAAATCCATTGACCACATCTGAATTAACAAATAAATCCAATTTCTAAGCACTGGAAGCTGAGAAGGATGTTTCTAGTCACAGCAACTCCACTAAGATGCAGTCTTCTTATCAGACTTTATTTGCAGTTTTTGTCCCTTCCAATGCATTATAAACTTCCAGGAGCTCTTTCCCTTGACCATTTACAGTCTACTCATTTACAAAACTATAAAAATTGTGCTGTACTGTGATCAGAAAAGACAAACACATGCCTTTTGAAGCAACATGGATGGAGCTGGAAGGGACCATGCTTATTAGTGAAATAAGCCGGAAAGAAAAATACCAGATGGTTTCACTCACATAGCAGAAGCATAAAGGACCAGAGGAAAAAATAATAATAATAAACAACTATATACCAGAGACATTTTACTGGGGTGAAGTGGGGAATGAGATCAAAAATGGGGGGAGGGGAGGAGGGTTGTACACAGGATTATGGTGATGGCACGTGGGTGAATTGGTGATGGAAAGACCACAGGGATTACAAATGGGATGGAAAAAGGCACAAAATGATGTAAAAATAAACTACTATAATAAATTTTTAAAAATCGTGCTGTATTATAGGCTCACTCCCTACACCAAACTCACTCTGAAGTCAAATACTAGCAAAAAAGACCATCAGCAAGCCTTCTTAATTGTGATACTAGAAAGTAACATGTCCTTAGGAGCTGAATGAAACTGGATGCAACAAAAGAAAAACTTTATTTTTCTTTCCTACTGCTTCCTTTTCCACAAATTTCCTCACACACAAACATTTTTATACACTGTCATTACAGTTTAATGAACAAAAATTCAAACACATCTCAAAAATTTTCAGTATTATTTACTTACACTCATTTCAACATAGAAAAGACCTAAAACACAATAAAACAATTACTTACTTTTTTTTCCTTTTGCTAGATTCTCCACAGTGTTCATCATCACTAAAATCAGAGTCATAACCTCCATGGCCGTGCATCTGTAAAGGAACATAAACTAAGCTCCTTAGAAGCTAAGCTGCCAATAGTTCAATAAACAGAATACTTAAAAAGTTAAGTTATCTTAAAAAGTCACAACTGTAAAGGACTGAGGTGGCAGGCAGGTCACTATTTCTGAGTTACCCAGCTATCTAAAACATCAAAACAACATCCACCCACTTTAACAAGCCTGACCAGAAATGAAGCAGTATTTTCCCCTGACTAACTACCATCAGTCCAACAGGGGAAGCTACTCTTTGACACTTTCACTAAAATTCACCAGGTATACGATCTGCCTCCATATGATTACTGGGATAAGTTCCTGATTTCAGCATTACATTAGGGCACATACTAAAGGGGATGAATGAATTATCTGACTACTTGATGTCATAAATACCCAATTCATATGGCTAAAAGAAAGCAGTCCACGTCAACCAGTCAATATTTTTAAACTTTAATATTCACTATAGCAAGTGCAACAAGAAATAGAGAACTCCCTAAACTTTATTGCATGGGACTAAACATAAGACATGTCTGTAGTCCTGACGATTTTGAATATAAGTTATTTCATCGCTGGGATTCGTCTGATAAACAAGGTGGCCACATAAAATAATCCTTAAATCTTATGAGTCTGTGATCTTTCTATGACTCCACTTTCATATGTAGGTGTTTATCTCTTACCTGTCCCATAACTTTCTATAAAAGTAAAGACCCTAGCCAAGGCTGGAGTTGGAGGTTACCTTGCATTTGTCATCATCTTACAAACACACCTGGATCTCACACCCTTTATCTGGTCAACTCTTGCTTCAGCTGTATTATAACATTGCTTCAAGTCATACCAGACTCTCACTTCTTTTCCTATGTTCCTGCTTTCCTCACTTCTTGATGGGGCACATCACTGTTCAGGATTTGTAGGTATGTTCTGCAGCAGCCAACCAGAATTCAAATCCTGGCTCTGCACTTTTCCTTTGTCTTTCTTCGGGGATGTTCCTTAGACTCTCTAAGCCTCAGTTTCCCCAGCTGTAACATGAGGCTAAGGAGACATCTGGCCTCATAGGAGTTACAATATATAAAGGGCTTTAGAACGGTGTCTGCTACAGTAAATCCTTATGAACGGTACATTACCCTCATCATAACCTGTTCCTCACCCCAGGACAACACCTCCTAACCCTGCTCCCCCTCTCCCACTCTTTTCACCCGATTTATCCGATTTATCCGTCCCAAGTCCATCTCAAGTCAGTGGTGGAACTAAGGCGTTCTCACTCACTTCAGACTATGAATCAACTGACAAGGGCCGAGAGAAACTCGAGCAGAGACACGCCGGGTGTCTCCCGAGTCTGTCAGCCAAAGAAAATAAAAAAGAAAAGAAAGAAAACCAACTAATAGTATATGATGAACAAGTTTCGAAGTCCTTCTCCCCGACCCAAACACCGTCAAGGCCCTTCTCACACACCCCTTCCCTTTCTTCCTACTCTGCCAACCTCGCCCCCTGAATCGTCGCTCCCTCCTTTCTCCGGTGCTGCAGAGACGAGGCGCGGCCTGAGCGAGCCGCTGCAAAGCCGGCCCCGTCCGCCGGCAGCGCAGTCTTCCGAGCGCCGACACCGCCTTCCGCCCCCCGCCTCTCCGTACGGGTCCTGACGGGCGCCGCTTCCCGTCCAGTCCGGCCGCGTGTCACACCTAAATGGCACCGTCCCCGGGAGCGGCTAAGAGGTGCAACAGCTAGAGAATCCCCTGGAAACAAAGACGTCGGAAGAACAAGGCCTAGAAACAGAAGTTTCCTTCTTCCTCCAAGTCGCAGCCCCGTTTTTTTCTTGAGCCTCCGCCCGACCCCTCTAGGGAGCTCAGTATTTAATATCGATTGGCATACTAAAATATATTTTGTTTTAGAAAAAATCCTGCTGGAATATCACTGCCGTCCTCTTTCTAGTAACCTTAGTAACGCCTCCTTGGAGCATCCTTGCTGAGAGCCTGGGTGTCAGATCTGCCTCTCCTCCCACTCCTTCTCCAGTGAAACAGTTCTCATAATTAGAACAAAAATAACTTTCCATCGTTTCACCACCCACACAATAGATACCATTCCAAATGCAGATCTGGTGGCAGAGATGTTCTTCGAATTTCTGAAGTTAAGCAGAATAGGGCAGAGGGGAGATTTCACAGGGTCACAGATTCTCTGCAAATAAGAGGCTTGGCATGTGGAAAAAGGATCCAAAATACATCTTTATTAAACAACAACAGCAACAAATTTCAGGCAGTAAAGTTATAGTTAGGTCCACCAGGTGCTCCCTGTATTTTACCTTTTCTACATTATGACGGTCCCATTCTGCTTTCCAGTCTAGTTATCTGATTTCATGTCTTGTCTCCCTGAGGCTGATGCTCTATCCAACACTATGTCTCCAAAATCACAAGCACTAATTAAGTATTTGTGGAGTTGATTTGGAATGCCTGACTTCTACAGTGGACCTATTTTAGAGAAAATCTTGATACTTAACACATACATCATTTTATAACTTTTTGCATGAAACAGCAGGTAGCAGCCTGATCAGTTCAAGGCCCTACTTCTATCTTTGACAGTAAATGGTAAATACATACCTAATGCAGTGAATGAGATCTTTAAAAATCTGTGTTGCTCTGTTATTTTTGCACAAGAGATATCGAAGTGCAGAACTTCAAGAACTGGTGGGGTGTCTAGAAAAGAACAGTACTTACCCTTCTCCAAATTCAGCCCTTCATTCCCACCCTCTTTTTATTTTTCTTTCTTTTTAAACTAATTGACTTTGTGGAAAGCAGCTCCTGGTTCTCACATGTTTAGAATTTCAGATCTGCTGCTACCAGAGTGTTCAGCTAAAGATTTAGATTTAGTTTTTGACAGGGAAAAAACAGAACATATATGTTATGGTTAGGTCACCTGATCTGAACCAAACAATTAATACAGGCTAGAAAACCTATATGACCAGAAAATTTCATGTTAGTAATTACAGCTCATTAAAATTTTTTCTTAAGTTCAAGTATTTATTAAAAGTCTGCTCTGGGCAGAGCACTGTCCTAGTCCTCAAAGGTATGAATCTGTGTAAAAGCTATTCGTTAGTCTCAAAGGTTGGTTAGAAATAATATGTAGAATGATGTAGAATGATAGAAGTATATTCTGGCATGTGTAAAGAGCTTTGTAAGTGGCATGAACCTGTGATTCCCAATCTGTAATATGGGTTATTGAATAATGAGTATGAAAATTACAGTGCCCTCAAGTTCTGTGTAACTCAAATATAGCAACAAAGTGCTGTAACAGATATATGATAGGGATAAGAGAAGCTGGGTGATGTTGATAGTAAAAGCATCAAGTAATATTTCTAATTCAAGCAATAAGGCTGCATTCTGCTAATATTTTATAGCTGTTTGCAGACTGCATTTCCCCCTAAATGATCACATCAATATATCTCACTTATTAGAAGGTAAAAATGTATTTTAAAACTTTAAATTTCTTTGAACATCATCAAATCTAGAAGAAAGCAAGCAGTGTTGAAGAACTCTTCAAAATGAAGTTTTATAACTAGAAGACAGCAGGAACGAGGTAATTATACTGGGCCAAAAAAAGAAAAAAGAAAAAGAAAAAAAGGTTGGTTATCACAAAATCACTTTCCTTTAGGGGATGGTGGGAGGGATTTATGAGGCAGATTACCAAATTAGTGTTGTTGAGGCTTTGAACGCTTGGCAAGGTGTCTTGTACTTTCTGTTCATTTATAAGCCTGGCTCTGGCAGAAGGCAGCTCTTCACTTCCATAGTAAAGCTGGGTCCATGAATAGAGACGCAGTCTAACAGCTATCTTTTACAAGCTGGTCGAAGGTCAGTCACTTCCTCCTGTCAGCACCTGGAGGAGGCTGCTAAAGCAGGAAGACCGTAACCGGAGGGGCACTGGGAGGCAAAGCGGAAAGACTGCAATATACCAATTAGTCACATGAACTGATTGGCACTTTTAGACTTGCTCCCAGAAGGCAAGGACAGAGACAGTATGTCTCTGAAGCAGTGGTGGCTTGTGATTAACTGACAGGGAGACACCAGGTTAGATAAGATGAGAAGCAAAGATCAGCAACACTAAATACCACTGGGGAACGGAAGCACTTTTTTTTTGTTCTGTAATATCTGTGGGCACAAAAAGTTCATGACTTGGGAACGCGCAAAGTGAGGAGTCCTATTTCATTATTAAATAATGGTTGATTGGTGCTACATTTCTTGATCTTAAGGAGTAAGTAGGCTTTGGGCTATAATCATGGAAATGAAATAATTTCCATCTTTAAGGTTCAAGCTCTAAGTGGGACACAGTTGCAGAAATAGGCGTGACAAGAAGATGTGGGCAGTGGGAGGAAAAAGCCTGCAAAGCTCTGGAAGTCCTAGGGAGAGACCTCTGGCCCCCAAAGAAGGAAAAGCAGGAAACGTTTGAGAGGTAGGACTTTGTACTCAAAATGCTTAAAATACAGGTTTAATTTACCTGTGCTATGGTGGCACTGAGCTCACATCCAAGGAAAGGGCAGAGTGCCTTCCCAGGACTCCCTGCAGTCCCCAACGTACCCCAGCGGGTCTTCTCTGTAGAAGGTGCAAGCAAGCATGAAGTAGGTGTTGGCCATATCATGATTTCAGAATTTAAGACCCCAGTTGATCATGTAGCATGCGTGCTGGTACGGTCTAGGGAAAAATCCAGTGAACTAAGTCAGCTGCATGTTTAAGGGTACATGTCATTATTTATGTGTGGTCAAGCAACTAGATATAAATAGTAAGCAATTTTCTTAATGATACCTTAATCAACATGTTCTCTGAAAGTAAAACCTCTCTGACTACTTGTCCTGGTCCTGAAGGTGATAATTGGTGGTAGGAAATGGAAATAAACACACAGAGCTCACATAAGCAACTGAATAAGGTCAGGGAAACAGCAATGAGCAGGAGACAGTGAGCTCATGCCTCTCCTGACTTTACATAAAAGCCACAGCATCAGAAGTAATAGTTCAATTCATAAATAGAACTTTTTCAATGACACACTTAACTGACAGGAACTTTGTTAAATAGTGTAGGAGGGATATAATAGAAATGTAGGCCAGAATTGCTGGAGGCAATCCATTTTTCTCGAGATGTTAGAAATCTGGATTTTTAGATTTAAAATTCTGATTTTCAACACTGACATCCAGATAAAGTTTAAAAACAAAAACAAAATACCACACAGAACTTCTGTGAGTTGAGCTGAATCCATAGGAAACAAATTTCCAAGTGGATTCCCTCAAGAACTACCTTGGGTGGTGGTTTGAAAGCAAAGGTAGAGACTGCATGGAGAGCATCTCTCAGAGATAAACAGGTTCCTAGTAACTCAGGCACAGGGATGCCTTCAAGGGAGGAACCAAAAGCATACACTCCCTGGAATGAGGGTTGGTCACAGCCTGGGTCACTGCAAGAGCACTTCCTACATCCCTACTGACCAAGAAGACCAGGTGTCACCCAAGCTAGAGGGGAGGAAGTCACAGCCCAGCGCATGCTGACACTGTTGAATTTTTCCTGAGCCCTTTGCTCCTGTGAAACAACGACTTTTAGAGGATCCACCACCACTCTCCATTGTTACCTTCTGGAAAACTGCTTACTGCAAAAAACCCACTCGTTTATATATGAATTTACACAAAACTCAGATGTTCCCTGTTTAACCCATGACAAGGCTAGACACAGACTCTTCTACTTCCCATTCTTTACCTCATAAGTGATAAACTGAACTGCTCATCCTACTGGCATAAAATACTTGCGGGCCGACCTTTGGTTGTTCTCTCCTTCTTCTAAGCCCTGACCCTCCCCCTTGCTCAGCACATCGCCCTTCCCGAGGACAGACTATCCTCAACGTGAAGGATTCTCTGAACATACCACCCTTTCATCTCACTTCCCTTTTTAGCCTCGTTTCTATAAAAGAAAGTCTTTTTTTTTATTTTTTCTTTTTCTCTGACAGGTGAGACAATTTTAGGTTCCCGCCTTGCAATAATCTTTTGGAATAAAAGTCTGTCTTGCCTAAATCCAGATTTTTTTTTTTAATTTGACAATGTGCTTGTGCATCTTGTACATTCTGCATAATTTCTGACAATAAAGTGTGTTGTCGAAATGTTCTGCTTCTGACCAGCAGTAGTACTCTATTGCATGCTGCCCACCCAGACATACGTGTGACCTTTAAAGCCAGAAAAGCTAAATGAGGTGTAAGTGTCACGCTGAGCTAAGGAAGGAGAGAAGGCTAGGGATCCAAGGGACAGGGGTGACATTCACAGGACAATAAGATGAGCAGGTATTTGGTAATTAGACATTTGCCCTGCCATACAGATGGGCCATAAAAAGTTGTTTCTACTGGGAAGCTACATGCAAAAAAATGAAACTAGATCACTGCCTCACTCCAGTCACAAAAATCAACTCGAAGTGGATTAAAGACCTAGACATAAG
>NW_004567112.1:22371303-22387159 GCF_000260355.1 Condylura cristata | reverse complement strand
GGGGAATGGGATCAAAAATGGGGGGGAGGGGAGAGAAATGCACGGGATTATGGTGATGGCACACGGGTGATTTGGTGATGGGAAACCCGCAGGGATTACAATCGAGATGGAAAAAAAATGTACAAAATGATGTAAAAATAAACTTTTGTAATGAGAAAAAAAGTTGTTTCTGATAATCTCATTATTAAGAGGCACACCCTTTATCTAAATTCTCTAGGAAGTTAAAGAAGAAAAAGTTTCTCTTGAGTCACCCTGCAGGACCCCATTACCATTGGCTCAAAATAGCCCCCATGCCAAAGGGGCACGTCTTGGGGAGGCTCACTCTGACCTCCACTCACAGGCACCTCGAAATCTAGGTCTGTGGTCCTACTTCTCCTATTTCCTCTTCTGCCAATACCAATGCCCCCGATTCTGCCCTCTGCCTTCTCTGTTTCTCTGCTCTCTGTCCCCATAATTTTTGCTGATGCCACACACCAGGACTCGGACCACCCATCCCAGCACTGAGCTGAACTGCTTGGTGACAGCCTCAAGGCTGTCAGCACTGGGATGGCCACTGGGGCAGTGAGCACTGCACAAGGGCGAGCTGTGAAGTGGCAGGTGGTAGAGGCACTGCCACAGTCCAGTCATCCCTGCTCTGAGCCAGCATTATGCTCTCAGCACAGTGAAAACGAAGGCATGCATGTCGCTGCTCTGCCCTCAGGAGCCCTACCCTCCAAATGGGAACAGGAAGGATAAGTAAATAAGCGAAATAATTTCAAACTATCAAAAAGACAATGAAAAAACACAGCTGCTTACACCAAGAATCACCAAGAGGGTCTCACATAAGCAAGGTGGTGAGAGCTAGCTGCTCAGGAGCGAGAACATTCCAGCTGAGATTTGAAAAATGAAGAGGAGCCAGCCATCTGAGCGTGGGGGTGGCAGGAGGCCAGTGGGGTCACAACTCCACAGTCTGTCCTCCCTCCCTGGGGCAGGTTGCAGCCCCTGCAGTTACCGCTTCTCCCAGGTGGGGCATACAGGATGCAGGAAAGGCCAAGTCCTGCCTGCCCAGCTCCCAACCAGGCCCTCCCCAACAAGTTCACCCTCCTTCGTCTTTAGTCCCAGTTTCCCCCCAAACCCCCATCTGTTAAGTGAAGCTTGAAATGTCTTCAACACATGAACAACAGTTGAACCCACAAAAAGAGATAAAAGGCTTTAAAAATGCAAATGAGTAACAGGGAATCAACACATTAGTGCGACTGTGTAAAAGAATGAGCTCTTGCTGAACTGATTTGATTAGAAAACTGCACAGCACAGGGATCTTATGGGCAAGAGGAAAGACCAAGGGCACTGGGTGGGGGGGAGGGTGCATCTAGATCAATGTCACCTGCCTCACAGTTATGTCCAGGGCTTTGGCAATGGTTTATCACAGCTCCAAAATCATTTCACGCTGCTCCACGACTCTCACCAGGAGGCTGGCACCAGAAGGGCTATGTTGGGAACCATCTGCCCAAGTTGGAGCACTGCAAGTGGACAGGCTCATGGGGACAGAGAGCAGGGAAATAGAGAAGGCAGAGGGCAGCATCAGGGGCATTGGTACTGGCAGGGGATGAAGCAGGAGAAGTAGGACCACAGACCTAGAGAATGCACAGAACCAGAAAAATTATGTATCTTAGCAACAGAAAGGAAGTGCTTAAAGAAAGGAAATAGCCAATTATGTTAACACAGAGGGACAGTTTCTCAAACTGTGTGTATTTCTAGGAACATGCACATCAGAATCCTTCTGGGCATTGTTAAGAATTCATACTCCAAAGCCTCAGCCACACCTGGTTTGTAATCTCTGGCACAGAGAAGAAGAAAGGTTGCAGGATCAAGTTCAGGAAAATTTTCAGCAAGAAGACATTTAGGCTGGTAGTAAGAACTAGGTAATAAGGATAAGCACCCTCCTTCAGCCTCCACCTACTTCCCCTCAGTCACGGGTCTTGCCTAGGGTGCTACATCGAGTTGTCTCAAACATGCCCATCCTGATATATTTATAATACTGAAAGGCTAAACCCTTTATTGCCCAACAATAAAGGAAGAGGTAACAGAATACCAGGGCATTCATTAGTGCCTTGTGAAGACTGTCAAGGAAAGAAAATATCTATGATACAATGGTGAATGAAAAAATAATCTACAGAAGTATATCTAGATGCATAATAAATAGATGTATATAATTTCCAAATACCTAAGTGCTGTGTGTGTGTGTATAAAAGATAAAGACAATGATTTTTTAAAAAGTACTTTTGGGGAAATGACTAGAATCTTAAAATGGATAGACAGAAGTTCATTAGAGTCAAGGAAATGCCTACTGAACTCGCTGCTACAGAAGGAACACCCATGGTTAGGTGAAGTTAGCTTCCGGCTGAGATGGGCTTTATTCTGGGAGTTGGAAACCATGGGATGGGATGGGGACCAGGAACAGTTTACAGCAATGGAATGGCTCAGAACCAGAGCACTTGGGCTTTCTAGAGCCCGTGAGGCATTGACATATCTATGGCAGAAGGGCATGATTGAGTATAACAGGACATGGCCTTTTCAAACGCAAACTTGGGATCTAAGGCCTGCCAAGTGGATAGATACTCTTGGGAACAGGCCAGCATACTTGACTCTGGGCCCTCCCAGGAAAGGTGAGACAGGCATGAGCATGTTGGGTCATCAATTCCAGATCATTTATGGTTACAGACCTCAGTCCCCTGTCACTTTACTGATAAGGAAAATGAAGGCAAGGAAGTTTAACCACTTGCCCAAAGCCATACAAATGTATAGCTACTAAGGCCAAGGTTAAAAAGAAATCTGTTTTGAATAATATGCTTCCCAGATGAAGGACCCCAAACCCTGGGCTAATGAGCTGAGATGACATAGGCATGAGAGATAACAAAGACTGGTAAGAAATCATTGGCTAGGGAAGCAACATGGAGAACAGAGTGTCTGAGGAAGGACAAAGATGTGTGAATTGGACAGGAAGAGGGAATCTTTGGGGGCTAGCAGCAACCCATAGGGATATGGTTAATTAGGTCCTGGATCAGATTGATGGCTGTGAAACAGAAAGGAAGAAACATGGAGAGAGATGGCATTCCTTGCTCTCACACTACATTTTGCCCCATTCCCTTCTGTCAGCAACTTAGAACTCACTTCCTTTACCTTCAAGACTTATTTGTGGATACAACTCAGAATAAACGTTAACCAGCTTATAAATCCTTTAAATGTTTTTCTTCTAAGCCATGTGTCTTTGCTCTACCTACTGGGAATTAAAAGGAATCAGACCTACAATAAATCATGAGTGTCTCTGGACTTGTGGCTTTCTACAAATGATGTGGTATTTAAATAGGACACTGAGAAACTGGAGGTAAAGCGAGAGTTTCTCTTTCTTTCTGGACCCTCTGATGCTCTCTCATGCCTTCAGTTTCCTTTGCTCCTTATGGAACAGTTGCCAGGATCATTTAGATTGGGACAGGAGGCCATCAGGATTGAGCGGACTCTTGGGAGTCGCCCAGATTGTGCCTTTAGGGTCCCAGGAACACAGAAACCAGGACCAGATCCAGATCTCCTAATGCATTCAGTGAATTCCAACCTTTCTGTCTTCTCCCTTCCTGAAATACTATCAAAACCAAAATTTAAAAGCACATCTTTCAGTTGAAAACTCTACGATCTAGCTTGATATCTACATCCACAGATATATGCACGTTTATATTATATTTAGATAGTTGGCAGGTAGGTGGGAGGGAGGTGATAGTGAGAGAGATGGGCCAATAAAGGTGATAAAGCTATGGGAAATGCATAGACGTTCAAATATTGCGTTAAAGGAATAGAATAGCGTTGTCTAAGCCAAATCACTTTAAGGAGGGGAAAAATAGTTTTTCTCCCTTACGTTCTGTCTGCCATCAGAAGTCGCTGATCTGCACGGGCTTGTCTTCAGACGACTGCCACTCCTCAGGAGCTGCATTATACCGCTCCTGTACTTGTTCCACTTTCTTTTGGGACCAAACCTGCAGAAAGGAAAATGCCTTATCTTATTTATCTTTGCAGTCCGCGTGGTTCTCTGTATTGTTTTTTTGGCACACGGTTTGTTCTGCCTAAGGTTTTGGCACAGACTCTGCTCTTCATAAACATTTTGGAATGACAATGCATAAAAGAACTTGCATCCAATGTTTTTGCGACTTTCCCTTCACCACTTAAAGGAGAAAAGGGAAACAACAAAATGAATGTAGCACATCAACTGGAGGATTTAGCAACCTGAGTTTAAAGAAATTTGGAATCCTGGGGCTCAGATATACAACTCTGAAATCAAAATCACACAGATGAGAATGAACAGTTAATTTGTGGTTTGAAACAAATTATAAATTCAACCATGGCAACTTTGGCTGAATCGTATAAAATATCAAATTGTCATTAAGCCAATTTGCCTTTCTATAATCAATGAATTTTTTGAGGCAAAAAAAAAAATCCCTCAGGATTGTTATTTACTTATAATATTTGTAAGAAAACTGCCTGCTTGCTTTCTTGTAAAAGTGAGAGGAGCAGGGAAGTTTCCTAGACTCTTCAACGATGCTTCAGCTAAAAAGTTAAATGAGCACTAGTGCGAATAATTGAAAACGAGGAGAAAAATTATGCCAAACACTTGGCACCAGCTGCAGCAATTAAGAAGCACCTGCTTTAGCCTCATCCACCATCACGTCCCCACTGCTTCATTTAGGCCAGTTTCTGTTTTTTTTTTTTTTTTAGAATAAACACACCTCACTGCACAAGCACACGAACCTGCTTTTCCCCCTTCTTCCCCCCCCCTCTCTTTTTTCGCTGCCTATTATTAACTGAGGCAAACTGGCAGGAAGATCCAAACAAGGACAGAGCCAGTAAAGACACTCAAATTTCTAAAATCTAGAGTTTTAGAAAATGTTGGGGGCAGATGTAACCATAGCAATCGTCTCTGGTATGAGAATGCTGATGTACACTGCTTGTACTAAGCAGCAGATTACACCATCCAGGGAGACTCTGCAAATAAAGATGTGGGTTAAATTTCTGGAAGCAAGATTTTTATTGGCTAAGTCCTAGAGTTCAGCTATACAACAAAAACAGATTCCTCTGCAGAGATTTAGGCTAAAAACAAAACAAAACAAAACAAAGACACCATCCCGAAGTTCTGCACTGTACTAGCAAAGGGCTAGCATGAGATAGGAAAAGGGTGACATTACCTTGAAAAGTTGAAAGAATTATGCAAATGTGAGGTAGGTATTAATATTAAAATTGTTTACCAAAATCTATCTAATAGAAACTAGATCATAAGCTTATTCATCCAGTAGAAAATGAATTAGCATTTTTCAGAACCCTGAGCTACCATTTCCTTTTTCCCCTTTTATCTCATCTATAAAAGCTGGCTAATGATGCCTCCATCAGAGGCAATGGGAGGTTTAAATGAGACTAAAAGAGATAATGCATGTGAAGCACCTTCTCCCTGCCTTATCTATAAAAGACACTTAATAAATGTGAATTGCATCAGGGGAAAATCAAGCACATTATTCTGAGAATGTTTTGTACTTGCAGTCCACCAATAGATGCTTCACATTAAATTGCACATTTTCAAGAGAGAAAAATGGAAAGGTCACTCTCAACAGTGTATAATCAGCGGAGTCAACTGCTTCTCACGTGGAGAAGACAGACACTAAACAAAGACATTCATCCTTCAATTCTAGGTGTCAATGCAGCACTTCCTTTCCACCCATACTGATTACTACCACTCCTTCTGTTAACATGAAAGCTGCTCTAAACTCCTTCTAACACATCCATACAGTGGCAGAAGAGTCTGAAAATGGAGCAGAACTTCAGGCCACAGACAAGAAGCTCCTTAAGGGCACAGTCCAAGTTCCGGCACTGACAAGAGCAGCTGGCACACACCAAGCCTTCAGTATACATTTTATTGAATCAGTTTAGTACATCGAAGATAGGAAAATGAAGACGAGCTATTAAAGGAAATACATTTTAGTTCATCCATCCAATGGCATATCTTGCTCCCACCTGCTTCTGGTACAAACTAAGGCTGCATTTGCTGTAGTGCCCATACCCAAACCACAGTGATACTGAATTTTCATCTTGGCCAGGAAAGTTCATCCTACTCCCACAGGTGTGCAGGTCTTGGTAAGAGCAAGAGCTCCAGGAGCAGGTACCTCAAAGCGCTTCATCTATAACTGCTGAGGGAAGTTAATATCCCCTGGGATAGGAACACCAGGAAGTGGCATCAGTCCACCAAAGAGTTTCTCTCTCTGCCCTTTATGTTGCTTCAGTTGGAACCAAACTGTGAAGTTCCATTATCTAGAGTGAGTCCATTCAGTTCAGACATTGCTACAGTACCATGACAAACAATCATGGTAGGGATTTCTGGGGAACATTGAGAGATCATCTTTCTCTGGAACTCATGTAACCTGAGAACCTCAACACCCAACGTGTATGTTTTCCTGGTGTCACTGGACCCAGGTGACACAGAACTTCCAGTTTATGCACACACAGAACATACTGATGCTAGAGCAAGTCTATGGGGCCTGCGGGGCTGGATTGGCAGGTCTGGCCACAGCCTCACACTATGCCCACAAGGCTTTTCCTTACTCCCCTCTTTCCTGGAGATCCCAGAGACTCTTTGTTTGAATTCAGTGAGGTAGCATTTGAGCATGACTTCAAGGATTGGAAGAGGAGATGAGCACACTAGGAAAGCAAAGTGTTGCCAAACTCAGAGTAGCAGGAAACCCAGGGTCATCCGCAGCTTTCCATTGACTGGATGCAGGGTCAGAAAATGACTGATATCACAGAAAGATAGGGCCATGGAGGAGTCTAAAATTGGGGGACTGGTTGGCATACAGAGGGGTCATTTTAAAAAATGCAACCTTTCTTTCTTTGGAATATAATCAAGATAGCCTGGGGAGGTATTATTTCTCCTGTTTTTAATTTGAAGCAAGAACTGGCACCCACCTCCTGTACTCGGTGCCATGCAGAGCAGGGGGGCCTAGAGCCCTCCAGCAGCATACTGCAGATAGCTAGTCCTGCAGATTGTGAGGGTAGCATTACCTAGTCTGGCTATTACTCAACACGGACTAATTAGTTCTGTAACAGAACTAGGCCAAAGGTGTTACAGGAGCCCTTGTCAGGGACAAGGAGCATGTGACTGGCTATAATTGACTTAGATCTATCTTGTCATTGCTCTTCCTGGTTATAAGAAACACCTGAGCATAAAAAGAACAACAACAACAAAAAATCAATGCTTAGTGATTCTAGACCCACCTAAGCAGAAGGCACAAGGAGTGCAAAGGCCAGAGTACAGGTTGGGCTTACTGGGGGTACTCATAATTCTATATGGCTAGAACACAGAATAGGGGAATCAAAGCATCACCTGAAGTCCAGGTGACACACTAGTATTACTAGTGTTCTGTGGGACACAAAAGCGAGGCATAGGGAGCAGTGACATAGGTTTAATTTCCTGCTCCCAAGCTTTGCATGTGGTAAAAACCTTTGCAGCCATATCACAGCAGATGTTATTAAACAAAGGAATCTTCAAAACATCTTTGAGAAAGGATGTCATGGTTAACAGAGCAAGGTTTGCAGCAACAATGATGAACTCAATTCTATCATCTAACTTCAAAGAGCAAGCCAGGCCTGTACCTTTGGCGATAAACAAGTCTGTAATTGCAGTATCATGTCCACCCCCATTTCCATTATAGTCTTGAAAATAGTAAAGTCTACACGTTATCTTGCAATTGTAGTAAATATTTAGGTTTAGGGAGTGTTCTCAGAAGTGGCAGTTTCTTCTCTCATTGCAAAATCCAAGAACCTAGGGTTAGGTTCTTGGGGTCTGCCAAGAACTTACCATACTGAGAATTCACCCCAGTTCTACCACATACTTGCTGTGTGCTTTTAGGCACATCTATCTTAAACTTATTTTCACCTGTAAAATGAGGGTAATGATGAATTGCTAAGGATGGCAGAGACTATGAGTTTGCTAAACCTTGTTTCCTTTTCCTCCTGGTCATATACCTAGTAGACACTTCCCAGCCTCCCTTGCAGCTAGGTAGAGTCACACAACTGCATTCTGGTCAACAGAACTTGGGCAGAAATGATGTGTGCCACATCCCAGGCTGTAAGAACTGCTCGTGGGGTCCTCCCCATGTGCATCTCTCCCTCCCCCTCATCCTCCAGCGGGATGCAGAGTCCCATGGAGGACACCAAGGTTCTGGGGCATTGGGGGGTGGGGGGAGGGGGAGAACATGAGTAAGCAATCAGCCTTTACTGTATGAAGTAACTGAGATCTGGAGATTATCATGGCAGTGTGCCTACTCTGACTAACACAGCTATCATTAGGATCAAACAAGATAATTTATTTATAAGCACAGTGTCAGGAACATACTAAATGTCTAGTAAGTAATTGCTGTTTATTATTATGCGCTATCTGCCCTGCTTTTCCCGTCCCATTTTCCCAGTGCTGTTTCCTCCCTCTGGTCCCATGACCAGCATATCTCAGGATGCGCTGCCCTGCTTTGTCTTCAAGCCTGATCACATTAACATGCTACTTCCTTCTGGATCTTCCTTAATAAACAGCATTTCCTTGCAAAAAAAAAAAAAAAAAGTAGAGGGGATGCATCTATTGACATATAATGGTTCTGAAATGAGTCAGAAGCACGAGGCAGTCCAATTGGCATTGTTCCTCACAGCTCCATTTTTGCTTTCTCTGCCTTTCTGTGAAGCCTACAGGACTGAGAGTTAAATTAGTTTGAGAACTGATTCGGATGAGCAGCACAATCTGCTCCACTGGGGAAAACATTTCATAAAAACTGTTCCTGTTGAGTTTTCATGAAACTTCAAAATTTTAATTAGACACTGGAGAACCAGATGGGTGGCAAAAGGAATTTAAGGTAATGAAGAAGCAAATGCTCATGTGCTGAGGTTAAAATCAAGTCATGTTACTAGGTGGCCACTTAGTCACATGACTTGAAAGTTTTAGGGGCTGCCCTGTCATCCCTAATATCTCTTCCAGTGAAAGCCAGCAATGCCTGAAAAATTGCTCATAGAAACCCTTTACAATCACCTGTCACTCACATGATCTCTCTTTATGTTCCCAATTCTCTTGCAAGGTAGGGTTTACTAAGTATGGACCTCAAGTTCCCACAAAATCAAAAGATCTGCCAAGATCACACAGGTAAATGGGGGAGCAAGGATTCTTTGCAGTCCTGGTTTAAGTGTTCTTCCTACTCTCCCACAATTGCCTCTGTCATTATTAAAGTTTCACTTCTTTAAGTTAATTGAATCTGGAAAGTTAACTGATCATTCAAATGAAATTGTACTTAAATCTTAATGTATAAATGGCATTGTTCTGGTTAAAGTGTTTGCACAAGGAAGAGCGGCGAGGATGAGAAAGTTTGGGGAGGTTAGAAGCAAAGCCCAGAAACACAGCATAAAGCCCCCAGGTTAAGACATATGTCCTCTTCCAATCCCAATGACCTTGCAGGAGTGCTGTCACCATACCTTGCACCCTATCAGATCATCTCCCTTCTGAGACAAGGAGACTGAATAACAGAGCCAGATTAAAGGACTCTGTGTGTGAAGGGGGCTGGGAGGAAGGAGTAGAATGAAATGACAAAAACCAGCTTTACATTTCAGGTTTGTGCTGCCTGTGAAGGGAATCAAAATTTTCTGTGGCTAATAGATTATCATACTCCTCAAACATGAGTGCTTTAAAGTTGCTAATAAACAAATAGAGAACATCTAGAAATTTTTAAAAACTCACAATCCCAAAGGGCCACCCATCACCTGAAGGTGTGATCGTTTTATATTAGAACCCTTTGTAATTGTCAAAGAGTGCTTTTTTAAAGAGTCAAGAGCATGATTTGTGTATGTGTATGATTCCATTTATGTGAAATGTTCAGAAAAAGGAATTTTGTTTTACATCATTCTTCATTTTGTGCATTTTTCATCTCAGTTGTAATCCCCATGGGAAGAACATGAATTTTATATAGATACTGAATGAACACATGTTGGAGGTATTTTTCATGTCATTAGGAAAGAATGGTAAAACTGATTCTAAAGAAACAGGAACTGGAATTACGTAGGCATTGGGGAAAGAATGCTGGACAAAGGGGTTGGATTAGACACCAAATTGGTTCCCACAGCCATAGAACCAGGAGGATTATGTTTTCTACCTTTCAGAACTCATTGACATCCTCTGAAATCTGGGAACAGAAGCAAATACTGCAGCTGGGCTGTACTTCAGGATTGTGTTTTTACCGTCACACCAACAGAGAATAACCACTCCACAGGGGTAGGGCTGAGGGCTTAGTGCGGGTCAGGAAAGTAAGCCTCCTGACTACTCTCCCCCTCTCTCTTCAGGCCTGCTTTCTCCTCTCTTCTCGCTCCCTCAGTCATTCTGACAGCTTTAGGAGGAGAGGTCTCATAGGTACCCTGGGTAGTGGGAAACAGAACGGAATAATAGTAACTCACTGCATGCTAAGCCCTTTCTCACATTCTCTCAGTTCCTCTTCATAGCAGTCCTGTGCAGTCAGTAACAGCATTATCTCCATTCTACAGATGAGGAAAACCGAGGCTGAGTAAGTACAGACACCTGACCCAGATCACCCAGTTGTGAAGGGCAAAGCTGGAACTTGAGTTATTAAGGCCGCACTAGACTGCCTCCTCCTGGACTCAGCTGATACAAGGGGGCTCCCAGGTGTCCCCAGAGGACCCCCAGAGTCAGGACTGGGTCCTCCTCTGTCATTTCTGTGCCTTAACTGCTACATAAAAGAAAAACACTGTACAGACATTTTATACAAGCCCTCGAGAATGCCTCATGATTTCAAATAGGTCAAAATTTAAGGAATCACATGATCAACATTTTGGAAACAGACCAGAGGTCAGTTTAAAGCTGAATTATAAGGTCTTGGGGAAGCTTTTTAGCTTCTGGGAGCTTCTATCTCTTCATCTGCAGAGAGAGAGAATGAGGAAGCCTCACTGCAGGGCAGGTAAGGTGATGGGGGATGCACCTGGCTGTAAGATGTCCCCCAGGGAGCAGTTCCTCCATGTACCTTGTTGGGCAGATGGGAGCAGTAGGGGCAGTGCCAAATCTTGGGCCAGGAGCAGGGCTGGTGCAGAAGCTTCCCTGTTACTGATGCTGTCCCTGCCCTGGGCCAGCAGGGCACACGTCCTATGGGCATAACCAATTGCGTCACTCCCTTGCTATTTTCTGGGGTCAAATTCCAGGCTTCTGGGGTCATCATTCCTACTAAAACTCATGGGCGTAATACAGGGCACAAGTCACAGGCAGCAATGGAAAGCTCTCAGTTCTTATAGAATGAAAGGATAAAGTCAAGCAAAACAAAACAGAGCCCTTCTAGACCGATGAGACAAAAGGGAAAAGGCTAAAATCCAGCATCATGAAGTTCTAGTTTCCAAAACATGAACAGTCTAGTTGCAGGTTTTTCCTTTTAGTTTCAGAATCTTACATCAAAAAAGACAAAAAAAAAGCAATTAATGTATCCTTGAAAAGATGTAGTGTCCCTTAAGAAACAAAAACAAAAACCTACTAATAACTATTCTGGGAGTGATTCAAGGACCAAGTTAGAAAAGAGGGGCGAGTAAACCCATTTTCAACTCTGTATTTCAATAAATAAATCCCACTATGGCAACACCTCTCAGAACCACTTCTTTTCCTTAGTGTTATCCCAAATTATCTTTCTGGATCCATTGTTTTCATCTTGCTGTGGCTTAGAATTATGCTTGTTTTATTCCCTGACAACTTTCTTTTTACTTTGTTATTCAAGTCTAGCTAGTAGGCAGGGTAGACTACTATGGACTGGTCTGTATTTTTGGTATTTTGAGCTGAGAAATTCTAGTATATTGCTGGAGAAAATTCTAAGTAGCTGAATCACATTTTATCAAAAAAAATGAGAAAACTGGCTTCTGAAAACTTTTAAACTTTGGTTTATACTTGGCTACATAGATTTTGTTAGCTTCAATGTGTGTATCTATCATACATATGATGAGAAACAGAGACTTTCCAAACCATGCTTTTTACAAGGTACTCTGAGGCGAGAAATCAGGAAGTTACAGAATGGTAACCCTACAAAGGTGAAGAAACTGAGGCCTAAGGAAATGAAATGCCTGTCCAAAACCACAAACCTCTCTATAGTTCTTGTTAGGTATTACCTGTCAGTTTGTTTTGGATTCTGCTGGAAGAGAGTTCAGCTTTCTTGAGTTAATGGATTATTGATTACTATTCACAAAAATGCACAGAGAAGTTTTTTTATATTCCCCACTATGAAAACTTCTTTTATTCTGCCTCAGTGGGAATGCTAAGAGCATTTTTGGGCAGGAACAACTGTGCTGTGTGTGGAAGGCCCAAGAGCCTCAGTGCCACAGCTGCAGCCAGGGTGACCACAGAGGTCCCTCATGCAATTCCAAACACCTAACCTGATAGCCACAGTACCCAGTGGGAATTCCCCGGGGAAAAAGCCAAATGAGGAGCAGTTCTCACCATCCTCCCTACCCCAGGGTCTTCATACTTACTAAACAACCATTGCCTTGTTGTAAAGGTTTCTTGAGCATCTAGGAATAGCCAGGAGTGATACTGACCCATTCACCAGTTTCTGGCACATGGCACAACATGGGGCAGGAAGCAACTAGGCGCAAAGTCTCTGGACTCCCCAGGACACCCAAATAGCTAATAGCTATTTACTTTTCGGTACAAGAACCTGATTGACCTTTTCCTTGCGTCCCAACAGGACCTCTGGTAGGAGCAGCTGGCATGGATAGAATCCTTAGAGATCGTTCTTCCCAAGAGCTTTCTGGAAAAACCAAAGCATACATGTGAAGAGTTATGCTCAAGGTCATGCAATTCATCCATGACAGAACCAGATCTTGGCCCTTTTCTTTCTTCCATGTCCATAAACAAACTTCCCAAGGGCCACAGCTTTTCCTGGTTACACACCCAGACTAGCGCAAAGGCTGAAAACCAACACCACCTCATATGGATTCTGCACTCATACCTGCTCTTGTGTGAATAAGGTGAGATCGCATTTATTCCAGGAGACAGTTATGGAGTGGTAAATCCTATCTTAAGTTAGACTGAGCTCTTACCTTAGGCAAGTTTGCCTAGTCTTTCTGTACCTCTGTTTCTTCAGTTACAAATTGGAAATATTAATAGTTAAACTGTGTATGTTACGGTTGCGTGGTTAAGCTTCAAATTACCAATGACAGTCCTGGCACCGCAAAAGCACATAGTAAGTATTCA
Source organism: Condylura cristata (assembly GCF_000260355.1). Lineage (NCBI taxonomy): Eukaryota > Metazoa > Chordata > Mammalia > Eulipotyphla > Talpidae > Condylura > Condylura cristata. The sequence continues at coordinate 22,373,886 of NW_004567112.1, read as the reverse complement.
TCAGTCATCATCTTCAGTGCTGATTCAATTTCTCCCCAAGCATAGCCAAAGAGCTCTTCCCTGGGGGAAGAAAGAAGGCCTTCCACCCATGGCTGATTTACATTCTACTCAACTTTGAAGACAGTTATGCAAATGTATAAAGTTAGCATACTTAATTTTGGAGATAAAAATTAAGCAAAACAAAGGGGCTTTTTGTTTAAGAGTAAAGAAAAGGATCAGTCCATACCACCCAACTAAGTTTTCTCTTTTACAAGGCCATTTGGGCTATTTCTCCTAGTATATGATCATTTAGTCAAGGGAATAGAAAGATTACATAAAGGGCCCTCCCTGGTGGCACAAAGAGTTAAAGCACAGCACTATGAAGCTCACCGCAAGTGCTTCAGCACGACTTTAATCCCCAGCCAGGGAGGTGACCCACATGGCTCAGCAGACCTCTGCTGACCCACCCACTGCTCCCCTCAGCAATGTACTTCATCAATCTGCCTGTTCTGCTCCTCACTCTGTCTCTGGCGAATCCTCTCACAGCCCCTACACCTCTGACCTATATTCCAGTTTGTATGCATAAATACATAAATCTTAAAAAGAAAGATACATATAAGTCCTACACAACTGTCTTTCACCTGGGTTTCACTCTGGATGGTCTCGGCATCCTGGTAAACTAAATAGGGCTATCCTACTCCCTCCTGCACAGACCAACACTTCTATTGCTGAGGTACCTTGGCTCCCCTACTGTCCCCTGTTCTCTTAGAATCTCATCATTTGCTTTCTCTTGGGTGGGTAGAAGGGTGTAGTGAGCATATCTTTTTATTTTCAGTACTCTCATAGCTTCAACATCTGGAGACATAGGTGGTAAGTATAGGTGCTAGAAATTGTAAATGACTCACCTCTAAGCATATCTTGCATTTGCTAACCCAACAATCCAGAGTCCCTATCTGAAACCACCTCCTGTCAGAGACTCTCACCCAGATGACCTGTCTAAATCATGCCAAAGCAGGAACCAGGTAGTTGGGGAAGCTGCAGTGCCCCAAGCCCTAGTGAAATAATTTCATCTAGCTTATCTTAAACCTCCTTATCATGCCATCCTCACTCCTTCCCAGGGAAAGTGCAAAAAACACTCTTGTCCACATTTTCCTTTCATGTCTGCCTCTGATGACCCTAATGCTTCCTCAAGTGGTACCCCTTGTGTGGCATGCCATTCCTCCTTTTTTATATGCCAGGAAACTGCCAGTAAAACTTTTTCCTTCATGACAGCCATTTCTATGTCTACAAGTCTTATTATTGCTAATTAAAACATAACCTGGGGGCCGTTACAACAAAGGGAAATAAAAAAGGAGAAAGAGGCAAAGATAAGAGCCAGCAGGGGAGAAAAAGTAAAATTCAATTCAGGACACATGAGTAAGACAAGAATCCTCATGCTTGTAAAAGCAGAGTTAGTGAAAGACTTTCATAGACATGATGGTGTCCTGGCTTTGGAAAGGTCTACAAGGTCAGCATCATTAACTTCACTTACACAAAGAGGTTGAGACCCAGACAGTTTTCATTGATTTGGCCAATATCACACAGTCAGTAGATGGCCATGCAAGGATTTGAACTCAGATCTATCAGATTCTAAAATTCTGGGACTGTTCTCCTCTTGCCCTGGAATAGGCAGAAAGAAAATAAGAATAAAGACTGGCTTTTCTATGATTCTATAATTAGGGAATTCATTTAATTTTCTTCCATTCATGGGCTTTACAGAGTTCTCTAAGACAGAGACTTTGTCTTGTGCATTCTCCAATGTCTTTTCTGTTCACAGAGTATTCAATGTATGTGCAATAAGTACTCGTAAGTACACACTGGACTAAAAAAATGAATAAGGAGCAACAATGGATGCACTGGAAGGGACAGGTAAGCAATTTCAAGTCTCCTAGGAACCCAGAATCTCCTTTTCCTGTCCTTGGCTCTGTTAGGTCAATGTAGCATTGGTATATCGAACTGATAAAGAAAAATTGGAGATGTTCCCACAGAAGTCACTGGAGTATCTGTCAGTACAATTTTAAAAGAAATGGTCAAAAAAAAAAAAAAAAAAGCCTGTCTGTATGGTTTATGGTTTTGAAGAGATAAAGCCCAAAAAAGCTGTTCTGGGATGACTTGCATCTGGTCTTGTTTTTTCTTAAGCTACTCTGACTTCCAGAACTGAGAGGTTTGGTTTCCGTTTCTCAGAATGCCCAAATGTGTAACGACTTCTCATTACAGATTTCTGGATCTAACATATATTTTCCCACTGATTTCTATATACTAAATTTAGAAATGCATTCATGTGGTAAGATATGAATTTCTATCAATGGTCTTGCATTTGCTAACCCAACAATCCAGAGTCCCTATCTGAAACCACCTCCTGTCAGAGACTCTCACCCAGATGACCTGGCTAAATCATGCCAAAGCAGGAACCAGGTAGTTGGGGAAGCTGCAGTGCCCCAAGCCCTAGTGAAATAATTTCATCTAGCTTTATGAAAACTTCTTTTATTCTGCCTCAGTGGGAATGCTAAGAGCATTTTTGGGCAGGAACAACTGTGCTGTGTGTGGAAGGCCCAAGAGCCTCAG
>NW_004567112.1:22298707-22368933 GCF_000260355.1 Condylura cristata | reverse complement strand
AAAAAAAAAAAAAAGATTGATTGATTGATTTATACAGAATTGGGGTACAAGCCAGAGGTGCAGGGGCAGTCAGAGGCTTCACCAGAGACAGAGTGGGGAGCAGAACAGGCAGATCAACAAACTAAACTGCTGAGACAAGCAGCGGGTGGGTCAGGAGAGGTCTGCCGCGCCATGTGGGTCACCTCTGTGGCCAGTGATTGAACTCGCACTGAAGTGGCAGCGGCCAGCTTGCAGTACTGTGTTCTAACCCGTTGTGCCACCAGGGAGGGCCCCCATTTCTATTTCTTTGATAATAGTAATATCTGGCCCATAGAATTGTTATGAGGATTACATAATGTACACAATGTGCTTAGGACAGCAGTTGGCACATGACATATGTAAGTGTCAGCTTTCATTATTATTACCTTCTCAACTTCCCTCTTGGACAAAGCTCTATTCTCTTGGACCATAAGAGTTGGAAATCCCCTAATTCTATCAGCAGGACTCAAGAGCTTAGTTGTCTTTTAAGAAATTACCCACATATTTTTGCCTAAATTATTCTCTGATCATTTCTCTTTAAAATCATGAGCTGAGTTTGGGAGGACGGGCTGGGGCAGAAGGAATGATACCAGCTAACAAAACCTGATGCCTGCCCCACAGAGAGTGTCCCTTGGTTTTGTCCACCCAGTGTCTAACCTTTCTGCTTCTCTGCGGTAGCACCAAAGTTTCCTTTGGGAAACTGCTTCTCTCCCATCTCATGTACTCCATAGGACCACCAGTCAAGATGGTCCTATCAGTAACTGACCCACGTTTGGTCCATGATACTTTCCTTGGGAAGGAATATGGGGGATATAAGAACTGGCTCGAGTGGATTCACCTGAGGAGATGACTATTAGCCCCTGAATCTAAACCTCACAGGTTTCTCCATTTCTGAAGCCTGTTTGGACATCCTCCATGGATTCTGCAAGTCACTCTGTCACCATGGCAATAAGATTTTTTATGTTTACACTGACAGAGTCCATGTCTATTACTTTCTCCCAAGGAGTTCTAAGTGATGAACTATTCCTAGCTGGCTTTAAGATCTGGCCTTATGCTCACTGTCCTCAAACCCCTTTTCACCTAATTCTGATAAAGTTATGAAAGAGTTACCAAAAGTTGAATTTCTGTGACCTGCATTTAATGTGCATCATTACCAATCTTAATCAATCACTAATCCTTTATCAGTGTAGCAAATAAGGCACAGAGGTTTTAGCAACTTGTCCTGGGTCACACAGCGGGTAAATAATAGAGCTGATACCCCAACAGGTCTAGCTGCAATCTACATGTGTAAAGGAAACTTATTAAAACTGAATGCTACATTGCCTTTTTTTTTCTTCTCTTTTTTGATCATAAGCCAACTATAAGCACAACATATTACATCATAACTCTGCAGAGATACACATACTCTCACATACATATCCAAAGAAAGGAAACAAAGGCTTCGTGAAGCATTAGTTGCTCTTATAGCAACAATATGGTTCAATTTCAAATCGAAAGTTATTTCAGTCTTTAAAATTCAGTTGATACCCACTAAATTGGTTGTGTGACCCACTGGCACATCTGAGTCACAGTTGCAAAAACCCTGCTCTAGAGCGAAAGCTGCTTCAACTGACACCAGTTTGCATGTCTGAGTGTTTGTAAAAGGAGGCAGGGCCAAGCTGGCTCTTTTAAGGCTCAGAATAACAATTTGTTTACTTGCACAATGTGTGTTTCCTAGGCCACGCCAGCCTGAGGGGAAAATTGGGATCAGAACCCAGGCACAGGCTGTTCCTCTCTGCCTCTGCTTTCATCAGCTTTTCCAGAGTTACAAGCTTCTCCACAAAGACCCCTTCCAGTTTCTGGGGATGCCCGAGGAACATTTTGCACGTGCTCCCAAATGCCCAGCAGAAGCCTTCATTTGCCTTCTCTTCTGCTCCATCTCCCTGCTGGGATCATTTGCTCATTTGCCAGCTCCTCTGATGTCTGAGACTTATCACTGCTGCCACCCAGGCTGTGCTGCTCCCGGTGGCCAATCCATTGAGCTTGGGGGTGTCTAAGCCTTGAGCCTGGGTGGGGAAACTGTTGGTCTCACTTCTCTGCAGCAGCCCTGGGTGCCACAGCACTGTGTGGGGAGATCCCCGCAGATCCACATGCCGGGCAGCGGTGCCCACCCACCTGGGGAGAACCAAATTCAGCTTCTCCTACCCCTTTCCCCACATTCCAGAGCAGCGGCTGGGGAAATGAGCTGCATCCCACTTTCTTTTTCTCCAGCTCTAGAACTTATCCTTAGACAGAGCTGGGGTGCTCCTACTCCTCCCTAAACTGGTGATTTCTTCCTTCCCCAGGAGACTTTTTGGTTCCTTCATGTGAATAGATTCTTGGCAAGGTCACAATCTGTCATCCTGCCCAGAAGTGCCTGCTTCCTAGAATGAACATAGACTTAGTGGCATCCATTTTCATTTGAGGGCTTTGCTTCCCAGGTAACAGGAGTCACATGTTCACAATTCAGGTTGCATTAAAAAATGATGAGGATGAGGATGACAACAATTTTCCCCAAGTTAAAAGACCCCAAAGGAAGCACATTAGAGACACTGTTGTATCTAATTCTCTCAATAATTCTGTGTGATGCGTACTATTGTCATGGCCATTTTACAAAGGAGAAAACCATGACTTAGAAAGGTTAGCAGCAATCCCATGGTCACAAGGCTGGCGGAGCGCAGAGCCAGCCCTGGACCCTGCTCAGCTACTCCACAGCTGAGCCTGGGCGTTGAGCCTGCTTTACCCAGGCCTCCCAGCCTCCCTGGGCCTCCTTCCAACTCTGCCTTCATCCTTTCTAGGCCCCTGTTAAGGGCCCACGCCATAACCCACAGGTGGATTGCCAAACCTTATTTAAGAGCCCCTCCTTAGTGGAAGCCCCTAAGCCTCCATCCTCCCCATTCCTACATCCTCTCTGTGTGCCTCCAGGGCTTGTCAGAGTAAGAGTTGCTGGGAAGGGATAGGAAGCTTCCTCAGCAATGGAACCTCCTTCCCAAACCCAGCAAGACTCCAATATAATAACGTGCCCAGCTCCCCCAGGCCCCTCCTCAGTTTTGGAACTCAGAGCTGTTTCTCCTCCCTAAAAGGCAATCTGCATTACAAGGTTCAAATTTCATCTGATCTTAGTGGGTGTTTTATTGAATAGGGAATTCAAGTCAAGACTTTAAATGCCATAGAAAAAGAAAAAGTCACTGTTTTTTCAGAATGCTCATTGTAATTTGTACTTAGAGCTCCCCCCCAGAATGGTCCTCTTTCTACTTGAACTGACCAATTGAACTGCCAACAAGGACAGCTGCAAAGTGAATGGTTATGGCCATGGTTTCTTTCCTTCATTCATTTGCCCTCCCAGCCTCATCACGTCAGAGAGGGAAGCCAGCTCACCCTTCCTCTGACTGTCTAACTGGGCTGAGGGAGTAATCTGGTTGACTGATACATCTAAAAGTAAAGTGTTGGGAATAAAGGACTTGCTTGACTATGCTGATTAGTTTAACCAAGTATCCGCCAGAGGCTCACCCCCTGCAGCCTAGCGGCTCAGCCATTGACCATCCCTGTGACCCTCAGTACCTCAGTTTCCCATCTGCAGCATGCAAAGATTGGATCCAGGACCTCTGAGGTACCTGAAGGCTCTCGGGGCCTCTAGATTATAGTGAAGCACAGCATTTAGATCAGATAATTTAGGGGGTAGATTGAATAAAAATGATCCTCTGTTACATTTTCACCACACAATTAATTTATGGAACATGTTTCCACCATGCACTTGAAGCAAAATTCAATTTCTAAAAATCTGACTTGCAGCCAACTTTTAAGTGACAGTTTTACTGTTTAAAGTGGGGCTCACCCATAGGTCATGATTTCTGCAATGCTATCATATACTCCATAGAGCTTGACAGTGAAGAATTAACGGAATCCATTCTAAAATCATTACCTCTCTTAAACTGAGTGGTTTCTTCTTCTTTTTTTCCTATAAAAAACAATGTACCTTAGCCCTTAAAGATGGTTTAATAATAAGAATCTAGTGATCCTTTCAAAACACATGACTGATTCCATCAACCCCTGCCCGTCTTCCAGATAGAATCTTGGCCAGGCCGCCGCTCATGCTGCTGGCTCCCGTGGGCTGCTCTCAGCCCTCCTGGGCCTCGGGCAGCCGCTCTATCACACCTGCCTCTGGGGACTGTCCCCTGTCCCCCTTGATGAGGTCACATCCCTTTATTCAAACTGTGAAGAGCCATTGAAGTTTCTTTGGAGGAGCACGCACAGCCCATGAACAGCCTCGAGGTTCCGATAGCCCTTGTGGGCTAAGGGTAGCTCATTGCCTGTTCCAGGCAGCAGATTCACAGTGGGCTCTCTACCTTCATTCACGGAGCTTAGAGTCTTCTGGGGAGACACACTGATTGAGTTGAAGAAACAGAGCACCACTGCCTCCCCTCACAGAGCTTACAAGATGGAGAGGAAGAAAGTCGCTGTCTCAGACGGCCATGAAAGATGTGCTATGCAATAATCACATCTGTCCAATCCTTCTACTACTTTCATTCAAAGAAACAGAGAGAAAGAAAGGGCCAGGGAACAATTTCCCCAGGCCAGCTGCGCCAGCTTGAGGGAAGCTGCTATCAGCGCAGTTAGAGGCTCTGGGCTCTGTTTTCCTCCTCTGGCTCCTCTCACCTTTCTGGGCTGTACAGTCCTGCCCCAATGCCAGAGTCCCCCCGCCCTTTTTTTTCTTCTTTAAATAAATACCTTTCTTCAAAGGTACGTCATCTTTCTTATCCAATATAACAATAACAAAGGCTACCATTTTGACTTAATGTTCACAATATATATAGAACATCTGCATTGTCATCCACTTTACAGATAGGGGAATAAATGCAGAGATAACATCAGCTAGTTCATGTGCAGAACTGGAAACCTCAAAGCCAAGCCTCGCTTCTCCCCACCCTGTCACAGCCTCTTGGGCTAACCCAGCCTTTCCAAAGCCCAGGGAAATCAAAGCTGGCTGCCTCCTGCTGGCTGGAGTTCCTTTCAGGCTTCTGGTGCTACTGCTAGAGGAGGGAGACTACAGAATCACCGGGAGGTTACACGGAGCCACCCTACTAAGCTTGTTTCCCTCCCTCAGTATGGAAGGAAGAGGTGATTTGCATTTGGTGCGATGGGGGTGGGGGGCGTCCATGAAAATCAATAATTTCTGACAGTTGATAAGTACCAGAAAAGTCTTCACTCACATTCCTTTCCTGAAAGTCACCTTCTGCATGTGTTCTTATTTGTCTTTCAACGACGGGTGTCAGTCAGGTAGACTCAGCAAGAAATACCAAGCAAGGTTTTAGCCAAATGCTGTGGAGGGAGAGAGTTTCATTTAACTTCATTTTTTTTTCCAGCCAGGGCTGGCTCCAATGCTAGTTTTTCTTACTAGGTTGTTTGCCACACGAAAAGCAAATTCCCAGAGGTTTCTGAGATTGCCGAGATCCAGTGCAAGATGACTGCTCCCACCCACCGCCCACCCACCCACTAATAAGACATAATGCCGTCCTATTTTTGGTAACAATTAAAGGGCCTCCCGGTGCAAGCAGAAGCTGTTTATTTTCTGTTACATCCCTTCACTTTGCCTTCGAAGGCTGGTCTGTGCTCAGTGTTTTCGTGGTGATGCAAGTCGGCAGCAGTTGGATCCCTCCCATCTCACAGCACCTCACAGGTCTCTTCCCCGAGCAGTGCATTGCTGGAGCGAGGAGCAGCTCACGAATCAGCTGCAGGTCCCTGTTTTGAAAAGCAGAGAGACAGAGGCAAAGGGAAAAGGCGGACTCCTGTGTGACCTGGTCTTAGAGCAAGACAATCACCATCTGAATTCCAGAAGCCCTGTTCATGTTTGGGGATATTTTTTCGACTGCATGGAATCAGAGAGAAGCCAAAGGATGGGAAATGCCTGCATCCCCCTGAAAAGAATTGCTTATTGCCTATGTCTCTTATCTGCGCTTTTGCTGACTGAGGGGAAGAAGCCAGCGAAGCCAAAATGCCCTGCCGTGTGTACTTGTACCAAAGATAATGCTTTATGTGAGAATGCCAGATCTATTCCACGCACCGTTCCTCCTGATGTTATCTCATTGTAAGGCCCGTAAGCATTTTGATATCTAATTTCTGATTTAAAATTCCAGCCGATGTAATTGGGGCTTTGCATGTCTTGGTAGAAGGGCATGGAGAGGGAGATTCCTCTTGCACGTTTGGCCATCTGACAGTACTAACATTCTGTTGCATTTAGAAATTTTGATTTTTATTAGCTGCTCCAGAACATGCTTAGATACTCCTCAATCCTGAACATTATTATGAGAAACCTGTAGCCGATTCATCTCTCCCACTTCATCTGGGAAGGGACAGTATCTTACTTCATAAAATAGTGTCAAAATAATCACTGTTATGCTAAACCGGATTAACATAAGGTTTGTTCTGTGTGTGTGTGTGTGTGTCTCTTTGTGTGTGTGTGTTTGTTTTTTGTTTTCTTTCAGATCCTTTGTGAGATCTGGCTTTACTGAAATCTCAGAAGGGAGTTTTTTATTCACACCATCGCTGCAGCTCTTGTGAGAAATATTTATATCATGACTATTTTTAATATAGCATATATTTGGATAAGCCCTCTAGTAAAATGATTTCAATATTAATTTTGTCAAACGTGATTGTATTTCTGGAAAGAAAAGGAGTCTCAGTCACAGGAGAGGGAGGTGGGATTATCTGCCACTTGACACCACAGTACAGGACTAGGCTTGTGTTGGTAAATTTGCTGACCTGTGATGCTGTCTACTTTCACAGCTATTTTTGAAGTTGTCGCCACAGTAATCACAATTCCATTCCTCTACTTTACTTTCATTTTTGACTTGAGAACTTTGGATATTTTGCCCTGGAGTTTTTCAAATTAGAGCCCAGTGTACCATCTGCCCACAAGATGTGGTCTCACGGGAGTCTGAGGTGGGCTTCTCCTCTGCACGATTTACCAAATGAGAGGAAGAAACCTAGGCTCTTTCTAGGCAGTTTCTTAAAATATTAATTCTATAGGGACTGCCTTCTAAGCTCATCTAATTTATAACTAGTCCTCTTAGAAAAAGGAAAAGAAAATATAGGATAGTGCAAGGGATTAGTTCTTGCTGTGTGTTTTGAGTTGGCCACGAGGGAATCACACATTCAAGCTATGTCTGAAAATAGTCAAAAAATAATATTTGACTAAGAAATCAGATCGCTCCACAGGCATAATGTAACATGCATAATTTGATCTGACATGTAATGTTTGGCAATTGGAGTGCGAGTTCTTAGAGCAGGACCACATGGGGGTCCAGAGGTCCCTGGTCCTCAGGAGTCAGGCGACAGCCTGGGGCTATAGTTATATGATTTCAGGAGGGAATTAGCCAGAGTTCCGTGAACAGACTTTTGGTTATCTTAACAGTGATTCAGGACCCAAGGTTTTTGCTTGTTAGTGTTTTGTTTTTATGTTTTTTTGCCTCATTGGCTGTTTGGGCTGTTTAAGGTTATATGTGCAGAGACACGTAGCATGGATTTGAAATTGGAGAGATCTGTGTGTAAATCTCACATCCCCCACTCACTAGAAACTATACATATCATCTTGTGCATCTTGAGCCTCAGTCTCTCCATCTGTAAAATGGAGGTAAGAACACATGCTTTGAAGGGTTGATGTCAGAAATAAGTAAGATGTAAGTAAATAAAAAAAATGCTTGGCAAATGGTTACACATTTTGTAAATGGCAGAGTTAATTTTTATATAAAGAACTAAAAATCATTTAATCTATTGCTTTGTCTATATGATTTGACTATTTCATTGAATTCACAATCCTGGTCAGGTATTTGACATTATGTAACAATGTTGGCTAATGTCCTTCCACTAGCTAGTGTGTGGGGGGGTGGGGGTTGGGGGGTAGGGAGACCGAACAATTGAATAGCATGTTCCTAAAGGAATTATCTGTTTGATTGGTATGATCACATCAAACTGGTGTTAGTACATCTAACAAATCCCAAAAAGATCAAATCTTTAGCACAGAAAGGAACATCTCTAATGTTGGAAGCCTTTCATAGAGATAGTAATTTTTTATACCTGAGAAAGTGATAAATTGTGCTTATGTTGTTCATTTGTTGAATACATGAGTGGCTCATTTTAAAAGCAAGCTTTGATGAGCTATGGCACCTCTATCCCTCTAGGGCAGTTAAAAGATCAGTATGAATAGTCAAGCAGTGTCAGTCAGCCACACTGACTCTAGATGGACATGAGCTGTGACAGAAAGTCTAGATAGAGCAACCTAATCGGTTAGCAGATCCCCGCTTTGTTTTTGCTGGGTGACTTGCACAGATGCTGGACAGTGTTATAGAAATAGTTGCCGGCTGCTGCAGGGTAATGTGATTACATGTATTTAGAATCACAGAGGGAAGCCAGGAACTGGTTTTTAAATAGCCCACATGGAGTGTGTGCCATGCCCCTGTGTCCCATGCTCCAAGTTCCTATGGAACATTCCAGCCCTTATTTCTAAAAGCGGTTCAGGTTTCAGAAATAACAAAAGAGCGAGTAATTCTTGCCCTGCATGTCCTTAGTTAACTCATATTGCTAACCTCACGGCAGCTCTGTGTCAGGACTGATCTTATGAAAGTTGTCAAGAGACAAAGTTTATTTCTAACCTCCAGGACCCTATTTCCTAAAGACTCTCCTTCCCAGACAGTGTTATAGAAATAGTTACCAGCTGTACATTCTCTGCTGCCTCTTATCCTCAGTAAAGAGAAAAAGTAAACTCATTTTCACTGACAAGGAAATAAATAATAAGGTTCTGAGTATGAACTGCCCATAATCCTAACAGTGGTGGGAAAGGATGGCTCACAGACACAAAAAAGAGGGCCAGCCAGTGTCCTGAGAACCTCACGTGGGGTGCCGAACCCAAAATGGAAAATGGGGACCAAGGGCCCTACATTTGTATTTGATTTGACCAGGCCTGAGTCACACCAGTCATTGCAAGGGTATACAGTGAATTCAAATGGCGTTTATGACCGTTGATTACCAAATTGAACTGTCATATCCTGTTAAGAAATAAACTTCAAAATCAGTTCAGCTGAGTGACATACAAAGACAGTGGTTTATTGCTCTGCTGTTAAAAAAGGAAAAATTCTCTTTCCCATGATCCACCCTGAAGATCTGATAATTTCATTATGGCCCCAAATGTTTTCTCAGACCTGCAGAAGGCACGATGGGAAGTACTCTTTGAAATGTCAGCCTAGGGTGCTGAGGGAAACAGACGTCACTTCTCCTTAAGTTACACACAGTGTTTTGGGGGAAAGATCCTGGTAGGCTGTGGCTGGCAGTTTGTGTTGGAGAACAAGGAAAATAAAAGCCCACACTCTGTAGAGAGGAAAGAAAAATAAAATTTCCTAATAAAACTAATCAGATTAGTTGTACAAAACATATACTTTTTAAAATACTCCATTTATGGTTTTAAACAACAGAAAAACCTTCCCCATGCCGATGTAATTTCATTCATTTTTTCTATAGGGCCCATTATAAAATATTACCAGTGAGAATAATTATTCATTCTAGCTTCCTTTTTGTCACAGGGAGTGGTGCTTAGAATGAATGCAATTTGCAGAAATGTGTTTTCACACATTCCAGCCCTGTTCTTTCAACTACAGACTGAAATTTCCAATGGTACCAGCTCATTATAGAAATAAATTCAAATTTAAGAGTACAAAATGCATCCAGGTTCCAATTCTCTCATAACATTTTTGTTTGTTTGTTTGTTATAGTAGGTACTGTGCCTTGATCTCTTATAAAATTTTTAATAAACGAACTCTTCCAATTCTTAAGATAGTTCTACTTAAGGAATAAATTCCAGGTTTGACTTTAGTATCATGATTTAAAAAAATAATCTCTATATGAATTCAGTGCAAGCAGAGAACTATTTATTCCAATGATAGTTGGTATTTTTGAAGCAATGAAATTGATCTGCCTGGGGAGAAAATATTTTTTTCTTTTACTTACCCATAGTCAATATAGAAGTGGGTAGGGTCCTTAAGAAATTAAAAAAACTAAAAACAAAAATTAATTTTTAAAATAAAGCAAACAGTATGAGCAAGATAAATATCTTTACTATCTTTATTAAGGTTTTATCATTTAGCCTTTCCAAATATCACTTGTCTAGGAAAAGAATATCTGTAGCTAATCTTGCCTTCACAGTGACAGGCCTCTTTCCTCACATTACACATGTAAGAAAGATTTAACAGTCTTCACTAAGTGTTCAAACCAGACCTGTCAGGTAAGAGAGCTTAAAGGAATTATGAATGGGTCATGGATGAACATGTTTAGATTTGCACTCAGCCAATACCTCCACAGTGGACAGAAAAATTACAAAACTTCATTCACTGAGACTTTTATCTGCAATTTGCCCAATTTGCCCTTACTCTAATTTTTTTTTAAGATTTATTTATTTATGCATACAAAACTGAGGTACAAGCCAGAGGTGCAGGGGCAGTGATAGGATTCATCAGAGACAGAGTGGGGAGCAGAAGAGGCAGATCGACGAGGTACACTGCTGAGGGGAGCAGCGGGCTGGTCAGGAGAGGTCTGCTGTGCCATGCGAGTCACCTCTGGGGCCAGGGATCGAACTTGCACCAAGGTGGCTGCCACCAGCTTGTAGTGCTGTGTCCTTACCCATTGCCATCAGGGAGGACCCCCATACTCTATTAAGTTTTAATTAATTCTTATAATTACGTAAACTAACTTTGTACAACAACTGATTTTTTTCTGAAAGTCTATGTTATCTTCTCAGTTATTTAGGAAAGAATCTGCCCCTTCCTCCTCACTGTCCAGTTGCAACTGGAAAAGGTCTTTCACAAGCAGCATGAGAACCTGCCACCTCTTCATTCCAGGGTGCTGGCCCTCACAGATCCCATATTTATTTCTTCCCAGGTTGCTGCAGGAGCTTCTGTACTGGTCTCCCTGCTTCAGCACCCATCCTACCTGCTGGCACTAGGTCACCTTCCTGAAACACAGATCTGTTAATGTTACCTTCCTACTGGGAAGCTTTTAGTGGGTCCCTAGAAACAAAGATTCTGAATATCTAGATGTATTCTATATCTGTTAATACAGAATAGAGTATTTGTCCAGGGCCATCTCTCACAATATACCACACACACACACACACACACGCTCAACCAAACTCCAACCAGACAGTAATGCCTCCTTCCCTAACCTCAGTTTTCTCAAGTTCTATAGACTATACTGGTTTCTCTAATTCTGTCATTTATTAGAGCTTTTGTGCTGGTTTCTATCACATGTCCCTGTGGCGAATTATGAATAGATAATGCTACAGACTCTCATTTTACTCTCAGTAAGATAGCTTGGGTCATGCTCACATTCTTTCTTATGCTTGCTATGCCTTACCAGATTTCACAAGAACTAAGAGTATAGAGGTCTGGAAAGTAGAATAAATTAAATGAAGACATACCCATTGTTGGTGTTATGATGTCAAACACTGGAAATTTCCAGTGTACCAAAACTTAAAAGGCCAAGCTTCCAGAACCTTTCCTTAGACCCAACGATTTTTTTTTTTCCATTTTTACTTCCTCTGGGCCTTTGACACATAAAAAGTCATATTTAGCCTCCTAAATTCTTCACTGGATTATGGATACTGATTCACCTCTTTTCTCTAGAGGGTTAAAATGTAGGGGTAAGATTACCCCTTTATTCAGTCTGGCAGGACTTCCAAAGGGAATGTTAACTAGCATTTTTAAGATTAAAAAATTCATTCACACAAAGATAATTTTCTTTCTGATTTATTTGTGTTTTTTTTTTTAGCTAAAACAAGTGTTAACTTATTAAATAGCTGTAACAGTAACAGTATGAAAGCTAAAGCCTCCCATTGCAGCAGCCATGTCTGGGGATCCTACAGTGCAGCAGGCACAGCGCTGGGTTTTGTGAGGGACACAAAATGAGTGACATCTCTCCCTCCCCACCCAGATATGGCAGCTCTACGCTGGTGGTGGTCCCTAAAAAGGTAAATTATATCTGGCCTGTATTTGAATGTATTGTAAGGTAGTCTTGAAACATTTTCTCATTTTGTTCAAAATGGTACTGGGTTAACGGGTGATGGTGATACTTGCCAGTTATCGATCACTTGACTGATAATAGGGCTATAAATAATTGCAGAGGCTTTCCAATGACAGCAGTGATATCGAAATGGTGAACCCCAGAGTCAGCTGGCAATGTGACAAGTAGCAAAGAACATGGGTTTGTGGTCAAATAAACATGGGTTCAAATCCTGACTCTGTTGCTTACTATCACTAGTTCTGTGATTTGGGGCAAGCGTAGTCAAGCCACATTCTCAGCCTCTATAAAATGGGAAATGAGCGGTTTACACAGGATTACAGTAAGGATTAGGTGAAACAATACACATAAAGTGCTTGGCCCAGTTCCTCCAACTCAACAAACATTAGTTTTTATTATAGTTTTGTTAATCTGTATAGTTTTGAATGACTGTAACATCAGATTAGCATCTGATTGTATAGGATAGGTTTTCCTATGATCCTGGTTTTAAAATGTTGTTTTCTGTATATATCAAAACTTGCTAAGAAGTCTGTCCTTCAAATACTTTCACATGAATTATTTACCTTTCTGGAGTTGAGAAGGTAGGGGGAAGAGAAGCATAACCTTTTCATTTCTTATACATGAAAAAAATAACTGGCACTAAATTTTATAAAATATGTCAAATTTTCATTAAAATAAGTAATATTGAGGAGAAATAAAAGTATAAAGTCTAGAAGTGCTATAAAATTTAAGTCATCAGTTTAAAATAAGATGTTATAATTTTAAGATATTTTATGTAACTGCAGGGGAAAAACCTTGTAGTAATTATACAAAAAGACACAATAAAGAAGTCAAATCATAAAACTATTGAAAGACATCAAAATACATACATAAAAAGAGAGCATGATAAAAAGCAAAGTAGATCCGCAAAACAATGAGAAAACATTTTAAAAAACTACATAACAAAATACATCATCATTACCTATACATCATTATTTTAAATATAAATGGATTAAATTTTCAATTAAAATAATTAACCACTGGCCTGTTTCCACATAAGTGGAACTTTGGAAGAGTGGAAAGAGGCCTGAACTATAAGTCAGAAAACACTAATTTGAAATCTACTTAGTCACTAATGAATTGTGACTTTGGGTTGGTCACAAAATACTCTTAAACCTCAGATCTTATACAAGAAGCAGATTTAATTATGATTATCAACTCAAATGTGAGTGGGGCTTGAGTGTGAGAAGGGAAATGAAGGAAACAGTTGGGTATAATAAAACAGTGAATGATAGTGGAGTAACTAGAAAAGACATGTCTTAATTAAAAAATCACATCTTCAAAAGAAAGAAATCTTCAACCCCAACTGATTATTACTGATGAGAATGTGAGGTGTGAACAAAATTAGGGCCATATTTTCTTAATTTTCAGGGGAAGGTAGAAACCTGGAAGCAGATTTATTTTAAGCAGGATAAAAACCAAAGTTAGCATTCTAAGAACTTTACATTCAATTAACTAAGATATCATCCTAGTTGAAAATTCTTTTACTGTATTCTATTTCTATAGATCTAAATTAATCTAATATAGAAATAGTCTTATTGAGGATATGAGCAAAATCTCTTTTGTCTAATAAACCTGCAAAATAAATTAGAAATTGCTATAATCTCATAGTATCAAATTGATATTTATTATAAAGCTACTACTGAAATAATGATTGTCCCAAGTAGGCCCACTGGGTCTTTAGCAGGACCTCCCTCATGTGATTAATGATAAAACAATCATTTGGTATCTTTCTCATGGGGCAAATATTGGAAAGAATGGTTGGACCAATTTACATGGCAAGATGGCAGGTGTCTGCCTGTGCAAAATGAGCTTTAAAACCAATGAACGTTTTAAAAAATGACAGACTAGAATGTGCATAGATATAAAGAATTCTTGACTTCCAGAGAATGCTTCATAGCATTAAGATTCTTCCTAACTGCGCTTTCCTAGTTTAACATTTCTAGATCCTTCTTTGAGAATTGTCTTCATTAGCAGTTCACAGTGATGCAATATTTTGTTAGGAAATATTCATAACTTTTGTATTGCAGGATGCTAGGCACTTTATGCATTTAATTTTTTACTTCATTATCACAAAAAAATGGTGATTCTACTTATTATGAGATGTGCACAATTACCTCCATTTTACAGATGAAGCACTGAGTCCTAGGAGAGTTGTGTCACCCACTCAGTGTCACACCTTTCATAAGTCAAGTTACTGGAGGTTAAGCCCACATTCTCACTTTTAACCACTTCTGTCCGCTTCCATTTGTACATGAATTACGGAGCTTGACTTTACATTGTTTTGTTCCCAAAATCAAATCCCCCTCTCAAGGGGTCAACCTTTGCCATTAATAAGGGTATTCAGGGGAATGTGTCCTGATTCCTGGGGACAATTACTGAAAAGGGCTTTCAAAAGCTCTTTGAAAGAGTGGCAGCATTGCTGGCAAGAACTTCTAGTTTCCCTGAGTCCATTCATATTTGTATGTGTGCACTGGGGGTGGGGGTATATTGCGGGGGGGGGGGTGAGTGAGAGAGAGAGCAAAAGGACTTAATTAACTTTAAAATTATACTTTAGACTAGTATCTTCTAAAATTGTCCCCTGTAGAAAGATTGTCCTGAAAAAAAAGGGTTCTGGGACCTGGCATATTCTCTCAAGCCTAGCTAGTCACAGCACATCTTGGCATAGAAATACCTTTGGGATTTTTTGTCATTTCACCTTTCTTCACTTCCCAATAGACTACTGATCTTACAGACCATATTTTGGGAGTCTGTGAGTTTGTTATTCATTTTATTTATTAGTCTAATTATTTTTACAATGTTTTATCTAGCAGAGCTTAGACAAGCAGAAAAGAAAAATCCCATTTAAAGGATACATTAATCACCTATGTCTGATAGTTTTGGGGATCTATTGAGTGTGCTATCTGAGGACCAAGCCTCACCATCAGCATCCCACTCAATCAACTGGGGTGGCAAAATCACTCCTTTAGGTCCTATCACCCAGTGAATGTTTCATCTTCTGGAGAAAGTAGATGATCACTTGCAGCGTATTCAATAGGAAAAAAAATGTCCCTGGGCTTAAATATACACTCTTGTTTATATTTGGAGGAGATTACCTCACAGCTATTTCCAAATGGCTAAACCAGCATCTCTCCAGGTATGTCCCATGAAATATTCACTGATAAGGAGATCTTATTGTTGCTAAGATTGGGAATTTGATCACTATTATTCCCATTTGAGGAATCTCAGTTTACTTAAGGATAGAAATTCATGTAATTAAAATTCTGATTGACTTCACTTACCTTCTTTTCCCCAAATATGTCTTTTTTGTGCATGTAGAATCTCTTGGCCCCGAGAAGACTTTGTATTTCAGGGCATATGCTCTGGGAACTACTGAGCAAGCCTATTCTAGGTTTGTAGCAGACATCAGGCAGATGGGACTGAAAAATGGGGTTGGCCCATGACTGTTACTTCCCAGGAGGAAGAACAATGCTAGAATCCCAACACAGAACCCAGACTCTGTCAGTTAGAAGCTTCAATTTACTTTACTTTTCTCACTTCAGTTTTCTTTATATTTTAAGTGTAGAATATAAAACCTACAATATGATGTTTGTTTGGAGATGAAAATGAGTTAATGGACAACAAGCTGCTATATGAGGCCTGGCACAGAATAGGCCTTAGATAAAATATGAGTCTCTTCTCCTTGGTATTTCAGCACCAGGGAGAAATAGACTGAATTTATAAAAATTTGGGTGGATGTTGAGTAGGTATGTAAATTACTAGAAAGGAAAATTTTGTCCTAGGATGAGAGGCTATAGACTGTAAAATCAAAGGGACAGGTCCACATTCAAAACTTTGCTAGTAAGCAGGCGATGAATATTCTCAAGGGAGTTCTTGCTAATCTAAGCACTAAACCTGGCTCTATTAATGACAAAAGATGTGCCCTTGGATAAGTCACTTAACTTCTGTAGCTCTCAGTTTTCTCATTTGTTGAAAGAGGAACTGAAACACCTCTCTCCACTTAGACTATGGAGCAAAGTGAGGTGATTATTCTCCAGTCTAAACTGAAGAAGTGGTGCTCTGCTTAGGATCAGCTAATTACAGTGAAAATGTTTTTCAAGGATGAGAGTCAAAGGAACTATGAAAGGATGTGCTTATGTGTGATGCTTCCCATTTTAATGTTTTCCTATATTCAGAACATATTTTTAAATATTCAAATGTAAATTATTCACATGGCACATGCACTTAGAATGTGTGCATATAACTGAAGTGAATCATCAGTCTATTATTATCACTCAACCCTATTCTATTGGATACAAGAGAATATTAGTAGCAACCAAAGGGTCTAAATCATATAAGCAAAGCAGTCACTGCACAAGTTAGTGAGCCCCTTCAGCTGTGCCCCCAAATCTTCTTAGACCTCTAACTTTTATATCTTGCTTTTTTATACACACACACACACACACACACACACACATACCTGAAAATATACACAATTTATGTTTATTAATACTGACCATTGCTGCCTAATTCCCTGGACAATATCCATAATAGTTCTCTTGGGCAGATAACAGTCTCAGTAGGGCTCTCTACCAGTAAAATTAAGTTTCTTCACTAGAACTAACAGCTCTTACAACCCTAACATTGTATGTCTATGATCTCGCTTATCTGGCAGCAGTATCAGAGCTATTTATATACCTTATCCCATGTAATTCTTAAGATCTTCCAGGGAGTATTTTTGTTATTATAATTTTTATCTTAACAAATTATGAAACAGATTCACCTACTATATGCACCGTGTATATAATAAGTGGCAGCAACATGCTTAGAAACCAGGATCTCTATGCTCTATAATCAATGACATCTCCACACAACAACCAAGGGCTAGCCGCACCCCCCAACACACACCTCTTCTTTATTCGGAGTGGTCTTCCCCAAGGAGGGGGTTGTATGGGAAAGCCCTCAACTACCACCCCCCTCCATAGCCAGGAGACTGTACTCTAAGTTGGAAGACAGGATGCAGACCGTTCAGGGACTAGTGACAATTCTGGCAGTCAACATGCCACAGGTGACTAGCGAGAGGATCTCAAGAGGCCCCATTAGAGCAGGGGGCACTGAGACATGCCCAAAGGAGCAGTCTGGTTTGAGACAGAGGGGGACACTCTCAGCAGGAGGCACATCTCCCATCTGCCAGCTACAGACCTGGTTTTTCACCACTCCCGGCTCTCCAGACAAGGCCATAGCTATCAATCTCTGTTCTTCCATGAATGAAGTCCACAGGAACCAGCACAGGCTTATTCTACTTGCAAGCTAAACGCAGTCTTAAAATTTATCTGTTCTAAACCCTTCATTTGACAACAGAGAGAAGTAACCAGCTCAAGGCCACAAGATTAAGTGCAGATTAAGTAAGGCCCAGGCTTCCTGACTCCCTCCTCAGCATGCTCTTCCCCTGGTCCTTAGAAGAGGGGAGAAGCTGAGACGGTAGAGTGAGCCCTCAGTCCTGGCACTGCCCGTGTGTGCCCCCCCAGCATTTCCCATTGGTAGACCCCACGCCAGCATCTTGTCTGCACAGTAGGCAGCCTTAGCCTTTGCCTGCTGGTGTGGCTACTTCTTCATTCTCCTTTCTTCACTTTTCTGCTGCCCATTTCATGCTCCCTCGGAATTCTGAGCTCCCCACTAACCCTGTTGCCAGTTTTCTGTTCCTATTGAGTTAAATCCTGCTGACTCTAGCTTTTCAATTTAACCAGCAATCCTCTAACAACCTACCTTGCCACCCAGTATCCATAATTCACGTCAGAATTCACTATCGGTGTGTACATTCGGTGGGTTCAGATAAGTGTATAAAGTTATAGGTTCATCATTACGTTGTCTAAGAGAATAGACAACGTCCTAAAAATCCTCTTTACTCTGACCATGCATACCCCCCACCGTAATTTGTTTACAAAGTGAACACCTTTGTAACTAGTACCTCAGTCAAGAAACTAAACATTAACATTAACCTGTAGACATTTGTGCCCCCTTCCATCTGCCATTTACCTCTAAGGGTATGCGCCATCCTGACTCTGCCAGCATAGATTACTTTGTCGGATTTGTAGTTTATATAAGTGCAATCATATAGGATGTATTTTATTGTGTTCTGGCTTCTTTCTCTCTAATTAGGTTTGTGAGATTCATCCATATGTTTGTGTATAGTTATAGTTTAGCCAGCAGTTTTAATCTTTGAAATGTAGTCCAACAAATATTGTTCAGCCAAGAACCGTGCTGGGGCTGAAGATACAAAAGCAAATAAGGGTAAGTCCCTGCTTCTGTAGTAACGACTAGACCTAAATGTTAAGTGAATTTCTCTTTGTTAAACAAATATCTATTCAGTGTCCACGATGGGACAGACACTACTACAATTTCTAGGGATAAACAATGAACAAACAGATCAAAATTTGAGTGGAAATCCTCTGTTTATTTGCCTGATGTGTGGGCAAGATCTGCCCACTAATATCCCTCTCCTACTCTGTTTGGCATCTGATTCAACATAAGGGAAACTAGAGATGGAAGCTATTTTTCTGGCTCCTTTGAGTATGATTGTGAAGTCGCTAGTCCTACCATGGGATATTTTGCAAAGCACTGTGCCTGGGAGCTATTTCTCTGTATCTGTTTCTGCATTACTCCATTCTCCACACCTGGGATACTCCCTATACAGAGTGAAATAGACATGTGAGGACCCTAAGGAAGACTCTGGATGTTAGCTTAAAGACAGAGCAATATTGTTTTCTGGAAACAAGAAATGAGAGGAGTGAATGGGCAAAGTTGTAGCAGAAATCATAAGCCTTTGAATGCTTGAATAAATATGATCATCTAATTGTATCACTATTCATTAGTTTTGACTTTTCAGAATCCACTGAATTATTTGAGTATGAAGCTTGATGGCGGAGGGAAAAAGGGTAGAAGAAAATCTACATTATTCTAAGATCAACCACACTACTCTAAGGAAGACATTAAACCAATCATCTAGCTTTGTTTGGCTGTTACTTAACCCCCCGTTTTTGTGGAAAACTTTAAGCATATATAAAGATAGAGAGAGTAAAATTCACTTCCATGTCCTGATATTTCAGCTGCAAACATTATTAGTTCATGCTCAGTTCCTCTCTGACCCTTGCTGTTCCTCTTTTGATTACTTTGAAGCAATCCCAGATGTCAGATGTTATTCATAAATGCTCAAAAAGTGAAATCTCCTAGTTGTAATCCCCATAGTTAAGAGACTTAAAGAGGTGAAGACACTAAGTTAGTTAGTGTCAGTTATTTTTAGTTTTATATCTCTATAGTAAAAACAGCAAGTTTACTAACAGAATATTGGGCTATGCATTATACCATTAAACAATATGTAGGAGATATGAATTGCCAAATTATGTAAAACACCTGGGCTGGACCATGACCACGGTCATATTTTTAAAAGTATTTATAAGTGGACCATAAAGTTTCCCACATACCAGAACCTTAAAATGTAGACTGAATATCACTTGAATCCTTTATATATCTTTTTATCAGTACATTCAAAAAATGTTCAGCTTATATCAACCTTTTATCTAATGAGTTCCAAAAATTAGTACTCACTCTTAAGAAATGCATCTATTATTTGTGCATCATCACCTCTTTTAAGAAAATCAGAAAATTATTTAAAGAGTTCAACTAGGTGTGGGGCTGCTTTCCAGCATTAATTTTACTTATTTGTGTGTGTGTATTTTAAAACATACTTGTTTATTTTTTCTATCATTAATTTAAAAATTATATCCCTGTGGATTTTGAAATTGCACATAAGTTTGTCCACTTAAAAGTGTTCTTTACAACTATTCAACACTGAAATGGGCCTCAGACTCGTCCTACTTTTCATTGTTTCTCAGTTCAGCAGGTTCTGTTTTCAAAGGCAGTTAGTTGATGGTCAACCGACCAGTGTCGATGGTTTATCTCATGGAGACCATGACACAACCAGGCACGGAACTGCTTTTCTAGAATTCCCTGGCTTCAGACTCTGACACACCACGGTTTGGGCTGCTCAGAATGTTATAATGGTTTCCAGAACAAAAGAGAAAGAGTCTGTTAGTGTGTCTGTCCTGAAAATGTATAAACTATTGATTTGGATACATTGGCAATCATACTTGCCCAATTTTCCCAAAACATTTCCCAGGGCAAGTGGCACCCATCAGTTTGAAGAGGGGGTACAATGTACCCCCATGAGCATTTGATAAGAAGGCATTTGCGATATTAAAAACTGCAAAAAATTCCCTGAATAAATATCGTAGGAGGCAGACATCGAGACATTGCTCTATACACAACTCTATTCCTTTCTCCAGGATATGAAAGCAGCAAAGACTTGACCATCTGTCAGTTTAACCATTTTCCTTGTGTACTTTTTCTGGGCAGATTATTCACATCCAATTCCTTTGATGTGATCAGTGATGATGCTTTTATTGGTCTTCCACATCTAGAATATCTGTAAGTAATCCTTTTTTTTTTTTTTTTAAACAAAATGATTCAGGACCAGTGATCTCAAGGGACTACAACTGTCTGACAAAATATATTATAACCTCTTGCAGATTCATAGAAAACAACAACATCAAGTCCATTTCAAGACACACTTTCCGGGGACTGAAGTCTTTAATTCACCTGTAAGTATGAATACTACTGTTACTCTTTCTCTTGCTAATGAACAATGTAGGGTGGTAACCTGTGCTTAGGGTTGCATATCCATAGACTTTAAGAGACCTGAGTGATTTCTGTCCCTTGCACTTGCCATCTCTCCCTGCCTCTTCACACTGTGCATCAAAAACAAAAACAAAAAATCTGATTACTATTAATGAGATTAGTCTAAACCAGCCACAATTAGGAAAACATTCTTAATTGTGCAAGGAAATTGTGGGGCTGAAATAATTTTATTATTATGTACATCATTATGTACTTCATGGATTGAATATATAGGTTAATTTAGCATGTATTGTTTTTCTTTATTCTGTGTAAGCCCAAGCATATGATATAACCACAAGTAAGGTCTATACAACTTCTGAACAAGTAGGTTATAACTGAATTATTTAGTTATTGTATGGATGAGTAGAGCTACTCAGTTGTTCTTAGCAGGAAGCAACTATGCCTCGCAAGGAATGATCAGCAATATTTAGAGACACAATTGGTCATCACAACTGGGGGATGTAACTGGCTTCTAGTGGGCAGAAGGCCAAGATGTTCCTGACCCTTCTGCAATGCACAAGACAATCCCCACAACAAAGATTATCCAGCCTAAAGGGCATAGCTCCAAGTTTCAGAAATGCTAGACAACACACATCAAAAAACTGTCTCTTTTAGCCTACCCCAATCCCTACACACACACACACACACACACACACACACACACACACACACACGCCCATACAAATATATTTTAAAGGCAACTAGAAGGGTATAGGAATAAAAAGCACTAACGTGTAGTAAGTGCCTACCATTATGTCGTCCATTATATATTATATGAGGTTTCTTAATCCTCTCAATAATCCTGCCAGATAGGCTCATCATCCCCATCTTAGAAATGAGTAAAAAAAAAGAAAGAAAGAAAGAAATGAGTGAAGAGTTGGAGGGAATGTATGATTAGTGAACTGAGTAGTATTGAAATTATAACATCATCTCAATTGCAAAACTGCAATGCTGTTCCTTTAGTCAACTACTGTTTCTCAGCTGCCTAATATTTTTCTCAGCAGGGTTAGGTAAAGACTCAAGAAATCTAAAAATCATTCTGGCAACTTAAATGTGTCCCTCACAATACCCCATTCCCAGCTCTGTTGTAGGCCCCAGACACAGGAGGGAACTGGGCCGACGGACTCTGCCCTCTGAGCACCCAGTCATCATGCTACCTCTACCAGCCCTTTCTCTACTGCTATCTGGATTTGCAGTACAGTGGAGGCGGGCGGCAAGAACTGATGGCCATGTACTTTACAAAAATCATCAGACTTTTCAAGGCTTCTGCACATGCCATTATAATAAGGCCAGCACTTGCAGTGCTGCTGTGCATGTCAGTGATATAATAGCAGGCAAAAATGGCTGTGTATGGAATGAATGTTATGCAATTTGATCACAGAGGCGAATACTGCCAAACCTCATTTTTTCAGACAAAAATACATTTAGGGAATATATATATATGGAAAGAGAAATGGAAGTTCATGACTCAAATTAAGATCTACTCAACTCACATGAAATCCCATACAGCATAGCCTCTCTCCAATGCTCAGCACCATGAGGAACTAAAGAAAGGATGGGAAATCTAGGTGTCCTCTCTAAGAACCTCTGCTATAAATCCTGCCAGGTCCCTTAATTCACTCCAGCCTAAAGATCTGGGACATTACCCAGACTGTGCACAGAATAGGAAAAACTTTCTATCTACTTCACCTGGAAGATAGGGAGGGAGAGAAAGAGGAAGAAGCGGAAAGAAAAATGTCTGAACATCACCTTAGTGAAGAAGCCATTTTGTTTGATCAGAGCCTATTATGTCCATCAAATCAAATGGGAAATAAAGTTTGAATCATAACGAGGCCCTTTATTTAGAGGTGTGAAGACAACAGGAAGGGGACACCGGTACAGCATGTGTTAATGTACAGAACTCTTCAAATTCAAGGGGACCCCAAAAACAGCTTTCAAAGAGAGAAGCATGAATCTTAAGTGTCAAACAGACAGTAGAAGCGAAGTCCCACCTTTCTAATTTGGTGCTAGAGGGGAGAAGGTGTTCTGCAGAAATAGGTAAAAGTTGTCTGAATGAGATGACCTTTACGGTCTCTTGCATCTTTACCTAACATTTAGGTTGGCTCATTTGGCATTGCCAACGTTAGAATGTTCTGATCTATAAAAATGGCAATGCCATATGGTTCAGCCTAAATAGTCTCTAGGATTTTCCACACCAAGATAAAGAAGATCCAGTTCCAACCTGCAAGAGCTCAGGCTAGCCAAAAGCATTGATAAACAAATATTTTCTCACGAACACCTTTATTCCCAAGTTGTTTTCTCTTCTAACTTGCTGTGCTTCAAAGTATAGTTTCCCTCTTTCCTCCCTCCTCCCTCTCTTCCTTCTTCCTTTCATCTCCCCTCTTTCCTTTTTTTTTCCAGTTGTTTTAATGTAATAGTTTATTTTTACACCCTTTTGTGCCTTTTTCCATCTCAGTTGTCATCCCTGTGGACGTCCCATCACCAACTCACCCATGTGCCATCACTATAGTCCCGTGCATGCCCCCTCCCATTCCTTCCTTCCTTTTAGCTTATCTTCCTTCCTTTAAAGAATGGGTAGAAAGGATTTGAAACCCAAATGTCCCCCGACTACTTAGTATATCACATTCATTTTCCATTATTTACCATTTAGATATATGTATATGTGTGTGTATACATATATATATACATATATATATATAATTTGTTTGAGTCATTAATTTCCTTTTAAAGATTTGAGATGCCACAGTGCCTTTCTTCGCCACATCCCAATTCTTCCTGAAGATTAAGTTCCAAGTAGTGAGAAATTATCCAAGCAGTGAGAAATTAACATAGGGCCTCTAACTTGCATATATTTGCAGGAAGTTTACAAAGCTTTTTTATATTCTTGACCTCATTACAGTCTCCTGATGAACTTGAAAAGAGACAGGACAGTTGCCCTACCACCCACTGATGAATGAGAACATAGAGGTACACACTGAATTTAAGCTGCTCCCTAGTAAATAGTGGTAAAGCCAGAGGGCCAGAGGTCTTTGGTGAGTTTTAGTAGGACCAGAAGCTTTAATTGAACTGATCTGATTCTTCAAGATTTGAAGAGAAAATATGGCCAGGAGAGACAGAAGATCCTGAAGACAGGAGTCCTAATCTCACTCTTCATTTCCAAATGCAAATAGTTGGACTCAAGACATATGCTTTTAATGTTAGACTCTGGCCTAACCAGAGTCTAACATTAAACTGCTCAAGGGACCTGCCTGAACATTATATAAGTTCAGTTAGTTCTAAAAAGCAATGATCACCTTCTTACACATATCTCAGCAGTCATATCCACTAAAAAGACATTAACAGACTTAAAATAGTGACTTAAAAGTTACTGTATATATACTCCCTTCCTCAGAAAAGGAAGAGCTCCTTAAATCAAAGTCCTTACGAAACTAGTCAACCCTGGGACCCGCTCATAAACATATGCTACATATGTGTAACGTTAGTATTTGAATAGTTTATATATTTCATCAAGTATTTTTTTCCCCAGTGACCATCACTGAAATCAGGAAGGGAATGAATTAAAAATACCTTAAATATTGCTTTATGTTAGTTCCCCGAGTTTGTTAATAATGACCATTTTCGGCATCACATAGTGTCACTGGGACTAAGTCTAATGGGGGCAGGACTGCTTGTGTGCACATGTAAAAGCATTTGGGGTGGAATGTCATTGATCCATATAGCCTGTAGAGCATTTACTGGTTGCTCTGCACTGTGGGTACAAAAGCAGCTCCTAAACCTGAGTTGCCTATGGGACCCCAGTCAGTTAGGCAGGATGTCATCCTTTCAGCCTTCCAAAGACTTGCATGTAAGGAAGCAGCTGATGGAGTGACAGGTGGTCCCTGCTCCCATAAGGCCTGATGCAAAGTCTCATCTTACCCATTGATGGATGTGGACATTGGGCAGTTCACTTGGACTCATTGACCTCAGATTTTGTATGTGTAAAAGGTGATGATCATAGTCACCTGTAAAAACAGAATGGGGAAGAGTAAGGGGCTTAGGAGAACCTAGGTCCTGAGGGTGTCATGAGATAAAATGAGTTAACACTTATTCCTATTGTATGAGGACCATCATTTAGGAATAAACTGAAACTCACCACCTGACATTCAATGGTCCTGGGTCAGAACAGCAAATGCTGCAGTATATTTATCCCCTTTAAACATTTTGTATGAAATTAAAATAGCCATACTTGAGACACTACAAATTCAGTGAGACACCAGCTCAAGCTGAGAATCTGCACTGAAGGGCGGTTGGGCGCATCCCAGATGGCTGTGGGTGGTGCTTTCTTAGCAGCAGTGCCCAGTGGCACTGAAACAAACGTGCTATCTGAGCCAGTACGGTCTGGCTTAGACAGAAGACTTTCTAGTAGGTTCCATAGTGCTGATCAGAGGTTTTCTCAGGTAAGTCAGGGAGATACTAAAGTGGAAGCAATGGTGATCCTTTCCACAGGAAAGACTGTCTGCCACTAAGCACGCCTAACTCTACTCACTAAGCACGCCTAACCCTACTCACTAAGCACGCCTAACCCTACTCACCAGGGCAACGAGATGTTTGGCTGGCCAGTTTCTTGGGTATCACTTCTGAGTCTAGGTAGGCCTAGACTCAGAACCTATAGATAGTGCTTACTAGAATGCATATTTAAAAGAGCTTCCATGTAGCTTTGGAATTAGCACCATAGTGAATCTAAGAGGGGGAGCCTTTTGCGAGTGGTGAGTCCATGGGATGGGGGTTGAGTGACAGTGGTGCCCACGGCCTTTACAATTTCTCCCTGGCTTAGTGTCTTGGGCCTAAAAGTAGTAGCCTCTGCTCTTTTTTGTTAATCCAAATTGGTCTCCCTCTCATTCACTCCAGCCTGATTCACTCATTCACTCATTTAAAATGATCAGTTGAAGATTTACTTTGTGCCAGGTACTGATGCAGTAGCAGTAAGATAAAATCCTTCTACTATACACTACAGGATCAGCCTAGAAAAAAATAACAGTGTTAAAATGTTTTCTCAAACCTCTGCTGGTTGTGTTTTCACTCCTTGCCACACTCTACCTCCATCAGCTATTCCAGTGCATTCAACCCCCTAGAAAAACATGTGGTCAATGTGGCTTAAAGTATTCTCCTATTTTAGTGTCTTTAATTGTTAGTAACTATGAAGCCATAAACTTCTTACACTCAACGGTGATTAAAGAGCTAGAATAGAATTTGGAGATCATTGAGATCAAGTAACTGTTCACTTTGTAGAAAAGAAAACAATCAGAGCTTAAACCTAGACAGGCGGAACCTGGTCAGGTCTTTGCACCTCATGCTGCTACTTGGGATCAGAGGAGCCTCAGCAAGGCTTCAGGCAAGGGGCAGGCTGAAGCTACAGACTGATAGTCCATGGCCATACTGTGTAGAAAGTCTTTCTCTTGACCACTCGGGTAGCTATCTCTCTCCTCATCCTTCTCATTTTTCTTCCCATAATTCCTAACAGCACTCGCATTTTGTGTTTAAATCCAGCGAATTTTCTACTTCCAGCTGAAGTGGAAGTGGTGGTCCCCCACACCAGTTACACTCTGTCATGCCATCACATTCTGGAGGAGAGAAAAGAACTATCATCCTGGGGGATCTGTAGCTGGGCTCTCTGGAACTGCTTGCTGTCCACGCTAATGTCCACATGAGATGGACTCTATTAATAACTGAGAAAAAATATGACAAAGTCTTAACAGTAGTTGCCTTGCCACCTTTAAAAATAATTTTTGCACTTTCCAAATGTTCTTGAAATGAAGAAATAACAATTATTATATGTGTGTGTATATATATAAACACATTTATATATATATATCAGTCACATGTCAATAAAAAATGAGACATTAAAAAAAGGAGATATACAGTTCCTTTACTCAGAATGGCAGAGAATAGATGATCTCAACCTCCTGAACTGATCATTTAAAAGTACACAGGTAGGGCCCTCCCTGGTGGCGCAGCGGGTTAAAGCACTGTACTGAGAAACTAAAGCCACTTTCGCATGAGTTCGATTCCCGCCTGCCCCGGAGGCGACCACATGGCGAGGCAGACCTCTCCTGACCTGCCCGCTGCTCCCCTCAGCAGTGTACTTCATAGATCTGCCTGTTCTGCTTCCCACTCTGTCTCTGGTGAATCCTCTCACTGCCCCTGCACCTCTGGCCTGTACCCCAGTTCTGTACAAATAAATATAATAAATCTTTAAAAAAAAAAAGTACACAGGTATATATTTCTACTAGTTTGTTGTTAACAATAACAAAAGATTAGTCTAATGGTCTTGATTATCTGATATGAAGCTGAAAATTTTACCTGAAGATACAGAACTTCCCCTGGAATCCTTTTCACACATGTGTGTCTAGAACATTAGCATTTACCTGTGTTTATTCTCAGAAATGAAATCAGTACTTTTTGGTACTTTTTAGTTGAGACCCTAACCTAGAGATGTTAAATTACATCAGCTAAAGACACACCCCTGAGAGTGAGAAAGCTTAAATCTAACTCCTCATCTGCCAGGAAGATACTGGCCTCTGGCTATGCAGCAATGCAGGAGTGAATGCTGCCACCAGCTTTACAGAAAAGTACAGAACATATTTCTGTTGAAGTGAAGGGGATACTATGTGAAGTTGGGGATGGAAAGGGAAAATGAAAAAGGAAGAAACTGAGAAAAGTTCATGGATTATATTTTCCATTTTGCTTTCTTGTGGTAAAATTCAATGCAGAGATGGAATCTAAAGAATCATGATCTTAACATCATTCCTAAAATAACCGTAACCCATGAAATGCTATCTCCACACCTCTAGCTGTTTGCATAACCTAGTAGTCACTTGATCTTATTCTGGTCACCTTTTTTTGCACACAGACCAAATTCTGAGCAGTCTGGGGACATCATAGGATCTGCCCCATTTCCTTCCTGACCCAGAGTCCTCAGCAGCTCTCTCATGGGAACCCCCACCTGCCTCAGAGGCCCCCTGATGGTTTGCAGAGGCTCCAACCCATCCTCAAAGCTGAGTTTCAGCAGATGCCAGGGGTCCACAGGGGTGACTCAAGCTTGGGCTGACTGTGTCCTAACTTCCCCAGGAGATGAAGCCTGAAGCCACATGGGAATCTTGTGGTAAAGAAGGCAGATCGCTCTCATAAAAAGATGACCACTAGGCACCCGAGTACTGACTTATACTCTAGCTTATAATGTCGAAACTTTGGTAATACAACCAAATGGGAGATGTAAATAAGGAAACAGTCTCTTCAATAGTCTTCTTCAGTAGCATTATATATATATATATATAATACCTGTTTATATTACAGACAGGCATGACGATTCAATCCTATGGTCAGTATCCTAAATTCTGTTGCTTGGGTAAAGGAGGCACAAAAGCCTTCTTTCCTTTCTCTTCCTACTTCCAGTTGCTCTTTATCCACAGTGGTCCAGTCACTATCTTTTCAATAATCTTATGAGATGAGGCATTGTTACCTCCATTTACAAAAAGAAGAAGTGGACATGATCCATAACCAAGGTCACACAGCCAGTAATGGGTGGTCAGGATTCAAACCCATCTCAGAAAGACCCCAAAGCCTTGCCTTTTGTCACAAAATGAATGGTCACATTCTGATTCAGTTCCCTTTGTTCCATTCCAGCATTCATTTAGTTTCCCAATCTCATAGCAATTTCTAAAATTCAGAAAAAGAACATAATTAACTTAAAATAGATTTTTAAATTCTTGTATGTCTTCCCCCAAAAACTGTATATTCATTACAGGAGGTGGAAGGACATAGAAGACTTTAAGATTGCCTTAAAGGCAAATTGAGAGGATTCTGCTTTAGAGAACAACAGCACATACCTTTTGTTTTAGTTTTTTATTATTAAAAATATGCTAAGGAAATTACGTGTACAATGCTGATTTAAAAAAGAAAATTGCCATGGCCAGAATGTGTGATGTACCCCATCCTACAGCACCCACTCTTCCTTTGTCCATGGTTCTTCAGTATTGACGCTGTTCCCTTTCCTTGATATTAATGGTAGATTTCCTACTCTGTAACTTTGATTAAATCATTCTAGTGATGCAGGGGAAAATGAGAAAGCAAAGACAATTCTTGTGACGAGGCAAGAAGTAAAAGGAGGGGAAGGGAATGGATGACTAAAGAAGGTGCCTGGACGGGTTTATATGAGAAGTTATTTTGTGAGATAGAGTGGTGTTCAAAGTAAAAAATTATAGGAGAGAAAGAATACAGGAAACCTGGAACCTCCCCTTTTCCTGGGGACCACCCTGTTACAAAAGTATTGAAATAGGGTGTGCATATTGGAAAGAAGAATCAATATGCTGGTGAAGGCACAGATTGTAGTGAGCCCCAAACTCTAGAGCTATTAGTACCAACAGGTGTTCTGGGGCAAGAGAAGAAGCGGGAAGAAAAGAGGCACTTGGAGATGGACACTGTGACCAGTTCAGTTAGTCACCCTGTAGAGACATCCCCTGGACTGCTCCTCTCAGAGTGGAAGTCTCATATTCTCTCTAACCAGGGAGTTCAATGCCCAGTCATCATTTTGTTGCTGGTGTTTTGCTGTGTTTCTTTTTTTTTTTACCATGTTAAACAATACATGTTTAGCCATCCTTACTGAGTGAATACTGAAGCAAAAAAGCCAGGATTTGAAAATAAAATGGCAGGAATCTGAGTAGTTTCTTATATGAAAAAAGAGTGTCACAAGTAATTTAATATAGTCTGGAAAGAACAAAAGGAACTCATAACTAAGCTTTATCACAAAATGTATTTATTCAGTCCATGTCTACAGTTTATATCACTCTTTTTTTTTACCCCCCCCCCCAGGAGCCTTGCAAACAACAATCTCCAGACTCTCCCAAAAGACATTTTCAAAGGCCTGGATTCTTTAACAAATGTGTAAGTGGACCTAAGAAATTACTCACTAATTAATTAATTTGCAGTAGTTAACAGAAAAGATAAGTATTGACAATTAGAATTTTTAATTGACTTTAAAACTAAATTAGAATTTTAAATGGACAAAGTTTAAATTTATTTTGACTAACTTTTGAGTCTTCTACAGTATTTGCATTGGAAATTCTGAGGATATAGTGACCAGCATTCCTTTGATAAGATGTGTCTGTAGGAGAGGAGGGATGATAAGGGACTTTGAGTGGGTGGGAAGAAGAGGCCCAGATAGCAATTTCAAGATGCCTGGTTTTTTTCTCATGAGGTCCAGGAAAGGGGGCTACAAAGGAAAACATAAAGGAGTCTGGGAAACTGACTGAGTGGAGATGAAAGGTTACACCCAAGGGTTGGTCAATAGAGAAATGGAGCAGGAAGTGGGGGAAGGGAAGAAAGTTTGCCTTTTCTCATTAGACTGAGCAACAACTCTAGGCTTAATCCCCAGGAATTTGGCTTAAGCCCCAGGAAGGGAATGAACTTAATTATTTTTGACCCTTTTTCAAACAAAAGAGCTTTCAAACTTTGACTTTTAAGCTCAGAGTGAAAGATCTTTGTAAGGAATTTGTATATTTTGCTGTAAGCAAAGCAAGTAGTATATGCCAAACCCTCTCAAAAGCAATCTAGTTTCATTAAGTGCCTTCCACAACATTAAAAGGGAATTGAAATGCCATAAGGTAGAATAAAGGAACAAATGAAATGGTGTATGAAAACAAAAGGTTTCTTTATTATTCAGGTACTTTACTATAGCTTATATATTCCAAACAACTCTTCTTCCATTACAAAAAATTTAAGTCAAGTATTTTCTTGTAAACCCAGTATTTAACTTCAAATCAGTAAGCTAATGAAAAACTTTCTTTGTTCCTTGCAGTATTCCTCAGCCCCTCCTCCATGCCTATTACCCCCATTCCTGAATGATGGTTTATTTCCAAGAGAGTGCCAGGATCAGGACACTTCCAAGAGTCTCCAGCAAACCATAGTTATCCACTCTGGTTTACAATAGTTCTGAACATTCTGGGTCAGAATATTCTTGGGAGATGAGGTCAGTTCTGGGAATGTCTTAGAAGTTAGATGATACTGTTAGAGGATACTACACAATAAACTTGGGGATACAACTTTTGGGGAGACCCTTTTGTCCACCCTTGGTACACCTTTACCCTACACTAGGAAGAAATAACAAAATAATAAATTGATTTAGTCTCTCCAAAGAATCCCAAAATGAGTTTGGCCTCCTGGGTTTATTCTCAAATGTCCAAATCGAGAATTATGAAGGACAAGGACCTATGAAACCTCTCTCTTTTAGCAGATTTCTTGGTTTTCTTGAATTTATCCCCTAAAAAGCACTTTTAAATGCTTGAGACATGTGAAGAGCAGGCAGAATTCCTATCTTAGGAATTCTGTGTGACCAACAAGGGTTTTAGGAAGGAGATGGAATTTCTGAAGAGAAGCAAAAGAGAACTTGGTGAACTGGAATCACACATGGAAATTTAAACTACACTGTATAGTTTATTACAGACGTGAGCTATTATATGTCAGCATCAACTTTGCTTTGTTGAAGTCATTTCCTATCAAAACTGAATTTGTAGAGCATGGAATAAGATTAGAATTAATTACGTGTGTAAGGAAGAAGTAAGGCAAATAGTTCACTTGATTTAATTAAATATGATACAATAGTCACTATATTCTGTTCCCTGGGCCTGAACTGACCAATATGGCAGCCACACATGTGATCACTCAGCACCAGAAATGTGTTCCTAATTCAGATGAAGAATGGAACTAAGCAAAAAACTAAATTTAAGTGTTAAAACTGACCCTCAGTTCAATTATTAGAAAACTTTTAAGAATGTATGACAACTTGGGTATGTGAAGCTATGTTCTTCAACTGTAAATTTTATTAAATCGAAATACAGATATATCTGAAGAAAATTTAGCAATTTCTATTTAAGATATATAGTAAATATTAAATTCACACTAGACTTCAAACAATATATAAAACGACAAGTATTATATTAATAATTTTAACTACATTTCAAATTAATATTGTATGGACATCAGGTTAAGTAAAATATACTATTAAAGTTAATCACTTGCTTCTTTTTTTACTTTTTAATTGATCTATAGAGAATGCAAATTACATATGTGGTTCAAATTATATTTCTTCTTTTTTTTTTAAGGATTTGTTTATTTATGCATACAGAACTGGGGTACAGGCCAGAGGTGCAGGGGCAGTGAGAGGATTCACCAAAAAAAGAATGGGGAGCAGTACAGACTGGTTGACAGTACACTGCTGAGGGGAGCAGCGGGTGGGTCAGCAGCGGGTGGGTCAGGAGAGGTCTGCCACGCCATGTGGGTCACCTCCGGGGCAGGGATTGAACTCACACTGAAGTGGATTTAGCTTCTTAGTGCTGTGCTTTAACCAGCTGCGCCACCAGGCAGGGCCCTCACGTTATAGTTCTATGGACAACACAACTCTAGATGAGCTATCTACCTTTGAACTGGAGAGGGAGTAAAGTTTAAGGTTCCACTGACTGCAGTAGCTCTCAAGGGTATGTGCTGTGGTAACTCTGAGTCTAAAGTGAGTGGTCAGTGACATTCAAGGTAGATTATGAGGAGTGATGCAAAGCCAGCTAAGGTCATTCTTCCGTGTTAACTGCTGAAATAGAAATCACGCAGAGTTCTCCTATAGCAAAAGCAGCTGAAGTTTGTCTTTCAGGGACCTGAGAGGAAATTCATTTAATTGTGACTGTAAACTGAAGTGGCTAGTGGAATGGCTAGGCCACACCAACGCCACAGTCGAGGACATCTACTGTGAAGGTCCCCCAGAATACAAGAAGCGCAAAATCAATAGTCTCTCCCCCAAGGATTTTGATTGCATCATTACAGGTAACGTATTCCAAATCATTCCACCTCATAAAATTAAAATAAGGACTACATATTTTTGCATGTGCAGAAATTGCCATTTTTTTATGTCTTAAAAACCAACCAAGCAATTTAATTTAAAAAATATTAAAAATCATTAAATCTTCATGTGCTTAAGAGTAAAACAAAATTGTCATTTTACTATTTCTCTAAAATAAATGTATCGCTTATGAATATTTGCAATCTGGCCAAGGAAAAGGCATTAGCACACCCTTACTCATCATCATTTCCTATTCTGCAGAATTTGCAAAGTCTCAAGACCTGCCTTATCAATCACTGTCCATAGACACTTTTTCTTATATGAATGATGAATATGTAGTCATTGCTCAGCCTTTTACTGGAAAATGCATTTTCCTTGAATGGGACCATGTAGAAAAGACCTTCCGGAATTATGACAACATTACAGGTATGACTGTATTTTGAGTGGAAAGTTAAGCTGCTTGAGCCAAAAGCAACTGAAAAAGGAATGGCATCAAGAAATGCTCTGGGTAGGCTGGGAGTTATTTCAATCTCAATTCTACCATTGACTACGTGACCTGAAACTGTTCCCTAAACCTTAATTTCCTCACTTGCAAATTGGAATTGATAATGCTTAATCCATAGGATGGTTACAAGGTAATGTGATCACATATTCAAGAAACTTCACATAGGACCTAGCTTAGTAATACACCATAAAAGTTGGGGTATTTTTTTTCTTCAAAGAAAAACTATTAGACTAGAAATCAGGTCTTCCCACCATCTAGCTGGATAAGTCACTGATCTGTACTGTGCCTTCTTTCCCTTAACTATAAAATAAAGAGGCTATCTTAGAGAAATGAGTCTCAAAAGCTGTTGCACAAATGTTACTTCTATAAAATTAATATATGCCTTGTGACAAAGAGGGTATGTAGTCCAATACAACCGTGAAACATGTCTCCCTTTAACTCATAATAATATACATTAGTGACTCTCAAAAGCCCTACAGTGAGGAAAATTCTTCCCAGTATTTTTGGCATTTAATTTGACCAGGAAAACCAATTTCTCCATTAAAATTTTTACTTACGTGATCTTTTAAGTTTCTTTCTCATTTTAACAATGTCTAAATTTTTAATTTGTAAATTAGAACATGGGGCTCCCTCTGAAGTGTTTTAATTGCTCTAGCTTCTATTATCTTTAAATCTGCCCCTACAAAGCACTCCAACTTCATCGAAGATCACCCTTTAGATAAGGCTAGAAGGGTCATAATTAGATTTTGTTGATGGCCATTAGTCTGTGGTTTGCTTATGAATGAGGTGCTCAGACAAAGGGAATACCTCTAAATTCAGACCCTCCCCGAAACCCCCTTCTTTCTCTAGGAGAAAAGTTACACTTTCCTTTCTCCCTTAAGCCCACCCAGAGTATTCGTATGGACTGCAGCAGGACTTTGTTCAATTTACATGGGATTCTTATCTGTGCACAGTAGTCCACTAGCTGCTTTGGATGGACCTTAGATGAGCAATTGAAAGAGAAATGGATATTGATAGTTGTAGGTTTTCAGAGGTTAGGATGACAGGTTACAAATATTTTTATCTATCATGGTGGTCTTTCTTACAGAGTGCAGACATGGCCATAGAGCACTCACAGTTCTCTGGCAGCAATCAATAATCACTATTGGTACATGGTTAAAATCCAGTGATCATCCCTGATCTAGTCCAAACCCTCATTGTGCCAAAGAGAAAACTGAAGCCACAGTAGTTAAGTGAGTTTCAACCAATTGATTCCTGAGAAAAGTCATGATAAATTATTTTGTCTATGGATGTAGCCAGTTAGAAAGAGTTGATATAGAATGTCTTGCCTGAGAGCCCCTAGATCTGCTATCAGAAAAGTTCCTGCTATTTTTTTTATTAAGGACATCAGAAACTATTGATACATGTCCAACTCTTCCAAAAAGATAGGAAGCATGACCTCTGACAGAACCCATCTCATTTTCTGACATTTCCCAAATGTCAGAAAGTGATACTCACTTTCAGGAGTATCTCCTGTGGCTATACTCCTTTTTCATTTTTCTCAAGTGTTTTCTTTTCTCTCCTGCCACCAAGTCTTACCTAAAACTTCAGAAAAAAAATGAATAAATGGTATCTTCCTCCTTTCTCAGAGGAGTGTCAGTTTTTTGTAAAGCAAGAAGCAGTTCACACTTAAGAACAACCAATTACAGGTAGAGTTGTGAGCTGCCAGGACCACAGCTCAAAATTTTGTAGGGTTGCTCTAGAACCCTGTGGGATTCTAGCCAAAAAGGGAAGCCTTAAAAGAACGAATATCCTGACAGATTGGGCTGAAAACATAGAGATGGGTTTGAGTCCCCACCCATCTGACTGTCTCCTGGCAGCACTAAAGCTGAGCTTCACTTTGCTCACCAGGAAAGAGAAGGATAATCTCTTAAGATTGTTGGAAAATTTTAATGGAATGATTTTGTAAAATACACAGTAGGTGCTTGATAAATGGCAGTTTTTACTACAATTATAATATTGACTCGTAATGTTTCAGGGAAAGCAGTGCTTTCTGTAAGAAGTGAAAGGAGTAAATGCAGGTTGTTATCATGTTTTCTGGACATCTAGTGTAGCTGAGTATGACAAGTGACACCCAGTTGATGGTTACAGTTCTCATGAGACGCAAAGGTGTAGAACTTCAGGATCCTATAGCCAGTGGGCCCTGGAGACTGCCCTTCTCTAATCAACCAAGGAAATCCCTTGTTTCGTGCTGATTTTGATGAAAGTTGTTTGGCCTCAGTCTGCATGTTTATATGCTCCAAAAGAGGATGGCCATCCAGCTAATCTCTCATTTGTCTTTTCCCAGGCACGTCCACTGTGGTGTGCAAGCCGATAGTCATTGAAACTCAGCTCTATGTTATTGTGGCCCAGCTATTTGGCGGTTCTCACATCTATAAGCGAGACAGTTTTGCAAATAAATTCATAAAGATCCAGGATATTGAAATTCTCAAAATCCGAAAACCCAATGACATTGAAACATTCAAGATTGAAAACAACTGGTACTTTGTTGTTGCTGACAGTTCAAAAGCCGGTTTCACTACCATTTACAAGTGGAATGGAAATGGATTCTACTCCCATCAGTCCTTACATGCGTGGTACAGGGACACTGATGTGGAATATCTAGAAATAGCCAGATCACCTCAGACACTCAAAATGCCTCATTTAATCCTGTCTAGTAGCTCCCAGCGTCCCGTAATTTATCAGTGGAACAAAGCAACACAGCTATTCATTAACCAAACTGACATCCCTAACATGGAGGATGTATATGCTGTAAAGCACTTCTCAGTGAAAGGTGATGTGTACATTTGCTTGACAAGATTTATTGGTGATTCCAAAGTCATGAAATGGGGCGGCTCCTCATTTCAGGATATTCAGAGGATGCCATCACGAGGATCCATGGTGTTCCAGCCTCTTCAGATAAATAACTATCAATATGCAATTCTCGGAAGTGATTACTCCTTTACTCAAGTGTATAACTGGGATGCAGAGAAAGCCAAATTTGTGAAATTTCAGGAATTAAATGTTCAGGCACCAAGATCGTTCACACATGTGTCCATTAATAAGCGTAATTTTCTTTTTGCTTCCAGTTTTAAGGGAAATACACAGATTTACAAACATGTCATAGTTGACTTAAGCGCATGACATACCAGTTCTGTGGCTGCCATCAGCAACTTTCTACAGTACATGATCCGGATGAACTCAATGCATGATGACTTCTTAGCACACTTGCAAATGAATGCCTTTCAAACATTGAGACTGCTAGAACCAAGCACTACCAGTATCTCCATCCTTAACTGTCCAGTCCAGTGGTGTGGGACGTGACCTTTTATAAGACAAAATTGAATTGTGTAACTGTTCTTTGCAGTGAAGATGTGTAAATAAGCGTTTAATGGTAACTGTTACTCCAAAAAGAAATATTAATATGTACTTTTCCATTTATTTATTCATGTGTTGAGAAACAACTGCCAAATAAAATGTTTACATTTTCTTTCATATCCCAAAGGTAATTATTTACAGGAGTTGTATTATTTTTTTGGTAATAGTATGTGGAGGAAATAATTTTAAACCACAGGGTTATATTTGGATCAAGAATGTATGGTGTTAACAACGGTGAAAATGAAACACTGGTATGGGTTACCCATAATTTATAAATAGGCTTACCAGCTGATTTTGGACATTCAGAGGTGTTTGCAAAAGTCATGGCCTTTTGGAACTCTTTGAGGTGAAATGGTGAAAAGAAAGAGAAACTTGCCTACTGCAAGAAGACTAGTTTGAAATAGAAAGAACTATAACACCCATTTGTTTTTTCTGTCTGATAGTTCCACCTAAAAACATATGACAACTTGCAGGAGAAGCTAAAGTCAAGATTTTAGAGTTTAAAAATCCTATCCAAGGACTTCCTAAATGTGCGACTCTAGAAACATCTGAGAGTTGAAAGAGATTGTAATCTTATTGCACTTGCTTCAAATGCACCTTATATAAAGCCTCTCAGTCTGCTTAAGGATGCTTCACTGCTAGACACTAGTTCTGATACATTACAGACATGCTTCAGAATGCCTAGGAAACTCATATTTGATTTTCTAAATCCCTGTTCCTGGATCACATGGGTTGTTAGCACCAGCACAATACCTGTGATATATAGGTTCTCTTTTGAAGAAGCACCTGTCCTCCTGTTATAACAATAAACTTTATGAGGCCCTTTGATTTAATCAGTCATATTTATTGAGTATCTATTCAGAATGGGTTATTATTCCAGTGGGGACAAGGAGGAGAACTGAGGGGGCATTAGGCACTGTCCTTATTATGCTTATGTGTCTTGGGCCTTAGGAGACTAATTGGGTGTTTAGGACACAAAAGCCTACAGAGCCAGTAGTGCGTGTCAAGTAATATCCGAACTTCTGATTAAAGTATCATGGGAGTATCAAAGATGACCTCCTGGAAGAACAATCATTGCAGAGTAGATATTCCTGGCAGTCTCTGTGTGCTGACTTTATGGAAGGGATCAGAGCTTCCTCCATTCATCATTCCCCAGATTCTTTGCCAAAAGACTGGGTGTAGCAATTGGGAGAGGGAGAGAACAAGCAATCACTAACATATCCTGCGAACTTGAGGCATCAGAGGTGACTTGATAGTTTATAGTCCCTGAGAAGCAACACCTTGGGGAGTTATTCACAGGAACCAGATTCCTTTATCACATGGGGAAGGTATTAACTTATTCAAGGGTCCTGGGGGGGGGGGTGCGGGAGGAGACTTACTCACTCTGAATCCTGCATACGGGGAGAACTAGCCTTTAAATGTCTTACATTGTCAGTTCTCATTTCCAACAGCTCAGCATAGATGCTGCTGGAGATACAGATTTGTACAAGCTAGGTTTAAGTCCAGTCCTGCCATTCGTTGGCTTTGTCTACAATTATTTAACCTTGCTGAAGTTCCTTACTCAGTTCCTTCATCTGTAAAAGGACAGTGATGCCTACTCTACATGAAGTGGAAGGACTGAATGAGACAATGTGCACACGTAGGTTTATTTTTCTATTAATCATCATAACATCTCCCATCCCACTGGCTCTATGAGAACCTTGGACCACCCAATTAGGAAACAGTACCTAATTCTCCTATTCCTAAAACTGGGTAGGTTTGTAATTAAAAGAATGTGGTAAAAATGATGCATTTTTGTTTTGAGGCCAGGTCATAAAAATAATCTTCAGGCCTGTGAATTGGGAAACTTGCTATTGTAGTCCTGAGCTGCAACTTAGAAAGTTCTAGACAAAGGCCATCATTATTTGAAGAAGCACAGGCTGTCATCAACAACCCCAGCTGTTGTCTTCACCAACAGCTACATCAACCACTAGTCACATGAGAGGATGACTCCAGAAGATTCCAGCCTCCTTCTTTCAAGTCACCACCAACCATCAAGTCTTAGCCCTGGAGACAAGCCATTTCCATGGCACCCCTCCAAATTTCTGACCCACAGACTCTATAAGCCTAATAAAATGCTTGTTTTAAATAGCTAAGTTTTTGGGGTCATTTGTTACATAGCAGTGGTCATGGCAACAGCACTCACCAAGCGCTAGCTATGGCTAATGAGCTCTACACCCACAATAGCTTTGCTTTTGGGGTATCTTCTACCTTATTGTCAATGTAATTCACTGTCATTTCACTTCTAAAGGCTATCTCCTATTTTTAATATGTGATCATTGTTCTTACTCTCTGCCAGGCACTATGGTGAGTTCAGGAATACAGAAATTAAAGAACTAGTAGTATTGACTGTGTAAGTCAGCAACTTTACCTTAGCCTGACACCCAGAGATGTGGAGTGAGCTGGGCCTCCCAGTGATGGGCCTTGTCCTTTCCCCATTATATGGCGCTACCTTTCAAAACATCTCCTCCAATGTGAATCTACCACTGTAGATAGGGAGAGAGACTAGGAATGGGGAGGCTGAGGAGGATAGATGGTAGGAAAACTCTTAGGAACTGACCAGCCTTTTCTGAGAGTTGCACTCTCTCCCTGTGCCCTTTAGCCTATACTACATAACTCTACCCTCTCCCAGCCAGTTTTCTGGCCCTGGAGTGAAAGCCCAGTCTACTATTCCACCTAGTAGTGGGCTTCGCTCACCCTGAGCCAATCCAGTCTCTCTCTGGACATTAACAGAGGGCAGCAGAGGCTGGGCCAGTTAGTACAAGCACCAGATTTGTAAGGTCATGTTCTTAAATCAGGTTCCTGGAAGCAGAGGGATTCACAAAGGTGGGTTCTCAGGTTGCACCTGAAAGGAAGTGAGAGGAGAATAAGGCAGGGGAGATACTATGCAAAGAAATCGTTTCAGAAGTCTAGCTTCAGCCAAAACCCACAGGTAACTCAAGAGCATCAGTTATACCACAGGGGTTATCCTGCCTTGAGAACCGGAAGATGGACATTTACTGGCCCTCATCTGACAGTCAATGACCTAGGAGTGGGGGAGGGGATACACATTCAGACTTTTCAGGAGAAAATGTTAAAGGTAATCCTTCAGGTAAGGGTACACATGAGAGCCTTAATCCACATACAGTCTCCAGAGGAGAGGTGCATCAGCCTAATAAAAAACATCTAGGTGGGATTTAACAGCACAGGCCAACAGTGAAGGTGACTGAGGTGCAGCAGTCACCACGTAGAGTGGCCATGATAGCCTGGGTACCAGAAAAGCAGAGGAAGGTAACCCAAAAGGTAAGCAGAGCATGAAGTAGAATTTCAGGAAAAAAGCAGAGAGAAGAAATGACATAGTGAGAGGGGGAGAGAGAGGGTGGAAAGCAAAAAGGGAGAGAGGAGAGAGGAGGGAGAGAAGGAGGCAGGACAGAGAGGGGGGGAGAAAAAAGGGGCAAGGGTGGTGGAAGGAAGGTCAGGAGGTATGCTGGCCCAGGCTGGGTCACCTAAGAGTCAGACTCTGACAAGTCAATGTACAAACATCTACTAGGGAGAACTTTTGAAAACAATATGCAGAAGGGGAGAAGGAAGTCGAATCGAGCAGAAGAAGCTGTAAGCCATAATGAGTTCCAATAAAAGCGCACTGTGGGAGCACAAACGTTGAGATGTGCCTTCTCAGTTGTCCCAAATTGGAGCAAGGGGACATGTGGATTGTCTCTAGAAGAAAGCATGGCCTTGGGGCATGGGGGGCTGCTTCTTTAGCAATGGCAATCTCTAAAGAAGGTAGACACTGCCCTCTTTTGTGCCCAAGCTGCTCCAACCACTTACAATGCCCATTCCCTCTCTTCCATACCCCTCAAAATCTTAATCCTTCTTATCTAGCCAGTTATAGGAGTTTTCTCTGACTTTCTTAGCCTATTGCTTTTACCATGAGTAAGACTCATAATTCATTCTGCTTTGCATTAAAGTTAGTTATTGAAAAAACTATCTTACCCAGATTACCCATCCCAGAGAGTAGGGACTGTGTCTTAGGCATCAGACGCTTGTACCCCACCCACCCTTAATTTTCTAGACAAGTCCTACTTTACAGAGTCCATAAAGTTGGTAGAAATCAACCAATAAGCCCAGTGGCTGTCTGGCTATCTGAGAAGTAGTCACATCCTCTACAACCCATCCCCCAAAAGAACCCTGACATGTATCACCCCAAAAGAATGGACTTGCAGAGGCCCACCTGTGCCTCACAAGTAATTGGAGTGGACTAGAAGGTGAAAGACATCCAATTTATTTCCCAAGCAAATCCTTATCACAAGCGCAAATTTCAGATCTACCTAAAACTTGGCCCAAAAAACTATGACACATAGGAACTGATTTAATTAATCCAGGGAGAGTCAAAGGGCAAGAAGATTGATATGAGCACTTTGGAAATTCTATGCCCTCTGCAATTTTTATCCCAGAGAGAAATCCATATTCATGGTCAGCACTACTC
The DNA here is from genome assembly GCF_000260355.1 of Condylura cristata. NCBI lineage: Eukaryota > Metazoa > Chordata > Mammalia > Eulipotyphla > Talpidae > Condylura > Condylura cristata. The sequence goes on along the minus strand of NW_004567112.1, from coordinate 22,327,821 downwards.
AGAGAAGCCCCGGGGGGGAGCACCTTCCCTAGGTGATGCTTTTAACAATAATACCCAGTAAAATTGTGTTCCAGAATCAGTCCTCTTAACAGCAGATCCCAGGACAACTGTCCTTTACCTTCTTCCTAATTATTTACACGTATTAAACAATTCTTTTTTAAGAACACAAAACTTTAATATAAGAAATATTCTTTAATCTTTCAGTTTAATTATGTTTGGTGAGTTTAGTTTTGCTGAGCACTTACTATGAGTCAAGTATTATATTAAATGCTTTCTCTGTGTTATCCTTCTATCCTCCATGATTCTATGCTAATAGTATTATTTTACAGATGAGAAATCTGAGTCTTAGAAAAGCAGAGTAACTTGCTCACAGTCAAATAGCCAGTTAAGAAACAAAGTCAACATTCATTTGGATAGTATCTAACCGTCACACCATGCAATAAAGTGCTTAAAGCCAAAATATATATTAAAAATTCAGAACTGGGCCCTCCTGGTGGCACAGCGAGTTAAAGCACAGCACAAAGAAGCTTAAGACACTTCCGCATGAGTTCGATCCCAGCCTGCCCCGGAGGAGATCCATATGGTGAGGCAGACCTCTCCTGACCTGCCCGCTGCTCCCCTCAGCAGTGTACTTCGTAGATCTGTCTGTTCTGTACCCCACTCTGCCTCTGGTGAATCCTCTCACCCTCCACATCTCTGGCCTGTCCCCCAGTTCCATATGAATAAATAAATAAATCTTTAAAAAATAAATAAATAAAAATAAACTGAAAAAAAAAAATCAGAACTGTAAACTGCTAGGTCAGCAAATATCCCACTTGGGAGCCTGGTGTGCCCCCCATAATTGAGTATAGTAGCTACTTATACCCATGGACACAACAAGCTCAATTTCATTGAAGATGTTCACTGAACACCTACAATGTACAAAGCGTTAGGGGGTATGATACAGAAGTGAATGAAATGAAATGAAATGAACAGAAGTTGTCCATCACCTTAAAGAATTTACAAATCATTGGGCCTTATTTCTTAAACATAGTATGTGAAAAAATAGTAAGAGGCAAAAATAAGTTCTATAACAGAGAAGTGAAACATGATATAAGTTTTACCATTTTTTGCCTGTCAGTCTATCCTGTTGGTGTCCACAATTTGTAGCTAACAGCATGTGTTTCAGACTCAGGCAGAACTGGGCTTGTACCTTAATGTAGCTGCTGACTGGCTCTATGACCCTCGGCAAATTAATCATTAAAATTTGAATAATAATAGCCATAGAGTGGGTTTGTAGATTTAATATTAGCATCCCAACTATCCCAGGGGGGCAGTTACTTTTAATACCACCATCGTTTTTTTACGAGGTTAGTAACTTGCCCATGTACTATCAGGATGGATGACAGGGAGCTTGCATCTGATCATTCCATTTTGCTTTCTAAGTTGAGGTCTATTGCAAAATTGGTGCCTTGTTTAAGAACTGTTAGGTAAAGGATTTTTCTGCCCATCATATCCTTCTCTGTGACAGCTAAGGATTTCTGTGAACTTCCAAGAATTCCACTCCTAGGGATTTACCCAAAGGATAACAAAAACATTAATTCAAAAGAACACCTGCACTCCTATGTTTATGGCAGCATTATTTACAATAGGTAAAATCTGGAAACAACCCAAATACCCCCCAAATAGATGACTGAATCAAGAAGATGTGGTATATACACACAGTGGAATACTACTCAGCAATCAAACAGATAAAACAATGCCATTTGCAAAAACATGGATGGTGCAGGAAGGAAATCTGCGGGGGGTGGGGGGGAAGAGGAGAAAGGGAGGGATCACAAGGAAGGAGGGGGGAGGGGCAAAGGGGGCTGTGGTGATGGTACACAGTTGAATTGGGGGAGGAAATTCTATGGGGTCTATACCTGAGGGGGGGAAGTAAACAATGGTTAAAAATGAACAGATTTATCTATATATAAATAGATACATGTAATTTTAACAAATTAATGAAATGAAATGAATCCATGACAAAAAAAAAAAAAGAAAAAGAAAGACACTGCCTTCTAGGAAATTACCTATGTTTTAATAAAATTTGTTTTTACCAAAATGTGTTCAGTGTGTTTATCAGTGGAAGGAAAGTTGTATGAAAAATAGTTTGAGTTTCTGTCTGGTTTGTGTGTCAATATAAGTCAGCTATCTCCAGCTAATAACACAAAGTGACTCTATAACGTCTCTACGAGTTAAGTCATTTTAAGAGATGTGTGGCTTCATTTTTTATTAAGTATACTTTGTTCTAAAAAGACAACAGAATTGAGCTCAGATGAGGGATTACCATATTATACCCAAGTGAATTTTGGACAAGTTTCTTTAACTAGTGGAAGTCATTCCCAACTAAAAATGATCTGATAAAGAAAAGCAAAATCTCAATACCTGTCTCCAAACCCTGTGAACTCTCAGTTAGTGTATCAGAATAATGGGACTCTTTCCAAATACAAAAAGATGTCTCTTGAGTCCAGATTCTGATCTGTAGGAGACATAGTGATCAGGTTGTAGGTTACTGAAATCCAACTATACAAGGTAAAATATAAAAGTCTATCTAGCTTCAGAAGTACGTGGACTAGACACTCGGGGGGATATTTTTTTTAAAATCTTCTGTTGACTCTACCTTCTTTTTTTCCTCTGTTGTCTTCTTCCTAAGTCACTCTCTCAAATGGCAGAAAGACACAACCTGTAGCTCCAGTGATGTCTGGCCAAGTTAGCCATGTCCACTGGAAAACATATTCCTTTGCCAGTCAATTGTAGCAAAAGTCCAGGGTGATGCCCCATGGCCCATTGCCCATCCCTGATGCAATCATTTTGGCTAAGGATACAAAGCTCTAATGGGCCGACCTTAGATCATATGCTTACCTCTGGGAACCATGGATGAAAATCATGTAAGAGCCAGGGAAGGGTGATCCTAAAGTAAAACTGAAGTGCTGTTAGAAGGAGGAAAAGGATGCTGGAGCCACATAACAGCATAAGTCATCATCCAGTGGAGGGGTCGCTATTGAAAATCTTTATATAGAGAACCAGTTACCAGAGAGGCCACACCCTCAGGATGTCTAGAATCCCTTCACTAAAAGGTTTCAAAGAGCCCTTCCCGTTCTTATTTTGCAAAACTTGACAAAGTATAATTTCCCATCTTTGTCATTATTCATGATAGTTTAGTGTTACAGTTTCTATGTACATTTTAAATTCTGTTCTCTCAAATATTCTGTTTTAAAATAACATTTTCCCAAGTGAAATCCAGCTGGGAATTCTGAGTTATCCATCCTAGGAGATGCGACTGAGTTCCTAGATTACCTCCTGGTTCTTCCATTTTTGATCAACCTCTTTTTGCAAGGACAGAACCAGTTGCCCTCTGTCCTTGCACTAAGCGCCTTTTGATATTGACTTTGCAGATTGAAATCTAAGAGGCTCCTTAGTGGCCCAGGATTTTTCCTGACTTAGCTTTTTTGCAGGAATCTAGTCACTGACCAGAAATCATCATAGACCAATCTCAGTGCAGAATTGAATATAACACATTGACTTCTGCTAATAATAGTTGCCCAATCTGGATATCCCCCAGAATCACCTAGAAAGCAAAATAATTCTAGAGTTTCCTGAAACTCCACCTCAGATTCACTGAAATTGAATCTTCAAAGAATGAAATCATAGGTATTTTTATTATTGACATCCATTAAATGATCACGATGTTAATAGCCCTATCACCAAAACACCAATTGGAATTTGGGGACCCTTGCTCTAAATAACCATGTTGTATAAGCAGCTCAGTGGCATGACAAGAGCACCAAGCCTATGGTCACAAGAGTTGATCAAAAGCCCTGTAAGGTGCTACATTTAAGAATTATCTGGAGCAAGACATTTAGGTTTCTTTTGGCCTCAGTTTTCTACATAATACATTGGAAGTAGGTCAGGTCATCCTACAGGCCTTTCCAACCCTGAATATTCTATAATTTTCTGTTATAATAGGAAAATATTTAGCTTAGAAGCTTTAAGGTCTTGGCCCAGTACCACCACCACCATTAAATTTTATGACCCTCAGAGGTCACTTTAATTCTCCAGGCTACAATTTCCCATATTTCAAAATGAGTTGAGTGGAGTACATGAGTTCTTTCTTTTCATAATTCAAAGTAGGTTTACAATAATGACTAAGCCTTAAATAATCTTTCAGAATAATCTGTTGAAGTATATAGTATGAACAAAATGAGAATGATCACAATTCTCTATGACTTGGGTTTGCTGAGCATTTGGCATGTTGGTGTTTGATGGATATGACATTTCCCTGCACCGAGTGGGAATGGAGTATTTTTAGCACAGAATTCACCAAGGCTTGTACTCTGAATGAAGTGCAAGCAAGCAGAAATACTATTTTAGAGCCACCAAAGATAAAAAGCCCCTGTCCCACCACTATCACAAAATAGTCGCATGGGTACTTATTTTTAGCACAAAGCTTAAAGAACCTGTCTCTTTATCCCCTAAAAGACGTATTCCACCTATTTCAATAATTCTGCTGGTTCACACACATACCTTTTGTCTTTAATGACTTGAAAATGTATGTTTAATAATCTAAAGATAATGTTAATACTGAAAGCAATAATAATAACTACCAATTTTGAGCACTTCCTACATATTGGAAATATACTAAATATTTTACACGTGTTATCACTATTTTCTGGAGAAGGAACTGAATTCAGAGACGTTGAGAAGTCTACCCCAAGACTAGGTTGTACACAGCAGAATCAGGATTTAACTCCAGGTCTGTCTGAAACTAGACCCTAATGATTGAACATTATGCTTACATTGATTGTATCAGTCAGAGTGGGCCAGGTTATTTGGCAAGCCTTTGGTATCATTCAAATATTAGTGGTGCAAAATAATAAAGACTTATATCTCATTCATGCTATTGAGAATGCTTAGCACAATGATAAGTTAATTTTTTAAAGGAATTTTTAGACTTCCAAGAGCTCATAAATTTTACCTTTCACGAACCTGGAAGATTTCTCTGGAAATTACTGCAGAAGGTACTCTACCACATAAGCATATAAACCAAGGAAGAGGAAGATAAAGGTCAAGAAATTGGGATTTAATAGACAACATAGATGAGAATCTGAGGGTGATGGTACCAAGATGGTAGCTGCTACCTGGCAAAGGCAAGAGCAGAAGGTTTGGGCCAGTGAAGGACACCTAAAGGGAGGTTCCCAGAGGAAAAAACGGAGTTAGCAGATTACTTGATATATGTTGGATTGAGTCTTTTGAAGGATTCTAGAGTTAATAATACACACACACACACACACACAAACTAAACAAATGGAAAAACAATGCAATCATTAACTACAGCAAAACAGAAATTGTGCAAGTAGAAAAAGTAAGCAATAATCAACAGAGACCAATAATTATACCTTTACAGTAAATAAACACACAATACTGATTTAACCACAAATTTTAATAAAAGCCAACACCCATAGACCATTTACTATGTGTTGAGGTAACTGTTTTCTATGACTTGACTTACTCATATCACATCCATCCTATGTGCTATCATAGTCTACACATTACATTAACAGATAAGGAAAATACAACATCCTACTGTACAGAGAACGACACTTAAGTACAGATTGCTTAAGCAACTTACCCAAGATCATACAGCTGGGATTCAAAGCAAAGCAGTCTGTCCTTACAGCTCCTACTGTTCATAATATTATGCCACCTCATGAGCTAACCATGTGAGATGAGAGAAAGTGGGGGAAAGGGGGGGATAAGAAGGTTATGCAGCAGAAAGCTAAATTCTCATCTACCCTAAAATAAATCAACAGATATATATCTACAAAAGGTAAAGCAAGAAATCTTAGTGACATAGACCACACCATTTAGAATACACAGGTACATCTAACCATAGCTACACGTGATTGTCCCTTGGGAATAAACTGGAGAAGGGTAAAGCAGAAGCCACTGTATTATTGAAATTCCTTTATTTGATTCAAAAGCTATTTCATGTAATACATTTATAACTTTTTAAAAGCGAGTATTTCCCCAAAGTAGAGATCAAAAGGGACTTACTTTCCTTCTCACCCCAACCCAGACATCTCTCAGAAATTTCATTGTTGGTCTCATGAGGATTTTTTGGTCTTGTCCTACTAATCGGAGGTTAATGTGCAGTGCAGACCACTTTAAACATCCTCACCTGCTAAAATGGTCTTCTGGACCCTCCCTTGGTGACACACAACACAACAAAGCTATCCACAGCCCCTTCAGCGCAAGTTCGATCCCCAGCCAGGGAGGTGAGAAGCAGACCTCTCTGGTCCCGCCTGCTCCCCTCAGCAGTGTATTTCTCAATCTGCCTGTTCTGCTCCCCACTCTGCCTGTGGTAAATCCTCTCACTATCCCTGCACCTCTGGCCTGCATCCCAGTTCTGTATTTAAATAAATAAATCTTTAAAAAAATAAAATGTTCTTCTATGGCAAAGAAGAAAGACTATATGGTAAATGGACCCTCCTAGAAATATATCCCAGCCAGTGCACTGCCAGGGTTCATGAATGTGCTGGAAGGGGCTGAGGGATTAGCCTAGGACTCCAGGGGAATCTACATTATAAAACAAAATTCAGCGAATATTATTGGTTCCTGATAGAGGTATCTAAACCTAGCCTCCACTGTTTCTGAGCTATATGTATGATTTCACTTTCATGAGTGTATTTTAATACAATTTTCCCTTTTACTTTCAGTTTATTATTGTGCTGATATTTGAGATTTCTGCATTGTTGCCACTTCAAGGATACCATGAGCAGGTGAACCATAAACTAAATGTTATTTGTGATGTCAGAACTATTACTGCTGTTGTTATTCCTCAACATTATTTTTGTCATGATATAGCAAGGTATTCTGTACTTAGAAGCCCCCAAATAGGAACTTTCACAATAGGTGAGGGCAAGGTTAAATGACATCACTGTTTGACAACAAATCGAACAAATCAGACCATAGATGATGAGCTCAGACATTTTCTGGCCATAATTCAAGGCCCTTCCCAGAAATGCCCCATTACCCATTATGATGGGTGCCAGTGCCAGAATCATTCACTCGGAGATGTTAGATAAACTCTACCTGGAAGTTGCAACATGGCTTTGTGCCATTTAATAATCAGATGGTTTGGTACCTAAGGACTGCTGAGGAAGGAGAGTTGGAGGGCATCCTTTTGCGGGAGGTGGACATGGCCCAAGCCTACTGGAGCAGGCTGCAGAATCAGGCCATCCATGCAGATGGCCCAGTGACCGTGTGGCCAAATGGTCACTACTGTGGACAAACTTTGCCACAGCCCTCCTTAAGTCAGTTGAGAAAGGAACAGGGACCAGAGAAATAGTCTGAACCTGAGAAATATATAGACATAGCATCTTGCTTTGATATTCTAAATAATCTTTCTCATAGAAAAGCTGCATCCCAAATCTGTCCCTCTTCCCTGAAATCAATCCACTGGGCTGTCTCCTAAGAGACTGGTCATCCCTAGAGGAATAGTCAGAATGGCAATTTGGATCATTCAAAGCTGAACATTAGAACACAGACTCCCAATGACTCAGCCAAGATATAAACAAATTCAACCTGAATTAATTCCTCATCTTTCTCTGCATGCCACAACAGATTCACTATCTCATACCTCTGTCACCTAGACCCACCTCCCCCCCACACACACAGGAGGGAAAATATAAACCCTTTGCTCTCGTGTTCCCAAATTATCTCCTGCCCTCCACCCTCTCCCAGAAGGTCAATGTTACCACTCAAGTAACGACAAACACTACAAAGGTTATACACACATAGAGGGGCTACATCATATCAACAAAAACTGTGGCCTCTCTTTCTTTGGTGAAGCCAGAGATCACTGAGTATAACTGGATTGTACTGTTCTTGAACACAGCAAGACCAACTGTCTTGCATGTGGAGTGTAAAGGCAGAGTATCTTCCCCTGCTTCACTTCTAGGTTCTCTGATTCGCCTGATAATTAAACTTACATGAGACATATTCACAGGAGAAAAACAATTTAGTTCTAGACATAAGGGAGACCCATAAAAATGTAAGATTCAAAAGCAGCCAGGTAACCAAGGTTTAGAGAGCATCCTAAAATGAGGAGAAGAGGTTAAATATCTGAATCTTCAAAGGGGAGGAAGAAAATTCTCAGGAAGATGAGAAGAGCAAATGTCTGATAAACAGATATCTGTTCTGCATTGCAACTAAATCTTTCCGGTATAAGAGAGTCTGGAAACATCTTTTCTTCATATAGGCTTCATACATACATTTTAGGCAGTTAAGGGACAGGTAAAAAGCTTTTCCTGAGTCACCAGGATTTTAATTACCTTTGACACAAAACAACTCATATACCAAAGTAAAAGCTTTAGGATGGCATATTCTGCTCCCTACAAGGGTCAAGTACTAAGTACCACTCAGAGTTATTTCTAGTTGAGATGACTGTCCAACAGGTCTGGGCAGATGCTCAGTTATTTTAAGGAGATGGTGACTAACAATGATCAAAAATGTTAAGTCTAAGCAGGCAAAACAGTCACTGTCAATGTGTTCCATGTTTTTTTCTGGCCCTACAAGCGAAAGAAGCATCTTACTTCTACTTAGTTTCTCCTCTTTTGCAGTTCTCCAGCAAAGTCCTATTTGTGGGGCCCCTGAAGCAGAATTAGGAGAATGATGCAAAGAAACTCACAAGTTGGGCTGAAGGAGGGATGTCTAAATCTGTGTTTTGGAAGAGAGGACTAGAAGCCTGGACTCCAAGGAGTGTTTCTATGGGCTGCAGCCCTTTCATGACATTAAAAAATCACATTGCTCATCTGTGTTCACTCAATACAAGTCTTCTTGGAGAATGGATTCTGTGAATCATAGTTTCAATAGAATTATAGAATAGATTAACATCATTCTGCCTCTTCCTTTGAACAAGCATTTGCATAACTTGAATAGGTTATCTGGTACCTCAGGAGCATGGAAAATTACCTAACTCAAAGAATCTCAATTTACCAAAAACCAAGCAAAGCAAGAGCAAAATGCTTATCAAAACCCCACTTTTTCTGGCCTTTACATCCATGTTAGTACATCAAAATATTTCTAGAAATATCTTTGCTGTTTGCAGACTGGTAGAGATCATTGGGTGCCTTTGGGTCTTGACTTTCCCATCTCCTGCAGGATTCTATGATGTTCTCTAAAACACCTCACTCTGGCCAAGACTGATGTTTTCCACACTGATATTGCCCCCAGATGACAGAACTGGTCTCCCTGGTCCTGTTCCCATTTCTTCCCTAAACAGATCCTTTAACTGCCAGAATTGGAGGCACTTAAAGAAGGAAACAGTTGCTCGGTGTTCCCATCGCCATCATAGCAAATGGTGCTTAGTTAACTAAATGTTCGATGTGGACATTCAGGATTACACCAGAGCAAGAGGCATGAGGTCATAAGTGGGTGTTCTTCCTAAAAAAGACAACAAAATGAAGGGGTAACATTAGCTGGAGAAAATCTCCTCATAACAGATAGAAGGAACGTTGATACCTGAGCTACTGAATTTCCTCAGTCTCCTTCAACTGAGGAGGGAAAGGGCAGAGATAACTGATAAGAGTTGGAATTCACCAGGGAAATTACCTCAGAAGCAGGCTGTGGAAGAGGGCACCACAAAAACAGGTCCCCATGTAACCATGGTGACGAGCTGAGGAAGGAAAGGGTGGGAGAGAGGGAGCAAAGAGCCAGAGCAGGAGGGAATAGAAGGAGGAGTGCCACCCAGGTCACTGGAGAGGAATCAGAATTGTGTCTTAAGCGATGTGTAGGTTTTTAAAGGAAGAAGTAATTTATGACTGTAATTAACTACGAAGGCAGAATGCATTTGATATTATGGATTCTTTTTACATCTGCAAAGGGTTCTAAATGTTTCTTTAGAGTTTAGCTATTTTAACAAAGTAGATTAGGAGTGAGCCATGGAAAGTTGTGGTTGAGTTGGGGGTGGGTGTAGGAGTTTTGGAAGAGGAGGACAGGAGGCTTGGACCACCTAGAATAGCCCAGGGATAAAGGTATCTAGAGTGAACATTGCAGTCGGGTTGCCTCCTGGGGGCAGCTGTTCACAGGATATTCACTGGCTGAGGCCGAAGTGGTAAATCTCAAGCCTTAGGGGCAGAATGGCCAGATTTAACAATAAAAATACTGGACGCTCAGTTAAATTTGAATGTCAAGCAGTCCTAGTAAAGTGACATCTACTGATTAAATACTTCTGTTTTCTCATCACCCTATTTATAAAAAGGAAGGAAAAGAAAGAGACACAAAAGAGGGAAGGAGGGAAAAAAGGAAGGAGGGAGAGAGGGAGGGTAAAAACCGACAGTTTTTAATTATCTAACCCTACCCTATTCCTTCTTGTTCCTTTCTCTCTTCATCACCACAGGACATTGCTTAACCACTTCCTACCATCTGCCTTCAAAAAATCAAGTCAGGGTCCTCCCTGGTGGCACAGCGGGTTAAAGTACAGCACTAAGAAGCTAATGCCACTGCAGCATGAGTTCGATCCTCACCCTGGAGGTGACCCACATGGTGCAGCAGACCTCTCCTGACCCCCTCAGCAGTGTGCTCAAAGAATCTCAATCTCTGTCTCTGGTGAATCTTTTCACAGCCGCTGCATCTCTGGCCTATACTCCAGTTTGGTATGCATAAATAAAAAAAAAATCAAATCAAAACAAAGTCACACACTATCATACCTGACCACTCCAGTTCCTACAGCCTCAGACTGTTCTGGACAATACTTCTGTATTGTGACAAACACCTCTCAGCCTAACCCGTGAGCCTCCTTACCAAACTCACAACTTATTTTTCTTTCTGCTGGTAGATATGTACCTGCCAGTTAACTGCATCTCTAACTAATGCTAGCATGTTTTTTTCAGGCCCTGGTCTGTGATAAACACACAAGTCTTAGGGCATGCACTAATTAAGTGTGCTGAAAAGGTGTCAGTAAATCCCATCACAGAAATCGTTGAAACAAGTATTTTATAGAACAAAAAATGGCTCAGCTCATGGAGGGTGGTAATAGTGTGACTTCCTGGATTTTTCTCATGCATCCCAGCTCAGCTCCAGGAGAGTCCTTTCTCCTGCCCTAACCTATTATTGTTACAGAAAAGAACAAAAATAAGACTAGAAATTGGTTCACTGGCCATCTTAAAACTTCAATTAGATTATGTAATTCTTTTAAAAATCCTTCATTGATCTCCTGTTGCATTTAAAATAAAATGCAAAATGTTCACAATGACACATAAGTTCTATGGGATTTTCTGCTACCAACATGTCTCACTAAAATCCTTGTTCATTGCTTTCCAACAATGTGGAAATTCTCTGCTCCTGGAAAATAACAGACCTTCTCTTGCCTCAGGATCTTACTCTTGTTTTCCTTTCTGTCTGTAATGATTTCCCTGACTAACTCTTTGGAAGGCAAATCCTTCCGATCCATCAAGACTCAACTCTAGAGTGCTAAAGTGCTAAGAACAATCTACATTTTGAGGCTGATGTACGTTGCTGCATGATCAAAATAGGTCAGTCACAGTAATTCACTACCACATCCTCTGTTTCATTTCCTTCCTGACAATAATCATTATCTAATATTCATGTTGATTTATTTACTTGTTTACTGTCACCCTAGGTTGGGAGTTGGCAAATGATGGTCCACTGGCCAGTCATCCACCACCTGTTTTTATATTAAAGCTTACCGGAACTCAGTCTCATCTATTCATTTACTATTGTCTATCTTTGCTTTTGTGCTACAATGGCAGAGTTGAACAGTAGTAACAGAGGTTACATTACTTCACAAGACCTAAAATGTTTACTCTCTTTCTGAAAGAGATTTGACAATACCTGCGCTAGACTGTAAGCTTCATGAAGGTAGTAACTGTCAATCTTGTCCACCTGTATTTTCAATATACAAAGTTGTGGCAGAAGCTCAGCAACCCTTCAGTGAATGTTGGCTCCTATTATGCCTCTTGTCAACAGATCCCAGTACAGTCTCCTTGTTTGCCCTTTCCTCAGAGGAGCCTGGCTTCTGGATATTTGCCTGCGCACTGTAGGTTTCTGCCATCTGCCACTCGATCCTATTCCCATCTCCTTGCTCTGTATCTTCAAGCTGGTGCTACTTGTGCCTTGATGCCGAGAAGCAATCTGATCACAACAAACAATCCCATAACATAAAAGCTTCCTTTGATGTTTGTGTTCTAGCAAATCATGTTTTATAATCAATCATCTTGTGGTCTGCCAATCCATTTTTTATAATCATAGAAAGCATGCCTATTAAAAATTTTATTTTTCTGCCATTGCACTTCTTAATAACATATTTATATGGTTTTTTTCCCTTTTATAAAAATGACTCATACACATAAGAGGGAATTCTGGAAATATAGAAAACAAAAGAAAAAAAGCACCAAGAGACAACCATTTTATAACATTTTGGTATAGTTTCCTTCCATTTTTCTATCTTCTATGCTTTGTTTTTAAGCACACTTATATAAATAACATAAAAAAAGGCTAAGACAGGTTTCACCCTTGCATTTTTTATATTACACATGATTTGTAGGTTATTATTTTTAGCAACTACACAATTACGGTGAGCAGATATGCTTAAGAAATAGCTCCCTATTGTTGTGAAATACTTATATCCAGAATTTTATAGTCAGAAATAACCATAAGCCTACTTGTGCATGAAGATATTTTTCCCTACCTTTTAGATTACACCCTATAATAGGATTTCCAAAAGCAGAACTACTGAATCAAAGGATTTCTTTTTTTGGTTCAGATAAATAGTGTCATTCTCACTTTTTTAAAGATGTGGGAACCCCTGGATGAAGGTCTCAGAGTAAATACCCTCAAAATCCTCTTTTCTGTGTCCCAAATCTATAAAAAGGAGTGATAAGATATTACAATATGTCATTACTTCTCTCAAAATACAAGAGGAAAATCTTAGCAGTTCAAAACAGAGGTTATAAAAACAATAAGCAGAATATAAAGCTGGAGAGACAAAAGGCAAGACTGGAGTTGAATACCAACGAGGGAAGACACATGAGTGTCCCTCCTGCAGTAGAATCACCAAATACAGTGGGCAACAGAGCTCTGCCCAATCAAGAACATGGAAGAATACACGATCTCCTAGCACCCATAGCAGAGTGCCCTTCTGGGTTCTATCCCACAGGGATTGTGGATAATTATCACCCCAGAAAATGGGGAGCTCCAAGCTGAGCAGCAAACATGTGGCTTGTATTGACAAACTGACTCACAGACCAGAGAAGTATGCAGAAAATTCCCATGCAATATGAGATTTTGAGGAAAAAGCTAAAAACCACACTTAGCATATGAAAAATAGTCACAAACGAGAGTTGTAACTTGAGGTGACAGAAATATAAGAACCACAAAAGAACGTTGAATTGAATCTGTTTGAAGTCTTCAGGAAATAAAATATGATATCACCAATAAAGCCCAGAAAAGAAGAGTATGAAATTGAAATGGGTAGATAATGAAAAGGACATAAAAATTTATCTACCCTCACAATTTAATACAAAATGAAAACATCCCTTAAAGAAACTGTACTTCACTACACTAACAGAAGAGGGCGTTCTTGATCCATGAATGGTAAATCATTCTAAGTCCATTAAATGAAGAAATGAGGTGAAATGACATGACACGACATGATATGGAACATCATAAATCCACACAAAACTCCTCAAGGGAAAAATAAGGGTCAAAGAATTTTACTGGTGAAAATTCTTGCCAAAGAAAACAATCACAACACTACAAATGGAATGAATATCTTCAAAACAAGCATTTAGAAATATGATAAACCTCCTTAAATCAAAAAAGTCCAAGAACAGAAATGGACAGTGCAACAGATGATGGATGGGTGGATGGATTTATTGAACTTGGCAGGGGGAATGTCAGGAAGCAAAAACACATTACTATGGAGACTAAATTATAATTAAAAAATAGACTCAAGTGAAACTTTAATAGTAAAGGGCAGGAGAATAAAATGAAAAAGGAAATAAAGTTAAAAGATTCAGAAAGAAAGTAATTGAAATGGAAGATAAAGTCTAGAAAAACTACTTATTTTCTTTGCTCATACTCAGCAATAGTTTTGACACTAGTGGACGGTTGTATTGCCATCCTGACCAATCCTCTCAAACCAGCTGCTATCATACAGTTCAGTTCAGCAGCGAGTTGGAGTTACCGAAGGATTTCACAAGTTAACTCAGTCACACAAGACTTGCCAAGTTCACATGCCAAGCAATCACATTCCAGTTTCTAATAGGACAGTTGTAAATCAGGGTTTTTATGATCCTCTCAATTGGGTTCAAAATTTCCATAGAACAGATCGTGGAACTCTGGAAGACACATTTATCAATTTCTAATATAATAAAGAATATGACAAAGTTATGCAGACAGCCAAATGAAGAGATATGTAAGGTGAGATCTGGACAGGTCTCACTACTATTCTATCCCAGTGGAGCTGGGGATGTAGGTCCATGGTTGTGTTCGCCTACCTATAAGCTATCTGAGTCCCATGTACCTGGGATTTTTATGGAGGCCTTCCTAATGTAGATATAGTCAATTATAAACCTTCTTTAGGGATGTGAGTATAGAGTTAAAAATTCCAAACTTCAAATTATGGCTCATGTTTTCTGTTGACCATCCCATCCAGGAACCCAATTAAGTGGCCTTAAAACAAAATGCTTCTGGTGCTCTTATCGTTTAGGAATTTAAAAGGGGTTACATACCAGGTGTAGTAGGGTCAAAGACCAAATGTTGAACAAGAGGTGTTCTTATCACTTAATAAACAGGTGTTAGGCGCTCTGTGCCAAGAACTAGAAGCAGATACTCACATACGTATAGACATGTAGACATATGTATCATTTCACACTCAATATTGCTAAGCTTCAATTTTCTCCAAATGGAATTATAGACTTGGTCCCAATGAAACATTCCTATAATTTTACTATTGAAACTGATAAGCTGTTTCTAAGATTTATTTGGAAATACAAAGAATCTCAAAAAGTCAAAACAAAATTTTTTAAGATTTATATATGCATACAGAGCTGGGGTACAGGCCAGAGGTGCAGGGGGAGGTGAGAGGATTCACCAGAGACAGAATGGGGAGTAGGACAGGCAGATCGACGAAGCACACTGCTGAAGGGAGCAGTGGGCAGGTCAGGAGAGGTCTGCCACACCATGTGGATCACCTTCTGGGCCGGGTATCGAACTCGTACTGAAGCAGCTGCCACTAGTTTGCAGTGCTGTGTCTTTACCCACTGCGCCACCAGGAGGGCCCCAAAACAATATTTTATAAAGATTTAATTATTTCTGTGTACAAGAACTGGAGCATAGACCAGAGGAGTAAGAAAGCTGGAGAACTTAAATTACTTGAATTTTAGGATTTAATGTGAAATGAACAGTAATCAAGAGTGATGCTGGCATTAGAAGTGACTTACAGATTAATGGAAAAGAGTAGAGGTCCTGAAATTGACCCTTACATAATGATCAGTTCATTTTTTAAAATAAAAGTACCAAAATAATTCAATGGGGAAAAGAACTATGATGCTAGAACAACTAAATAGCTATATGAAAGAAAATAAACTTCAACTGTTACTTTATAGCACACCTACAGATGTGTTTCAAGTGAATCACAACCCTAAATTCAAAATTTAAAGAATAAAACTTACAAAACAAAGTATAACAGAAAAGATTTGTGACTCTGGGGTCGGCAAAGATTTTTTTATTTGGGCATCTAAACCATAAAATATAAAAGAAAATCATGATGAACTGGACTTCACAGAAATGATGAACATGTACTCTTTCAGAGGGGGTTGGCGGGAGCAGGCCCAGGCAGGGAGCAGGCTTACAGGGAAGGAGCTGGGGCTGCCAGGCAATTTCACCTTTCACAACAGAACATCAGAGTGGTACATTTTCCTGCTACCCCCATCCTCTCTCTCTACTGCCTGTTCTTGCCTTTGCTTTTTAAGTAACCTGTTTCTGTAAGCCCGTGTTACTGCTCTATAATGTAAGATAGGATCATGGAAACAAGCATTCTTCCAGCATCTGACAAAGATGAGAGACTCTGGCTTTGTGGCCCCAAAGACCCCTTGAAAGTTTACAATAAAAATATTATTCTTACAGTTGCTAGGACTCACTTCTTTTCTCTAGCCCCACACCCTCTAGCATGGTGTGGGACTAGCATTCCCTGCCTCTCTCGGGGAATTCTGTCCCATTCCTACTTTTTAATAAGATGTTAGCATACACCATTAGCTCACTGTGTGTGTGTCTGTGTGTTTATTCTTTCTCAGTGCTAAGCTTTTAAATGTTTTAAGCATTTTTCCTTGGAAGATCTGATGATTCTATCATAAACAATTTTCTGACTATTCCTCTGGCCCACAGGAGCTGTTAACCTTTGAAGTTGCTATGGGAACCAATGTTTTGTTAAAATAAATTATTGATGTAAAGGAAAGAGGCTATGAAGCCTATCTCAAGGAAAAGCAAACGAGGCACTGGGAGATATGAAAAAATAAAATGCTTAAATACATTAAGTAATGGGAGGAGCTTTCCATCTTCACTTCAATTGTTCTAATGGAAAACCCCCAGAAAATTTTCTGAGTGAGGAACAGGAGTTCCTTTCCCCATGGACAAGGTCAATTTGTACCTATTAGCTGAATGAATGAATGAATGAATGAATGCGAGACAGGGATACCCTGAGATGGCATTGGGTAACTGGTCATGATTTACTATTCCTGTGGGTTTTAGGAATTGAAGCGATTCATCACCCCATGATACAATTTAGTCATGACACAGCTTTTCATCAGCTCTGTTCCTTGAATCTTGAGAGATTTCACAATGAATCACTAAACCACTTCTCAGAATTCTGATGTCTGGGCTATAGGGATTTCAAAGTTGGTATCTATAAAAATATCATACTATAAACCAAAAAAGTCAACAGAATTTATGACACTAGGCCCAGAGGCTTCCTGTCAAACAAATATAACAACTATACACAGGTAATGCAATCTCTCACGTATAAAACAGGATCACATTTAATTTTTAATGTCCACATTTTAGCAGCTGGAACCACTGGACCCATGCCTACATTTCAGGCTTAGTGGACACAGAAGTGGTAACTCCCAGGTCCCAGATGTTGCCAAAAGTGTCAGTCAGGTTTTTTTCAACATGCCCAGATCTGGCTTTTTCCAATGCATTTCTCTTTGGTATGCACAACTAAAGTCAACTGAAGCCCCATGGACCTCAGGTGAAATGGTTATAATAACTTTAAAGAATATAGATTGCCTAGATTTAGGGACAATGCCAGAAATAACCTTTTATATCAATTCTATCCACGCTGACCCCAACTTCTTTGACTGTTGCCCTAAACTGAATTCTGGACTTTGGCATTCTTATTCCAGGTTGATGTCCTTAGTTCTCTGTGACTAAAAGGATCCAAGCCTAATCTCCTAAGAGAAGGCAAATAAATAGTTACAGTAACATGACAATAACATGTTCTAACCCACATTTCAGAGTAAAAGCAAAGGCCCTTATGCCCGTGAGCCCTACACATTCTGATGCTCATCATATACCTGATCTCTCCTATCATGCTCTTTCATCTTTATTTTTCTCCTGCCATTCCAGATACTACCACCTCAGGGCTTGCACTGGCTCTCTGCTGTCTTCCCAACACCCTTCTCCAGAGATCTGGCAGGCTCCAGAGATCCATCCAGTTTTTGCCCACATGTCAGCTTCTCAGCAAACCACCCTATGTAAAATGCAAACTCCATCTCCAATACTTACAAGCACTCTTCTTTTGCTCTCTCTTTTTTTTTTAAGATGTATTTATTTGTGCATACAGAACAGGGGTATAGGCCAGAGGCTCAAGGGCAGCGAGAGGTTTCACCAGAGACAGAGTGGGGAGCAGAACAGGCAGATCTACGAAGTACACTGCTGAGGGGAGCAGCAGGCAGGTCAGGAGGGGTCTGCCGCACCATGTAGGTCACCTCTGGGGCAGGGATCGAACTCATGCTGAAGTGGCTTTAACATCTTAGTGTTGTGTTTTAACCCGCTGCGCCACCGGGGAGGGCCCCCCTTGCTCCCTTTTTATCTAAAGTATGTATGCTATGTATCCTCTATCATTCCCCATCACTTATTTATTGTGTTCATTGTCTGCTACTTCTATTAGACTACAAGCTTCAGAGGAAGGCTATTTATCTACTTTATTCACTATATCAGCTAGCACATTGTGGGTACTCAATTTTTTTTTTAAGATTTATTTGTTTATGCACACAGAACTGGGGTACAGGCCAGAGGTGCAGGGGTGGTGAGAGGATTCACCAGAGACAGAGTGGGGAACAGAACAGGATGACTGATGAAGTACACTGCGGAGGGAAGTAGCAGGCGGGTCAGGAGAGGTCTGCCGCCCCATGTGGGTCACCTCTGGGGTGGGGATCCAACTCATGCTAAAGTGGTTTTGGCTTTGGCTTCTTAGTGCTGTGCTTTAACCCGCAGCGCCACCAGGGACGGCCAAAATGTTGGCATTTTAATATGTATTAAGTGAGAGAATATTGGCACTAGCAGCTCTAGGAAAAGTTTATTTGAGGCTCTACAAGTTAGAAAGCACAGAACTAACTCTCTGTCTTTTAATAATTAAAGTTCACAAGATAAAGAACTGATTTTCATTTTACCCTTCAGTCAACAAAGCAGCAAAGGTCCTTGAACTTGCTTAATGAGTCCAGAAGAATGATGACTAATTAAGGTGAAACAGCCTGGCTGTTCTGTCAGGCATTAACTGCTAGGATCACAGAGCTCCTCAGAGGTGAAAGTGGCCTCTCTGATTCCCTGCCTGACTACACAACCTCAGCGAGATGTCTCAAGAGAAGGACAGCGAGACAGCTTCCACTCCAGGGTCTATGCCACTCCCTAGCTAGTCTCTGTGTCTATAGGGAACCTGGGACTTTGTTCCCACTTGTCCAGCCTGGGACCCTGCTTTGTCAGAACCCAATTCTGATTGCATCCAGGCTGAAGGATAACTGGGTCTGAACTTTGTTCCATGGAGACCTCCCTAGCCTGCCTTTTCCTGGCTGAAGGCACTTAGTTTCTCTTTTTATAGAAAGTGATGTTCTGGTCACAAATCAGAACAGATTGCCCTAGTCAGACTGGGTCTGAATTCAACTGGGCCATTTACTGGCCAATTAACTTTGAATATGTTTCTCAGCCTTTGACAATACTGAATTTTATTTTTCATTAAGATTTATTTACTTATGCATACAAGAACTGAGGTACAGACCAGAGGTACAGGAGATGGGGCATAAACGGCTTCACCAGAAACAGAGTGGAGAGAAGAACAGGCGGATCTACTGAAATACACTGCTGAGGGGAGCAGCAGGTGAGACAGGGGAGGTCTGCTGAGCCACGTGGGTCATGGGTATCAAACTCATGCTGCAGTGGCTGCAGATAGCTTCATAGTGCTGAGACTTTGCTCCACCAGAGAGGCCCCACATTGAATTTTATCTGACCCTCCAAACAGTAAAGTCTTGCATTTTATCCCTAGAAAACAGCTAATCTTACAAAAGACAGTTTTGTATTTGCAGATTCCATAAGACCTGTTTCCATCCTCACAAGATAAGGATTCTGACCAGTCTCATCTCCTTCATAAAACCATCTGTTTCTTTGAGATGGCCCTTATTAATGAACCTTTTCTCTATTATAAAAACCCAAGTAACACTAGCACCTTAATTATTCTATTTTTAAGCCTCAACTTCCCCATCCATACAAAGAGATGAACAAACCAATTCAAGAACTGTTGTGAGAATTAAATGAAATAAATTCAGGTACAGCATAGTGAGCTCTCAAAGGATACTTTAACTTCCCTCCAGTCTAATTCTACCAGACCTTCATCCTGAGAGTTGCCTGTGTGTTTTGTCCTTTTTTTTTTTTAAAGATTTTTTATTTATGCATACAGAACTGGGGTACAGGCCAGAGGTTCAGGGGTGGTGAGAGGATTCACCAGAGACAGAGTGGAGGGCAGAACAGGATGACTGATGAAGTACACTGCTGAGGGGAGCAGCAGGTGGGTCAGGAGAGATCTGCCACGCCATGTAGGTCACCTTTGGGATGGGGATTGAACTTATGCAGAAGTGGCTTTAGCTTCTCAGTGGCTTGCTTTAACCCGCTGTGCCACCAGAGAGGGCCCTCCTGTGTTTTTTTAATTTCTGATGAATGTTTTAAGTAACATAAAACTTGCTTTCATAACAAGTTTTCTGTCATTGACTTATATTTTTTTCTAGAAGTTTTTGCAGGGATTTTCCATGCCTACCCCAATTAAATCAAATCAACATCAAATATATTGTAAGAGCATGCTGCTAATGCTACCTGAAAATAGCATCACAGTCCATTCTGTCCTTGAGAAATGGAATTCTGAACTGCTACCTGAACATGCTCCTGCATCTAAAGACTAGACCTTCTCATCCTTGTTTTTGAGTCCCAGGGGGCTTCCTCAATGAATACTGCTTCTCACCCATTTAGTTACTCAACTCTGGGACCTAATGGCTGTGGCGGGGGAGGGTGGCTACTTTAGTCAGGTAAGGTCATTGCTAATGTCTTTCTTCTGTGGAATCTAACCAACAATTACACTGGAGTCTTCCTTTCTATGAAGAGAGGAAGTTTTTAACACTCCAGATAGCCAGGTGACTCCTTAGATCAACTAAACCAAGAATTCTGGATATGGAACCAGAGCACTGGCATTTTTATTTTTAGAAAGTTCCCAAGAAGTTCTAATGTGTGACCAAGGTTAAGTGCCATTGTTGTACAAGCTTCTGTTGGATTAAACACTCTCTAGTAGTGTTATTTGTCTGCCTTTGTTGCTAACCCAGGTTTCTTGCTTTGTAATTTATAAGCTGCCAAAGAGCTGATTAGGGATCGATGATCATGAAGAATCTATGATGTTAAGAATCAGTCATCCTAAGTCTAGGAGCTACTTGAGACAGAAGCTGGGGTTTACCCATTGTAGAACTTTTTGTGCTAATCTCTTGGTCATTCAATAATCTGACATTTATGCAAAAAATAAATTGGATAGCGGAGAACAGCATCTTAGAAGGCATTGCCCAGAAATTTTTTTGAGAAAATTAAATGAGAATTAAAGAATAAATTCAAACCTTTTATTTATTTTTTTTAAATATCACATATTTGGGCCTCCCTCATGGCCCAAAGGGTTAAGTCTCAGCACTATGAAGCTATCCACAGCCAGCATGGAGTTCCAGCCAGGGAGCTGACCCACATGGCACAGCAAATCTTTCCTGTCTTACCTGCTGCTCCCCGCAGCAGTGTATTCCAGTAGAGGTGCCTAATTCTGCTCCTCACTCTGTCTCTAGTGAATCCTCTTACTTCTGCATTTCTGGTGTACACCCCAGTGCTTGCATGTACAAATAAATAAAATAAAATTTTTTAGATAAATCTGTACTTGGTAATACATGTTTGGAAAGAAAAAATATTTTTCTCCACTACCCATCCAAATTTAATGTGTGAGATCCATGTATCAAACTGGTAAAAGACATATTAACATGAGAAAAAACAGTCTGGATTACAGACATATTCATAATAGTTTTTAAACTAAAATGTGGCTCAAGGAACTATCAGATGATTGAAGAAAATATGCCATCGTAGGCTAAACAGAGGAAAAGAAATTTGGGACTTATCAGGGAAAGTAAGTTATGAGAAGGAAAGGGAAGGAAATATATGGCAAATAAATGTTGTATTGCTATATAGATAAGAGTCTCTCAGGTGATGAGTGATTCTGAGTCAAAGAACTCTTTACCCAATGTGTACAGACACTGACACCAACCTTTGACACTAGCATTTGAGAGGAGAAAGAGTCTGAGGAGTCAATTGGCAAAAAGACAAAAGCTAAAGCTTCTATCTAGCCTCCCACCTGGGAAATGGCAAGTGTTCATACTGATTTGGAGTGAGTGCAATTGAGAAAAAAAGGAGGGCTTTGTTTTTCCTTTGGTTAAGGAAAGAGCTAAGGGCAAAGGAATGTGAGTTAAGCTGAAGTTTATTAGTTTCAAATTGGTGTGCATATGGAGAGGTATTTTCCCCAATACCCAGACCCTTTTTGTAGACAGACTGACACAACACTTTTAATTATGGTCTGGATGTTTTCTCTGCTGTCCTTTTCATCCTTGTTGGTCATCGGTTGGTTCCAACTAGGTTTGAATTACTTTTGTGCATCCTCCAGTTTTATGACTCCACTCTGCTGCTTCCAAAGCTTCAGAGCACACCCAGCTGTTTCTGATAGACCATCAGCGGTGTGGTGACAGCTCAGTGTCTCCACCAACCACCTGGGTGGGCCTCAAGGTTCCTACTTCCGTGTTGCTTTGCCTCTTGCAGATTCTGTCCTCCTGGATGCTGTGTGGCACTGCTGAGGGTGAGGAAGCAAGGCGCAGGGCCAAGAGCCAGGCTGAGGCTGCTTCTGTGAACAGAGCTTTGTAGGGGAAGTCAGGTGATTTGGGTCATGATGGCTGATGACGTAGTCTAAGGTTCTGAGGGCAACTGGACCACACTTCTTTTTTTTTTTTTAAGATTTATTTACTTATTTAATTTATTTATTTATGCATGCATGCATACAGAACTGGGGTATAGGGCAGAGGTGTAGGGGTGGTAAGAAGATTCACCAGAGATAGAGTGGGGAACAGAATAGGCAGATCCACGAAGTACACTGCTGAGGGGAGCAGCAGATGAGACAGGAGAGGTCTGCTGTGCTATGTGGGTCCAGAGCCAGGGATCGAACTTGCACTAAAGCGGCTGCTGTCAGCTTGAAGTGCTGTGACCTAACCCACTGCACCTCTAGGGATGGCCTGGACCTCACTTTCAAGAGTTGCCTCTGAACATGACATAAGCAAGCTTGCCAATGCAGAACCCATACCCCTTCCACCAACTCTGTAAGCCCTCTCATACTTACAGCTACTATTCCTCCACCCTAGTCACTCTAAGACCAGGTACCAGACAGCTAGAAACATCCCTTATTCCCCAATGCCTGGTGAAAGCATCCAAACTAGTCATCCCTAAACATGTTTAAACTGCTGAACTTATTTTTTCCAATAGAAACCACAAGAAAGGTTCCTACCCACTACGTCCCCAAATTCCCTTTGCCTCTGATTTACTCTGGTACTTCCTCATCTACCCGCTGGCCACCAATATGCACACTGAGGTATGACCTGACCCCTCCTCATTGGAACTGGAGATAACAAAGCTATTTTTTCAAAGGCAATTGTCTTCAGGTCTGTTGGCCTCTGAATTCCTGAACAATAATAAAACTTACACTTCAAAATATTGCCGGGGTCTGGTAAATCCAGCGTGCTATGCATCAGCACTGAGATGGTGTGTTTGCTTTTTTAAGTCTAAGAGGACATGCTGATCACCTGCTGCCATGATGTTAGTGTGCTCTGGATCTCAGGCAAAGCTTCAGGAGATCCTGGAGCAGACGCCAGCTATATAGCTCATGCACGAGGGCATCCTCTGAGGGACAGTCCTGTTACAATATGACATAAAATAACTTTATTCCTCCCCCCATCACTGGCCTCCTGTGGCTGAACTATTATTACTGAGCTACTCCCATCCCCTGAAAAGTCCCCTTCTCTCATCCCCCAGGCATAACGACTGACATTTCCAGACTGACCTCCAGTCTTAACCCCAAGACTCCAAAGATGCCCCAATCTTGGCTTCTCATCAGTCTATTCTCTTTTCCTACAATCTGGCCCACCTGGGGTTTCCAGCAGCACTGGGGCTACCTTTCAGAAAGGTACCTTAAGGTACCTGGAAGGGCTACCTTAGGACCAGTGTCCCTTCCAGCATCCAGTGCTCACACTCAGGGGGCTTAAGTTGCCTCAGGAGTTGTGCTGAGGAGGAGAGGAAACTTTTCTACTCCTCTGGGTCCTTCTTAGGCTGATTCAGCCATTAAATTAGCATCAGCCACATTACTAGGAGAAAAAGCAAATTGATGCAGGGTATCTAGAATTAAATAAGGATTCCAAGGTCAGTGAAGAAAACAGGGAGCTGATGCTTTATATATGTCCTGAGCTAAGGAATGAGATAAGGGATTGGGGCTCAAGGAGAGAGGGGAGGGACACCCACCGCAAACCACCAAGGAGGGGGGACCTCACAATGACCAGCTACTCTGTAATTAGATATCTGTTGTATCATAGAGTTTTCTCTGATAGAAAGGCTATTTCTGGTTAAAAAAAAAAAACACAACTTAATTCTGTGTAATATCCCCTAGTTTCATGCTTTTAGGTAGTTATGGGAGTGGTTGCTCATGCACTTACCGAGCCTGCATGTTCAGAGCATCCTAGGGAGCCTATTCTTAACTGCAACAGTGGCACGATTAAAATAGGTCTTTGAGCAAAAAACCCAACTAACATTTAAACTAGGATGTTTCTGTGAGAACATGCGGTTCAAGATCGAAACACCTGACCTACAAATGAACTGTCAGAATAATGATGTTTGCAAGCCAGCGACTGTCTGCAGTTTTCAGCTAACAGCGAAGGGAATACAGTAGAATTGTAACAGGGTGGTCCCAGGAAGAGGGGGAGGTTCCAGATTCCTGTCCCACCCAAGGGAAGGTGGAGCTGAATAGGAAGGAGAAGCTGGAGAGGGGACTGGAAAAGCAGGGAAGCAAGATGGAGAGCCAGAAGGAGACCTGGAGGAGGCATGTGGCACAGAGAGACATGAAGAAGCTGTGCTTGCTTCTTGGTGTTTGTGTTATACTTGGACTGGGTGGAACAGACACAGGTGAGAGACCTTTGGGGAGACTCACTATGGCAGCTTTTATCTGGATTTTGATCTTGCTGTTTTCCTCCCAGAATTGTCTGATTGTTTCTGACCCTTTTCTATGGCCCCCACTCCCCAAAAGGTGCTTTAGACTTCTGGCGGGCTTTCAGGCCTTGCTTTGGCCAACCCTGTTTAGCTGGGCATTTACCCATGAGGGGCTGGGTGCACTTTGGGCACTGATTTGGAAACTATATGTTTTGTCTTTTTTGTTGTTGCACACTAATTATATTAGTTCCTTTCCATTAAAGGTCTTCTATGTTTTGTCTTGATGTGGCAGATGACAGAACTTATTTAGAACAGGTAGGTTTGGGGTGGCCCTCTCCCTTCCTCATACCAGAATGAACACTGCCCTAGATGATTGGGGTTTTTAATCCTAATTTAAGACTCATCTCATCCACAGAGACTCAGATAACTCATCAATAAAATGGGCGTAACATCATTAATTTCTTCTTGCCTGAAATTAGGGGAATGGACTAGATTGTCTCATAATGTTACAGTGCAGGGAGAGAGGGGCAACCCTGAGCCCTCAAACCTGCCTGCTCTAAGTAGGTTCTGCCATCCGCTGCATCAGGGCAAGTTCTAAGACCTTTAGTGGAAAGGAACTTTAATGAGTGTGCAATACAGAAAAGACAAAGAGTGTAGTTGCTAAATGAAACATCCGAAGCTACCCTTCCTCTGGTGGGTAAAAGTCCACCCTAAAGGGATTGGCCCAAGGCAAGGTCTGAAGGTCTGCCACAAACTTAAAGCCCCTTCTGGCCAGGACCCATAGAAGAGGTTCAGAAATGGCCAGACAAGTCTGGGAGTGTAACAGGGTGGATTGTAAGAGGGTGGTCCCTAGGAAAAGGGCAAGTTCCAGGTTCCCTGCCCCACCCAGAAGGAGGGTGGAGCTGAGCAGAGAAAAAGGAGAAAAGAGAAGGAATGAGGAGAGAAGAAAAAGAAGGAAGCTGGATGGAGAACAAGGAGGAGACTTGAGGAAGCCACATGGAGCAGCAAGCCTGTGAGGAAGAAGCCATGCTTGTTTCCTGACCCTGGACTGGTGAAGGCAGATGTGAGTGAGATACATGTAGGGAGGTGACTATGTCAGTGTTTATATTGATTTTGATTTTGCTCTTTTCCTCCCAGATTTGTCTGGCCATTTCTGACCCTTTTCCATGGGTCCTGGCCAGAAGGTGCTTTAGTCTTGTGGCGGCTTTCAGGCCTTGCTTTGGGCCAATCCCTTTTGGGTGGTCTTTTGCCCACGAGGGGATGGGTAACTTCAGGTGTTTGATTTTAGAAGTTATATTCTTTGTGTTCCGTATTGTATATTCACTGTATTAAAGTCCCTTTTCATTAAAGTTTTGTATGTTTTGTCTTGACGCGGCGGATAGCAGAACCCTCTTAGAGCAGGCAGGTTTTGGGGCTTCAGAGGTTCCCCTCTCTCCCTGCCCTGTAACAGATTTGCTCTCCTCTAACAGATTTTGGCCTATAACAGGAGGAAAAGAGCAAAATCAAAATCAAGATAAATGCTGCCATAGTCAACCTCCCAATGGCCTCTCACCCACATCTGTTTCACCCAGTCCAGGACCAAGAACCAAGAGCTCCTTCTTCACATGTCTCTGCACCATGTGGCTCCCTCATGCTTCCTTCTGGCTCTCTATCCTGCTTCCTTTCTCCTCAATCTCCTCTCCAGATTCCTCCCCTCTCTGCTCAGCTCCTCCCTCCTTCTGGGTGGGGCAGGGAACCTGGAACCTCCACTTTTCCTGGGTCCACACTGTTAGAGTAATTCAAACAATGATGCAAAGTTAATGTTGGGCTCCAGGAGGTTAGTTTCCTGCTATGAAGAATTTCTGTGCTGTATGATTTATGAGAGTTTTGGGACACTGACACTGACACTGACACTGACTTAAAGGTGACTCCTTCTCAGAGTTTAGTAATTCAAGGATCACAGCGAAGAGGAGAATGGGGAGAAGCAGGGAGGAGGAGGCTAGCTGAGGGCTGGGAGAGTTATTGGGCTGAAGAACCCAATGCTGTGGTGTTTTCTTCTCAAATCAAGAGCCATATTGCATCTCAATAGTCTCAAAAGTACCCATTTGCCTTCTTTCCAAACAGCAGTCATTTGCCACCTGCAGGTTTCATTAACATAAAACTATGCAGAAGGCTTTTTGTTCTAAGGGGAAAAAAGTCTCCCAGTCGGTTGCTCAAAGCAATCAGATACATTCTTTAAAAAAAAAAAAGGCAGAATTAATTGACTGCAAAAAATAAGCTGATATTCTGTTCTAAGGACTGTTAGAGGGAAATAATCTTGAATGAGTTTGTAACTGGTTCGTTTACACAACTTTTCTTATTTTAAAGGATTAAGTGAACCTTTAAAGTACAGGGGTCCCTGTTTAGGAAAAATTGCCGTGGGTGAGATGTTAAACATTGACATAAATGCACAGTCCACTTCTGGTGCTTATTACAAACATTTAAGCTACTGCTCTTGGTGACTTAAAGGACATTAAACTATTAAATGCCAAGTCCTGTTTTCACCGTTCTATTTTCATTTGCTTATTCTCTCTCTTTTTAATCTCTTTAACAGAAATTTTATGCAATTGATCATCATCTTATTTGCAATAGCACATAATATTAAAGAGAGTATCAGGACACAGGAGCAAATTTCCCAGACTTACTTGGAAATGTACAGATTAGTTAAGAAAAAGGTAAAATGGCACCATATATGGGGAGAATTTACATGTTTATAACTTCTAAAGTAAAACTGGACAGACCAAGGATATAGCTCCTGTGTTAAGCAACCTGGGAGTCAAAAACAGCCAAAGGGCGATTTACATGACAACAAGGACAGGATGACGCCATCCTTGTACCCTGAAAGTGAAAGGCCAAACTGACACCATGGCAGGCTTCACAATGCTTCTGAGCCAGCCAGGCCTAAGTTTCGGTTATCCACAAGGCACCAAGGCCGAGTTTAACTGTAATGTCCTAATCTTGCTCATCCCATAGCAACAGCCAAGTAGCAAGTAGGCAAGTAACCAGGACATATCAGGAAAACGCCAGATGTCGTAAGTAGTGAAGGTCACATCTTACATGCATAGATCAACAGGGTTAAGACAAGATAACTTTGCTCAATGCCCACCAATCAACGTACTGCTGAGCAAAAACTCCCCTCTTCTGTAATAAAAACCCTGCCTTCCCTGAGCTCAGGGCTCTCAACTTAGGGTGCTGCATGGATGCACGTTGGGAGCCCAGGCTCAAGCTTGCAATAAAGACCCTCGTGTGCTTTGCATCGGAATGGGCTCCTTGGTGGTCTTTGGGAAACTCGAAACCTGGCACAACAAAAAATGTGCCAGGAAAGAGTGTTAGCAGATAAGCCTCCATGCCCCAAGGTACAGTCTTCTAAGTCACAAAAGGGAAAGCAGTGACTGCTTCTTCCTTTCAGAAAGGAGCAAATGACTGAGACTAGTGTAGCCGGGGAGTCCACAGGAAAGGGCAGGTTCCAGGTTCCCTGACCCACCCAGAGGGAGTGTCTAGCTGAGCAGAGAAGAGGAGAAATCTGAAGAAGAAGGCAGCAACAAGGAGAGCCAGAAGGAGACCTGAGGGAATCACAAAAAACAGGGAGCATGTGATGTAGAAACCCTGTTTCTTGGCTCTATGCTGGCTGATACAGATGTGGGTGAGAGACCTTGTGGGGAGGTTGACCATGGCAGCATTTATCTTGATTTTGATTTTGCTCCCAGACTTCTCTGACCATTTTTGACCCTTTTCTATGGGTCCCGGCCAGAAGGTGCTTTAGATTTGTGGTAGCTTTCAGACCTTGCTTTGGGCCAATCTCTTTAGGGTAGACTTTTACCCATGAGAGCATGGGTAACTTCAGGTGTTTGATTTAGAAACTACATTCTTTGTCTTTTCCATATTGTATATGTCTTGTCTTGATGTGGTGGACGATAAAACCTATTTAGAGCAGGCAGGTTTAGGGGTTCAGTGGTGCCTCCCTCCCTGCCCTGTAACACAAGGACAAAGCTTCTTGTTGGGGTGACCAGGTGTAGCGGTAACACAACAACTACCAGTGGGACTAGATAAGGGCGATAACTAACTGGGCCTCAAATCAAGGGGGCACAGCGATGAGTAACCCCTTTAGACTCTGAACCTAGAATCTATATAAGAGACCCTCTTCCCCTATAGCACTGGCTGTAGCTGCGGACCCCACCCTAGGGAGCTGTCTTGTAACAGGGTGGTCCCTAGGAAAAAGGGAAGTTCCAGGTTCCCAGCCCCACCCAGAAGGAGGGTGG
>NW_004567112.1:22221837-22297652 GCF_000260355.1 Condylura cristata | reverse complement strand
GGCGGGCCAGGAGAGGTCTGCCGCGCCATGTGGTCACCTCCGGGGCTGGCGGGATCGAACTCATGTGGAAGTGGCTTAAGCTTCTTAGTGCTGTGCTTTAACCCGCTGCGCCACCAGGGAGGGCTGGCTGGACCCCTTTTTAAGTATGCATCCTTTAACAGTTTGGGGTCCCTGGGTAACCCCTAGATCACATACTAACACTGTAACAGGGTGGTCCCCTGGAAAAGGGGAAGTTCCAGGTTCCCTGCCCCACCCAAGGAGGGGTGGAGCCAAGCAGGGAGGAGGAGAAGCTGGAGAGAGGACTGAAGAAAGGAAAGAAGGATGGAGGGCAAGAAAGAAACCTGCCAGAGGCACATAGAGCAGAGACATGTGGAAAAGCTGTGCTTGTGCTGTGGCCTTGGCCTTGTACCAGAGACTTGGGGAACATGGAAGGTAACCCTTGAAACAGACGTGGGTGAGAGACCTGTGGGTCCTCACCCACGCGCCTAAAAGGGACATAGTAAGACTCAACTGCAGGCACACACAGGTTAATAAAGGGCTTATTTACAAAAGAAGGGGAAATGAAGAAGTGAGAAAGAGAGGAGGATAAATTGGCGAGTGCACCCTACCTGGTCCTCTGAGCTGGGACTCTAATAGCATGCTGAGTGCCTGCAAAAACCAAGAGCTCCCAAGGCCCTTCCCACAGGCCTGGTTTTACACCAAGTCCAGCTGCTTACCTCCATCCTTAGGTCCTGACACAAGCTGTATGCAACTTCTGGCACCAGACACAGTCTGGATGGAGCAGAAATGCTCTGAAAAATCAGAATTTCCATGCTAACTTATGTTATGACCTCCCTTTTTTGTATAATCAAAATATTCTGAGCAACCATCAGTTTACAACTGGATTGCCTTGGCCTCATAAGGTGCTGCCTGCCCCAGGATGGGAAATTTCTCTTGAAGTCAAAAATAATATTACAACTGGCTGATTAATAAAAGCAATTGGCTTATAACACAATCAATATTGTAAAACAAGGCAGTACTAGAACATGTTAAAAAATAATCAAGAGTTCTTTTACTGCCGGGATGAGAACCCAAATCTTAGCACTCTACTCTCACGCTTTCTATTGCTTAGTCTTTAAATGAGGAATCTTACTATCTCCCTTAGTGACTTATCTACAAGAAAACTTCTCCAACCTAGCCCTCAATTTGGCTTTACCCTCTTTCACAACTTCACCTTGGCCCGCGACCTCACTTTATCCTCCTTCACACCTCCAGCCCAGCCTCCACCCTAGTCCTCCACTTTACTTAATCCTTTAAGATGTCTCAATAAGAATGAAGATCATTAAGTAGCATTTAAGGTTTAAAGGGACTTTATTTTAGCCAATCATCACTGTGGTAAATATAACAATATTAGCCTTAAATTTTATTAATTTATGTACCTATCTTAGCTTTAATAGATTGATTTTAAGAATAATAAATGTTATAATCTCAAAAGGTCAACACGACCCCAACTGTTCTTAGAAAAAAAAAGATGATTATAATCTCTCAGCCCAATTCACGTGCTGTTGTCATCCCACTGTTTGCTCGTAATGTATAAAATGAACTTCTGCTGAGAGCAGAACAGGAAGACTTGCACCCAACTCCGATTCCTGTGTCTTCCTTGCGCCTGCACCCCTCTCCCCGCCCCTTTTTGGAATCTCCACTCCCACCATAAGACCCTGCCTGCTCTACTCTTCAACAACCCGTGATCAGGACCTGTCCCCGACAAGGTCCCAGCAATCCTCCCTTCGTTGTTGATGACTTTATGGGATTTGTAGTTCTTGGTGCTGATGTTTTTTGGAATTCAGGGTCCTTGGGTTCACTCTGGGAAAGGTTTCACCAGAGGTCCTCTTTCAGCGGCATTCGGAGTTTGCGGCAAGTTTCTCCACAAGACAGAGACTCAATTATCAAGACCAGGTTTATTAGGGAAAAGGACAGAGGAGTAAAGGACACTAGCATAGGTACAAGCAGGCAGAAAGAACTGCCCAGAAAGGGACAAGTTTGCAGAGAGAGCTCTGCATGGTTGCAGGCAGGCAGCCTCAGGAGAGTGGCCTCCACTGAGGGCGGTCAGAGCAGAGAAGCCTTGGCATGGTACAGGTCGGGCAGGAGGCTGCTGTCCTGCAGAGGAAGAGAGTGGGTGGAAAGAAGCACCTGCAAGGCACAGGTGGGCAGGACTGCTCCCCTGAGCCAGTGCAGAGACTGCCCTAATATAGTCCTTTTCTTTTGGGGAGGGGCTCACTCCTTTGTAGAGTGGCCTGTTTGCTGCTGATTTTGGATAACTAGGTGGCATCCTAGAGGGACTGGAGATTTCTGTATCTCTGTATCTTTACCCTCAGGTCTGTACTTCCCATATTCTCTACAGTAGTCTGATACAGGAGTCTGATACCTGCTTGGGCCTTACTCCTTGTGATAAGGCACTAAAGGTCTTGATTTCTATGACTGGGCTAATGGTCATGTTAGTCCCTTCTGCCCCCACCTCCTTGCATGAGTCGGGTTTTAACCTTGTGACATCTCCTTCAGGTTTTCTTTTCTTTTCCTTCATCAGTGCCTTGGATATCTTTGGTCTGGAGTGGGGTTGGCATCCACAAAGCCTATTTGTGGAGTTTGTTCAGGACCTCCTTTCCCCTTAATAATGAACAATGACAGCACTTATCATGATTTTGATTTTGTTCTTTTCTTTCTGCACTTTTCCTTCCAAGGAAGGTGCCTTGGACTTGTGGCAGGCTTTCAGGGCTTGGAGGCCCTGCTTTGTGCCAGCCCATTTTAACTGGACATTTACCCATGATAGGATGGGTCATTTGTGTGCTTGATTTGAAAATATATTCTTTCCTTTATTGCATACTCGTTGTATTAAAGTTCCTTTCCATTAAAGGCCTTCGCACTAGAGTGTGTCTAGTCTCAATGTGGAGGGTCATATATCTGGGATGCCCCTCATCCTGCCCAGTAACAATACTACCATAGTTGATAGAGCAAAATCAAGTTTACTGCTTGCTACTATATGAGAGGAAAAGTAATTTTCCCTCTACCCTTCTAGTTTCTTGGTAGAGCTGTCCCTAATAATAAAGACTAGAATAACAGAGGGAGAAAGTACTTACATACGGGACTCCAAAGGACAAGTCAGGTAACTGAAACTAAAGGCTTTCAGAATAGGCCTCTGCAAGATGTGCCACTTTGGTATGTAGATTATGTTCAACTGCCAGCAATCAAGGCACTAAGGACAAGAGAAAGTTTTGGCACTACCTGAAGAATTTAAATTGGGGGCCTGCCCAATTTAAATTTCCAGAAATAACATTTCCGGAAGAGTATTTCCAGAAATGACATTCATGACCTATCTGCATGTCAGGGCAAACATCTCACTGCTCTATAGGCATATGAATTGCCCGTCCCAGACCCTTCCTTAGGCCCCAGTCCCTAGCCAACCCCTTAGCTCAGAAAAGCAAATATGTTCTCAAACCCCTCAGATCTATGGGCTACCCATAGATAATTAAAATTCATATCATTCAAAATTAAATTTGTTTTCCTGTGTTGTTAATCTAGAGATTTATATGGTTGTCTCAATTAAAAACCTATACAGGTATAGAAAATGTTTTGTTCACCCAATACAATTTATATGGATTTATTTCTGGGTTCTCAGTTCTATTCCATTGATCTTTGTTTCCATTTCTATTCTAATATGCTGTTTTGATTACTATAGCTTATAGTATATTGGCACACCTCCTTTTACTGTACTTCTCCTTATTGCAATGATTTTATTTTACATATTGAAAGTTTGTTTCAAGCAAATATTGGTATCATCTACCAACAAGTGATCTTTATGCATCTCTGTCAAATTAAAGTATATGCATAGTGTTTTTAGACAGAATGCAATTGCACACTTAATAGACTACAGTGTGCTGTCTATGTAACTTTTATATACCCTGAGAAACCAAAAAGCTCATGTCCTTCATTTAATTATGATCTTTATGACACTGGTCTGGAATCAAACCTGCAATATCTCTGAGATCTGCTATCACAGCTTGAAGTCAGAGAGGGGTAATGCTTTTTCCTCAAGTTGTTCAGGGTCTCTTATTTCAGGATTTTTTTTGTTCTGTTTTTGTGAAGAATCTTGTTGGGATTTTGATAAGTATTGCATCAGATCTGTATATTGCTCTTAGTAAATGTACATTTTAACAATGTTAATTCTTCAATCCCTGAGCAGGGGACATCTTTCCACAAAATGCATTATTTCAAACTTCAGTGTCCTGCACTACATGCAGGTCCTACACTATAAAACTCTTGGCTCCTTAATCACTGAATATAATGAATCACTGACGGACCAATAAGTGACTGATTTTATATTTATATTTTTTATCTATTTTTTAATATTTGTTGATGTTTAAAATGTAATTCCTGGACATATATAAAGAAAAAAAGGAAGTTTGGAAGTGGCATTACAACCTTCTAGGGACTAATAAAGTAGGAAAGTAACATTTTATCTTATTTGAGTCTTTGATTTTAAATGTAAACATGGCTGCAGCAATTGAACATTTTGTGATAGATGGTGACACCTACTGGCCAAAATTGATATTAAAAGCTTGGTGTGTTTTTTGGGCTGGTGGAGAGGGGTTGGAGAGAGATTGAAGCTTGGTTAACATCTATTGATTGATTGAATAGAATCCTCTAGTGGCTCTGAATGGAGAACTATAATTCAACCAAAAAACCACAAAAGCAATAGAAATAATAAGCATGTTACACAAAGGTCCTAGAGGAAGTGCATGGCAACAAAGCTAGAAGTCAAGGCAAGGTACAAGCTGAGAGATAGGCAGGACTGGGGGCCCATGACTTAATATGGTCTGTCAGTCAAATAGTTTGGGTGTCCTGGGCTCAGGCCAAACTGGACAATTCAAACCAAAAAGAGCGAGATTTTATTAAGCTCCACAAGGATCTTTTCTAGAAGAGGAAGGCCTTGGAAGACTGTTGATCATATAGGTTGTTAGCGAAGGGGATGGAATTTATAATTTCTTGTGATTCTGTGGGATGTATCTAGGACATGAACTTGCCTGAGGGGCTATGACAGTTTAAGGTCCATGTGGTAGCTTGGTCAAGCAAAATGGAAATTCAAGACAATGTCCAGTTTATATATTGTCATAATACTATTGAGTAGTTTAGTTAAACTCTCCAAAATCTTTTCAAAAAATGCCATTTCCCCTTTTGCTGCATTGCCAGACTCATATAGACAATGCTAAATGGAAGAAAAGTAGAGAAATTGAATATTTGGCTTTTTTAAACTCTCACACAATGGAAACATGAACTGGGGAACACTTCAGGAAGGTGGTTAATCAGTAGTGACTGCCATAGGTTAGCCCTTGACCAAGAGTAGCCAATTCGCATATTCTAGCCTCCCAGTCATGGGAAAGCACACGGGTGGAGAAATAGATACTTGACCCTACATGGTTCCTTGAAAGTCAAAAAAAAACCTATGTCATATTCCTGTTGACCTCATTTGATTGTACTGTGACTGACATGCCCAAAACTATACTACTTGGACATGCCAAAAACATGAGCCCATTCCTAGCCCAATGTGGTTAGACTATTCAAATTCAGTAACCCCCAATGAACTATACCTCTCAGCACTCCTAACTTGTGTAATCTTTCTCCATGAATTGGGCTGGCTCTCTGCCTCTTAATAAACTATGGTGAAAATCACATTGTGCAAGGGTTGTGCCTACATGTTGAGATTTGTACCCTTGGAAGCCAGCTACTATACATGAAGTCCAGCTACCCTGAGACCACAATACTGTGAAGAAGTCAGGCCGAACAGGTGGAAAGCAAAGGGAAGAGAACGGAGGAAACTTGCTGTATTTGGTTGTCCAGGAAAACAACAAAAATAGGATATACAAAGAGATATGAAAAGAGATTATGGAGCCACAGAAGTCCCTTGATTATCTGCAAGTTGGAGACCCACAGAATCCAGTGGTGTCCTTGTAGTCTAAGCCAGAAGGCTTGAGAGTGACAACAGTGTCAGTTCTGGTCTGAGTCTGAAGAACTGGAGATGCCAGGGGCCAGAGGCAGAAGAAGGTATATGTCCCAGCTCAAGCAGAGGGGAAAAATTTATTCTTCCTCAACGTTTTGTTATCATCAGGCCCTCAGTGAATTGAGTGGTCCCCTACATTGGTGAGGGGGGGTCTTCCTTGCTTAACCTGATTCAAGTGAGAATCCCCTCCAGAAGCATTCTCTCAGACACACTCAGAAGTGTTTACCAGCAAAGGGAGGAGCATAGAACATCTTGTTTTCAATGAACTACAGTGAATAAAGTCATCCAGGAGAGGTTTTATTTGTTTGTGTGTTCCTTAATGCCATAAAAGGGCAACCCTTGAGAACTACTGAAACTCAGCCCATTTTAGTTAACTAAAATATACTCTATACTCCATGCTATTATTTTTCTTTCCCAATAACATTGGGGACCATTTTGAACTTTTTTTTTTTAAATAGAAATTTATTGGAGTATCTGCCCTTTCTCAATGACCTCGGTCACAGTGAATTGCTCACCCGTGAGGGTGGACTCCTAGCAACCTTATTTGTAATAGATGATCCTTGGCAATTATAAATTAGATCAGGGGAGACATCTGGTTTACTGTGAGCCAATCAGATCTGACCCTGGAAATTAAATTTGGCAGCTAAGCAACAGCTAGTTATTCTCAGGATGCAGCTGGAACTGAGCGATATATAACCCTAGGAGCTGAGAGACTTTTCTTCCACTGAACAGAGAAGTGAAGAAAGAAAAGAAAGAAACAGATGGCCAGGGAGATCTAGCATCAAGGAACCATCTGGCTCCAGAGAGACAGAGGGAGGAATTTTAAAGGGTTGCCTTAGTTCTTGGTGGCAGTCCTACAGACGACCCAGTTATATATTCCTACTCTGTATGTCCTTACATATATCCCTCTACCTGTTCTTCCTGCAGCCAGTGATTCTCATTCCTTGCAAGAAATGGGCTCAAAGAGAAAATAAGGAATATTTGTGTGCCTTTGTGCACTCTTAGGGCAATCAGTAACTGCTACATGTCCTAACAGTAATGTTTCAAGACCTCAAATTAAGATTATTTCTGCTCAATTATATGGTACTATATATAGAAAACCTTACAGATATTATAAAAAACTATTACAAACAATAAATACAGCAAAGTGGTAAACTACAAAATCTACACACATAAGCCTGTCACATTTTTATATACACAATGAGAAGAAATTAAGAAAATAATTAAATTCACAACCACTTCAAAAAAATTCAGCACTAGCAACTATCCTAAACAAAGAGGTCAAGTACTTACACAAAGAAAATTGTCAGACATTAAAGGATTTAAATCATGACATTAGGGGATAGAAAGACATTCCATACTCATGGATGGGGAAAATCAATATAATCAAAATGACTAGTCTACAAAAGTAGTATATAAATCCATCACAGTCCCTATCAAAATACCAACAGTAATCTTAAGAAACTTTAGAAAAAATACTGAAATGGAACTATATGGAACTATAAAAGACCTTGAATAGCAAAAGTAAACTGGAGAAAAATGAAGGCATCACAGCATATGACTTTAAAATGCCCTTACAAGCAACAATAATTAAAACAACAT
The DNA here is from genome assembly GCF_000260355.1 of Condylura cristata. Classification (NCBI taxonomy): domain Eukaryota; kingdom Metazoa; phylum Chordata; class Mammalia; order Eulipotyphla; family Talpidae; genus Condylura; species Condylura cristata. Next base: position 22,290,019 of record NW_004567112.1, on the reverse strand, counting down.
GGTATTGGCATAAAAATAGACATGGGTCAATAGAACAGAATGATTATCCCAGAAATAAACCCATTCATATGAAAGTAAGTAATGATAAAGGAGTCAAGTATAAGTGTGGTAAGAAGAATCTCTTTAACAAATGGTGCTAGGAAAATGGGATGGTCACAAATAAAAAAAAATCAAATTGGGTGACTCACTCCATGGACAAATAAAATAAAAAATAGATCAAAAACTTGTATATAAGATCTGCAACAACAAAATGTAGAGAAGAAAACATTGTAGATATGTTTTAGGAGACCTTACCCCTATGGCAAGCAAAATGAAAGCAAACTTAACACTGGTATTACCTCAAATTGAAAATATTTTGTGGCCCTCCCTGGTGGTACAGCATGTCAAAGCACAGTACTAAGAAGCAAAAGCCACTTTAGCATGAGTTCAATCCCTGACCCGAAGGTGACCCACTTGGTGTGGCAGACTGCTCCTGACCTGTCCGCTGCTACCCTTAGCAGTGTAATTAGTCAACCTTCCTGTTCTGCTCCCCACTCTGTCTCTGGTGGATCCTCTCATTGCCCCTGCACCTCTGGCCTATACCCCAGTTCTGTATGCATAAATAAATAAATCTTTTAAAAAGCAAAAACATATATATGTATATATATATACATATATATATATATTACAGCAAAAGAAAATGTAAGTAAATTAAGAAAAATTCTTCATCTAAAGGTCAGGAACAAGACAAAAATACCAATTTTGTTTTACTTTGTATTAGAGGTGTTGGCCAGAGCTGTCAAACAAAAACAAGAAATAAAGGGACTCCATGTTGAAAATGAAGTAAAACTATCACTGTTTGCAAATAATGTGATATTATATATAGAAAACTTTAGATGCTTCGCAGTAATATTATTAGAAACAAGAGTTGAATACAGCAAAGTGGTGTCTTGAAAAATCAACATACAAAAATACATAGCATTTTTATATAAAAACAAAACAAAATAACACCATTTACTACTGCTTCAGTGGTTCAGTTCTGAACCAATTGCCTCAGAATTAAGCCTAGTCTGGAGGTGAAGGAACTATATAAGTGTTAAGACATTATTAATTTACTTAGTGACCTAAGGAGATGAAGGGATTTCCTGTGCTCATATACTAAAAATAGTATCATGTTGACACAAAAATTGATACCTGGATCAATGGACTGTAACTGAAAGTCCAGAAATATATCCATGTATATGTCATTTCCTAAGCCATGATAAAACAGCAACAGTCATACAACGGGGAAAGGAGAATCTCCCATTAATGGTGCTGGGAAAACTGGAAGGCCATACATAAAACAAAGATATTAGGTCACTCACAAACTCCATACACTAAAATAAATTCCAACATTGATTAAAGACTAGATATAATACAACAATAAAATACATGGGGAAAATGTTGATGATATAGTTGATAAAATCAATATGTTTTTGTAGACTTGGCAGCTATAGCAAGGGAAATAAAAGCAAAAATAAACAATTTGGATTACCTCAAGTTAAATAGTGTGTAAAGTGTGAAAAAAAGGTATAAGAAGATTAAAAAGACAGCAAACTGAATGGAAGAAAATACATAAAATATAACTGACGAGGGAAGAGAAACTAACAACCCAATTAATAAATGAGCAACAGACACTAAAAGACAATTCACCAAAGCGGAAATTCATAAGGCCAGTAGATATAGGAAAATATGTTCATGATGGCTTTCAATCAGAGAGATGCAATTTAAACCCACAATGAGAAAGCATCTCACACCTCTCTACCAGGGCTGGAGAGGAGGAGATAGGATTCTCACTGTTGGTGGGAATGGAAGCCATGTAGCCATATGGAAAACTATCCAGATATACTGCAAAAAAAAAAAAAAAAGGGGAAATAATATGACCCAGAATCTATCTGAAGAACATGAGAACATCAACTCAATAACTCAATTCAAAAAATTGTATGCTTCATAATGTTTAAATGCGGCATTAGAGCATGGGAACAATCTAAAGGTCCACTGATAGAGAACTGGATTAGGAAGAAGTGGTATATCCACCACACAATGGAATATTAGTCACAAGGAAAAACAGTAAAATGGAAGGGATGGAGGGAATGATGTATAGTAAAATGAGTAGAATGACAAAGGCAAGTACTGGAAATGTACATAGAAGACAGTTCAACAAAGCAAAACAATTTTTAAAAAACTAGCAGCACTAATAAATAAAGTGAGGTATCTGAGCTTAAGAAGAGGAAAGCGTCAAAGGGTGTAAGGGATGCTGTTAGGAAAGTAAGTTAAAAAAATAAGTAAATCCTTTGTAACTTTGGGTACATTGGCCCAAATCCCCCTGCCCCATACCCCCAATCCAAAAAAAAAAAATTAAAAGAAAACTGATGGAGCAGAAATCTACATGGGGGGGGGTGATAAAAGTAATTCCCTGTTCAAACTGTGTGCTGTGACTCAGCAGTCCATGCAAAGTTCAGGTAAATCATTGGACCAGAGTCTAGTTCCCCAGTAGGTGGGGTGTGTGCTACTGCGTCTTCAGGTGTGCTGGTCATCCAACACCTGGGAATGCAGTGGTTTTGGACGGGAACACGGTCTCTACCCAGCAAAGTCCTCAGTTATTGGAGGTCACAGGTCATAGAACCAGCAACTATAATTCTGTTTAAGTCCTGGTTACCCAGGGCAGTGTGGCCTGCCAGAAGCACACAGGAAACAAAGCCTAAATCAGTCGGGGAGGGTGGGAGAGAAAGTAGGATTTGTCCATCCACGTCATTGCTGACTTAGAACTACTGAGCATGTGCTTCTCAACCCTTTGGCTAAGATCAACTGTAGTACTACTGAGTGGGACATCATTCTAAGCACCTTAATGCATAAATTCATTTAATCCTCACCAGTTAAGATGGTAAATACAATTATTAGTCCCATTTTCTAGATGATTCCAGTAAATCATAGAGAGGTTAAACAGCATGACTTAGAACACAGAATTAGTAATGGTGGAGCTGAGATTCAAACGCAAGCAGTTTGAAAAATGAATTCTGACTTGCTGACTGAACAGTTACAAACTGGACAAAGTACAATGTTTATTACAATGCTTATCTCCACCACCACCACTCATGTTGGTCATTTTTGTTTTCTAAGATAATTAAATGGAATGTGCATCAGGTGCAATCCAACTGTATATACAGAATCAATGTCAAAAAAATTTTTAAAAGGGGCATCTCAAGGCTATGTTGCCATGTTATCACACTCCAGATAATAATGAATAACAACCACATTCTTATCAGTGGTGACCTCTACATATGGGGGAGAAGAAAATAAACAGGATCATTTCAAGGTTGTACCAGCTGCCAGCTGAAATTACCCCATTAAAGGCAACTCCAGAGATGCTGTTGCTGGGTGACAGAGAACTTGTTGACATAAAGGTTTCCTACTCAGGAAAATCCTTCCATGCAGAAGACTTTTACTTCCACATTTTTCAGATTGATTTTGTGGGTTCATCAGAAAATGACCACTTGTTTTTTATTTAACCAAATATACTACAGTTACTGGGGAAACCGCTGAAAGGTGAATGAGTTCATGAAAGTTTAATTACCAGAGTTAGAATGGTATTTGGCTACACTATATTCTGTGCCACAAAGAAGAGATCTAATTTTTTCAAAGCAATGAGGTTTTGTAAAATGTTTTCCAGAAATGTATAATTAATTAACCAAATAAGGTATTCTGTTTTGGAAGATGTCCCTTTGTTTCTGTCTGTTCCCTCTGGCCTTTACTCTGCCCTGCTCTTCTTCTAGCTTCCATCTTCAGAATTCTCAGCAAATCTTTGTACATTTTCCTTCTAAAACTGCAATATTTAAATAAGAGATAATGGTGTGATTTGTGGACATGAACTGAGAGACAATAGGTCCATTTTGATCTAATTTCTCATCTCCCTTGCTATTAGCTGTGTGATAATCACTAGGACTGCTCGCATACAGCCAGGTGTCCCTGTTTCTAGTACCGGTGTGGTAGGACCACACCTCCTGCTCCCCTTGAAGTTAGGCATGATCATGTGACTTCCTTTGGCTGATTAAATATGAACAGAGTGCTGTGGATGTATTAACAGTATGTAGAAGCAACAATGATAATGATGGTAAGTGGAGAATAACAAATGTTGACATAAATGTAAAGAAATTGGAACCATCACATATTGCTAGAAGAAATGTAAAATAATGTAACTGTTGTAGAAAACAATTTGGTTGCTTCTCAGTAAATTGAATACAAAAGTACCATATGACACAGCAATTCTACTCTTTGGTATATACCAAAAAGACCTAAAAATGGGTATTTATACAAAACTTGTACATGACTACTCAGAGGAATTCTACTCATAATTGCAAAAGGTGGAAACAACCCAAATGGATAAATAAAACTTGGTATATACATACAATGTGTTATTATTCAGCCATAAATAGGAACCAAGCACTGATACATGTTACAATATGAATGAAACTTGAGAAAATGCTAAATGAAAGAAATAAGATGCAAAAGGCCATATATTATATGATTCCATTTATATGAAATACCAAATAAAAAAACCAGATTAGGGATTGCAGAGACTAGAGATGAGGATGGGGTTAGGGGATGGACTGTGACTACTTAATGGGTGTGGGATTTCCATTTGGAATGATGAAGAATTTCTGGAACTAGATAGGAGGTAATCATTTCATAGCATAATGAATGCACTTAATGACAATGAATTGTGCACTTTGATTAAAATGATGAATTTCATGTTATATGCACTACACTATAATTTTTTAAAAGAGAATATATATATATATACACACACACACACAGAGTTTTTAAGTGGACAGAGATAAGAAATAATTCTCCAGAGTGACAAATAACTATAAGTGATTAATATAGATTATCCATCAACTTAAATGATTGTAATATGGATGAGAAATAAACCTTTACAGTGTTATATCATTTGTTACCGCAGCACAACCTAGCCCATGCTGACTAACATAAACTACTAAACTTCATTCAACTGACCTTAAGCTTACTTTGTGCAAAGCCCTGGGAAAACAAAGATGAAAATCCTCAAGCAGTTTATAATTAGCAAGAAAGATAAACATCAACCAGGAAATACTCTTCAGTGTGATGAAGCCATAACAGAGGTAGGTTATGAGTTACAGTAGCAGCAAAACAGCTGGGATGGACAATTACATCCTTAGAACTCAGAGAGGCTACCCACAATGGAAAAGTATGAGTTACATTCACTTGAAAATACGTGTAGAAATTTGCCAGCTAGAGAAAGGGAGAGGTACATTCCATGTTAATGTAAGAGTTTGACCTCTGTAAGTGGCACAGTGCCAGGGTAACCAAGTGTGGTGTGTGACAGGAAATGGAAATAATTAGATAATAAGATAAGAGGTGATAGTGCTGGAGATGAGACTGAAGAAGTTAACAAGTGTCTGGAAGTTAGACCAAATCTTTTAGCCAACCCACACTAATGTTTCCATTCAGAGAACATATGGAATGTAAAAATGTGTGGCACACTAGAGTAAAAGGTTGAGGTTGTTTATTTCCGGGAAAACAATTGGCTTAACCTTGGCTACCCTGGCATATCTTATTCCACTGCAACATGCATTTAGGGCACATTTATGGGGGAAGTTCTAGAGGAGATGATAGAGTGTGTTGAAGATTTTTATGCCAGAAAAAAAAGATAAAAATCTTCAACACTCCATCATGATTTGGAAGATAGGTCAGTGTAAAGAAAAAGATCTAAGTCAGTAATAACCCAGAAAGAGATGGCAAGAGGCGAAATTAGAATATTAGTCACTAAAATAAAAAGAGTGGAGAAATTCAAGATGTAGTTGCAAGGTAAAATTGATGACATTTAACTGATTGATTGGCTATGAAGGGTGAAGGAGGAGAAAGATCTAAAGTGGCTCTCAGCCTAATGGGGTTGTGGTGCTTCCACTGGGATAGGAAGAAAAGAGCGGAGAACTAGAAAGACATGATTCCATTCACTTAGAGACTGTTGAATTGGGGGGCTACTGGCGGTATCCAAAAAATAGCGAAATACAACAGTACTTAATGTGGACTCAGAGAGAGGACTGAAATATAGGTAAACATTGGAGGCCATGGACAGATACAAGTGTAGTTAATGTCAAAGATAGTTGGGAGAAGACATAAGTGAGAAATTAAAAGGGCTGAGGTCATTTAAGGAGAACACAAAGGAAGGAAAGCCTGTGGGAAGTAGCATTGGCATTTCTTTGATGCATAATGGGATCTTCTCAATTGACTGAACACAGACTCTTTGAAAAGAATGACTCTTTTAATCTTTCTAAATCTGTCTAAATTCTCTGCAAAGGTACCCCTGGGAATTGCTGAAGATTGATCCCTAATACAGGTAAGGAGTTTGATGAATGTTTTAACAATTATGACATTCAAAGTAATCTTAACAAAGTCAGTTACAGCCTTAACATATTACTACAGTATATTGTGAGGATGTATAAAAGTCTACCTATTCTCACTATACTATGAAGTCAAGTTTCCCAGGCTGGTACCTGACACATAGTATACTCAGAATTGATAAATATTTGTGAAATAATATGAATCTGAGCTCCAGAGTTCAGTATATGCAGAATGTAATATAAAACTTTTTGGAACTCAGGTCTAGTAGTCTTTCCAAGGTTTTGGAGTGGAAATGTGGTAAATGGGAAAGGTATTCTATAGTTCTAAAGGTGGTGACTCCCCTTAGAATAATTTTGATAATAAATGATATATTCATACAATATGTCATACAGTAAAGAGAATGAATCAGTTAAAACTACATACAGAATAAGAACAATCTCACACATAGGGTGTTGAATGAAAGAAGCTTTCCCAAAAGAGTATATCCTGTGTAATTCCAATCATTTGAAGTTTCATAATTAAAAGCAACGCATAGTTTTAGCAGTCTGGATAACAGTTACCATTGGAGGGGGCGCTCTGCCAGGAAGGAGGCTCAGGGACTTCTGAAGAACTGGTTATGTTCCATGTTTTGACCTAGGTGTGGTTTACATGAATGTGTCCGGTTTAAGGTTATTCATTGACCTATACACTCAGAATTTGTGCATTTTTTGTGAAATTGTTATACTGCAATAAAATATTACTTTACAAAAATATATATGCTACATGGTACTTCATCTAAATGGTAACCTTAATGAGTCATCTCTATAAGTAAAGTGAGAGTATGGCATTAATCAAGGAATTAAACCTACTTCTAAACCTACTACTTTAATAAGAAAGGAGAGTGAAAAAAAGAGACTGATGGGTTTCACAAGGTGTGTGAGACTTGGTTGGCTTGTTGGTTCAAGGGGTTGCTGGTAACTCTGTAAGTGTGCATGGATCAAAGTCCAGTGTCCCCTTGCTATTTGATAATATCATATCATACAACTGTCACCAAAGACATCTTCATCTCATTAGACCAAAATTTTGAAAATAGAGGAATTCCGCTTCAGGCTAGGATGGAGTAACCTGGTAGTAAGTTATGTATTAGCCTACTATTCCCTGCCATGGAAAAATATATATTAAAATGGGCAAAGTAGTAAAAACATATACTATAGACACTGAACATGAGTTTATGTGAAACTATAACCTCTGAGAGAAGGGAAACAAATGAGATAAGTCCTACAATACCCTAGCTTCAGATTTAGAGGCACTTAGATTCTGGCACAAAGAGGTAGAGCCCAAGCAGAGCAGAGCTCTCAGTTGAGGAGATAAGACTTTAGTTTGGTGAAAGTAAGACAGCTGGAATTTCAGAGAAAGCGTGAGAGATTAGGATACGAGAAAAAGTTCCAGAAATCTGCATAAAGATATACCTGATTCTAAGTTTTAATCTTCATAAGATAAGACACTACGTATAGTCTAAGAAGAAAAAAAATACTAACAAAAGAACAACTTCCAAGGCCTCTCTGATGGTGCGGGGGGTTAAGTGGCAGCTTATCCACAGCCACTGCAGCACAAATTCAATCCCAGGATGGCCAGGGAGATACCCACATGATGCAGCAGACCCCTGCTGTCTCACCTGCTGCTCCCCTCAGTAGTGTATATCAGCAGATCTGTCAAAACCACAATTCATTCATCTGCAAAACAGGGTAGTGTCTATTTAGTATGTGGGTGTGAAGATTGATTAAATTACCTTATGTAAAATGTCAGTGCATTGCTTGCTTGGCAATAGTAGAGACTATACTTTTGCCCTAAGTTCAAACATGTCCTTACCTTGCCAAATCAGCTTGGCCAGACATTGAATGATCACAAAGATATGATAAGAACAAAAGGATACTGAAGAACTTAATCTTCCAAAGCAGAATAAAAGAAACCTTCTAAAGCTCATAAGTCAATAACTAGACATCTAAGAATATGTAAGAGTATAAAGGCAACCACTAGAAAAATTACAAACAGAAATTGTTTACATAATTGCCTATGAGACATGGGGTTACAGAAACAGAGAAAGACCATTATTCATAGTATGCCTGTTTGTGCTGTTAAAAAGTGCTATCATGGCATTTTCTGCTAAAAAGATTCTTCTCCAAAGAGGAAATGCAGATGGCCAACAAGCATATGAAAAAATGTTCAACATCACTCGTAATAAGGGAGATGCAAATTAAAACCACAATGAGATACCACTTCACCCCAGTGAGAATGGCACATCTTAAAAACAACTAGCAACAACAAGTGTTGGCGAGGATGTGGAGAAAAAGGAACTCTCCTGCACTGCTGGTGGGAATGCAATCTAGTACAACCACTATGGAAACTGTTTGGAGGTTTCTCAAATTGCTAAACATGGAGCTTCCATAGGACCCAGCAATCCCACTCCTAGTTATCTACCCAAAAGACACAAAAACACTGATTCAAAAAGACACCTGCACCCCCATGTTTATTGCTGCTTTATTTACAGTAGGAAAGACATGGAATCAACCCAAATGCCCAAAAGTAGATGACTGGATTAAAAGATGTGATACATACACACAATAAGTATTATTCAGCAATCAAAAAAGATAAAACACAACCTTTTGCAGCAACATAGATGGAGCTGGAAGGGATCATGCTTAGTGAAATAAGCCAGAAAGAAAAGGAAAATTACTGGATGATTTCACTCATAGCAGGAGCATAATGAACAACTATACACCAGAGACGTTTTACAGGGGTGGAGTGGGGGATAGGATCAAAAATGGGGGTGGGGAGGAGGAAGTGCACTGGACTATGGTGATGACATACTGACATACGGGTAATTTGGTAGTGGGAAGCCCACAGGGATTACAACTGAGATGGAAAAAGTCACAAAATGATGTAAAAATAAACTATTATATTAGTTTTTTAAAAAGTGATACCATGTATTAAATATTGGTTGTGCAACACATTAAAATCTAGTTCTATAATTTAAAAAGCCATGTGAAGCAAATAGTAAACTTCAAAATATATACCTGAAGTTGAATTAAAATGGAACTCTGAGTGCTTTCCATCTTTAACATCACTGAAAGTGAAATTCCTGCTGCTTTAGAAAACAATTCCTGGCTTTGGATTAGGCTATGGTAGCCAAAAAGGTGTGTGTGCATCTGTGTGTGTATGTTGTATATTATGAACAACTGTAATGTAAATAATGCTTTATGATAAAATGTTGGAATTTTCTGCTTACTGATCCTTTGCTTAAGCTTTCTTCCTCCTTAAAGTTTCATATAACAAAAGAATTAGTATTTTCCCTTTCTATGCAACAGAATGAAAAGTTGAAAGAAGATTCAGGGAAAAGAGAAATGGAGCACACAGCAAGACAGACAACAAGAGGAAAATAGTCAAGTACCCAGACAGGCAGAAAATTGAGGAAGGGGCTAAAATCAGGTGTTTGCCATTCACTTCGCAAATTGCCTAGGAAGCCTTCCCATCCCCTTAGCTAAGACTCCAGCTTTGGATCTCAGCCTCCTAACTAGTGAGTTAGGGAGGAATCAGAGCTGTGGACACTGGAGTGTGAGTCTTCTCATAGCAGATGAAGAAATAGGTTGACTGTTATTAAAATCATTATAAAAATTGCTTTTCTCTTTGCTCCAAGAAAGTTAAGGTGCTAGAGAGTTACCATAAACCTACGCAAGCTACACAGCAAGCTACACTACACTGTAGTGTAGAAAGAACCCAGGGAATGTTGCCATAGCAATGGCCTTAAGATCTAAGCCAGTACATAACATGAAAGAACTGTGCTCTAACACAGTCCTCTCAGAAGTCAGAGCCCTGGTTGCTAAGCCCTCTGGGTGAAGACAGTTGTCTGGATCATGGACTTCCCCACCCTGACAGGCCTGGGTCCCTATCTGGCCCCTGCCCTTTTCCATCAATGTGACATTGCAAGTTGTTTAACACCGCTAAGCCTCAAAATGTGTAAAATGGGAATAATAAATACATACTTCATCTTTTCAAGAGTAACTATCAGGGTCTACCCGGTGGCGCAGGTCTCAGTGCTATCAAACTATCACCAGCCACTGCAGCACTGTGTTTGATCCCAAGCCAGGGAGCTGACCCACATGGCGCAGCAGACCTCTCCTGTCTGGTCCACTGCTCCCCTCAGCAGCACTTCTCAGTAGATCTACCTATTATGCTCCCTACTCTGTCTCTGGTGAATCTTCTCATCCCCCACACCTCTGACCTACGCCCCAGTTCTTGTATACATAAAAAAAAGAAAATCATAAAAAAGAAAAGAGTAATTATTATTTAGTGTTTTGTGTGTATTATCTCATTTTATCCCCACAGCATCTAGACACTATAATAGTCCTATTTTATAGATGTGATATAGAGGCTGAGAAGCTGAGTTACATGCCTGAAGTCACACAGCTGGTAAGAGAAGCAGACAGAGTGTACCAGGCAGTCTGACTCCACAGCTCTGCTAAACTCCCTTAGGCTAAACTAACTGCCTGGTAAAGTTCACTTTGAGGATTACACAAAATGATGCATTTCATAGTGCTTGGCATATTTTGAACATTTAATAAAAAAAACTATTAAAATAAGAACTGTGTAGATTCCAAATCCTAAACTATAATAAATGTAGGGCTAAAGTAGATTAAGTAACACTTTTATCAACTAGGGGTAATTGTAAAACTGAGACATCCTCCCTGGCAAGAGCTTCACTAGTGAAACAAGCAAGTTCCCACAGGAGGGTATAGGTTTCCCTGGGTGCCAGAAGTAATTTATATGGGAGTTACCTTGTGCAGTGAGTGTGAGAACAGAGGTGCATAGGAAAGCAAGGAATCGCTGGAGAAAAGCCTGGCCTAGTCAAGGCCAGAGGAGGGCTCCTCCCATCAGGACTGCTTGGGAATCCAGCTGGGTGGCTTCCAGCTGAGCCAAGGGAGGTGAGTGATTGAACGGTTCATCCTGACTGCACAAACACACAGAACCCAGTGTCCTGACTCCCACACCAGCATATTGAAATGGGAGGAAAGAAGAGCTACAGGAGGCGGCCGGGGTACTGGCCTCCTTGATGCTAGCATGGCCTCCTCTATCATCCCCACCCACCTGCAAGGGCTGAGCCCTGTGGCCTCTGTTTCTCATGCAGACCACCTCTGCTTAGAATTACAAATGACCCAGTGGAGGCACTTAAATACAATAATTAAATAAGTTACATGAAAAAATAATATAATGATAAATATATTAGGGGATTCAATGAGATTGGCAAATTCTCAAGATGGGACACAGGACTTTAAAGAAACCTTTTGTTTCTGATAGGCACTTTAAGTGCCATCTCGGTTAAATGCCAGGACCTAGGCACAGAGCTCTTTCATCAACCCAGACATCCTGTACCCATTAACAGTAACTCCCACACCTTCCGTCCCTTATCCCTGGCAACCACCATTCTACTTTCTCTCTCTTTAAATTTGACTCCAGGTCCCTCATATAAATGTAATCGTCCCATATTTGTCCTTTTAGATTTGGTATATCCCATGTAGCATAGCATCTTCAGGGTCATCCATGCTGTCCCTGATGAGTCAGAAATCTACACCACAGCATGGAGGCGCGCACACACACACACACACACACACACACACACGTGGCCCTCTGGGTGGTTTCCACACCTGGGCTGTTGAGAATATTGCTGCTGTGAACAAAGGTATACAAGTATGCTTGATTCCTCGTCTTCAACTCTTTTGTACATGTAACCAAAAGTGGAATTGTGGAATCCTATAATTCTGTTTTATGCTTTTGAGGAATTGACCCTGTAATTCCAGAATTAGTTCTCAAAATAAGCTTAAACAGCTTATTTTGCCTCTTTAATGTACTAGCTTACATTTCTCTAAGCCACACCTTATTTGCTTGTTCCTTTTCATTTACCAAGGTATTTAGAATTATGATCTTATGTCCCACAGTACTGATGTTCCTTCCCCAAGATATAAATTTTGAACCTCACTCCTTGGAACAATCTTCCATTTTCCAAATTAGATGTACATTTTGAAAGGGTTGGTGGAGGCTGGGGGAGAAAGCAAAGTTTTAGGGGGAGAAAAATTTTGCATTTTTCCATTCAATATCAAGATAAAAGTCTGATATAAATCAGGTAGACCTATCAGGAAAAGGGGATTTCTTATTTACAAATGTTTCACATAGGAACATCCTGGCATGCAACAGTTGCAGACATCAGGAGTCACACTCTTGCAGTACCTAAGGAGATCTGTCCACTGCCTTAGGGATGGTGATCATCTGGGACTCTTTTTTTAAGATTTTATTTATTTACACATTCAGAACTGGAGTACAGGACAGAGGTGCAGGGGCGGTGAGGATTCACCAGAGACAGAGTGAAAAGCAGAACAGGCAGATGGACAAAGTACACTGTTGAGGCAGTGGGCATGACAGGAGAGGTCTGCTGGGCCATGTGGATCACCTTGGGGCAGAGATCGAATTTGCACTGAAGCAGCCACAGCTTGGCTTAACTTCGTAGTGCAGTGCGGTGCTCCAACCTGCTGCGCCACCAGGGAGGGGCCTGAGACTCTTACTTTTTAATTGACAGCTAGACCCACCTTTCTTCTACTTCCATCCCCCTTTCTCCTTGATGTTGAAACTCTAGGAGTGCCACCTCACTGTAGTTACCTGCCATTGTAGTAAAAACTTCTATTCGCACTGGAGGATTGGGTTCCTTTAGAAGCAAAAGAATCTCAGTTGGGACATGGCATGACTTTATACACAGAAACAATGCTCTTTCACATCCTAACAACCCTGCCCATTCTCTCTCCTAGTTACTTCAAAAGCAACTCTTCTCCCCTGCCTCCTCAGCCTTGGGTAAGACCCTCACCTAGACCAATGCAGTGGGCTCTGAGCTGGTCTCTTCCACAGTCAGGATTTCTGTCCCACACTTCACACCTTGGGAGAAATCTGCCTCTCACCAGCTCAATGTCATTGTCACCAGAGCTTGAGCTGTCAACACTTAAAGAACCTTGGCAGCACCACACCACACCTCTGCTGGATGGCTCTGCAACACGGTCATGTTTTCTGTTTTCTTTACATTTTTTTAATTTACTTCTTGTCTAGTTTATACCTTTCTCATCTATTGCTTTTTATGTTTAAATACTCTTGTTTGTTCAGCTAAAATAGAAAGATGACTACGGCCCATACCATCCATATAGTACGTTCAATAGCAGTGGGAAGGAAGTTAAAAAGAATAAATTACAAGATATAAATTATCCATCATCCCCTTTTCATTTTAGTCAACACTGGTACTCATTTTCTCCTTTTTCAAGACTGTTCCCTTTTGAGGGTGGTGTTGAAAGCAAACAGTCATTTCTTGAATCATTCTAATTCTTTCTTACTTTCACTTTTTAGTCTCCATCTTCAGCATCTGAAGAGGGAGATTCTTCAAACCCTCTGCACATCTAAATCTCAGAATGCGGATCTGAAACTGTATTTCATTTCTAGATGTTTGAAAAAGCTTCTTGGTTCTTGCTTTATTAATCACCATCTGTCATTTTAACAGCCCCTCCCTACAATTTCCAACCTAGAATACCACCACCACCACCACCAAAATCTGTTGCAAATATTTTTGTAAACAGCCTTAAATGCTTTTAATGGTAGGTCAACAGTATATGTTAATTAAGTTAAAATTCAAGTGGCCATTTGTCCCTGCTTATGTAGTTAAGAACTTGTCCGGGTTGATGTCTATTGTCCTGCATATATATACTTTAACCTCCCCCTTTTACTTTAAAAAAAAAATCTAGTTTGGAGGATAAATTTTATGCTCATCTTCGTTAAAAATACGACTTTCCAGGCCCTCCCTGGTGGCGCAGCCGGTTAAAGCACAACACTAAGAAGCTAAAGCTGCTTCAGCATGAATTTGATCCACGCCTGGGAGGTGATCCACATACGGCAGACCTCTCCTGACCCGCCCGCTGCCCCCCTCAGCAGTGTACTTAGTCAATTTGCCTGTTCTGCTCCCCTTTCTTTCTCTGGTGAATCCTCTCACCACCCCTGAACCTCTGGCTTGTACCCCAATTCAGTATGCATATATAAATAAATCTTTAAAAAAATAAATACGGCATTCCTTCTCCCTCCCCCAGTAAAGGGCCCTGCAGGTTATACAATGATTTTGGCCACACCACATTGTTGCACTTTATTTGCATAGCAACTTTGCAAAGTAAGAAGAGAATCATTTTATCTTTATTAGTTCAATGTAGTAACCAAGGTTGTTTGCAACACTCAGCCACACTCAGTGACAGAATCACCTAAGACTTCTAACTAGGACTTCTGACGTCAAGTCCAATAATGTTCAGCAGCAGACAGCTTTGTGTAAATATAACTGCAAACAGGTAATCAACCTGTACTTGGACCTAGAACAGTTTAAACAGGTTTGCTCTTGCCAGATACTGTCCTTTCACATTTAAAGCAAGCAAAAAAATGAAATAAGAATTACGTAAACATAAAGGCTATTAGTGAATCCTGGGGCCAAATGACATGTATCTTTGATTCAGTGGGTGGAATTACATCAGATTAAGGAGTCAAATTAGGATGTCTCAGTCAACCACACAAAAAGGAGGGAAAAGAGATGAAGGAAGGAAGAATGGAGGGAGGAAGAACAGCAATGATGATCAATGACGATCAATGACGAATGCCTGCTGTTACAGAGCGCATCTAGATGGGTCCTATCTCAATTTTATAGCTTTTTTTCTCCTATGATTATGTACTATTCCTTTTCTTCTTTTTTAATCTAAAATCTGTACTCTCCTTGGAAAAGTGTCAATAAGAAAGTGGAGGGAAAAACCTTCATCCTTCAAAGACAGGCACGGGGCTTGCAAGGTCTCCAGGGCACCACAGGGGTACTGAAGGCACAGCCATGCCTGTAAATGAGTATACACCCTCCTAACCTCCAGCCACATGAGAAGGCCACAGGACCTGCAGCGTCCCTCCCTCTCTTTGCAAGGGCAGAAAGGAGTCTAGTGTGCTTTAGGAAAGATGACTCCAAACCACTGGCTAGCATAGTTGGATCGCAGCAGCGGGAAGGACGTCTCCGGGGCACTATGGGCTCTGCAGCCCGACCTAGAAGGGGGTGGGCGCCCCGCTACGCAGGAGGCTGCGGGATCTGAAGGTAAGAGGCCAGGGGAGGACTAGCGCATTCCCCTGGGACGAGGGGCGGGGGTGTGGAGAGCCGCGCACGCATGCGCCTCGCAGCCGCCGCGGGCCGGAAGAACCCGGCAGCGGAGCCGCTGCTGCGGGCGCCAGACGCCCGGCGGCCACCGGGAGAGCGCTGGCCGCGCCATGCGGCCCCTGGACAGCGCCGGGGCCGCCGAGCCGCAGGAACCAGAGCTGCCGCTGACGGACGGTGAGCCCTCGGGCGCACCGGAGGAGCCGGCGGCAGCCGAGGCAGGGGGGACTGCTGCCCCCACTAGGTGCTGGCTGTGCCGCTCCTCGCCGTGCGGTTCGTGCGCGCAGCAGGGTGAGTGCGGGGTGCGGACCCGAGAGCGGGTCTCGCCCCAGGGGGGCCGGGAGGGTGCCAGTGCTTGGTGTCCAGCCACCGTGGGCTGGGGACTCAGTGCAGATCGCGCTCCCCAAACCCACCCTGTCCGAAGCTCGGGAAAATCCTGCCGCTGTCACCTGGGGGGGTTGCAAAGCCGAAGCCAAATACGCCCCCGCTGGCGCACACACAGGAGAAAGTTTCTGTGTTTGGAGCCTTTCTAGAATTCTAAAATGGTTCATGTAATTAAAGTGTTATGGTAGGACCGTGGAGTCAGATTACTGTCAGTGCACCCAGTCTGAGGTTGGGGTGTGGGGGGGGGGGGTTGGGGTATGTTCAGCTAGAGAGGCCATTCTCAAGCCTGTTGAGGCTGGGAGGACGCCAACCATGACAACTGAGGCCGGTGATAAACAGTGTTCCTCAAAGAGGAAGCTAAAAGGCAAGAACTCTAGAAAATGTTTGGTCCAGAGGCTTAGAATCTTGTGAAGTCAGAATGGAGATGGGCCACAGGTTCCTAACCATTTTTGGGTTATGAGGACCTTTTAGCAACTAAGGCACAATTTTTATACATTAAGAGGTTCCAGGAATCATTCCCAAGGAACCCGATGTGAAAACCCATGGGTCTTTTTCAACCTAGTTTTTTGATAAATAAGGAGAGATGCCCAGGTGAAGGTGAGGATATGTGTTAATAGGGGGGAGAGGGGTGTTGAGGGGGTATACTGGGGATGGTTTCCCCAAGTCCTGGCCTGTGTGAGCAAAACACTGGTGCACAGGTCTGGGCAACATCAGAGTTAGGATACCAGCTTGCCAGAGACCCATCTCAGGGCTCTTCTACTGATTAGAGAGTGCTGCTTTAGCAGGCGTATTCCTGCTTGAATTCCACCACCCACCTGGAACTGTTTCCTGGGAAGGAGAGTAGGCAGATCTCCTTTCAAGACAAAGTTATATGCACCTCTGGTCACCTCCCCTAAGTTGTGATCGGGATGCCTATACCTCATACTCCACCCTACTTTTCCCTTCTCCCTGGATGAACTTTTCCAATTTAGAGACAATCCCAGAGAGGTAATTCTTGCCCCGTTTTTGTCCTAAATCCGCCTTCTTAATACTTTCTGCTTGGGCTGGTGCCTCCACAGCAGGGATTACCCCAAACTGATTTGACCAGATAGGCAACTTCTGAAGAAGTCAGTTTCTCATCTTATTCTATGACTAAATGTCATTCTGGTGGAACACAGAGTTAATCCTCAAAAAACGCTAACATTTCCCCTATTTGTGAACTGAAGGCCAGTATTGTATACATAGGCAGCATGTGACAAAGTGACAAGCCAGTATGAGTAATTGAACGGAAAAAGGATCTAGTGGTGTCTTTTAACTTCAAAGACAGTTAGCAGATAATATTCCAAAGCCAAATTCTAGTCCAAAAAGAAGCCCAAAAGACAGTTACTTGTAAAGTAATTCCAAAAACAAGATTGCCATAGAAAACATTTTAGATAATTGTGTTGTTGTCATTGAAACTTTCTTACAGTATCATTTTAGCCTGAATCTAGCTGGTTATCTCAACAAAGTCTATTTCACACTGAAACTGTTACCCACTTTCTTACATTCCTGGATAACCTTCACAGTATAGCTATCAGAAGATACTTTTTTTTTTTTCAGGGACCGTATAGATCTTAGACTGAAATAAAGAAAAGCTATCTTAGATATGCGCCTTGTCTCCACCTGGAAGGAGTGGGTTTTCTTGAGTAGCAGTGATTCTTAAACAGTGGAGCTTTATACAGTTAAGAAATTCTGTAGCAAGAAGCCCATCTGGGGCAGAGCATGAGAACAGAAGTTTTAAGTTTCTTAGGTGATTCTAATTCCCAACCAGGTTGTGAATCACCAATTTAAAACAAAGAATAGCAAAACCGAGCAATTTTTCCATTTTCTTTTAAGTCGGGAGATTACACTGTAACCACTTACTTAATTTGAATTATTTAGAGTTGCCAAATTATTATTAGATAAGCTTGTAATAGAATAGGAACATGAAAACATATTACATAAGCAAGTATGTATCATGCTGCTTTCTTGTTCATCTCCATTAACAAAAAGAATCAAAATTATTATTTCCTAAGAGATTGAGGTTTGCCTGAAGTAATACAGTCCCCAGACCCTCAATAAATAAGCAAGTTTGGCTAGCCTTACTAATAATTTCATAATCAGGAAGCATGGATTTTAAGTGCTTGTAGGCAAGAAAATATGAGAGTGGTGTATGTTTTAAGGAAAAAGATCATCACAGTCAAGAGTGTGAAATTAAGTTTTAAAAGAGTTAAAATATCATGTTAAGGGGTCCTCCCTGGTGGTGCAGTGGGTTAGGGCACAGCACTGCAAGCTAGTGCAGCTGCTTCAGTGTGAGTTTGATCCCTGGCCCAGGTGACCCATGTGGCACAGAAGATCTCTCCGGTATGGCCTGCTGCTCCCTTTTGCGTGTACTTCGTCAGTCTGCCTGTTCTGCTCCCCACTGTGTCTCTGGTGAACCCTTTTACCGCCCCTGCACATCTGGCCTGTACCCCAGTTCTGTATGCATAAATAAAATAAATCTTAAAAAAAATATCATGTTGAGATAAAACTTGAGGGAATTTTAAAAGTTTAAATTGGAGAAGACACTTGAAATAAAGACCAAGGAGATGTTTTCTGTCCCTGACCTTCCCTTTCTGTTCTGTTCTAGGGGTGTAGGTTCTATGTATGGGTGGGGTTTCTTTTAAGAAAACTATTTTACTTGGACCTGAATTCTGAAATTTCAGAAGCTCAACTCTAAGGCTAACCACAGCCAAGACATGTATTTTGTGGTGCTCAACTTGGAAGTCTTCTAAGACTTAACTTTTCATGGGCTGAGTGGGTGTGCAGTTTGTTTTTGCAGTAACTAAGGGTATGAGTACAGAACAGAACATGGAATATTCTGGCATCTATAATATATCACCTATTACATGATAGCTTCTAGCTTCAAATCATTCTCTTCAGCTGTGAACCTAGAACAGGAAGATGCTGAGGTCTCTGACCAGAATGGCATCTGTTATATTACAAAGCACAGACTGTAGAAAATCTCACAAAGACTGTTCAGCATCAAAGGGCTAATAGGCAAAGGTATCTGGCTAACATGAGAATCTTGAAATGCATTACTAGTATTTGCATTTTTCAGAGAAGGGCATTAAAAAAAATCATGCAAAACCATTTCATAGCGGAGTAGCGAATGACAAATTCCTGGATTGGAATGACAGTCCTGGTTTTACTGCAAATTGCATGTGTCCACATATCTTTCAGCTCCACCGTGCTCTTAACTTGTAAGGACCAGTAGGGTCCTTATGCCTTACTATCTTCTTTGGTTTTGTGCTAGTTTCAAAATATATACACATTCTCAGTGCCTGGCCTATCTTTTAGGAAGTTCTCTGTTTATTCTGCTCCATTTTGTTCTCTGAGTGAGATAAAAGCAGGGTCTACTTCTGTCTCCATCAACTGAGGCAGGAAGTGGCTGAACACAGCTTCATGTTCATACACTATCATTAATAGGTTGAATACTTTATGACATGGAGAAAGCAAAAATTTGGTTCACATAAAACCACAAAGTTGGCCTCAAATGACAGTTCTAATTTTAAAAAATAAAACCACATCAGGATCAGAGAGGTAAATGACCAGTGGCTGCCGTCAAAGAATTTATGCTCTAACTGAAAGAAAAGTCATAAACCAGAGAAAATTAAAGATTTGATTAATTGTTCAAAATAACAAAACAGAAGCCTCCCTGGATTGTGCCAATTGCCAGTGGTGTCAAACCTGCATCTTTCAATGAGTTTCTCCCATATTCTTTCATTTGGAAAAGAATTCAGGGTCTTCCAAGTACCACATATGAACAAGACAGCTGTGGTCTGAACCCTGGTGTTCACAGGCTTGTAGAAGTCAGGTAATCAAGTAGCCACATAACAGTTATAAATTGTTTTTCCTGAAGAGAACACTCTTCCCTGCAAAGCCCAGTTCACCAGTAAGATAGTATAAAACAAAATCATTTGGAAGCATTTTTCTCTAGCATCTTGGCAAGTGTGTTTTAAAGATTTCTCTTCCTACCTTCATAAACCTTTACTTCTTTTTGACTTATAAACAAAGGATGATTCTTTAATGAGCCAAAGGAAAGACATTTTCAAGGCAAAACTACATTTAAAAAGACTACAGGCTTCAAGTGTTTCCTTCATCAATGCTTCTTCTTGGTGAGAAAAGCGGTTCAGGTCCAGAGAGTGGACCTGCATAGGAGGTAGGACTTGTAACCTGTTTGGCCATTAACACTGTTCCATTTTTCTCAATTTCTTAGTGAAAATGATAAATCATATACTTGGAAATGAGGACTAACCAGAATTTAATCTTTTTCAGAAGCCAAGAAGAAAACACCCTGTCCTGGACTTGGCTTGTTTTACACATTATTGTCTGCCTTCCTTTTCTCAGTGGGCTCTTTATTTGTTAAAAAAGTGCAAGATGTCCATGCTGTAGAAATTAGCGGATTTCGATGTGTGTTCCAAATGCTAGTCATTATCCCTTGCTTAATATACAGAAAGTAAGTATTTCTTAGCCACAAAGTAGAAGATACTAATAAATATTTTGTAAGTCTTTTGGCCCGCCTTAATTGTTTGCTCCACATTATCTGCCTTATCCCACACATAGATTTCCCAATTCTTAAAGTCTTAGGCTCTGATTAATGAAAAAATCACATAGATCCACCCACTGAAGATTCTTATAAACACAAACCACCATGCTCAACAAGGAGAGAAAAAGATTCAGATATTCACCACCCCCCATTGGAGAACAAAATTTTCTTTGTATGTAATGTCCCACCTTGTTTCCTTGGAAGGAAAAAGTAAGTAGCCAAGAGGAAGTAGTAGTGCCTCCCAATGTCCACAGTTTCTTTATATAATAAGGCTGAACTCTCATTAGTATGCTCAGAAGTTTACGGTAATATTTAGGTTTTTCTCCAAGGTGATTTGGAAAGTAAAAGGTAATGTTAAAGAAGGTCTTTTAACACCTTTCCTCAGTTGTGGATTAGAAGGGATGATATTCTTTGTCCTCATGGTGTTGTCAGGGCCAATGAAACTTACAGTTTGGAGTGTTTTGTGTAGAATGTATCAGTACATGAAAACTATTTTTATTTTTCATTCTTACTGTTCTCCCTCCACCCCAGCCACTTTTCCACCTCATGTGGACCCCATCCCTAACCACATGCCAGGTTAAAATTTTATAGGGTATGTGATGGCCTCTACACACCTCTGTGTTAGTAGAACCTGGGGAGAAGAGACTCGTTGGGTCTCTGTTAGCTGCCTGACTTTCTCTTTGGGGGCAAAGATGCATAAACTCTTCTGTTGCTTGCCACCAAAGTCCCCTTTCATCTATAATAATGAGCTGATTCACTTAAAAAAGGTTCACTCTGTATCCCAAGGATTTTTTGGGAAAAGTAAGAAATTCCTGTCTAAGTTTGGAAAAATTACAACATTTTAGGAAATGACTGTGAGACCTTAGAAATGTCTAAGGGTGGCAACAGACCACTGATGTTACCATGATCATCTTCCCTCTTTTATAAGTGAAGCATTGGTAGAGAGAAGACACTAGAAGAATTTTCTTAAATCCTTGACAGTAATCTATTTTAAACCATTTTATGTTTTTCCATTATTGAAAATTCTTAATGTCTCAAAGTATGAACCAAAGGTGAACCCACTTTCATTGCTAACTCCTAAGACCATGGGGCTTGCACGTAGGCCTAGATATGGCCCTAAAAAGGTCCAGCTCTGGCCCAGATCAGTTAGCTATGCTAGCCAGGAATTTAACACTTACCCTCCTTAGTAAATATGCAGTTTGCAAAAATTTGAGTAGTCATTATTATAAATCTGTTCTTTCCCAATGTATTTTATTTCTTTTTCAGTGAGAACATTAAAAGATTATCTCACATTTAATAATTAAAATAAATCTTAACACTAGTTCAGCTTTTACAGAAAAAGTAAAGATAGAAAATTTACATAGCCATGATCAGTAGTAGCTAAATCTTGAAATTTATATTTATTGTAAAGACACATTTTCACTACAGAAAATTTGGGGAAAATAAAGAAGGAAAGTTACTTACTTGTCTGCCTATTGTACAAACACAGTTAACAAACAGTTAACACTTATTATATTTCCCTTTTGTCTTTCTTATAAATATATACATATGTGGGAAATAATATGTATATTACTGAACTATAATTATACTGCTATAGTCCTCTCATTATTGTCAGTAGCTAAACCGAAGACATTTTTTAAAGGTGCATTATATTCCATTATGGGTATCATTTACTATTTCCTTATTTTTCAATACTTGGGAATTCTAAAATGATGTTTAATTCAGACTTATAATTTAAGAGCACAAGCCAATGCCACTGAATATGCATCCTTTACTTGAATTGACAGAACTGGGTTTATAGGCCCCAAAGGTCAGCGACTCCTCCTACTCGTCCGAGGCGTCCTGGGGTCTACGGCCATGATCCTCCTCTACTATGCGTTGCAGTCTACGTCGCTTGCAGACACCACGGTCATCACGTTCAGCAGTCCAGTGTTTACATCTATATTTGCTTGGATATTTCTTAAGGAAAAATACAGCCTGTGGGATGCTCTCTTCACCACATTCGCAATCACAGGAGTGATCCTCATCGTAAGACCGCCATTTTTGTTTGGTTCTAATACTACTGGGATGGAAGAAAACTATTCCGTTCACCTGAAGGGCACGTTCGCAGCCATTGGACATGCAGTGTTCGGTGCCTCGACTCTCATTATACTAAGAAAAATGGGGAAATCTGTGGACTATTTTTTGAGCATTTGGTATTACGTAATACTTGGCCTCATCGAGTGTGTCATTGTCCTCTTTATATTAGGAGAATGGAGTCTGCCGTACTGTGGGTTGGACAGACTATTTCTCATTTTGATTGGGCTGTTTGGTTTGGGGGGTCAGGTGTTTCTCACCAAAGCCATTCAAATAGAAAAAGCCGGACCAGTAGCGATAATGAAGACGATGGACGTGGTCTTTGCTTTCATCTTTCAGATTATTTTCTTTAATGATGTGCCCACGTGGTGGACAGTGGGGGGCGCTCTCTGCGTACTAGCTAGTAGTACTGGAGCAGCCATTCGAAAATGGTGCCAGAGTTCCAAGTGAGGCATCCTCGCCAAAATGCTGTCTTCAAATACACCGTCACCCAGTTCAGAAACCATCACAGACACACACACCTAGAAAGGATGAGTTTACTCCACTGATGATACAGAATGAGGTTCGTAAATTGAGTACCCATTTTGAATATGCTATGTCTTCAGTTAATAGAAATAGCCAGTTGAGTCCAACAATTTTTTTTTTCTTAATCAGCTATTTTTTTGTCCAGGTTTTGGGTTTTTGTTGTTATGGGACTGGCAAGAGGACAACTCATTAGTTGAAAAAAAATTAGGACTATTCTATGTGACTTTTAAAGTGTTTTTTGGTACTGATGGAGTAAAGGTGAGAAAGAAATTCCAGATATTGTTTTAGTTAGTGCAGATGCTAGGGAACTTACTGGTAATAAAGCTGCTATAATTAGTATGTTGATAATTCATTTGAAATGTAATTCCATTTAGGAGGCCAAAGCTAAAACTTAGTATAATAGGTGCCTACTTAATGGTGTTAATAATACAAATGAGGTGGCCTTATTATCAAGGCTTTTATAAATGATTATCATTCTTTTAACTCATTTGTGCCTTTTCATTTTAATGCTGGAATTTTTATATGTAAACTTCAAAGAAAATTTCAAAGCACCAAATTTGGCTAATAGTTTTCTGTTTAGGTGGCATTTTATTAGCAACTATAGCTTTCATTCTATAATTTTAATTGCCCTGTTTTTTGAAACCATACTAAATTTTTCTTAACTTTCTAAGATTTCAGGTCTTCAAATCACAAGAGAAGTCTTGGCATGACTAGCATGCACATTTCCATCCTGAAGTGTTTTCCCCTCACTAAAAATATGACTTCCTATAAATTCTTCTTGAATTTATAGTGTGATGCCAAATAAGATTTTCTCAGGGTTTTATTAGGTTGAACCATATGAAATTGCTGAGATTTTACCTTTTTAACTTACAAACACTGTTGTTTCTTATGGTTTTTCCTAATAGATACCTCTTATACCCTCTAAACCAAATACTTAGAGGACTTTGAAATATATATATACATATATATTTTTTAAATAGCTTTTTAAAGTACAGTAACCTAATTAAAATTATTTTTATAGTCTTTTCCCCTTATAAGTTACATGTAATAATGCTTTATGTTATATGTTAAATGTAAAGACCTGTGCATCATTTGTTGATTGACTTTTGTAGTTTCTTGAAAAAAAAATCAGTTAATTTTTTATATCGGTGTGATATTAAATGTCAGTATTGTACCATTTTACTAGCATAAGAACTCAAAAACACACTTTATATCTGGACTTCATGCCAATACTTTGCATTTAAAGGGAAAATTTAATATTTAGGAAAGCTTGGGAAGTTAAACAGAAAGTAATACAAATGACCCTCTTGTCGTGGTGATTCCTTTACTGGTGAAGCTATAATAACCTCCAACTCTTACTGTGTTAGACCCTCCTATCTAATATTATTTTAAGCCGACAGATTTGAAAGATGATAGGGTTTTTCACCATCTTCTCATCACAGCTCTTCCAAAATAAGAAGGAACTTGGCTTCTGAGGTTTATGCCTGAGTGAGAAAGGATCTTTTCCAATAGTTCCAAGAACGAATGTTTGGT
Source organism: Condylura cristata (assembly GCF_000260355.1). Lineage (NCBI taxonomy): Eukaryota > Metazoa > Chordata > Mammalia > Eulipotyphla > Talpidae > Condylura > Condylura cristata. Next base: position 22,265,291 of record NW_004567112.1, on the reverse strand, counting down.
TTGCTGATCTTCCCAAAGGCTTCCCACTTGAAGATTCTTAAATGAAGTCTATGTAGGGGCGTCATCTCTATCATCATCCTAATCCACAATATTAGGGTTGAGAGTTGCAAAAGCATTGTTTTGCAAGTATTTTAGGTAACCATCGAATTGGAGCATTTTAGAGTTCACTGGCTACAAATTCTCTTGCTCTGTAGACAAAGACTCCAGAGAGAAGACCTGACTGAGATGGTTTCCATGGCCTTTCCCCCTCCTTTATTTCCATGACAAAGTATGAAAAGTAAACCACTGAGGAGCTATCTAAGGTAAATTAACTCTCAGGTACCCTTCTCCCAGTTTGTTACTTTATACACTAAGAGAACCTATGGGACCTTGAAAGTTAAATTCTTTTGGCCTATATACTAGTGACATGTTTTATTTCAACAGTGTGGTTTAAGTACTTGAATGTCACAAAATGTTTCTTCCCCCAACTTTTACAGGGTGTGATTCTTAAATGCTTTTTTTAATGTTCAAGGTATATACAAGCATATGTATTGTAACTAGTATGGGGGTGTATATTTTGCAAAAATTGTAGTGTCTATCTTGAGGAGAAAACTATTTTCATAAATTGTTTTATTTTATAACTACTAATAAAATTAATATGAAAAAGTTATGTTTTGATTTTTATGCTATAGCAAATGTTTTATTTAATATAACATTTCGTTTTATCCATGTGCTTGAAGACCACTTTATAAAGGAGACTGAACTCTGTCCATTCAGCTGTGACATCACCTCAAGTTTTGAACTGTTTCTCTGTCCCTTTGATACTGTAATATTAAATTCACTCTCTAAGTCTAAAGGCCCTAATCTGTTGCAGGAGGCTATAGTCTCTTGACCTCCAGAGCTTGGTGTAGCTTACAAGTCTGTACCTTTTGTTCTAATGGCTAATCTGTCACTAAGTCCTGAACTGCCTGTGCTCTTAATGTCTTCTGGACTCCTCCTTTCCTTGTCTTTTTGACTATTATCATTTTGTACAAGACTTGTCACTTAATAAGTAAATTTCATAACAAGATCCTAATTCATTTAACCACGGTAAAATATTCCAATTGAGTTTCTTATACCACTGTGTCAGACCATCTATCTAAAGCCCTACTTTATTGTTACTTAGGTTCCCATGAAACCACATGTCACATTCAAATTATTCCTCTGGCCTTAGTCCCACTTTCTAACCCTATCCCTGCATGTCCCACCATATTCAATTACCAGATCAGTTTTCCCACCAACTCTCATTTACCAAGAGTCATTCCTCTGTTTTCCCTACTCTGTTCTTATCTTCTAAGTCAGCCTCCAAAAGGTCAGCTTAAACTTCTGTTTCTCCCACTGTCTCCAGCTTCTCCCACCTACATTAGTCTACCTTGAAAGAACAAATAAAGCACTGAATTAAGAATCTGAACATCTGGTTGTGGTTTTATCACTTTATAGCTGGGCAACTCACTTAAGGTCCTTAAACTTGTTTTCACCATTTGTTAAATAGAATATTACTTGCCCAACCCATGCTACAAAACACTAAGTCTGAACTGTGGTTAATACTATAGAGTTCAGCACTCACTCTTCAAAATGATGTCTTGTCTGGTCCTAACCTCAAGCATTCTTACCAGGTACTATAGGAACAGTTTTCTACATCATGAACCTCCTTGCTAACACAGAATCGCACTGTGGCCCAGCTCTCACTTCCTGGCTAGTCTGCCATTTAGGGCAACCGAGGGTTTATAGTCCTTAGTCCTTTTATCTTATATCTAGATTGTGTCACCTTTTCAGTTCTGGCTTCAGCTCTGGCTCTCTGTATTATACTTGTCTCTGACTGGGGGGGGATGAGCTTAGTTCTCTGTAAAGAGCGCATTCTCTGCACTCAGCATGACTCTTTAATCCCTTCCTATTCACCTAAGAAGTATATAACTTGAGGGTCTAGTGGGAAGAGAACCAGATGTACCTGATAACACATTGGCCTCTCATTGGTATATAGAACCATGACCAGCATGGGGCACTAGAACCTGGTAATCAGTATCTAGATTGGGCATAAGGAGTTTGGACAGAAGCCGCGCCCCGCCCCCTCCCTAAGCACATGATGGTGCCTTGGGTCCCTTTCAGCATACCTAATATAACTTCCATATTCAATGTAACTTTCATATTCAAGATGTCCTACATGGGACTCTGTGATCCACAAAAAAGACCAGTCCAAGTTTTAACATATTTAGATGCTAGGTTTGGCATGGGACTTGGAAAATCAGTTCACAGAGGACCCATGAACATTGGCACAATTCATCAACTCCTGGAAACTGGTAGTAGGACTTTCTAGCAAGAGGGTAAGGAGCAGACATATCTGGTGTTAAGGGAACACAGCAAATGTGCCACAGAAATCCAATCCACAGAAAGCACTGCCAAGCCCTAAACAAAGTATCTGCCTTTCCACAGTAACATTAAATTATTTTTACTTAGAAAAGAAACTAAAACTTAAACTGAATATGGCCCATGGAGGCTCAGAGCTTCTGGATCTTTGTCTTACTTAGTCCTTGCCAATACAGGAAGATGAAGTGACTGGAAAACTGAAGTTCAGAAAGGTTGACTAGGGTCACCTTCGTTGTAAATTCCAATGCTCTCACTCATAAATGAAGCTGTGATACTTGACTGAAGACTTTGACCTTTCCAATATGCCACGGATAGATGCCTAAAGGTGGGAGTGCTTTTACCAGGGAGAAAATTTTTGATTACTATTTCAATTTGCATGATAATACTTTTAATTACTAGTTCAATTATTTAACTTCATACCTCAAACCTTTGGTGCCCTAGAAAGATCTAGGTTTATCCTGGATTTCGTGTGTCCTCTGTCATGCTGTAATGTAACACAATTGACTCCTGATCTCCATTTTCAAAGACATGGCCTAATAATTAAGTAGCTAAGTCTTCTTGCAACTGAACACTACAACTTATAAAATCACCAGCCCTTATTTTTTGTTTATCCATGTTATCAAGTATCCATGTGATTATAATTTGGAATCTCATGTACATTAAGTGCAGAAGATAATAGATGAAACAAAAGATTAAGCATCTGGTTCCCTGAATTGTTATATTCCTCTTTTATGTATTAATAAATTAGACATTGTTCTGCATATCAGTCAGTTCCCAAGTACTTGGTTACTGTGACTTCCCAGAAAATCTATTATATTCCCAGCATACCCCTCATTCCCTTTCCTCCAGATAATCCTCCTGTAATCTCAGAGTAATTATGCTAACTTATAATAAACAACTCTAACGTCTTAGAGATGTACCAATAAATATTTATTAGTTACTTCAGAATCTTGTTAAGATGTAAGTTATAAGCTCATCCAGGATATAATCGTGATCTTTAAAACAGCTTGCTACAGATTTCATGCCTATATAATCTTGGACATGGAGAAAATCCTGAGAGAAAAGATAAGAGATAAGGTTTTCTTTTGTGTACAAGAAGAGGAAAAGGAAACAGCACTTGGTAACCACATTGCATATCTCTGCTATAGCCACCTTCCTCCAGAGAACCACCTGCACCCACTGCCTACCATTTGAATGGAGCTACCACTACAGCAACACACTTCCAGTGGCCTAAAGAGTGGGTGGGCCCATGACTTAAGTTAAACAAAGTCAATTTCACTCTCTTGGTCTTTGTACATTGAGCAGATTCACGAAAGCAGAAGGTACAGCAGAAGAGTTGTCTGATGGCAGTGTCCAATAAGTAGACCATGTGTGCTGGCTGCCCACTTCTTGTGGTGTGCTGAATTCTGTGCCTCCTAACACATATCTAATTCTTTTATCATTCTAATTAATCTCCTCTTGTGATTAAGTTAGAATTTGCCTGTCACTGGCCTCTAAAATATCTTGATCAATACCCAATATTTGCTATCTATATACTGACCAACCAGGTTCTCAAGACTCATCCCAGAACTGTCACAAATTCACTTAAACGATGCCTCCCTTTGGGGATATGATAGAGTGATTTACCAACCATTTTCAGTTGAGGCTTCTTTATATCACTATATGCTGTCTTTGATAGTCTATCACATGAGAAAACAGTAAAAACACAAAGTGGTGGGCCCTCCCTGGTGGCGCAGCGGGTTAAAGCACTGCACTAAGAAGCTAAAGCCACTTCTGCATGAGTTTGATTCCTGCCTGCCCCGGAGGTGACCACATGGTGCGCAGACCTCTCCTGACCCGCCCACTGCTCCCCTCAGCAGTGCACTTCGTTGATCTGCCTGTTCTGCTCCCCACTTTGTTTCTGGTGAAGCCTCTTGCCACCCCTGAGCCTCTGGCCTGTACCCCGATTCTGTATGCACAAATAAATAAATGTTTTTAAAAAAATACTAAGTGGCCATGTAATATCCTTAGCAGGTATATCAACTGGATTATACCCAGCAGTGACCTCTAAAGAATGAGTTCAGACAACATCTTGTCAATTTTTCCTGTCTTACAGATAAAGATCTTACTTTTATCTTACGGATAAAAGTCAGAAGTTTATAACAGTCTATTCCAACATAAGTGCAAAGTAAGCAACATATGTATTAAGGACTGAATGTGTGTGTCTTCCTAAAATCCCTATGTTGAAGCCCAACCCCTCAACATGATACAGCATTAGGAGATAGGGTCACTGGGTAGTAGTTAGGTTTAACTGAATTATGCAGATGGAGTTCCTATTAAATTCTTCTTTATTAGGAGAGTCTGGGACTCTCCGACATGTGAGGATGAATCAAGAAGGTGGCTGCCTAAAGCCAGGAAGAGGCCCCTCACCAGAATTGAAGCTGCCAGTCCCTGGATCTTGAATATCCTAGGCTTCCAGAACTGTGAGAAGTAAAAGTGTGTTGTTTAAGTCACCCAACCCGTGGTATTTTGCAATAGCAGCCTTTGCTAAGACAATAATAAAATATTTTCTTTAGCCCAATACATCCAAAGTAGTATACCATTTCAACATGTATCAATATAAAAGATTCAGTGAGATACCCTTTTTGTCACACAAAGTCTTCAAAGTCTGAGGCATATTTTGCCATTATAGTAAATCCCAACTGAGATCAGCCCCACTTCAGATGCCTGATGGCTCAATAACCATGGTTACCATGTTTGACAGTTAAATTTTAGAAATAAATTTTGGTCCAGTATTAGAAAGTGATAGGGGGAAAAGGGTTATAATAACAGCAACCATTCCTGAGTCCAGCCACATACTAACATATACCAAAACTCTTACTCTGTCCCTAGTCTTCATTTCTTCCTTGAAATAACCTCATAAGACTCATGTTCTTTTCCCTATTTTACAAATGTGAAAGATCAGACTTGGGGAGCTTAAATGATTTATGTCAAGTCACACAGTCAGCCAAGGGCAGAGGACACAGCAGATCTGTTTGACCCAAAGCACATTCTAATTGATTTCATGCTTCCCGTTCATAGATATGAGATGAACTGCCCTGGACTTCACCCTAAAGGAAAACAGAAGAAACTAAACAAAATTCAGAGAAACAGCATTAACATCACCTAGCAAGGTGAGTGACAAAATCTGGTGTTTCCTGTGAAGAAACACCTACTAGGGGAATTAAAGAAGCAATGTGCTGATAAATTTCTCCAACCAAAGAATTCTGAGAAGCAATAGTGAGTGGGTATTTAAAGTGAAAACAAAAGGAAAACCACACTAATCAGAAAGAGATAAGTGAGACTGAACATTACAAAGGTCAGAGCTAGTGATAGAAACATAATCACAGCCCTGGCAGATAAATACACAATTTCAATAACGTGAGTAGAAGCAGATGTACAGGTCCTGCCTCTGAGGTCCTCCTGGAAAGGAGGAGAAACAGCCTGGAGCCAGGTTAGGGGTTACCTGGATAGACTGCAGGGCAGAGAAAGTGAGCCAGAAGAAGAGCCAAGGTCGCAATGGAGGAGACAGTGATGGGCACAGCCCCCACCCCTACCCCAGTGTGGGGGTGTCCTCAAGATGACCTTGGCAGCCATGGCTGCTTATCCATGCTCAGCAAGGCCTAACCTTGAAGTCAAAGCCCATCTGAACTGTCCCCAAAGAAATGGAAACATCATACTAAATGGATTAAATGTGTACATTATCCTTTTCTGTACAGAGTCATTTATGAAATGACAGTAATAGTGAATGGTCACTGTTTACATGGTTTTATTTATTTTTTAATGTGCTCAATGGGAAAATATAAAAAAAACATATATTGTCCTCCTGTGTTACTTTTTTAATTTAGTAATATATATAAAATAAAAAACACTGCTTAAGACTCCATTCTTTCTCTTACATATTGAACTTTGTTCCTTCCGTGCATAATTTCAACTCCTCTTTCTACCCTAACTCCAACCTCTCAGTACAAAAGTATGTTTAAATTTCTTCCAAGTAAATCAAATTAAACGAAACCTTCCTTGTTCCTTTCACTTTAGGTACCCACTAAAACTTCTTACCATTCTCTCCTCAGCTGCATTATTTTCCCAACTTTACACACAGGCAACTGAAAATTAAATAATCTGCAATAGTTTTTCCACCAATAATAAAGATCAATTAAAATCTATATTGTTCTACTTGAATATTTTCCTTCCTGGTTGGATCATTATTAAAACAAGTATTGCCTTCTCCTATTTAATTACCCTGGGAGAGTACCACATCTCAGCTACGTTATGTGTTAAATAGCCCTTTGCAGCTACCTTGGGAACTTAGCCAAATTTATATGTTTGTGTATATTTTTAAAAAGCCATGTTTAAAACTGGCTTTCAAATAAGATTTGTTTTTCTTTTATATTTTTACAGAAATGATGCAAGAATTGGACAAATAATTCCATTACCTTTCACTCAGATTCCATAAGAATGAGCACTGGAGAGTAAGCAGCAGACATGATGCCATTTATTCCTTGTATTATTCAGAGTTTATGAGCCAACAAACAAGTAGGGTCTATATTTCCATTTAAAAATGTAAATATATCACAACCACAGCCAAAATTGCAACATCAGATATAATGCTATTTTCTAATGAACTTATCCAGATTTGGCCAATTTTCCCAATAACAAACAAACAAACAAACCAAAGAACAAATTGGACAGTTTCAAAGTCAAGAAGAAAAGTGTTTAAAAGTCAGAAATTGCTAAGAAGGCCATTTTAATAAAAGAGAGCTGACAACTTTAATGCTTCTAGTTGAGAGGGGAAAAGCTGGCAGTTCTCTGATGGATTAACATATTTGGGAGATGATCTTCAAAATATCAAAACCTGGGCCTGGCTGGAGATATCATCCCTTTTCATACTATGGGAACTTGTTTTCCTCAAGCTCCCCTGTACTGGTCCCTTCTACATATAAATTTTCTCCTATGTATAAATAAGTTTAGTTCTTCCCCATCTTCAAGCCAAACAGAAGCAAACAAACCATAATAATTCTAACCTTTCCCTTTTACTATTATCCCAGTTCTCCCCATCAGGCTGAGCTAGCTGAAGAGGTCACCTGCCTCATTTCCCTTCCAAACACTCACTCTCAGTTATGATAGACACTGGTGCTTACCCAAGTCCACCTGGCCTCCTTTTTTTTTTTTTACTAATCACTAATTTTTTTTTTAGTAATCACTAAATTTGTTTAATCACTAGGAAGGTGACTCCAGTCTCTGGAGAGGGGCCACGTGTGAATGAAATTTAATCACCATGATGATTTTAATCCACTTGCCAGCGAAACGAAATCTGGTTAACGAAATGAAAAGGGAATTCTACAGACAACACCTCTGACAGTGTTTTGTTCTCACAAATTTCCTGATATGAATCTTTTATGCTTCATAAAGAAATGATGGTTAGGGCTGCTGCAGCCCCATGTAACCATGAGGACACCTAGCCAAAAGCAGCCTGATAAAACTCAGTGGTACTATGAAAATTAATATTTTGCAAACTATCAACTATTAAAGAATTACATAGTCATTTCTCCCCCAGAATTCAATGTAATTAAAAGCCCAGTCTTAAAGTTTCATTTTCTAAATACCCTAGTTATTTTCTAATATTACACAAACATAATTTTTTATTTCCCCTTCCTGTTTCTTTCAACACACAGTACTTCAATTATGTTGTATAAAATGAGCCATTGTTGGATACCTTGAGAGCTTAACCACTGCACAAAGCACTATATATAAGACAAAACTCCAAGGTGGCATATAAATTAACTTTTAAGTACTAATTCATTTGTCAGCTCAAATGCCCTAGAATCTGTCAGTTATAGTTCCATCTCATAGCCTTTCATTTCAGTGAGGTACTTTAATGCAATATTTTTCTAAAATTCTGTGTACTTTTTTGTATATGGCCCTGCCAGATGGCAGTTTGGGTAACTACATTTCAGCAAAGATACACATGGTATTTCAAACAAAAGATTCAGAAATCATTTACAGAAAAATAATTTTAATGAACGTGCTTAGTAGTTCTCATTATCAAAGAATGTTGATTTGGACATCTCCTGATTTACACTTAAGGATAAAAGAATAGTTAAAAGCACTTTAAGGCTGTAAATCTCACAGTTTCCTTGGTTTAGCGCTCAACTTTACCAGCAGATGTCACTACAGTAAGGCATTATTGTAGAAAAACACAAAAAGGTGTTTGTGTTTCACCCACTTAATGATGGTAGAACCAGGTTCGTCCTTGATTGAAAACTCACACAGTGTGTGAAGCCTGCTGTGGTGCGGTTTACTAGCTCACTATTCCAAGACAATGGGCTCTAGGATTTCAGGGTCCTACTTTTTCCTTCTCAAAACTAAGTGAGCTTATTTTCTCGATTTTCCAAAATAAAGTACACCCTGGGTTCAAGTTTGGAGAATTTCAGTGCAGAATTTAGTCTTGTCTGGGAAAATGTCAGAATCTAAAATTTTTATCACTCCTACTGGTACATGAAGGAGGCTGGGCTTTTGGTGTTAATACTCTATTGAACTTGATTTTTTCTTAATGTATCCTTGTTTCTGAAATAAGGAAACAGACAAGAAACATTTTTGAAGCCACAAATTGAACTCAAAAGACAAGCTGACTATTTCTGGACAACTGTGTCTGTGGGTACCTTCAAGGTGCCTGACTGCTTCCCTTATCCTTATGTTTTGAGCAATGCCCTAAATGTATAGACATTTTGATTCTACCAGGATGTTTTAGTTTCTGTCTCCACTCCACTTAAAATATTTTGTTAAATTATATCCTTGCATTTTATGTTTAGAAATCCTCTCTTTGAGACACACCTTCTTGTTCCTGGGGAGGGAGGTACATCTGGCTCTGTGTTACTACTAATGGAATTTCTTCAGACCCACATCTTCCCCATCTGCTTTGTCACAGAGCAGAGAGAAGATGCTGTTCTGGCAAAAATCCTGGATAAATGTTTCTAGTCAAGGACTTAAAACTAAACCATGGAAGTATATTTTTTACAGTGACCTTCACAAACTGTATAAATTTATTATTTAACCCCCAACCAAAAGGGAAACTCCTCCAGTACACTAACTAATAAATATATGAAAAGAGGTCACCCTTACTACAAATAAAGTATAATATCACCCTTACTACAAATAAAGTATATTAACAGAACACTGAGTTCTTTTTACTTTGTTTTGTTTTAGAGGGAGTTTTTTTTTTTTTTTTTGATGACTATACTCCACATTTGACCAGACAGCAAGAGTTATGAGTATAACATGGTAAAATCTTTTTGAAAAGTGAATCCTATCAATGTGTAGCCATCACGTGCCTGGAAACCACACACAAGTCAGCGCGCTTATTCCCACTTGTATTAGGTCTGCTCTCCCTAGGAGCAGAAACTGGGGCTGGGATTGCAGATTGTGTGATTTATTGGGGCTGGGGTCGTGCTCTTTGGAGAAAAGCCTGTGAGTGCTGAGAGAAACAGCCTATGGAAGAGAGCAGCCGGCAGGGTGTGATTCCAAGTAAGGTCCTCCTGGCCTGATCCTGCAGGCTCTAGGGCACACATCACCCCTGCAGCCCACAGTACTGGCACTGGCTCTCTGAGGGGGGTTCTGGGTGGGATCAGCGAGCATTAACAGCCAGTTCATGGAGCTGGGCACTGGGTTCCACAGCAAAGAAGATCTGGGCTGTTCCCATGTGTGCATGAAGCCACCCAGAGCCCTTGTAAGGACTAAATGAGGTGAAGGGTTAAGACCCCATAAGAACCACCAAGGAGCAGTAATTTATCTTATCTTAAAGTCAGCGAGTTGCTGATTTTATTTTTTTATTTTTATTTTTTTAAAGATGTATTTATTTGTGCATACAGAACTGGGGTACAGGCCAGAGGCTCAGGGGCGGTGAGAGGCTTCACCAGAGACAGAGTGGAAACAGGACAGGCAGATCGACGGAGTACACTGCTGAGGGGAGCAGCGGGCGGGTCAGGAGAGGTCTGCCACGCCATGTGGTCACCTCCGGGGCAGGCGGAATTGAACTCATGCGGAAGCAGCTTTAGATTCTCAGTGCAGTGCTTTAACCCGCTGCGCCACCAGGGAGGGCCGAGTTGCTGATTTTAAAAGACCAGACCGAATCTTAAACACGTACATAAATCTGGCTCCTAAGAGTGTGGACACAGCTAGAGCACAAGCTGGGCTCAGCCAGTGTCTCCTCCCCTCCCCGGCACCCATTTCCATTTCCACAGGTTGGGTCCTCTGGCTCCCCACCATCTGCACATATGTAGAAGACCAGGGGTGAGGAAAGCACCTGAGTCCTTCCTTTCAGTCCCATGGCCTTGATTTCTCTACACTGCATTTTCCTCCTGTTTTTGTAAAACCAAGTGATTGAATTAAATAAATGATCTTTAATCAAGGTGTGGAGAAATCCAGGAATAGTATTCAAAATTCAGCCTTCCATGCAGTTTCCTGGAACAAGGTGCATAATGTCTGTCAGTTCTTTAAGGAAATGGTGACCCAAAAAAAGTGACTTAAAGTTCTGTGTTAGAAGAAATTGGTCAAAGGAGGAAACCAAATGTTCAGTTCTTTCTTTTGTTTTTAATAAATACAGTGGAAGGTCACTAACCTTCCCTCAACCCCCACTTAAAGTTAGGAAAATTAAAGGCAGGCAACCAGGACACACAAGTAACTTTGAAGTCTAAACCTCTCCACCTCCCTCCTAAGGGGAATTAGCTTTTAACAAAAGGTGAACTGAGATGCCACGAAGTCACTAAACCCAAAGTCCACCAGCACCCTCTTGTGGTCTGAATCTAAATGGTCATGCAATTCTGTAGCCATAGGTATGCTGAGACTTCCTGCAAGTCTGTGGCTCTGGAATTAGAGTCAGTGGAGATTAGCAGGTGGACTGAACGGGGGTAGGGATTCTGGTCTCTCCTTTCCTCTCTCCTATTCAATCGTCTCCAAGCCTAGAAGAGAGCTGGGAAGCAACCATAAATATGTGTTTAAAATGAAAGAAGAGGCTGTGGAAGCCCAGAGCAGCCATCAGAGAAAGTGGGAGGGAAAGCAGAAAGCTGACTTAACAAGGGTGGTGGTGGCAGGCAGGGTCTATAAGGAGGCTCAGGAACACACCCCAGGGGTTTTGTGGGGCAGGGGTCACAACTCAGCAGCCACTGGCTACATAAGCTGGCAGATGTGTTTTGCTTGACCTCCCCAGAGTGTCAGAAATTGGGAAATACTATATAGCACCCAGAGTTCTCGCTTGAAAAAGGTGTGTCATCACTGAGTGCACATTAGCACAGGGCAAAAACTGGCTGGCACTGAGCAGCCCCTCTTCAGCTCATCACAGCCCCCACTCCCAATTCCCTTACACACAGACCATGCCTGTCATTATGGGAACTGTGGGCTCTCCAGGCATCAAGTGACAAGTAGGGTGAATGTGAATTCCCTGCAACTCTCTGAAAAGCTACTTAGCACTCCTTCCCTTGTTCCCCCCGCCCATCTTCCTCCTGCATTTTTCTGCATTGCTGTCCTGTTCTCAGCAAAATTTTATGTATATCTACAAATATATCTAAAGCAGCAAAAATACACTGAAGTTTACAAAACAAAGCTTAGTTTGAAAACGGTGAAATAAAGAGGTGGAACACTCACTTAAAAGAATTCCTGAAGTCCTGAATTAAATGGAAGCCTTTAGAAACAAAGGGCATTGATAATTTCCACTCCCTTTCTTATCACCTCTGTCTGCCATGTCCTAGGACTAGTCTCTTTAAGGACACTGGTATGAATATTTTTGCCATCTTCCTTGTCTAGTATTTTCAGAAACTTAACACATGGCTGGATGTGGCAGGTGCAGTTCTAATTTTAATATGGGTGGGAGTCCCCCTAACCAACTATTCAAGAAGGGCTTTGGGAATTGTATCAGAGCCGTGAGCAGGCTGGAGGCTCGTCTGTCCCAACAGCAGCCCATGTGCGTACAAGTCCGTTGAGAGCAAGCCTCCTCGTCAGTGAAGCCCCTGTGAGCTATGAGTGATTAAAAAAGATAAAAAAAAAAAAAGTCAGCACCTGTTCCAGCTTTGACAAGAACCCTAAAAAGTGCATTTAGCTTTCTCCTGAAAGCTAAATGGCAGCATTTGCAGCTGCTAACTTCCGTATCAGAAATCAATTCTGTCTATCACGTAGCTTATGGAAGCAGCATAGCCTTTCCCCTTCCTACTTTACCACTGCTTGACCACGGGCATCTTTTTGACACTCTTGTGTAGATTTGGAGTCCAATGGCAGGTCTTTTTTTTCTTTCTTTCTCCAATCAAAAGCCACTAACCCCTAATAAGAAGGAAACCACTTATTAAAACAAGGTAAGTTCTTCACATTTAGAAGCATAATGCTTACTGTTCTTTGTTCTTGTTTTCCCTTTCAAGCCAACTTGCAAGAGAATGAATGAAAACCTAAATAGAGGAGTATATTTTTGATTCAGTAAATGTAACAACCAATAAAACAGTAAGCCTGCAGAGGCCGAAGATGAAATGGCAGGGGAAGGCGGGGAGAGGGAGGGAAGAGGAACAGACAGGAAATAGAAGTGGAGCCAAGATGGGAAGGCAAAAGCTAAAAATCAACTCCTTGTTCAAACTACTCTCCATGCTCCTAAGAATCTTAGTCCCTACATTATCTCAATTCTTAACTTTACAAAAGCCACACCTCTTGGTCCTGGCTCTAGGGCTTTGTGTACTTCTAGCCCATTCAGTTTGACCTCTGATGCTATGAGTCCATCTCCTGGGATGCCCTGATAAAACCAGCCACAGGACCGTTTTTCCCTCAACTTGTCTCAACACCCTCAAAAATAAAGAGCACATTAGAATCTCCCTACAATTGGTCATTCATCTTAATTAGCCAGTTATTTGTCTAGAGTATGCACGGTTCTGTTGGTTGCACTTTGAAAAGCCCATTTTTAGGAGACAAATTAAAATACATACATAATGAAACAACTGGTTTAAAATAGCATTTCTCACCTCCTACAACATAACTGTCTAGTACTCAGACCACTAGCCCTTCTAAAATATCTTGTACACAGCCCTGTTATTTCTTTCTTTTAAGTACATGTAAGGTGTCAATAGTGAAGTTAGCATAGCAGAATAAACCTTAGATATGTGTATTCCTTAGGCCCTCCCTGGTGACGCAGAGGGTTGGAGCACTGCACTGCGAAGCTAAACCAACCCATGGCCACTTCAGTGTGAGTTCGATTCCTGCCGCAGCAGACCTCTCCTGTCTTGCCTGCTGCTCCCCTCAGCAGTGTACTTGTCCATCTGTCTGTTCTGCTCCCCACATTGTTTCTGGTGAACCCTCTCACCGCCCCTGTACCTCTGGCCTGTATCCCATTTCTGTATGCATAAATAAATAGAATCTTCAGAAAAAAAGAAATCTATTCCTTAAACTTCACCCACAGAAAAAGATGCTTTAGAATGTATTTTCTTAAATGGTTTGGTTTGAAATGTCATGAAAGAAATATACATATACATATGCATATACATATTCATGTGTGTGTGTGTGTAGTTCCAAAATGCAATAAGGAAGTTATAAGTCATCATTAAAGTAAAGAATCTTCATGGCTTCCTCCACTACCCACTTAGTGCCCCATTGATTCTGCAGTGTCTCTTCTAAGAAACACAGAACAAAAGTTAAGAATAGATGAATGGATTCTAAACTCAGTAACTTTTCTTTCTTCTATCTATTCTTTGACTAAGGAAGTGACCTGGAAGCAGCTACTGCCCATCTCTATTACTGGCTTCCTAGTTATACCACGTAAAAATTGCATGGGCTGGTATTCTTACCGCCAAATACAATAACTGATTAATCTGATGCCTGCCTCTTTTGTAAAGTTTTTATAAAACGAGACAGAACTGTGTCAGGTCGAGCTTCACAGACAGTGCTACTCTAGGCCCCCATTCTATCAGTAGGATAGAAATGCTGTCAGCAGGCCTGAGCAAGAGAGACCCCAGGCCTGCATCTGTTTCTGGATCTGAAGAAGCCTAAGTCTAGAATATGCCAGAAGAATCTTTGAATATTGTTATCAAATCAGTTAATTTTCTGATTTACTATAAGGGTAGCAGAATCGTTTGTCTGAAAATCATGTCATTCTTCTATTCCAAAGTCTCCAGGGCCTTCTCATCACACTTAGGGAAGTCAGTTCCCCAGGTCTTTCGAGTTCTGCCAACAAGCGCCCTCCTTCCCTCATTCGCTGTCTAACCTCCCCTTCTACTGCTCCCTCATGACTTTGTATATTTATAGATTTGTGTATTTCTCATCATTGCCTGCTATCGATTCTAGAATATCTTCACCACTACCTTCAAAAATTTTACACCCTTTTGCTAGCACTCCCCAAGTCATTTCAACTCCCAACCCTAAGTAACCACTAAATCTACTTTCTGTTTCTATTTGCCTATTCTAGGCATTTTATAGAAGAGGAATCATACAAGGTAATTTTATGACTGCATTTTAGCATAATGCTTTCAAGGTTTGTTTACATTGTAGCATGTAACAATATTTCAGTCCTTGTTATAGCTGGATACTATTCCATTATATGGACATACCATATTTATTGCTCCATTCCTCAATTAATAGATACTGGGTTGTTTCCACTTCTTGGTTATTATGACTGATGTTATTAAGAACATTTGCATAAGGGCTTTGTTGGGAAATATTATCATTTCTCTTGATTGTATACCTAGGAGTGAATTCCCATCATTTTAATGCTGCTTTGCACAACTATTATATATACCAACTAGTATATATTTATTTTCCTTATATATTTATAAGTTTCATATTTATACTTTATATATATATATACACACTTTATGTACTAATGTATGTTTACTAGTATATATTTACTAGTATATATTTACATTCTTTATTGCCTGCCATGTATTGACACATGGTATAATGTGAATGAACCTTGAAAACATTGTGCTAATGAAAAATATATACTAGAATATAATGCAAGGTTTTAGTTTGTCTTGTGACTGCTTAGGACAATGTATGACACAGCATAACACACAATAAATATGTGCTTGTGAATGAAAGAATGCTAAAGTTATTGGGGCAAACTAGGGAAATTTATTAAGGCAGTTAAAGTAATCATCTATACCTTAAAAATTCAATTTACAGGAAAAGGCCTAACATGAAAACTTTCAGGGAAATAAGAAAATTTCTAGAGTTGCCACCAGCCTGTACTTAAAAGTCAAGTGACCTCTCTAATCTCAGTTGCTATTCTATGAAAGGTTGAAACTGAATGAGTGTTTCTGGTTTCTTTCAGTTTCATATACCATAATCTACCATAATCTACCATAATAATTAATGGGTGACTTGGTTTGCTCATGCAAGTATTTATCATTAATTTATTCACCAAATATTTATTGAATGTCTTCAAGAGTCAGACACTATTCAGATATCCATGTGGCATATCAACTGTCAAGTCCATTTGGAAAATAATTATACCTACATTGATTTAAGTTGATTTTCTCCTTTCTTCCTTCAGTTCTCCCTCCCCCCTCCCTCCTCCCTCCCTCCCTCTCTTCCTCCCTCCTTACTTCCTTTTGTTCATTGTTTGTTTCAATAAGTACAGCTGGTTTGGGGCTTTAAAAATGAAAACTCTTCTCTTAATTTAAGTTTATATGAGATAGGCAGACTACAAAAGTAAAATCAATAATGCTTATAAATATTATAAATATAAACATAATGCTTATTGTGATTTCTTATTTTGGTGTCTTTCAGTTTCACACAGAATTGAAATGCATCCACTACTAGAAATTAATTTGGGCAAATGGGATGGGAGGAATCTCTGACAGACTCACTGGCTAAGCCATTTACTGAACAGAACTACAGTCTACATTCTGGCACTCAGCAGCCATAGTTTCTACCTTCTCCTGTGCTTTCCATACTAAAGACTGAAGACTGCCTGAAATAAGTCAAGACTCTATTATTTCATTGTCCAAGAGGTTTATCCTCACTTTAGCACGATTCCTCAAATGCTGGAGTCAGAACACATAAGACAATAAAAAAAAAAACAAAACACTTTTTCTACCTATTAACATTATGCTAATGGGCAAGACACACATTTTGTCTCTCGTGTGCCCTGATTTCCTCCTCGGTAAGACAGTGGGATTAGAGTTTGGACCCCAGTCTCTTCCAGTTAAACTTGACCACCTAAGAAATACAGCAATTCAATATAGAGAGGAAGCCAAAGGTATTAGAGGTCCTGTTGCACAAAGGTCTTGTTTGTGCCAGAGACATACGCTTGCAAAATCACTGTGTTCTGGGACCAAATATCCCAAATGTACTTTGTCAGGAGTATTTTTGTTAAGTCCCAGGGAATGTTATATCAGCTACCTACTGCATAATTTTTAGAAAACATTTTGGGAGGGCAAAATAACACACAAAAGTTTCATTCAACAATGTTTGCCTGCAATGTGCCAGGCTGTCCACAGGAAAGGGTTAACGTTTTCTCATCTGACATGCACTGGATTTCAATGAGATAGCTACAGCTCCTCACTGCTTCATGCATGAGGAGAGTGAATCTCTGAGATGTACAATAATGACCTTGGCTAGGACTGTTCTGATCACAGATAAGTCTATGGCCTGAGTTTTGGCCCTTTTTTACCTTCTACTAACCACTCTGCATACTTTACACTCATGAAGGATCTAGAATATTATCTTTACATGTGAAGTGTTCAATATGAATTAGCAATAACAAGTGCTAATAGCTAACAAATTAATTCCCAGAACCAAAAAAAGAAGGTACTTTATCTTTCAACTAGAGGAAAATTTTGTGGAAAATGGAAAAAATCTATCCAAGTTTCTCTATTTTCAATTATCAAATATAAGTTATAGAGCTTCCCTTTAATAGGAAGAAAGAAAAAAGGAAGCTGAGATGCTGTTTTAAAAAAAAAATGTAGGTGAATGAATTTGCATTTTGCATGTAGGGGAAGCTCCACTTGTTAAACAAGTGCGCCCCTCCCATTTATCAGTGGTGATTAATAGACACCTCCGCTAATGTAAAGTTAGAACACAGATGGCCAGGTAACACCAAGTTGTTACCTCGCTTTTTTAGATTTCAGTTTTCTCCTCTATAAAATATCAAAGTTATATGGGAAGTTCTGCTCTACAGCCCTTTAATATGACCCTGAGCTATAAATCACTTTTTCAAAATAATTCTGTCAATTTTAAGAAAAAGAAAAGGACTTTGGTGTAAACTAGTTGTATCTATTAGTCCCCAACGGTGGAATCAGCTCTTGCTGTCTTAAGATAAACTAAGGCAGCCTGGGAATTGAAGAAAAGGCTGTAGAATGAAGCATAGGGAAGAGTTCAGAGGGTCCAAATGGCAGAAACAGAAAAAACATTATCTTTGAGACAAGTAGATCTGAAGATTTAGGGTCACTGTAAAATGTCTGCTGATCTGCTTCATTCAAGGTTCAGAGAGAACATGTCTGTTAGAATGACCTAGCCTGGGACTCTGCCGTGTCTTGGTCAAGGGAGGAACACTTCACACACACGACAGATAAACTGTTTCTGGTTAGAGGTGAGCACAGACCCCCCCAAACAAAACCTGGGAATGGAGGCTGGGCAGGCAAAAACAACAGATGTCCATGAACCTGATGTCAGGAATTTGGCCTCTCTATCCCTTTGGAGGGATCTGTGACATGGGCTTAGGCCAGGAACAGATACAAACCATGAATAGACATGAAGATAAGCCCTGGATCAAAGTTATAGTCCAAGCCAGGAAGGGGCAGGCAGGAGCCAGGGAAGGTGGGTGACAGGAGAGGGCACTTGGAGTTCTGAAGGGTGAGCAGCTGTATTTTCTTCATCCAACCGCCTGCACTGAGAATGCACCACATGGTCACTGGAATGGAATGTGGGGCAGACACCAGTCCCTCAGAAGCACACAGAAACCTGATACAATGGCTTCAGCCTAAAGCACTTGCAGGCATTTTCTCTCAATTAATTCCACCTCTTTGTGACATCAACAGAATAAAGATGGCCTGGCCAGGTCAGAGAGTCAGGCTAGCCGTGCAAGAAGGATCAGGCTCAAACTTCACATTTAGGTGGGGCCAGGGAAGTCACTTGAGGGAGAGAGAAACCGCTCCATTTCCTTTCCAAGCTGGGCCTCACTCAGATGGCACCAAGGAGGAATCCTCGTTTTGTGTTGGAAGATGCTGGCACCAGGAAGGGTAGAAGAGACTACTATGATAGATATGTATGGTGTTGTTGCATCAGGAGTGGATGACGAGAGCCAAAGAAGCAATATTGGTTGCCAAATCCAAGAGGTCAGTTTGCTGTGGTCAGGAATGAGTCAAAAGGCCAGAATCTGAGGTCAGAAACAGATTTGGAAACAGAGTGAGAAGGGGGCTGTCCTGAGGGGGTTCAGGTTATAAACTAAACAGTTCAAGAGATCAAAATGTTGTTCTCATTGAATGCTGGTCACATGGGGGGTGCTTGACAACCAATCAGATCCCCAAGTAGTATGGAGCTGGTCTGGAAAAAATGGGCATGTACTATATGTGGACAAGTTACCTGGCTGAGAGCAGGCAGGAACTACAGGTCTAAAGGGCAGGATACACCCACAGGATACCACCCAAGTGGTACTAGCCAGTAAGACTGAGCTGTCTGCCCAGTGACACTCGTAAAGTGAGCATATCAGGTCCCTGGACTGGTCTGATGGTTATTAAGTGTGTGGCATCCTCTAACTGAGCAGGCAGAAGTGTCTTAAAGAGGAACATATTTCCAAAGATGGTGGTCTGCAACCAGGGCTGCACTCTGGGATCACCTGGGATCTTTTGAATAGTTGATGCCTCCTGGGTCCCACCAATAGTCTAGTTTCATGAGTCTCAGGGGAGGGGGTAGCCTGGACTTCAGACGTTTTAAAGGCTCCCAGGGTGCTTCCAATGTGCACTAAGGGCTAGGAAGTGCTATCTTGTCAAGCTTTCCTCAGAATGTATGCACCAGTTTTTCATCAAAAGCAAGTTACCATATCCAAAACAATGTGGAAATAATACTTAAAATATACAATAGTCTTTTAACAATTTTAGAAAGTTTTTCAGTAAACTTTTTATAAGGTAAACCTGACCATAGTAAATGCATAGATATTAAGTGTAGAGCTCGATGAGTTTCAACAGATGTATACACTGTGATCTGGATAAAGAAAATATCAAGTTCCTTATGTTAGCTTCATCAGATTTTGTAGGTTGAAAATTATATCGAAATTAAAAATCACCAGAAAGTACATACATATGTTGCCTAATCAAGTTTTCATCTCTCCAGTAAGTTCCCTTGGCTCCTTTCCAGTCACCCTACACGCTCTGCAGAGGCATCATCAATATCATGATTTCTATCACCACAGATTAGTTTTCCCTGTTCTTGTACTTTTATATAAATGATGGGATGAAGCAGTTTATGCCAGCTTCTTTCCCTGGGCATGATGCTTCTGTGGTTTTGTGACAGTAGTTCATATTTGTGAGCTTCATATACATGTTGTATAATTGTGCTGAATATAACTAAAGCTTTATCAGTCATTTTGTGTATATATCCACTGCTCATAGATGCAACTGTGTGTGTGTGTGTGTGTGTGTATAGAGGTGAGTGACTATATGTAATCACTGTCAGTTGCTATTTGGTGACAAACTATTTTCCAGAGTGGTTGTACCACTTTCTATTTCTACCAACAATATCCTGGCTGGACCATATCTTTGATGCTACTTGGTATTTAAATTTTTTTTCACCTTAATCATTATAATTGATGTGAAGTGATACCTTATTTTGATTTTAATTTGAATTTCCTTGATGACTGATGATGTTGAGCAACTTTCCACATGCTTATTGATCATTTTTATCTTTTGTGACATGTTTTTTCAAATCTTTTGTCCAATCTTTTAAATTTTTTTTCTTTTTTAATTGTTAATCATTTTATTATGAATTTGTAGAAGTTCTTTATATGTTCTGGATATGAATCCTTTGTCAGGTATGTGTGCTGTGAATATTTTTCCCCAGTATGAGAATTGTTTTTCAGTTTAATTATTTCTTTTGTTAAAAAACCCTTTGATTGATATTTTTAATTTTTGTTTTTGTTTTGTTTTGAAGTCCTGCTAAGAAATCTTACCTCAAGTCCATGAAAATACCTCCCTTTCTTTCTGGAAGTTCTATAGTTTAGTTTATATATTTAGGCTGATCTCACATCAAAACTTTCATGGATCCAGAATTTCACAAATATTTTCAGCCACGAAATCTTTTTTCTATAAACACCTGTCTAAATCCCAAAGAACTACCATTTAAAATACCCCAAGAAGGAGCTGTTTCCTAAAGAAGTCAACATAACAACTTAAATTAATAAGCATGTCTGAATATATAAAATCCATGATAGTACAATCAGAGCCAAATGAACAAAACACAAAAGGCACTAAGTTGACATGAAGTTGTAGTAAATGTAAAGAGGGTGTAGCAGACTTTGACAGACTTGGCACAGAACTGTTTTCAATTAGGCTTACCACAGTAAATATTCAAAACCAAATACTATCAAATATCAATGAACTGTTCTATTGATAAACCAGCTCCTGTCAATGATATCAATACCCTCTTTGGGAGTCCCTGGGAACAAGGACCAAGCCTCAGTGATCTTTTTCCCTCAGCATTAAATATATTTAATAAATATATTTTCAAATGAAATATAATATTCCTTATGGAACATACAACAAAAATCTCAGGTGTTTTTTGTTTGAGTTTTTTTATTTATTTATTTTTTTGGTGGTGATACTACAGGTGACTTTTGCTTCATTTTTTTATCCCCAGTTTTATATTTTTCAACAGTGAACATAAGTTACTTCTAAAATTAAATTTTGTAAGTATGCATTGAGAAAGATTATTAAGTCTATATTAGGAGAAAAGTCATCAATTAAATATTTCCTGATTAGGTAATTTATTTAATATTAACACAAAGACAGAGGGGGGTCTATTTGAATTTGAGGAGCTAATAATTAATAGGACAAAGTAACCAGGACCAATTCTATATATTTTGTACATGTTTAGGGCAGCAAAAGCAAATAAGGAAATACACAATTGAATGTTTTACAAAATGCAGATGAATACAGATTAGTAGCCAAAGGAGAACAGGTGAACACTCAATCTGATGCTTCAGTGTCTAATTTACCTTCAAACTTCAAAAATTCAGCATCTAAATTGATAGTTCAGAATATTAGTAGAGTCATCATACTGAGATTCTTCCAGCTCAAGGGACTCTTCAAAAGGTTGAAGGCTTTTTTTTTAATAGTC
This sequence comes from Condylura cristata, assembly GCF_000260355.1. Classification (NCBI taxonomy): domain Eukaryota; kingdom Metazoa; phylum Chordata; class Mammalia; order Eulipotyphla; family Talpidae; genus Condylura; species Condylura cristata. The sequence goes on along the minus strand of NW_004567112.1, from coordinate 22,243,598 downwards.
TGCAGTGGCTCTACTAAGGCTAACAAAAGTATTCACTGTGTTTAATCTGTCACTGCAAAAATTGCATCGTATAAACTATTTCAAATATTAGGTTTGTGCTTGCCATTTTTTTTTTTTGTGCTTGCCATTTTTTAAAGGCACTTCATACTCTACTTGTATGAACTACAAAACCCTACACTGCACCTTGTGGAATCTGGAGAGGGTACGCACGGAAAGCCTTGATTTGTAAGGCTGTTATGATTACAAATAATTCATCCCCGTAAGTGAAAGCTTTACAGCCATCTGTGAGAAATTTTCTCTTCCCCTCAGAATATTAAGCAGTTTAGGCTACTTATTTTCTTATAATGAAGCAGTCTTTTTCAAATGCAAAAAATAGATGATACAGAATGCTGTAAGAGACTTGTTATGCTATTTTGAAGATTATAGGTAGTACAAGTATAGTCAGAATATCTAAGTGGTTGCTGCTTGTTTTTGATTAACAAGAAAATACTTTCAATTTGACAGGATTACTTAAGATGACAAAACTTTAGTAATTGCTCCAGCAGATCCCAAAGGATTAATTTTACAAAATGAAAATAGGGTCCCTGGCTAAGTATTTTATGCATAGGCTGGGGACTGGGTCACTGTGATTAGTTCAGGTGACTGTGGCTGGGCTTACGTTCTCACTCATAGCCTCAGACTGCACAGAACAGCTGATCCATTGTGCCCTGTGGACTTTGCAATCCTGCCTCTCAGGTGGAGGTGATCTTAAGTGGCAAGAATAGCTGCAGGACTAGAGGCAGCCATTCAAAAGGTGGAGAGCTAGGTAATCCAGCCCTTCATTTCGCCAGTGTTTCCTATTTTCACCCAATGGAGTTGGTACTGGGAAGCAGAGGATCCAGAAGAAATGAGAATGCTAGGGACCTAGAAGATGAGAAGGACTTTAGCACAGGAAATACTTTATTTGGATCCCAGGTGAATTCTCATTTGGGTTCAACAACTAATCTGAAGTATCAGAGCTTCCTTCATGATTTCAGCTTCAATTTCTTTCATTTTTTCAATGATGGAACTTTTACATTTTCTGTGGTTACATCTAAATTTTGGAAACAGCCAAGCTCATTCAGTTCTACTCAAGCTGGGCCAGTAATTTATATTTGGATAGTGCATTTTATTTCACATGGTGCTATAAAATTGCCTTGTTTCATATAATTCAGGACAACTCCTAGGCAGTACTTTTATTTTCAAATTGCAGAGGCAATTGACAGGAGGTTGAGGGAAGGTTTTAGGTGCAGAGTTATAAAACTGGAAGGTTACAGAGGTGGACTTGAATTCAGACTTTCTTATTCCAAAACCATAGCTCTTTATCTGCTATCAGAGGCTCTGTTTTGAATTTAAAGCATATGAAGCAGTATCAGAAAGCAATCTAACTGATTTTTGTTCATACCTCATACCCTTCTGCTAAAGGCAACTGAAAAAAAAAAAAAAAGGATTTCCAAATGGCATCTTCATCATGAACAAATGTGTGGTTTTCCAGCAATGCATGGCTCTCTACCTTTCCAACTGCATGACTGGATTTTAAACGTCCTATTATTTTACTGCCCCAACTAGTAAGACATTAAAATGCTTACTATATTAGCTTCCATAAAATCATTATGCAGGGAAAAATATTGGAGATATAAGCTCTTTAACAGCTGTGGAAGGGAAAATTGCAAAGAACCTCTAATGGCACATAAAACCACACTTGTGGGTTATTTTACTTTTATCCAAGAAAAGACAAAATGTTAGCAAAATAATATTTATACCTACTTCTACAGAAGAAGCTCACTATTTTGGAGGTTATATTCTAGAAATTCCAAGTTAATTAAGAAATATAAGAGGAGTGTTCCTTGATTATTTTTTTCTCCCACGTTTGGCATTTGGTCATTTGTTCCATTATCCCCACCTTTCCTTTGACTGCAGTAACTATATATAGGAAATCAGCCGCAATAGCGTTTTTAATCCAGACCAAAGTGTTGCATCAGTGCCATCACTAATCATTAAATGGCCTGAAACTCCTGTGCTTTCGCAGCTCAAAGATAATTACTAAATATACTGAAATTTGGGGAGTCAATTTTTAAACTGTTGATATATAAAACCACAGTCATTCATTATGGGGGTTTTCACAGCATGGAAATCACCAAAGCTACCAATCATATATCCTCTCCACTCCCACCCACAGCCAGTTTATCAGCATACCACAGACCTGAGGAGTGAGAAATTAGGGGGGTTCCTGTTTAGCACCCACAAATGATGGAAAACACAACTCTAGCGTTCTCTGTGTCAGCACAGAAGAGCAAAGAATATGCCAGCTTGACTGTATTTGATCTATATAGAGAGTTTTACTAAGCCAGAGAGCAGAGTTGCATTTAAGGCCACTTCTCTAATGCCAAATAAACTGGAATTACAAAAACAATTCAATGTGATCACAGTCAGTTTCTGATTTGCGTTCTAGTTTGAAATAATGTAAATACTATATGTTATTAAATGGAAAGAATCACAACCTACACATATATGATCCAACTTTAAAAAAGAAAAATTGATTCAGATGTTATGTTCTAGAAAAAGATTCACCAAAGGGGTGATCATTCAACAGAGTGGGGAGCGAAATTAATGTTTACCCTTTCATTTCTGAATTGTTCTCTATTGCTTTCTTTAAAAACATACACACACAACAAAAAACAGCACTTAATTTTCATACAACTAAACTTTTTAAGAAAGAATGGAACAAAGAGATAAACTGAATGCCAACTACTGAACAAGAACTATCTTCCTCCTCATTCATTTTTTAAAATAATATGTTTATTTTTACATCATTTTGTGCATTTTTCCATCTCAGTTGTAATCCCCATGGGCTTCCCATTACCAAATGACCCACGTGTCATCACCATAGCCCAGTCCTCCCCCCACTGTTTTTGATCCCATTTCCCACTCCACCCCCATAAAATATCTCTGTATATAACTGTTCATTATTATTATTATTATTATTTCGCCTGGTCATTATACTCCTGCTACCTCCTCATTCTTAAAGTCTCATTTCCTTTCTTAATTAACAACATTTTGAAATAATTGCTTTCAAAGGTAACTACATTTATTTCTTGGACTCTGAATTTTCAGTTACTATACCTGCTTCAAATACTTTAAAAGTAGATCTGCACTGCACTGAATGATATATTAACTCTAAAGATAAGTTAGGTCTTGAAAGTCTTGCTTACAAGCCCCAGGGGACTCCTAATTCAACTGCTGACCAGACAGAGTTGACAAGATTGTGCCTGAAAACTGCTTTGTTCTTATTGAGGAAAGTATGTTCGTGGAGGAGAATTTGAAGAACTCCTGCTTTAGGGAAAATGGGTATTATTTCTGGTTTGGCCAAATAATGCACCATCTTACTTTGGGTAAACCACTTAATCTTTTAAAGTCTCATCTAAAAAGAGGGATGTTTCCTTGACTCTGAGCTACACATTTCCCCCTGCATTTTATTATTCTAGAAATGGGATGTGTCTAAAAAATGTCAGTTTGCACCACTTACATCTATTTGTATTTTATTTTATTTGTATTTCAAGTAAGTATACACTAGCATTTATTCTAAGCAAAGGAAACTTGTCACTATGACTAAACTGAGAATTTTAAATTAATATGTTACAATCTAGGAAACTGTACAACATTTTTAGCTCTGCTATTGATATTTCTGTATCCTGAATTCCTTTACTTTCTTGTTGAGATTTCCAATTTCTAATTCCTGTTCATTAATCATGTATTTCAAATTTTATAATTTCATTTTTTTTTGCATTTGCATCCAACTTTTTAAATTTATCACAACAATTTTGAGCTGTCTTATAGAAAGCTAAGATCTTTCATATCTTTGTGGCTGAGTTCTGGAGAGCTGATCCCCCCATGTAGTGACATACTTCCTTGAGGTGTCAAGATAAAACGTGTTGATTATTTTTGCTTACCCATTTGCTGTATTAGAACTTCTCTCTGGAGTTCTGTACCTCTTAACAAGCTGATTCCAACAATGCCTTAAAAGGATCAATACTAAGACTAATGTATTCCAGGAATGCAAAGTTTTCAATACACAATTTATTAATGTAATTTACCACCTCACCAAAAGGAAGGATAAAATGCCATTATTCTATCAGTAGATATAGAGAAATCTGTCTCCTGTTTACCTACATTTGTTAAGATTACTTTTGTTTTTGTTAGCCTTTTTGATGCTTTCCATTACCTTATCTTCCACCTTGCTGATACATTCCTCTGTCTCCTTGAGTCTTCTATTGAGCCCCTCTTTATAAATTTAATGATTGCATTCTTTATTTCTATGATTTGAAAGTTTTTCATATTTTCCTTGGTCCTTGTTATATTTCTCCTTTTATCTATCACTCTCCTAATTTCAGTAAGCATTGTTAAGACTGTTGCTTTTAAGTATTCTTCCAACAGTTTGCTTAGTTCTGTTGCATTAGTGTCTCCTTACCAGGGTTTTGTCTTGATCAACTGATTAGGGTGAATCCCTCTGGGTCTTCATTCTATTTGGTGCTTTGTTTTCATTTTTATGGATTAAGATAGACAGCTTTCATTCCCAGTCCTGTTATTATGATCTTACATTAGAAATGAATGCTGTAGGGTATTGGCCTAGGGTACTGGCCTTGCTCGCTGTGCTTTCTATTGTATTGGTTGAGGCTTTGTCACCAATCAGGATGATTGGAGTTCAAGGGCCAGCACTGGGTGGCCTGCCTGGTTGAGACAGAGTTCATTGACAGTGCTCTTCCAGAAGCCCTAGAACGCGACTGACCCTTCAGCTGCAACCTGGTTCTGATCTCAGCAGATTTTGCAGGCAGAGTCTTTCCCTTGAGACTCTGGCACAAGCAGAGAGGGTCAGGGGCTGTGGGGCTAGGTTTCAGGCAGGACTTCAGGAAGTTGGGAACAGTGTAGTAGTTAGTCTGCACAGATAGGCAAGAGGCAATTGCTTCTTGAGACCACCCTACTAGCCATAAGCAGTCCTAGGCAGTGTTTGTGTCTATTCTCAGCCTATTCCTGCAGACATTACTCTCTTCGGGATATGGATGTTTACCTGGTTACAGTAACCTAGCAAGACACATTACAACTACATTGCAAATGCAAAGTTCTCTTCCAAATGCAGTTGCTCCCACACAGAAGCACGTCCTCTGTGTCCTTGGAGGAGAAGATGACTCCGGAAGCCTGCTAGTTCCCCATCTCACCTAGCTGTATGGCACCATCTCCTTTCTCTTCACATTCCAGCGCTCCTTCATTTGGTCATACCAAAAGTAAAACGGAGGCTACTAGAGCCTCAGTAGTAGGCAGATCTAATGGAGGAACTTTCTTTGAGTACCGGCAGGACTTGACTGGATTCGCAGGTTCCCAAGATGCAAACAAGGTGTAAGCCAAGGTTCCAAGCAAGACTGCATATCTTAAACAAGCGAGGCCAACTGGAGTAGTTTAGAACTTCAAGCCATAACCAAAGATCCTGACCCTTGTCTGGTGACAAAAGTTGCCTATCTGGTAACTTATTCTCTGGCCACAAGTGAGAGAATGGAGGTTGGGAAAAAACCAAGATGAGAAGTGGAGACAATGAAGCCCAGTTGGAATGTTTAATTACAACTGCAGTTAAACTGATAGCTTCACAAAAGCTTTGGTGTATGTTGCCTCCTAATGATGACCCTGTGATGCAGTACATGTATTTTCTTTAAAAACTGAGGTGGAGTTTACATGCCTTGAACATCACCAACTATACAACATTTTAAGGTGTACAATTTAGCATTTCCACAAAATGGGGCCCATCTCTACTACCAGGAAACCTGCTATATCATGCTGCTGCCTTTTTGCAGATATATGTATGCTCAGTTTACTTCCTCGAGTTATTACATTTCTCTATGACTGAAGATGGGGAAGAGTTAAAATAGCCACTTAAAAATTGTTATGGTTATATAGAAATTATCAATCCACTCAGCTATGGATGCTGTAATTTTTTAATGCTATACTTCATTAATGAAAAAGGCCACTTTGTTTACTTCTCTGCAACTGAAACTCACTTGTCTTCCTCACAAAAGAAAAATGATGATTGAAGTTAAGTCAATTTAGCTTAAACAGACTTTCCTGTAAATCTAAAGAAAACAAATTTTAGTCCCCTCCAGAACCATCTAAAATGTAATAATTTTGTCTATTAAGCTTCTGATCAAGAAAAACAAAACTTAAACAAAATTCAAACAGAATTTTAATAAGGTTAGAAAATGAACATAAGAGAGAAAATGTGGTTATTATGTTTTGAATCATTTTAAGTTCAAATCAACTTGCAGCCTTTCTTATTGGCAGATATTATTTTAATAAGAATCAATGACTACCAAGTAATCTAATTCTAGAAACCAATAAATTGCAATTGAATTGTTAAATGATGAAAGGCAGCAACTTGGAGAGATTAATTTGTTTACAGGCAGTTTTGTCCAAGTTTTTTGTTGTGGAAAAAAGTCAGAAATATTCAATCTCTACTTCAAGGGTAAAAATGCATCTTGGGGTACACACCCACATAGCTGGATTTGTGGTTCCCATTGTGCGCCTGGTTTTCCAGGCTATTTCTGTCGATGCAGATAATACTAGGCCCAATATCCTAGGCTTCAGAGTCCCTCAGGGTAAAGGGCTGGACAACAGCATGGCCCCAGAACAATTGGGGAGCCTGTTCACAGTTTTGGCTGCCTGTGTTGCTGTTCTGCCAGTCTGTATGAAGTATTTGGGGGAACACCCAGTTTTTGCAGAAGCTTGAACTTGGCACTAGAGGACAAAAATGAATAAAGAATAAATTTTCCCTGAAGATGAGATCAGAGCCTTTACTCTCCATCTAATTTCCCCACCTCTTACCATGTCTATATCAGAAGACCCAGAGCACCTACATTCTGGGCAGAGGGAAAATAAAGGCTCGTCCTCACACCCCCTACCTCCTCCCCATACCATGCTAGCTCCATCGGTCTCTCTAACAACCAACAGTTAAACTATGTTCACCCATTTTTGTTTCACAAAGCTATGGTGGCCATCATGCCACTGCCCTTGGTCTAGACTGTTGTACTTGAATGTTCACAGCTCACTTCTCTCAAGCTGACTCACATGTGCCCTTCTGAACTCAGCTTGTGTTGTTCTGCTTCCAAGCCTCTTCACCTGCAGTCTCAATAAGTCCTCCTCAGAGCTCCTCTTGTATCTACCAATTTCGTTTTGCATCCTCCCATTATACTGTTGTTTTCTGCTACCATTTTCTCTTAAAATTGTGTTTCCTCTATTACTAGTTTGTTTCTACAGGGCCTGTTCTATCATGCTTATATCTGTATCCTTGAGATTTGATATTATAATAACCCCAACCCTAACCCTCCATACATGCTATGGAGGAAGAAAATGGGGTACAGAGGATTAAAAAAAAGCTTGGGCTGAAGGTTGCTATAACTTAGACTTATTCAGTTTGTATTAATCAAGGCAACTTTGAGCAAAGACCAGAAGGGAGTGAGAGGCAGCTCAATGAAATGTTTGGGGGAAAATAAGTACAAAGTCCCAGAAGTATAAAAGGACCCATTTGTGCTTTGGTGTGGGTATGGTCTGGTGACACATATCTTAAGAAGCATGACATTGTATCTCTAAATCACATACAATATTTTTTTAAGATTTATTTATTTATGCTTATAGAACTGGGATGAAGGCCAGAGGTTCAAGGGCAGTGAGAGGATGCACCAGCGACAAAGTGGGGGAGAAAAACAAGCAGATTGACAAAGTACACTGCTGAGGGGAGTAGCTGGCAAGTCAGGAGAAGTCTGCCGCGCCATGTGGGTCACCTCAGGGGCTGGGAATCAAACCTGCACTGAAGTAGCAGTGCTGTGCTGTGCTTTAACCCCTTGCACCACCAGGAAGGGCCCATCACATACAATATTGTAAAGGGAAAAAAAGAGAATGAAAAAAGTTCATCATGTTCAAAAACAGAAAAAAAGGTTAAGTGTGATGGAGAGGATAGGAGAAAGGAGGAATCTTGAGATGGGAAGATTATTCTGGATCATCTAGGTGAGCCCAAAATCATCACAAGGGTCCTTATAAGGAGACAGGAAGCAAAGAACAGAATCAGGACCACAGCCAAGAAACACAGGTAGCTTCTAGAAGCCAGATAAGGCAAGGGGAGATCCTCCCCAGTGTCTTCTAAAGGAACTAGCCTTGCTGATACCTTGACTTTAACTCACTCAGATTCAACGTGGACTCTGAACCTCGGGGACTGTAAGATAGTAAACTTGTGTTGTCTTCAGGTTTAAGACTGTGGTAATTTGTGACCTCAGCAATGGTACACTAACACAGCGTTCACAACAAAATGAGAAGTGCCAATACTTAGTTTTATACTTCCTGGTAACATAGCAAGACAAGACTCCCAGATCTCTCCAGGAATTTCTGTCCAGAGAACATTGTCAAAGGGGGTTTCCTGCAAGCCGCTGGGAGTTTCTGGGAGTTTCCTGCAAGCAGCTATGGCTATAGCTGGTGCATGTTTGTGATTACTTCCATCTGGAAGTACTGATTGGACTGTAAGGGGACATATTCTGGAGTCCTGGTGCAAACACATCATTGCTTAAATAAAGGAAATGGTGTTCTAGTTCATACAGTAGCTGGCTGTGAGTACATATCAAGGCTTTGAAAATAAATCACACATTTTTCTACGTAAGTCATATGTTTTGGGAATTAGTAGGACTAGTTTAAGATATTTTATGATAAATCATTTTTTAAAAGATTTAATTGGACATATACTGTACTAAACTTTATCTTTAACTTGTAGATTTCACTTCTGTTCCTCCTTCAGTTATGCTCAAGCTTTCAATCAGTGTTCACTGAGAGTCCAGGGAGTATATCTGGTATCCCAGGAGCTGGGGAAACTGCATGATAATAAGTGAGACCCGGCAATGAATTAATAAACAGAAAAATATATCAGGCTGTTAAAAACAAAAGGTATGAATAAACTGAAATAGGGTGATATGATAAATTTGAAAAATGCTTATAAAACTCACTACTGGCCCTCCCTGGTGGCGCAGCGGGTTAAAGCACTGCACTGAGAATCTAAAGCCGCTTCCACATGAGTTCGATTCCCGCCTGCCCCGGAGGTGACCACATGGCGAGGCAGACCTCTCCTGACCCGCCCGCTGCTCCCCTCAGCAGTGTACTTCGTCGATCTGCCTGTTCTGCTCCCTGCTCTGTCTCTGGTGAATCCTCTCACCCTCCGCATCTCTGGCCTGTACCCCAGTTCTGTACGAATAAATAAATAAATCTTTAAAAAAAAAAAAAAACTCATTACTAATCCCCCTGTACTGATCTGTGTATGGAAGGTATCTTGAGAAATGCCTTCCATCTGTGCAATCTTGGTATTACTAAAAGAGAGGATCTGGGTGGAGCCTGTCTGTTGTCTCACCCACCCTCCACCCTCAAACTCTGAAAGTTAACTTGTTTGCTCTTTTTAGGGAAAATTAAAGAGAATATGTTAAAATATCCCACAGAGCAATTATGCAATAAATCATGCACTCTTAATATTTGTTCCTTGTCAGTGCCAGGACTCCATGATATGCTCAGTCACAAGGTAGGTGCCGTGACAAGCACATGGCAACTACTGTCACTTCCCAGGGCAATGGTCTGGTGGTTAGAGGCTGGCTGATGGGAAAGGACACTGACATGGGGGCTACGTGGTGACAGGTGGCACTGTTCCCTTGTTTGAGGAATTCCCTTGCACACCATCACCTGGCTAGCTTCAGAGGTTTGCCTGTGTGAACTGCTTGGCAGAAAAGGGATCTAAGCTCCTCCATCAAGGCACAGCACGAACAATGACCCCCTGATTCTGATACCTGCAAGTCCAGGAGCTTCTCACATGAGCTCACTGTTGGCTGCCTTAGCTCTGAGCCGCCTCCCCCTGGCAGTTCATCCTTCCATTTTGATTCTTGTCTTCAACTTCAGATTGGGATCACTTACTGTTAGTGACCCTGGATTTTTCTCCACCCAAGCTGGGCTACTGCCTCATACACTTCAGCTCCCAGCCACACCCACTAAATTGCTCTCATGACCCACTACGAATTGCTTCCTGTAGCTGAATGGGAGAAAAATTACTTCAAGTCTCTGAACTTTAGATTCTTTATTCATGAAGAGGAGAAAATACCAATGCTCTAGAGTTGGTGACTGAATCAGAACAGTACATAAAACACCTGATACAGTGTTTCGTCTCAGATATGTTTAAAGATCAAAAACATTACAGATATGATTGAAGTAATTTTTAAACACTTCCCTTACATTTCCATACCTACTAGAGACAAATAGTGATTTGTCTCTAGTAGTTCATGTGCACACACATCTGTCCATGTTTTTATACCTGCATTTCACATGTACTCATGAACCAGATATAATCTTACTCGAAACTTTTACAACACTCACATCATACTGTACATGTTACCCTACAACTTTTCTTTTTGCTCAATATAACATTTTTGAGATATATCCCTGTTGACACTTAAAAAACTAGTCATTCTTACTTAAATTATATTTTTAAAGATTTATTTATTTATGCATAAAAGAACTAGGATACAGGCCAAAGGTGCAGGGGTAAGAAGATTCACCAGAGACAGAGTGGGGAGCAAAGCAGGCAGATTGACTGAAATACAATTCTGAGGGGAGCAGCGGGTGGGACAGGAGAGGTCTGATGCACCATGTGGGTCAGCTCCCTGGCTGGGTATCAAACTTATGCCACAGTGTCTGCTGATAGCTTCATAATGCTGTGTTTTTAACCCTTTGTACCACCAGGGAGGGCCCTCACTTAAACTATTGAATATTAACAGTTACATGAACAAACACAAATGAATGTTTTAATATTGTTCCCAACACAGGCTTGTTTCAATCCCTACCCCATTCCCAATTTGGCAATTACCAATAAGGCTACAAAAAATCTATAGTGTATTTCTTTAAGTATATATGCAGAAATTCCTCATAGCATAGACACAGATGTGGAACTTGAATTTGTAGTGCAACAATATGTTCCACTTACAGGGACTGCTTTTCAACGCGGTTGTACCAGTTTGTACTCTCACCAATGGTATATGAATTCCCACATCCTTAATTCTAACATTTGTTCCTGCCAGACTTATAATTCCTTGTCAAGAAACTCAAGAAATTCCTGTCTCAGTGATATACAATAGGAGAAGGAGAAAAGGAAGAATTTAAACAGGGGAGGGAAGAGCACAAGGGACTATGGAGATGGTTCAAGTATGCTATAGTGATGGGAGAACTACAGAGACTACAACTGAGGGAAGAAATGAAATACGTATAAAAATGAACAATAATGTAATTAAATTACGAAAAAGTTAATAAAAATTAACAATAAAGAACTGTCTTATTAAACGTTAAAAAATTTTTCCCACAGATTATAAATAAGACGTAACATGTTTTTATATTTTATTCTGCCCTTTTGGTTTATTTTTTCTTATATAGATTGCCTGTCTGTGTCATTTGTCCATTTTCTATTTTTTTTCTACTGACTTTAAGATATTCAAGGGATACAACTTACTTGTCTATTACAAATGTTGCAAATTTCTTCTCCCAATCTTTGGATTTGTTTCAATTCTGTTAACAACACTGTGGTTATATAGGCTATAGGGGTAAAGCCAAATTTACCAATTTTCTCTAATTCTCTAGTGTTTTAAAAATACCATGTAAGAATACCTTTTCTATTTTAAGACACTGAGATGATAGTCTATATTTTATCTAATTGTTATAAAGATTTTTATTTAGTACAGTATGTCTCCCTCTTTAATCTACTGTTCCAGAGCCATCTAGACTCCTGTATGTCAGCTATCAAAGAAAAAAAAAAAAAACAGTTCTCAGGCACTCAGGGAAATGATCACATAATTTAAAGAAAAAATTAAGACTGGCCTCAGGTATCTTCTAAGTACATGAAGAAAGGATGCCAAACACAGAGAAGGCAAACAGGTGTGAGGAAGTTCCTGAAGAAGACACCCAAGGCGGCAAGCCACCCACAAAGGAGGCAAGAAGCCAAAGAAAATAACACACCCTAAAGGGAAATCCAACAATCCCATGTTGGAAGCACCTCAAGAAGCCTAAAAAGCACTTAGTTGGAGGGGGTGGGAAACAAAAGCTCACCTACTTTGCCAGCTGTACTGTAAATTGTTGCATTCTCTGTCACAGACAATCTGGCAGTGGTTTTTTAAATTTAAAACAGCATTAGTAATTCAACTCACAACAATTTGTCCTGCAGAAATATCATTCATATCTGAGTGAAATGATGTGTATATAATGCTATCCATTGCAGCCCTTTCTATAACAGCAAAGGGATAGAAACAACGCAGGGACTAGGTAAAATAAATAATGGAATGACTATATTCTAGAGTTTGACTGTTGACAAACTATACACAGCTGTGGGAAAACTTAGGCTGTCAGGTGAAAAAGCCAAGGTACATATTACAAGACTGGTTACCTGTATTTTTTTTTAAGAAGGTATGACTAAAGATTCCAATATGCATTGAACAATCCTGGGAAGATACTTGAGTGACTATGTCAGGGTCAGGAAAGTGGGTGATAAGGAATAAGGGAGAAGGAACTTATTTTTATATCTTTGAATTTTTTCCATGTACCTTGAACTATAGCTACAAAAGGATTCAATTGATCTATAGATTTAACACAATTCCTATCAAATCTGAGTGGCTTCTTTTTGTAGAAATTGAAAAGCTGATATTAAAGTCCATATGGAAACATAAGGGACCCAGATAGCTAAAACTACCCTGAGAAAGAACTAAGTTAGAAGACTACACTGTCTGGTAGTTAATACATAAATTTGCTTTAAAAACAAACAAAACATAACACATTATAAATTCATTTAATTTCTTTTCAAAATTAATGTCATAAGTTTTTTTTTTTTAAGATTTTATTTTATTTGTACATACAGAACTGGGGTACAGGCCAGAGGCTCAGGGGCGGTGAGAGGCTTCACCAAAGAGAGTGGGGAGCAGAACAGGCAGATTTACAAAGTACACTGCTGAGGGGAGCAGCGGGCAGGTCAGGAGAGGTCTGCCACACCATGTGGTCACCTCCGGGGCAGGCGAGAATCGAACTCATGCGGAAGTGGCTTTAGCTTCTCAGAGCTGTGCTTTAACCTGCTGTGCCACCAGGGAGGGCCGTAAGTTTTTTTTTTTAATAGAATTTTGATCTTTTACTCTCTACTAAAACCCTACTTATGTTAATCTTTAGCACAATAGTGTAGAACTGATGCTCCAGAGCCAGACTGCCAAGTGTCTTTTAAAATTTGTCATGAGGTCCACCTTGGTGGCTCAGGGGTTAAAGTCTCAGCACTCAACTTATGTCAGGCACAGTGGGAGCTAACCTACCTGGCACAGCAGACCTCTCCAGTCTTGCCTGCTGCTCCCCTCAGCAGTATATTCAGCAGATCTGTCTGTTTTACTCCCCGCTGTCTCTGGTGACTCCTGTCACCCCTATAACTCTGGCCTGCACCTCAATTCTTATATGCATAAATAAGATAAATCTTTGGGGGAGGAAATGTTTTCTTTTTTTATTTACAAAGACATTAGGAGGCAACTAACAAAATTTGCTTACAGGTATTCCCCACTTTACAAGTTTGACTTATGCCTCTCTGCTTTTATTAGTACTTGTGTTCATTAGTGGAAAGAAACTGAAGTGGATTTTTGTTTCTAAAACAAAAGGCGGGCCCTTCCTGGTCGGGCAATGGGACAGGGCACAGCCCTGTGAAGCTGGCCACAGCCACTGCAGCACGAGTTCGATGCCCAGTCAGGGAGCGACCCACATGGCACAGCAGACCTCTCCTACTGCTCCCCTCAGCAGTGTATTTCAATGGATTTGCCTGTTCTGCTCCACACTGCATCTCCGGTGCATCCTCTTGACCCTCGCACTTCTGGCCTGTATCCCAGTTCTGTATGCATAAATAAATAAATCTTAAAAAAAAAAAGTGTAAGCAATAACTGCCAGCACTGCTTCTGCAGCAGCATTTTGGAGGCTGCAAGTGTTCAGTAGTGTGTGGCCTTGCAGCTTCTGCCCTGGCAACTGGTTTATATAACCAATGCAGTTATCAAAATAAGATAAATCTTAAAAAAAAATAAAGTTGGTCATGAAAATTCAGAAAATTTCTAAACCTTTCTGTGCCTTAGTTTTTTACTGTGTAATTAGGAATTATGACAGTATTAACTGTGAGTATTAAATAGTCATCTGAAATACTTATAACTTTAACTGACACTAGCTACCTTTTCAATAAATATAAACTTTATTACTATTCCTACATTATAATCTGCCTTCTTTTATCTTAATTATTCTTACAAGAGGTTTCCCCATTAATTTTTTCAAAAATTCAGCCTTTTTGTTTAAAGAAATCCTTTTAAAATCTATTATTTCTTCTTCAGGATTTCCTTTGCTCTTTGATCATTTCTTGGGTTAAATGCTTAAACAATTCATTACATGTCTTTTTTCTTTTTAAGATTTATTCATTTATACATACAGAACTGGGATACAGGCCAGAGGTGCAGGGGCAGTGAGAGGATTCACCAGAGACAGAGTGGGGAGAGGAACAGACAGGTCAAGGAAGTACACTGCTGAGGGGAGCAGTGGGCGGGTCCGGAGAGGTCTGCCACACCATGTGGGTCAGCTCCGGGGCAGGGATCCAACTCTCACCTAAGAGGCTGTGGCTAGCTTGCAGTGCTAAGCCCTAACCAGCTGCGCCACCAGGGAGGACCCTCTTTTTTTCTTTTCTAATAAATGCATTATAAAGTTACAAATTTCCCTCTAGTATTGCTTTAATTACAGCCAACAAGTTTTGATATATAGTTTGTTGATTTTAAAATTGTTATTAGTTTTAAATATCTTATAATTTCTGTTATGATTTATCTTTAACTATGAATTTTTTTCCTAAGCCATTCAAGTTAGGTTTCTTGGCTACAAACAACAAAAACCAAGTCTATCTAGTCTAACTGAGAAAAGAATATATCAGAATCTTTGGGAAGGCTGGAGAAGATTCAGAAAATGGCTTGAACCAAAAGGGGCAGTAAAACTCACATATATTATTTGTTTTAAAAATACTTTAAATCAGGCAAAACTCAGTGTTTACTTTAAAAAAATGACCCCAGTTACTTGTTGAGATAACTTGGTTCTTTTGATTTATGGAGCTGGATATGTTTACTAATAGATTACCCAATATTCAAGAATCTTTAGAACTTGTGATTAACTAACCCTAACTGGTCACAGTAGATAATTTTATAATATGCTACTGAATTTAGTTTGATTATATTATATTGAGGATTTTCATAGTTAGACATATGAAAGCATTTTCTGTGCTTTAGAAAATATTTATTAGCATTTGATTAATGTCCATTGAAAGTGTAGAAGGAACAAATAAAATCTTGGGTTTCAAGTTTAAGTAGTTACCCACTGTAGGACTTGACATAATATGGCAAAGTGCCTTGCAAACCTCTAGCATTTTCAAATATATATGGTTGCAGAACCCCTTGTATTGATGAACTAGTGTTGAAAATACTTTGGGAACACCATGCTAGAACTTTTTTTGGTGAGGGTTCTTTGATATATACTCCATTAGACTATAAGTTTTCTGAAGGTACAGACTGTGTCAGTCCATCCTGGTTACTGCTGTTTTCCTAGTACCCTCCACAATTCCTACCCTAAAAGTCACTCAGTAAATACTGAACAATGAATTAACTCTTTTATTTTATTTCATTGATCACTGAGTTAATCAGGAGTTTTAATTGCAAGTAACAGAAACAAATTTAGGCAGGAAAGCAATTTACCAAAAGGAATTTCAGTAGCACACAGAGTTGTTGAAAGATCTCAAGAATCAGCCTCAAAGCTTCCAAGAATAATGCCCCAAACCATACTTTAGGCAATGGAGGCTATAATTTAGCAGTGCTGCAGGAACTGAACTTTTCTGGAACCCCATCTTCTACAACACTGAAGCCATTTTGGCACCAAGAATCCAGTTTTACAGTCTCCCCCAAAAGCGGAATGTCTTTTGTGATTCTCACCACAAAACAGATTCTCTACAGAGCCTCCTGAAAATTGTTCACTCCTGAATCTACGTCTCACATGTATGTCCAGCTCATGGCTCTGAGTAAAATCACTGCCACAGCTTCATGGACTCAAGTTTATATCACTGTGTGAGCCTGGGGAAATTATTTATCCTTTCTGAGCTCTAGTTTTCATTACCTCTAAAGTGGAAATTATAATAATGTCAACTTCTGTGGGGTTTTGTGAAAATAACTATAAGACATATTGTATATAAAATCCTTAGAACACCCTCCCTAGTCCTCACAGGCCACATGTCCTCATGTCCCTGCTTTCTTTGTTTAATTCATTGTAAATATTCCTTTCATGTATCCTAAATCCTTACTCCTTTCCTGATTTGTTAACAACAGTGTTTAAATCCAATTCTCCATATATTCTTCAAGTACCCACTTGGCTAAACTTGTCTGAAAAAAATATATCCAATTACAATGACTTGGCTCACTTTAAGTTTATGAGAATAATTGCATACTTAATGTCTGGCATTATGGATCCCCTTCCACTTTCCCTATTCTTCATACACTCTCAGACTTTGTGATGTTGTTTACCATTTCATTGAGAAAACAGAAGCAAGCACATGTTTTTACCAACTCTGCCCACCTCCCAACATCCATACCTGTTGTCTCAGTTACTAAGGTTATGTAACAAATGCCTCAAAACTTGCAGCTTTAAGACTGACAACAATCGTTTTGCTCACATACCTGCAACTTGGGCAGGGCTTTGGAACTTGGAAGAAGTAGCCTTTGCCAGTTTTACTTGCTATTGCTGGGATGGCTTGAGGGTGGGGGCCTGGAATTCCCTGATGGCATGCTGATTCATATGTCCAAGGTCAATGCTTGCTGTCAGCTCAGATGATTAGCTGGAATATTGTGCATGGTCTATCACTGTGTCTTGGGCTTCCTCATAACATAGTCTATGTTCCCAGGTTGAGTTCTAGAATGAAATAACCAAGTTTCATGAAGCAAACATTGTAGCCATTCAGCATCTTTCCAGCATATTTTATTGGTTAAGAAGCCACCCAAGCTGCCCCAATATTCACAAGGAGGGCAATCAGACTCCATCCAGCATCAGTGGCAAAAGTTCTAGAAAAGCATGTAGGTCCAAGAAGGTGCTATAGTCACTTCTGGAAAATACAAACTATCATCTCCCATGTTTCTTTAAAAGAACTCACTGTGCTCCTGTTCAAGGTCAATCCTTTCACTTGATCATTAGATCCCAGCCCCTCTTATTCACTCAATTAGAGCTTTACACAAATTCACACTATTTCTTCTGCATTATCTACTGTTTTCAAATGGGTGAGCTCAATCCAAATAGCAACATGTCTAATTTCCTCAGCTGGGAAAAGATAAAGCCTCACTTGACTTCACATTGCAGTTCCAAAGAGAGTGGTTGCAGGCTGTTGAGAAAGCTCTGCTCTCTCTACATGGGGCTGCCATAACTGGCCAAGACAGTACCCCGGATATTGCCAATTCTCACGTAATGGCAAAGGAGAAAAGAAACCAACTGGTAAGTACTTCACCCTGAAGGACACTACTTCACACTTACTTTCTGTTCACTTGCCACCTGCTGGCATTTAGCTATATACAGATTTAAACGAGTGTGAGAAAGCAGAAGTCAACCCACCTAAAATAGGGTAGAGAAGAGTAGTTTTGTAACCAAAACAACAACACAATGGAGAATGGATGCTGGAGGACAACAAGCAACATATTTTACTCTCACCTCTGCTATGTTTTTTTTTTTTTTAAAGATCTATTTATTTGTGCATACAGAACTGGGGTACAGGCCAGAGGCTCAGGGACGGTGAGAAGCTTCACCAGAGACAGAGTGGGGAGCAGAACAGGCAGATCAACGAGTACACTGCTTAGGGGAGCAGCGGGCGGGTCAGGAGAGGTCTGGCTCGCCATGTGGTCTCCTCCGGGGCAGGCGGCAGGCGGGAATCGAACTCATGCGGAAGTGGCTTCAGATTCTCAGTGCTGTGCTTTAACCCGCTGCGCCACCAGGGAGGGCCTCTGCTATGTTTTTACCCAAATAATAGTTCTCATGGGATTCTTACCTGACCATTCTAACTATAATCACAATACTTCTCAAGTTCTGCAGTGCTCTCTGTCTTCCTTCCTTCCTTCTCCCAGGCATTTATTCCCTTGGAATATACTATATACTTTACTTCTTTATTGTTTATCTGTCTATTCCCACTAAAATATAAACACCATGAAGGCAGAGATTTTGTTGACTGTTGTACATCGCTAGTACCCAGAACAACAAACACTGTCACTCAATAAGTGCTCAATGCACATTTACTGCATGAATGAATGAATAAAAGAATGGCACAGTAATATGCACTAAATTCCAGTCATCAGTATCATTTTCTGGCAGAACAGGTGTTGAGGATGTTCTCAGGATGATAATTATTAATAAAAGGCCTGGGAAGGTTAACAGATAGTAAAATGCCAACATCAAAGAATGAGAAGTGGCAGAGAAACCAAGGAATGAGCCATCTGGGGACTTGTATAACTAACCAGCACTAAGTTTCCAGTTAAAGGTTCAGTGAACAAATTGGCCTTTGCCAACCTACTGCTCCCTTCTCTGGGGCCAGTCTGATCTACTGAAAACTCATAACACTTAGGGTCACACAGAAGGCACAGCCATTTTCCTCACAGACTTACCCAAGTAAAGTTTGTAGGAAAAAAATTGTATTTTTCAAACAAATACTACTTTTCCTTGAATTGCATAATTATATCAGACTCTCTCCCTCTAGGGGGTATTTTGACCACTAAGAACATGAAACCTGAAAAACTACATCTAGAGAATTCTCCAGCTCCAACATCTATGTTTAGAGTACTAGTATAGCTGAACCATTTTTTTATATAGTGCTTTTATAATTTTTGGTTATGGCTCCTTGGGAAAACTGAGCTGGACCAACCCTTTGTTAACAGTACAATGAAATTCAACAATGGCCCACGAAAAAGAAAATGAATTTCTGTCAATATGTTCGCAAGATATTTGCAATATTCAAAGGATATGGATGTTAAGTATCACACATATAAATGGAAAGTGTTTTTGGCTTTCTCCTCACTGTCTGAATTCATCAGCCTAGTTGGTAAACCTGGTACACTCTGATCCAGGACATGAAGTGGGAGGAAATAGCAGTTCCTAACCTTAGGGCTTATTCCTCAGTGGTTCCTTGGCTTTCAAGGTTACCCAGATGTCTGCTGGCAAATTCTAATTAGCGCCTATTTAACAAAGATCAATATACTTGTCAATCATGCCTACACTGATAACTCAGTTCCTAACCTTCAGTTTGTTTATAAATGGGTTAACTGATGGCTGGTTTGTTGAGAGTGGCAAGAGGCCAATCTTTTTTCTATGTACAGGAGGGGGTGTGGGGCTTCGACTGGCAGCAATATCAGTGGAGTCAGCGGCCATCCCTTATCCCATTTGAAAAATTGCAGGATAGGAAACGAAGAAAGAAAGTGGGAAGGTCCACTGCTTAAAACCATCTTGCTAATAAAGTCCCTAGCCCCAATATTTATCACTTATTAAAAAAAAACAATTTCCATCAAATGGAGACTATTATGTAACAAGGTTAAAAGAGATGTGGGCTTGCTTCTGAAATTTCAAACACAGATGAATTATGGTTGAGTAAAGTTTCCACAGCATTATATCTTGGGGGTTTTGTTGCTGTTGTTGTTGACGAGGCTGAATGTTCCTGTAGACCAAGATGCATAACTTAGCTTACTGAAGCTGAATTTTTCCATGGAAACTGTTCCGCGCTCCAATTCGCAGCACTTTATCTGACAGTCTTTCTTCCTCCAGATAATGGCTGGCAGCAACCCACAGCATGGAGGTTATATGCTGTACTTTTGAAAAGTCTTGAATGGAGCCATTGTTCCCCTGAGATGGTCTGTGTGTTTCACTGAGCAGAGAGCAGGGTGTAAAAAAGGCACCTTGTGTGCAACTGCTGGCGAGGTTGGGGAGTGAATTAAAATCTCCAGAAAGTCTGGGCAGTGCTGTTCAGAGGAGCAATGAACCCTCTGGAAGCACTGTTAGCTCAGACATTCCAATGCGGTGAGGCAGCCTCAGGGACAGGGCTTCCTCCAGCCTCATTCAGAGAGGGAGTGAGGGGGTAAGCAAAGGACATTGATCTGAACCTGCCCTCTCTGCAAAGATTTGGAGAAGATCTTTGTCCAAATGGGGGGATGTTGTTATCACACTCAGATACTTTTCTGCTCAGTGGACCTAGATTTGTCTTAATTACTAGCAGTAATGACTCACTGGGAAGGCTCAGTGTTAACTGCT
Source organism: Condylura cristata (assembly GCF_000260355.1). Lineage (NCBI taxonomy): Eukaryota > Metazoa > Chordata > Mammalia > Eulipotyphla > Talpidae > Condylura > Condylura cristata. Next base: position 22,223,183 of record NW_004567112.1, on the reverse strand, counting down.
GTGCAGCCATTGGTCTGTAGTAATCTAAATCCCATGCACCTAATTGAAAAAAAATTCATCTTTGGGTGCATCAAGTGATTGATGATGTTTGACATTACGGTTCAATAAAGAAATTACAAACCCACATACAATAATGAGCCTACACTGTTTGTTGTTGGTGATGCTTCCTTGTTGCCAGCTCCTCCATTCACCTGCCCAGGACAGTGTAGTCTCCAGTACCGTGGTAAATAACCCCTCCCTAATGCTCTATCGCTGAAATGTCTACCTCTTAATGAGTAAAGAATTTCTTCAGCGACCTTTCCAAAACCAGCTCTCAAGGGAGGAAGTAATGTTGATTTTCATTAAAACTCTAGCGCTGAGAAAACAGAAAAACAGTTTAAGGAGCAGGCTGGCAGTTTTTTCTTATAGGCAGAATTCCATGGTGCTCTCCTGTGCATTCTTGCTCCAACCTCTCCTATGCCCTGGAGGCTGAAGAGAGGGGAGGCCCTGAAAAAAGGTCAAACTTGCACAGGGGCAAAGTGTGTGGGAGGAAGCAGTGATGCTCCAGGTAGAGCTCAGCCTGAGACTGGCAGAGACTGGTGAGAAACTCAGTGCTCTGCTCCCTATGAACCAGCACCAGAGGGTCCTTTAGGTTCTGGGGAGTTAATTGGGAAGGGAGTAAGGAGTCAAAGAACACTCCTGCAGCCAAGAAAGTTAAAGAACATGACTGTGGGGTGAGCGATGATTCTGCTCCTAGGAGAGGCCCGAAGAGAACAGAGCGGGAAGGGATGCAGGCCACAGAAATGAGCCCCACTGGCCACTGGAGGAGAGGTCAGAACTCTGGAGCTTGTTGGTGCACTAGAATAGGGAAAGAAGGCAGAGGCGCAGGTTTAAGAAAAAGGGAAGAGGACTAGCATTGCTCTTTTCTCCAGGTTTCAGGCTCTCCTCAGGCTGCTGACTGGCTATAGAGACTATTCCAGCGGCTAGGAATGATTCGTGCATTTCTGGCCGCTGTCACCATCTCCAAGTTTGCTTCAGAATGAGAGAGCACTGGGTTTGGAAACCACAGAGTTGAGGGCAACTATTGGGGCAAAAAGAGTATCTGCACGGCCTGGCCCACCTGGGCACATGGTGGTGTTCCGTAAGGATTTGTCAAACGGACCAATGACCTAATGAACTTCGAAACTTGGTGCTGCCACTCACCAGAATAACCTCGGTAAGCAAAAATTTTGCCTTGGGCCTCAGTTTCCATACGTCAAGCAGGGAGTCCCCTGGGTGTGGATTAATGTCCCCGGGCCTGAAGCGTGAGGAGTTCCCGCCCTTCCCCGAGCAGCGCTCTCGCCGGCTCCCCCAACCCCAGCCCGCCC
>NW_004567112.1:22032688-22221440 GCF_000260355.1 Condylura cristata | reverse complement strand
TGCCTGGTTCTCGCGCGCTCCTGGCTGCCGCTCCGCCGCTGACACACAGTAGCCGGGACACCCGACGCCGCTAGCGACCGGCGCGCCCCCCGGGGACGCTGCACGGGGAACTCGGCGCGACTGCTGAGAAGAGCAAAGGTGAGGAAGCGACTCTGTAGCTCGGTTCCCGCCGCCGGGAGGCTGGACAGACGCGCTTCCAGCTGGGTCCCCGGCAGCCCGGCCAAGGGCAGCGTCTAACTCCGCCAACCTGGCGGAAGGGTGTACCCCTCCGCCCCTGGGCGCTCCCTCCGCCACCTCAGGGGGCTGAGGCCGGGGCGCCCCTGCGGTGCAGGCCGGCTTCTCGGCTGCAGAGTCCGCGAGTGCCCAGCGCGCTGCCCGCTCGTGTTTGCCTCCGGTCTCCGCTTTATTTTGTGTGTGTAGTGTGGAGGTGGCCGGTACAAAGACGGAAAATACCAACTTGTAGGGGCAATACTTAGCATTTTAAGGAGGTACTCAGATTGTTCTGGAGAAATTTATCTATAGCAAATCCTAGGAAATACAATATTGGACCCGCTCCCACTTTAGCTGGTAACTAGACCCATGGCGACGTCTTAAAAAAAAAACTCCTTTAATGCTGTGACAGAAGTTAGAAGTTCTCTGTCGTGTCTAATATTATCGCACAGTATATACATTTAGGGGTCTCTACCTCCCCCTTACCTGGTATTTAAGTCGTGAGCCACGGGATTCAATTGATTCAACCAATGAATGCTGTTTAGGAAAGATTTATCTTTTGAAGACTTATCAGCACAGCATCATTTAAAATAAAAAGCTTCCTCAATAGATGTTAGGTAGGATTCACTTCACCAAAAAGTTTTATTTGTTCAAAAATTTAGACTCATTCTACAGAATGTACCTGTAGGTCATTCAGTTTCCTGGAAGAGTAATGCTTGCCCATGTTTCTTGTGGGAACCCCCTCGTAGGGAGAGGGTAGGGACGTTGCCCTAGAATGGGTACTGCAGAGGCCAATAAGGGGGAGGATTTTTGAGAGCCCATTTTGGGAATTAAGTGCAGGTGACCCCATAGATACCTGTATGGAGGCCAGTTATCCTAAATGGAGAGAAGAAGTAGACTACCTCTGGATGCTACCAGGTCTTTGTAAATACTTTCTGAAGAATGCCTGTCAATGCTTTCATCTACATTGATCTTTTTCTTCCTAATAGCCCGTCCTTCCCAGTTTCCACCACTGTAAATCTTAGCCACCCTTCAAACTGAGTTTGTTGTGGTTGTGAGGCCTTCATGATAGCCCAGCCCCAAATAGCCCCTCTTCCACCACTCTGACCCTTACAGTATTTTAACTAGCCTGGTCTTTCTCCTTTCAGCCTTCTGTGAAGGTTATTTGTGCAAACGTCTCATTTTGCCTATTAAAGGAATTTACTGTAGATTTCTTGGAGCAGTGCTTGCACCTCAAAGACCCTTTCGAAATGACTGAGTCAGTTTTAAATGTTATGAGTTTGATTGGAGGAGATATAATCAAAAGGCTTTGAAGAAAAGCATAATATTTGCCATTCACGTTGTCCTCCATTTACAACCTCGCAGGAGAAATTTTCTGTATACCCAGAAGCCATGTATAATAATCATCTTTGGTCTATGCCTTGGGATCAAGTGAGAAGTGAGATTAGCTGGAGGGACGTTCTTCCCGTCCTTCTAGTAACATAAACTCTTTGGATCTGTGCCAAGGTTGACCTGTGCCATTAAAAATTCCATGCTCAAGTGAGTTGTGGTATAGCTAGATTCCAGTGAATCTGGTTTTCTCTATTTGCAATCCTTAGTAACAGCCTTTTTTAGAATTTTGTTGTATACTCTTGAAAATTAATTCGAAGTCCAGTTTGTTAACTACAAATTTCTAAGTGAATAAAGGAAGAGTAAAAAGAATTGTGCATGATGGCTTAGTTTTCTAAAGCAGAGACTTGGAAACATGTCCCATGTGGGTAGAGGAGGTGTTTCCCCAGGGCCAGAGTCCCTGCCTTCCTCACGCCTGGCTGGCAGGCAACTGCTTCAGTACAGGCTCCTCCCTGCCTGGACTACCTCTGTGGAAGTGGGGGTGACTAGGAGGGAACACAAAAATTTCCAGCTACTGGATACAGAAGGAGAAGCTATAATTGTTTACAATGTGAATTTGTGCAATTAAGATGCTTTCCTCCTGGTGTTTCATTGAGATCTTTGGCATTGAACAAGTGGGAATTTGGTTGAGCGAGGGAAATTAAAATCTGATTGGGAAGCACAGTTCTCCTGAAAAGGGGCTGGGAGGTATAAATGTGGGCTCTAATAAGCATATGGCCCAGTTATGTGGGAACCCCAAGAGAAGAGCTGGAGATGAAGGCGTGGATAGTAGAGGAGAAAAGAAGATATCAAAGCTGTACATTGCCATGAGCCAGTGACAGGGCCACGAAAGAACAAAAGTCATGTATCGTATGATTCTCTCTGTTCCCAGGGTGCAGAACTCATGCTTGTTTTTAAGACTATAATTCATCTTCATTATGGCTTAAAGAGGTTTCTAGGGCCAAATTGGGAACACAGCCTTCTACAGCTGTGCTGTCTAATATGGCAGCCACAAACCACATTTCAATTTAAATTAATTAGAATGAAATTAACCACTTTCCAAGTGCTCAAGAGCTACATTGAATAGTTGGTACTTGCCTTCATATTGGACCATGAACAACATTTCCATCATTCAGAAATTGTGCCCTGGAGTATTGTTCTAAAGAGTTAATGCTTATTAATCTCCAAAGTACTGATTTCCAAACCAAATTTAGTTATAAATTAAAATTTTTCTGTTTAGTCTCCTAGCAAGACTTTGAAATAAAAATATTAGCAAAGTTGACCTTGAGCATGTGCTGGTTAAGTGTGCCAACACCCATTCTCAAATCTCCCTAGGACTGAGTATAACTACGGCCGACCATCCTTTCATATCCCTGGAGAAATTGGTTTCAGGACCACCTTCCTCTGAGCACTGTATATCTATTATTTCATTAAATCCTTCCAGCATTAAGCAGTAACTACAAACCCTCTAGTATCCTTTACCTACAATCTAAAAACCAGTTGTAGTGAGTGTGGCAACAAAATGGATCTTGTACTGATGTGACAGTTTTTTTCTCCTCTGGTGAAAATGAATCATTCACTTGCATTTCAGAAATTATGAGCATGGTAGCTGTGGGTCCCATGGCACCTAACTGTCCTACCAGTATAAAAACCAAAAAGCTGGGCCCTCCCTGGTGGCACAGCAGGTTAAAGCGCAGCACAAAGAAGCGTAAGCCACTTCCACATGAGTTCTGATCCCCGCCTGCCCCAGAGGAGATCCACATGGCGCGGCAGACCTCTCCTGACCTGTCCGCTGCTCCCCTCAGCAGTGTACTTCTTCGATCTGCCTGTTCTGTACCCCACTCTGTCTCTGGTGAATCCTCTCACCCTCCGCATCTCTGGCCTGTACCCCAGTTCTGTACGAATAAATAAATAAATCTTTAAAAAAAAAAGTTTCTGAATCACAGTTGCCTTTCATTATTTTGGATAAGGACAGAGAGATCTCCATTATTATGCCCATTTTGAAAATGGGAAAACTGAGGGAGTAAAAGCTGAAGTAACTTTCTGAAGAACTCAGCAAAAAAAAAAAAAGTATCAGCGCCAGCATTCTGTCAGAGCAGGCTGGCTTGAGTCCATTCTCTTGGCTACTGTGCTTCACACTCTGGACTTGCCCAAAACAAATGACTGGCATTCTTTTGACTGCATGAAACCAAGTTGCTTTTAACTGAGCTCACTAAAAAGTTTAAGATAGGGCTATGGCTGAATTGGATCCACTTAAGTCTTGCAGGTCTTCAATCATAGGTTTTGGAGACGCTTGTGTGGTGGGCTGAATAATGCCAGTGGCTTCTCAGAGATGTCCAAATCTTAATGCAGGAACCTGTTGGTATGTTACTTTACATAACAAAAGGGACTTTGCAGATATAATTAAAAAGATTTTGAGAGAGATTATCCCTGGTTTTCTGGGTGGGCCCAACCTAATTATAAGGGTTTTTTAAAGAGAGAGGCTTAGAGTATTAGTCCCCAGCAGGAGGTAGGAGTAATCTGAGGAAGGGACCATGAGCCAAAGAATGCAGGCTGCCTCTAGAAGCTGGAAAAGGCAAGAGAGTGGATTCTTCCTCAGAGTGTCCAGAAGGAATGTAATCCTGCCAACTCAAGTCAGATTCCTGAGTTCCAGAAATATAAGGTAACAATTTGTATTGTGAAAGCCACTAAATGTACTACAGTTTGTCGCAGCAGCAACAGGAAGCTACGATGGTATGGAAGAGAAAAAATGAAAAAAGAAAAAGTGGTCAGGAGTGAAATGAAAACTATCAAAATAAGAGAATAGCAGTCAGCATTGAGGGCGAACTCTGCTAGGTACTCCCTGGAATGCTTCACATGCATGCCCTGTCATTCTCACAACCTTGTGAGATAGGTACTTTTATTACCTGCATATCACAGAGAAGGAAACTGAGGCTCTGAGAGATTAAGTAACTTGCCTAGCTAAGGTCTCACAGCTAGTAAAGGGTCCAGATGGAATGTGAATTCCGCAGTCTGGCACTCTTTCCTGTTAACCACGCTGCTTCCAGACGCAGGCATTTCTCTGCAAAGTCTAGCAGCACCAGCCACTGAACAGTTTGTTACTGTTGTAAGGAAAATGCAGTATGTGGATTGGTGAGAAGGAAGGTCATCCCTTTTTTCCCATAAACTGGTTATTGCACTCCGCAGTGGGTTTTTGTTGTTGCTGCCTCCTTTATATGTGTGGACAGCTTGAAGCCCAAGGACGCTGGCCCGGGGAGCAGTTCCTGTGCTGGCCTCCTCTCACGCTCCCACCTCTGTTCCTGCAGCCTCGCTCGCTCACCACAGACCGCTGGCCCTGGCGCTCAGTTGGCTGTGCTTCCCACCTCTGCCTGTTTATTGGATTTGCCTCATTTCTAACTCTCTACTCCAGTCCTGAATTCTACCCTTTTTGGCCGCTCTAATGTTCAACGTTGAGGTGGTTATTGTCAGGGCCTCGATTGTGAGGTGGCACCTCTGTGACAGATGGTGAGGGGATCTTTTTGCTTTTTCCCTTTGATTTATTTGCTGGCTCTTACTGGTTTTTGACTATGCTTCTTTTGTCTCCAAGCACATAATTCAGAATGATACTGGCTTGAACCAGTGGTTTTCAGATTGTGTTCCAGAAATGCTTGGGGCCTCTTCTGGGTGAGGGTGGTGAGAGAAATGAGGATTCCAGCCCTTCACCCTGCTTCTGAGCAGCCCTGCTCCTTTTCATTTGTTATATTGAGGTTCTGCCTTCAATTTAGGATGAAAAGGGAGCCCTATTGCTGGAGAAAGAGTTTGATAAGAACTAGTCCAAAGTTCAAGCACTATATGTGACGATCTTTATCCCAAGGACTTGGCTATACAAAAAGTAGCATGTTTTTCCGTAATTGTGTTTTACAGTTTCGGGATCTGGAGCCAGGTTGCTTAGATTTGTTTCCATTGGGCTCCACCACTGATTGACAGTTCGTATGAACTTGTGCAAAATGCTCTGTCTATCAGAGCCTAAATTTCCTCTCAGACATAATGGGAGGGATAATAATAATAACAACCTAATAAATAAGATCACTCATGTAAAGAAGCTAGCACAGTGCCTGCAATCCAATAATAATTCAACAAGGTGCTGAATTTTATGATTATTTTTCTTGTGTCTCCAATGGATTTTGCTCTCAGGTGGTTCTGCACCTGGGGCTTCTACTTCCTTTACTCCTCTCAAGGCCTGGTTGCCACTAAAATGCCCATCATCCCTAACCACAGTGACTGCAGGTGCAGCCGCACAGGTCTGAGGAAGCAGGGCCCCTTTTTCAGAATCAGCAGGACCTTTCTTCTTCACCTTCCCACATGTGTCAGTTGTAGAGGCTGGAATGGGGTCGGGGGCGGTGCAGAGTAAAACTCCACTTTCTTCCCTGCTTCTCCAAGATATTGCTCTGTATGACAGACATATTACTCTAGAATCTTTTACTCTCTACCTTTAGGATAAAAGTTTTGAAAGCAGAGCAAAAAAAATGAACATAAATAGGGCAACTAAGCCTCCCAGCGTTATTGGCAAACAGTGCCAGCTTGGTCTTTATTACCTAATGGGGCGCTGCTGCTGGCTCTGTGGAGTGACCTGCTGCATGGTCACCTGCTGCATGGTCACCTGAAGGAGACATGCCCCATTTATGAAAACCCTGGAGAGTCTGTGTGGTGATTGTGTGTGCAGGGAGTTCAGAACTGTAACAAACATCCATTCTTTATGTGTTAGTATTGCTTTGTGGGAGCAACTACCTTACAATAATCAAATGGCAAGGTTGCTATATTCAGAATTATGGAAGAGGCAGAAGCAAGGAGAGATTCTGTTTGATTACTTCATTTTAGGTTTAAGCTATATAATATCACTGACTGGAAAATCTGGGGAATGGAAAAACTATCATTGGGGAAAACACATGTGACCGAGTGCATACTATACACATCTGGGATTAAAATATCATATAACACAGTTTAATTTCGATATCACTGGAGTTGGTTCAAGTTACTGTCATTTCTAAAGAAAGTTACAATTCATTTGTTATTAATAACACAAACTCAGATTTCATGGATGATCCTGTTTTCACCTATGAAATGTTTGCCTGGAAGAACTGAGACACTGTCTGATTGCCTGACTTTTCAGTCTCAGAGAGATAGATAAAATTCACAGGAATTAAATGCTTTGGGTATGAAATTGTGTTCCTCCCCTCCCTTGCCCTCTCTCTCAAAAGGCAGAATGGCTTTGGATAACAGGGCAGAGTGTGTGCTCACTTGGTCTGCAGTTTGTTAACTGCTGGGGCCTGAGCCTGTTGACTTCTCTGCTGCACAGCCTGGTTAACTGTGCCCAAGGTTTGTCTTTCACTGTGTCCCTGACATGGTTGCAGAATTCCCAGTGGGAGGAGTTGGTACATTTTAAGGCAGTTGTGAAAGAAGTATGTTCAGTTAGCAGTTGAATCTATGAGAGAGAGGCAGAAATTTTTCAAGATGTGTATAGAGGATATATACAAAATTCCAAAATGTGAGCTTCCTGCTCTGTCAGTGCAAGATAGCTTTCAGACAGCCTGTGTGTTCTCCTGTGACATCTCTTGGATCTAGGTTTTTGATTACTCTTTACTGACTGAGAATGGAGCCAGGTTCACTGACGCCAAGTCTTAGGATGCCTGACAACAGGTGAAATGAACGGCTCAGGCAGGCAAGCCCAGATCAAATTCGTTACAGAGCACAGGGAGTGTGCTTATTTCTAGCCATGCAGTGTATTTCTAATGAATTCTCACTATTTAAGCAGTCAGGTTTGTAGAATATCATCTATTTAGGAGATAGGAGTTAAAAGAAAAGAATCTTTAATACAAAGAAATTTTAACAAATAAAAGTCTATTTTTTAAAGTATTAATGCAGATAGTATGTATCAGTTTATGATTTATTCGTTGCTTTTTTTATTATTATTAAAGGCTATGTCATACAATAATGAACATTGAGAACCTGAAGAAGGAACCTAAGTGTTACCCTCTCATTTTTAAAGTTGAAAGAAATGAACTCAAAGATCTGACCCAGGCCACCTAGATACAGCATGACAGAACAGAGACTTCTGTTTGTTGCAAACAAAATTAAGATAATATAATACCAAAAACATAACTTGGGTCCAGGATTCATTGCTTGACATTTTAGCAAGATGTTCTCATGCCATTAAATATCTCCAAATCTTTATGTCAGTGGCAGAATTTTATTCTACCATGTGATTTGTGGAGAGCTTACCTATTCTCCTATTGTTAGACATTTAGTAGTGGTGCTAGCATACAATGTAGAAGTACACAAAGACCCCAAACTTTTAAGAGGAGCAGACTCGAAAAGCAATAAGGCCATTCATATGCACAAAGGCAAAGGAAGCTGACTCTTACTATGAAACATTTCTTAATCCCTGCACAGAGAAAGAGAAGAGAAGATTGCAAATAATAGTTTATCAGTAATACTTCCAGATTTAATTTCCATATGGCCCCAATAGGTCTGTCTTTCTGTAGTTATTTCTATGGACATTAAATTTATAGTCTTTACTATTTCTTTAATTAACTACACCTTTTAGCTTTTTAGTTATATTCAACATTTCATTTGAATTCAATTTTTTTCTTTATGTTATGGGTTAAAGACCTAACCAGTTTTCTAAATAATTAATTTCCTTAAATATTTTTTAAAAATTTATGTAATTGCCTTAAATAATATATTTGTTGGAGATTCCTAGACAATTTGTAATTGCATTCTGATTAAGTTCTAAGATAACTATCTGTAAATTGAATGAATATTACACTATTTTAACCTTGTCATATATGTTAATATCACCTAGAACAAATTCTGTCTTACATTTTTACCTGATTCTTCTGAGCTAACAGATTAAGAGTCATCAAATCCACAAACAGGGATTATCAGAACATCTGGAACATTAATAACCGAGTGAGGATAATTAAACCTCTTTTATTCTCGATTTAAATGGAAATACTTTTCATGTTTACTAGTAAACACGATGTTCCCTTTTGCTTTATAATACTTCAAATCACTTTGAGTAAATAATATTATATTCCTGATTTCAAAAAGGAAATGAAAGGAAGTTATATTTTCTCATTTTGGAAATGAGTATATGTTTTTTCTCTACATTTTACCTGATATAATGTGTTAACAAATTTCCTAGCATTAAAGCATGTTGTACCTCGTTAATGAATTCTATCTCTAAAATAAAGATTAATCTAGAACCCATTTAGAATTTACTTTGGACTTTTAAAATCTGTTTAATAATACCCATGATCATCAAAGGCTGATATTAAAGTTGGCTTTGAAGCTTGTGCTCTTCTGAGAGTGGGGGTGGGGGGGGGCAGCTTCAGATGTTTTGAGGAACTGAGGACATTGTTTATGTGAGAGTAATAAAGGTTGAAGCACCCACCATAAATTGGCTAATTAGGGCTCTTGAGATAAAAATTTAGTGCCCTCCCTTTTTTTAAATTCAGATGCTCTTATTTCTATGTGCTTCTCTTAAGAGATGCAGAATTGGAACTCCCATTGGAGGGTTAGGCACACGCTCCTTGAGAATTCCAGAATGTGAATCTCTCTCTGGAGTGCTAGGTTATTAAATAACAATGCAGCAAACTCGAGAGCCAAAACTTATGCAGCACCATTGCCTTAGAATCTAGTGTGGTCAATTAACCTTTTAGGTAAAACGCCAAAGTAAAGGTGCCCCTGAGGCATGTAGGAAGGAAAGAGGAAGCAGTTACAGAACTTGAATTGTAATTGGTGAGTGCTATACCTGTGCATTGGACAGCGGTGGGACTAAGACACTGTCTCAAGATTTAGCTATTGTATGGATGTCTTTATGAACAAGCTGGGGAGAATCTGAGCCCTGACATAGGAAGTGATGGTTTCTTCTGTTTAGGCATCTTTGCGTTCTTGCTACTCACATGTTGCACGTAGCGATCCCTGTGTCGTTTTTTCCCCCTCAACCTTTTTTATCCATTCAGTGGTAATCCAATCAGCAGTCATTTTCAGTCATTCTTATGTATCAGGAATTGGCTGTTGGGGGATGGTGGTGAGCACAGTTCCCAGGGGGCTTCAGCCCACCTGAACTTATGTGAGGCGGATACAAGGCATATAAGAACCCAAAACTTTCTATCATTTGTGAAAAAGATGTCACTGGCTCTTCCCTCTTTCTAAATGTTTCAGACTTTTATTTTTGGATGGGTAAGGTAGATCATCATGAATGAGGAACAATCACTTATACGTTGTAAACTTTGACAAATTCTGTTGAAGGGATTTTATTAAAACTGTGATTTAGTTCTGGGAGAGAAAAACTTCGATTGTTGCTCCTTGGCAGGTTCTCGGGTAAAAAAGGTTTTCATCTTTATCTCCTTTCTGAAGAAATGTCTTTTCAGTTTGCAGAATTTTGGAGACAAGGGCAACTGGGAATTAAGGCAGCACACCCAAGGAATAGACTAGAATGCACAAGGAAAGACCATAAATGCTCACCTAGTGCTCTATTCAGTGCAGAGACTTGGGGGAAACTTGGGAGAAAGCCCAGGACTTTGGTTACTGCTGCACTGAGGAAGGCATTCAGGTTCATCTGGAGTAACTAGAGAATGTTCTACTCTTGATTTATTGTATTACTACACTTTTTGAAATGGAATACTTTTGGTTGGTTCAGTAAAGTGGATGTGTACGGTGTTCCTAATTTTATATCCACTATCTGCCATCAAAAATCTTTTAGTCCTGCTAAGAAGACAGGACACAAATACCTGAAATTTTCAGTGTCCTTACCAAGAAAATGTGTCTCTGGCCAGCTGTTAGATGGCTTGAGTCCAGGAGAGGGAGCTCTGGGTTGGAGTTTTCTTATGCAGAATGAGGGCATGGCTGAGACAATGGTGTGTCTTGCTGACCTGGTACATGCTAGATTTCCTGAGTTTTGACATTCACTTCCATGACTTGAGTTTCACCTCTGTATCAGTGATCCTCCAGACCTTTCTGCAGCCCACTCCTCATTCCAAGTTCCAGATCTGCATAATCTGATCGTCAGTATATGTTTAAATTCATGTCTCAAATCTTTGCCCAAAGCTTTTTCTCCTCCGTTCCCTATTGCAGTGAATTAGAGCCTCTGTTGACTGACTTGATAAGACTAAAAACCTCAGCTTTCTGAGATCACCCCTCCTGACTCTGTCCTCTGTACACTCCCTATCTGCTGCCTTCATTTCAGTGCTTGTCTTTCCTAGTGCAGTATATGATCCATGAAGCCAAAGACAGGAACTGCTGTCAGAATTCACTTCCAATATCTTCAGCCCCATCACGATATTGAGACTGTGACAAAAGTCAATAAATACATGTTAAATGTATGAACTTCCTACCCCTTCTCCCTCCCAAATCTCTCCCATCAGGCAGACCTAGTTTTGGAATCCAGTTTTACTATTTACTAGCTGGGTAACCTTAATTAAGCTATTTTTTAAATTTACTTTTAGAGAATTTTTGATTTACAGATTATATTTTCTTTTTACTATGCATTCCTTTCTGTATCTGTGAGGTGGATGTAGTTATAGTACCTACTGCATAGGTGTGTGGTGAGGATTAAATGAAAAAAAGCATGTATAGCATTATTGCTATACATAGTGTAGTCTCTACTGTTGCAGAGGTAAATTCAGAGCTAGATTGTGGAGGATCTTCGATACTGAAGAATCTCAATATGAAAGTTTCCCACTGTAGAACAGAAAAGCCACAAGCTCTGGAATCAACTGATTGCATGCCAATCAACACAATACCACTTAACTGAGCTCTTATGGCACATTACCTAACCAGTCTCATTTCAATTTTAAAAGTAAAATTAGGATAACAATACCACCTACCAGGGATAGTTGTAAGGTATAAATGAGGTATTATGTAAAAAGTAACATTAATTTTTCTTTCTTTTTTTTAAGTTACTTTCTTTCCTCCAGGCATAAGCTCTGGGTTCCCTTGGGAAGAGATCTGTAGTCCAGGAGCTTGTCTTTCTCTCTACCAAGTTTAACATTTTTGTCAGGTACTTGGACCAAGCTATATAATCATTTTTCCCAAATTTGCTGTGATTTGAAGCTGGAAGGATAGCTAATACAATAGGTGATGGAATGGAGTCCCAAAATTATCTTAATAGGCTAGAATGTTAGACCTTCAACAAACGGGAAGTCAGGCATCTATCAGGTAGATGAGAGCCATCAGGGGCAAAGAAATCATTTCTAGTCTCATTTTTCTTTAGGTCAGGTGGCAGATGAAAAGGATCTAAACTGGGTGGTATCAGTGGCCATTTGAAAGGAAGCTTTTTAGAAAAATCACTGGAATATGACAACTAACTTGCTGGGCATTTGGGTAAAGAGGGCTAGAGATGACTGGGAAGTTTCCTTTCTGGTTTTCTGGGGCAAAGGAGGTGCCAGTAGAAAATAGAAAAAAGGAAGTTGGTGAAAGAACTGAATCAGGGAGTGAAGGGAGGACTGGAGTCTGGTTTTGAGTTTGGGTTATTGGCTATACCAACAGGAAGGGAAAGGCAGCAGCCCGTGGGAGAAACTGTGTCTGGAAAGAGGCATTTGGGAGTCATTCACAGAGAGGTGATAGTTGAAGCAGTGGGTGGGAGGGAATGAGATGGACTAGGAGTGGCCAGTGCTATTCAGAATCATCAGCATAGCTGGCTCTAACTTGAGATAAGCAAGATAAACAAACCCCTGCCTGAGTGGGAACTAATTCTCCTGCCTTCCTTGAGCTATTTAACTCATTAAAGCAAAGATCTACAGGATGAAAAATCTCATCTAATTGGAGGGTTAAAAACTATGCTTTCATTAATTTCTCATTACACTAATACATGAATAAATTCTTGATTGTAAAGAATGTAAATGCTGCTGACAGAGTATAAGACCTTGTTAATTCCTGTTCAGTTTTATTTTCTTTTCCAAAGTAATCATTGCATTTATATAATTATATCCATATAGGTATATTTTTGGGTTTTTTATACTATGTTTTTTGTCCTTTTTTTAATGTAACAATATGCTCTAGACAGTGAGCTATTGGTCTAGGCTTTACGGAATGGAAGCACAGCTGGGTAGTTGAGGTGCACTGGGCTGCCCCTTTGTGCCCTAGTCCCTTCAGCCCCCAGGGTCAACTACTGATATGCCCTCGACCTTATGTAGGGAATCTCAGACTCAGTCACTTGTTGTGTTTGACCTTGCCAGGACCCTCTCAGCACCTTTCAGCTAGAGGAGCTGGAAGTCATGGGGAGAAAGGGAAACAGTGAGTGTCTGTATGCTAACAGGATGGGGCCTTTATCCTTAGGTTCAAGCTAAGGACAAAAATTGGAGTGGCTCATTTGGGGAGGAGACATCTAACTTTTGGTAAGTGTCAAAATGAAATACAATATTTGAAATTCTCACTTGGGAGCCCCTGAAAATATATCCTGTGAGTAACTTTCTGCCTTGAGTATGTGGGATTGAGGGAGCTCCCATGTCAGGAAATGGGAAAAGGAAAGAAGGGAGAACCTTCTGTATCTGCTTTATCTATGCCCAGCCATCGTCCTCCCATTCTCTCCCCTTCTCTGTGTTTTCTTGCTTTTGATGCTCTGAATTGTATTTCCTATCATGCTCCTCTTCGATCTACTCAGCATTGACTCAGCCGCTGTGCTGCTCAGCCAGCTGCTAGAAGCTCTCCTGGCAAGACTGCCCAGGACATGGCCTCACAGGCAGTGCCAAATCAAGGACACACAGTCCTCCAGCTTATGTGACAGAGTGACCTGGACATTTCTTCTCTGATCTGTGAAGAGGCCTGTTCCCTACGCACGGCCCCTCCAACTCAAGACTTCCCTACTTATAGCTCAGTGAAGTCTTTTGTTTTGTTTTACTTCCATGCTGAACATTAAATTTTTTAATTCATTTTTTTACATCATTCTTCATTTTGTGCATTTTTTCATCCCGGTTGTAATCCCTATGGACTTCCCACCACCAATTCACCCGTATGCCAGCACCATAGTCACACCTTGCACCTGTTTCTACTTCCAGCCAAGCTAGACTGGCCCCCAGGTATTGGACCCAAGAGTGGGCTCGTCTCCACATGGCCTTCATGGGGGTGAGGCTGACACACAACTCTGATCTGCTGCCTTTGGGAAGGTGGACACTGCCCGCTGGTCCAGATGCACTGTCCAGCCCTCCTTGCTCTGTCCTCCAGTGTCTCCACCTCACTGGCACTCTGCAGTGAGTACCCAGTGGTTTCAGTACTTAGAGCTCCTTAAACACAACATGAGCCTTTTCGTTGTGTGCCTTACTTTGGACTGCACTCTTTTCCAGCCTGTACTTTATTCAATGTAGGGACCAGTCATTCTAGAAAGCCTTTCTCCCTTCCCCAGGATGGATTTAAATTTTCACTTTAGTAACTGCACCACTGCACTGCCATGGTGTCAGTTACCAATCTCTCCCTGGGGCTGAGCCCAGGACCAAGGCTACAGGGCAGGGAACAGCTTTGTGGTTCTTCTAGATTTGCCCTCTGGGGCAGATCCCTGACTACCTAAGTAGCAGCTTGTTATTTGAGCTCCCTAAAGTGAGGAGAAGAGGTCCCACATCCTTGCGCCAAGGTCATAGGAGAGGCCCTGGGAAGTTATCAGGCACTGACCCCATCTCCCTCTCCCATGCAGGAGTACGTAGTCTTTTACCAAGCACCCTTGGTGCACTCAGGTTCATTTGACTTTCCTGCAAATCACTTTGAAGGAGCTGACTATGAAACAAATGAGGGTGTTTGTGAGGCCTGGGCGTACAGCATGAACAGAATCAGCACATTCACAGCTCTTGGGAATTCTGGTTTCAGTCAGAACTAGTCAAGTAACTAGGTACAAATAAATAATAAATGTAATTTCCAGTGGTGGTAAATTCTCAGAAGACAATCAAGCAGAGTACTATTACAGAAAGTGATGGGGGCCAGAGGAGTGGCTGCTTTAGAGCAGGCAAAGTCTGTGGAGATGACATTTGAGCTGAAGTTGGAAAAATGAGATAGAACAGGTCCAGTGACCCTGAGGAAAATGGGGTGACTTCCTAAAGGTCTCAGGGTAGAGTTCCAAAGCCCTGAAGCTGATTCTCCCAGCTCCCTTGGGCTTCTCCCCTCTTTGCCATATCCCTGGAAACCCATGAGCTATGTTAGGGACAGGCTGTGGCCGGCAGGGGATGAGGCAGACTCAGGTGAGCTTAGCATATGCCAAGCATAGGCCCTGTCACCTCAACATTGAGTGACAGCCAGTCCCAGCCTGAGAGGGACCAGCAGGGAGCCAGCATCTCTTCACCTTTTGTCCTCATGGGTCACACCACCTGTCAGTCAGGATAGCAATTGAGAAGTGCTATTTTTCTTGAAGAATCTTCTCAAGGATGGATTTCTAGTAGTTCCTGAGAAGAATGGTTGGGAGATTAAGTAGTAATGCATATGGGAAAAACTATGGGAAACAATAAAGAAGAAAGCTCTGCTACCTTTACTGGATACTTAGCTCCTTCCCACTTAGGAAAAAGGGCAGTTAGGATCTAAAGAATAGTCAGGATGGCCAATGCTACAGTTGTTTGAAACCGAGGCTCACAACCACTGGGAAGAAAAGCTTCTTGAATATAACATGGCTCTGCAGAAAGGTGGATGGGTCTGGGAGTGCAGAAGAGGATACAGAGGTGGGGATGAACAGCAAGTTCAGGGAGTAGGGGCTTATTCATCCTTGTTGAGGTGGGTATCAACTTGGTGGACTTGAGGCTAGTTTTGATCAGCTCTCTCTTAAGCTTGACTCTTTGGCCTAACTAAATACTATAAAGTATCACTAAACCTAGCAAATATCCCTCTGGTAAATTTCAATTATACTCACTATTTTTACAGTCTGTGGTGAGCACAGAATATAAGCACATAGTAGGTATTCCAAAAAAATGTGTTGAATAAGTGAGTAAATGAATCATAATTTCTGGTGTTCAGCCTTAGAAGAAAGACTTTGTGATCTCAAAGTGAATATACTGCAAGGGTAGAGCAGTACTTACAATATTTAAAACAGGTGAGATCAAGGTATGATTTCAGGGTGCAAGAGCATATTATTTCCCATCACCTTATGCTTTTTAAAACATTAAGAATGTTGGGAAAGGGATTTATATAGATTTAATTATATCCAATTTTTTTCTTTACATAATATAATATTAAACAATATTGTTACAGGATAAAAATAAGTCAAAAAAATTTTAAAAATTAATAGTACTTATGAAAATCACAACTGATAAGAGAAATAATAGCATAGTGATATGAAAATTGAACTATCATTACCATACTAACCAAGTATAAGTACTGCCTATGTTGTGGGACACAGTAGATTTATTTTGGAGCCCACACTATCTCGATCCTGAAATTGGCCACTGTTGGTAGCTCAGGAATGACCTGAGACTGGTAATACAGGTCAGAATATCTCAGCCTGCTTCAGTTTCAAACAGAAAACAGTTCTAGAACCTTGGGTTACACTATCCTGAAAAACAGCAAACGTTCCCATGTATTGGCTTACAGATTAAGCAAATTTAAACAACAGCAACACACACACACACACACACAACTAGTTTGCTAGATAAAAAGTATGAATAATATTGTTTCTCCCTTGAACCATGACTTCTCAGTGATAAATCAGAGGCACAGTGAAAATGAACTTTGAGTTTTAACGAGGTGTTCTATTTGCATTTTTGACTCTACCAAAACAAGCCCTTAGAATGACATCAACTGTTTGAGTCAGCTGTTGGCTTGGGCTTCCACCCAGAATGTGATGTCATTGGTGGGCATCCATGAGGAGTAGGAGTAATTTTTTAAGCTTGTTGACTAGAGAAACCTCTGAAGACTTTTTTTTACTTTTTACTTTTTTTAATTACTAGTTTGTTTTGTTACATCATTGTTAATTTTGTGTTTGATTTCTCCACCTGATTTTTAATGGAACTAGTGTTTCATATAATGTAAATATGCAAAAGAAAATGACAAAAAAGGGATGTCTTAATATATTTGAGTTTGTGGATTTAAAATGCTACCCATTGGCTAGGGCTTTTAGAGGGAAACTATGAAACTGGTGAATTATTTAATCTGGAAAGTATTCCCACCCATGTGATAATGAAATGTACGTGATCAGATGTGGGTAA
This sequence comes from Condylura cristata, assembly GCF_000260355.1. NCBI lineage: Eukaryota > Metazoa > Chordata > Mammalia > Eulipotyphla > Talpidae > Condylura > Condylura cristata. Next base: position 22,204,707 of record NW_004567112.1, on the reverse strand, counting down.
CCAGGTTTGAGGGTGTGCAGGAAGCACAGCTGTGAAGAAGAGTTTTCAGGAACTGAATCATATCTTATTTTGATTAAATCAGGATTGTTTTACCCAGTGCCTGTAATGTGAGAATGTGTTAGGGTAGAAGAGCAGTTCTGTTATGTTTATCTCACCTAGAGTGAGTTCATTTTCATCACATGTATTTTTAATTCTTTGGAAAGACAATTACATTAATTGAAAAATGACTTGTAGAATACCAGTTTGAAAAACTGATTTAGCTAATGGGTATGTTGATTTGTCTACCAATTAATTAAAAATTGCTTGTAACAAGAACTATAGGTACCCAGCTAAGTAGTGACCGTTAACTGCTGTTGTATTTTGGATGCATGGGATTGGCATTGCAAGACTTTCAAGGATCTCTGGGTCCTTCCTTTTTCTCTTCTCTACTTGTTGCAAGATTTCCATGATGTGCTGCTTTACCCTGCTGTGATAGCTTCCAGCCAACCAAGCCATCTATACTGCTTTTGCTAAGATAATGCATAGCCTCCTTGTGCCAGCCATGGGTTTTCATACCATTAATGAGATGCAGCAGACTTCTCTTTCTTTGATTTTCTGGGAAGGTTTTGCTGATGGCTTGAGTTCATGCTGTTCTCTGCCATCTCTTGCTTCCTTTTTTTTTTTTTTTAATTATTGCACAATCAGTGCACATATTGAATGAATTGATTCCTCCAATTTTTAGCTGCTTGCACTATACATTTCAGTATATTATATTAGCATATATCCTGTTTTTTTCTTTAATAGCAAATGATTTCCATTTAGGCAGGGATTATGGTTTCTTCTCTTGTGAAGTCCTGTCATGCTTTACACATGTTCTTTCCCTCTAAAACTGAGAACAGAGCAAGGGTGTGTGTTCTTCATACTATATTCACATCATAATTGGAGATTCATCTCAATGCAGTGAAAGAAAGAAAGAAGTGAAACTATTTGAGGATGCTGTGAATGCCTGTTTAGGAAATTCTAGGTGGCCTACAAAATATCTACTAGAAGTAATAATGAGATTTAGCAATGGTGTAAGTTATAATGTCTACACACAATTATCCATTTTACTTCTGCATACTAATAGTAAACAACTGAAAAATGAGATGTAAAATAATTCCATTTATAACAGCAGCACTGGCATAGGAACAAATCTAGCAAAAGATATGTTCAGCCTCTATGACATAAATAAAAAACATTACTGAGATAAATATAAGTGTGTATATAATCCAAATTTCTTTATCCACTGGCCGATAGGCACTTAGGTTGGTTCTCTGACTTGAAAAATACATAAATAATCATAAAGAGAAAGAGTGCTCAAAATAAAAACAGATTTTAGTCTACTAAAAGAAAAAGAGAAGGAGATAAATGGAGTTTCTGGGTTGTTGGACAGATTTGGGGGCTCTTGGAGAGCAGGAAATGCCTTGTTTCCCCCCACAATTTGCTCTAAGCCTCTCTTTTCTATGGATACGCCTCAGTTATGTCCATTTTAATAAACTGACATGTCTATGTCTCAGCCTCTCAGCCATCAATTTCAAAACAGCAAATTCATTGTGATGTCAATGGATTTGACAGCGACAGCAAATGTCAAACTCTTCTCTGGAGTTTCCTGCATAGTTTAAAAAGAAACTAATTAATACACCAGTGCTTTTGGGAATTTTTTTTTTAAACTTAGTTTCCTTATGAGTTATGTATTTTATCATGTTAAGAGAAAGGAGTTTGAGAGGAAATAGAGCAGCAGACATTGAGTGCAGTCAAAAGGTAGAGAGTGACTCATTACATAGGGTTTGGATGTGAGTGTGCATACACTGAACACATGTGCACGGTAGAAAAGGGAGGAAAGGTTTGTGTAGGCAAAATGTTCCCTTTAACATCTTTGCATGGTGGGCTGTAGGGAGAGATTGTAGAAGTAAAGAACTGGCTCAATCATATACATACTGGTCAAAGAGACTCTATAAAACTATGTGAGTTTAGGGCCCTCCCTTGTTGTGCAGTGGGTTAAAGCACAGCATGCAAGCTAGCAGCAGCATCTTTACTGTGAGTTCCATCCCCAGCCAGGCCAGGGAGGTGACTCAGAGGGCGCAGCAGACCTCTCCTGACTCACCCTCTGCTCCCCTAAAAAGTGTACTTCGTTAATCAGTCTGTTCTGCTCCCCCCTCTGTTGAATCCTCTCACTTCCCTGCACCGCTGGGCTGTACCCCAGTTCTGTATGCATAAATAAATCTTTAAAAAAAAACTTTGTTAGTTTAAAGATGCTAGCAAGACTATTAAATTCTATTACCAGCTTTGACAGCTATCCTAGTGTTTCTTTACCATGATGAAATCACTGAGCAGTTTTCACTTTGTCTGATTAGATAAAATGTTCTCCTAAGAACTTAAGATGAATTTGTGATTATACATTGTGTTTTCCTACTTCATTATCATTTTTTATACTGTTCCTTCTACCTAGTGTCTTATATCCTCTATGCATACAAGTTTTTGTTACAGCCCTACAAACTTCCAACTCACACTTCCAGATCAACTTTACCGATTTGATCAATGGCTTCTTTCTTATCTTCCGAGCTCCGGAATTTAACAGGTGTATAATAAATTAGTGATAGCTACCTGTTAAGTTAGTTTGTTGTTGTTAAACCCTCCTAACATCTACAATCAGAAAAGATAGTATGTTTGTAATTAATATGGTTCTAAGTTAACTATCCTTTATGACACAAAAGATTTCACTTGGTTTGGGATAGAGCTATAACATTAGAAACATACTAGAAATTAGTACATATAACTTTTCCTCCAATCAAGAGTTTCCTGTAGACCTTCCTTGTGATATCACATCTCTGTGTTTTCAATATGCTATTTGAAGACTCTGAACCTTATCCATAAATGGGATGGTGTTAATATGTATTCACCTTTATTAGATAAGACAGATTTGGATGCAAGTGGAAGTTGAAATTCTAAAGTAATGGTGACTTAAACAAGATAGAATTTTATGTTCTCTCCCAAAAGGTAACCCAGGCTCCTATCTTGTTTCCTTGCTATGCAAGGTATCCATCCTCATGGTCTAGTATGAGTGTTCCAGCCATCAGTCTTTTCCTCTAGCCTGCAGAAACAAGAAAGAAAAGAAGGTTACATGCTCTCTCTTTGAGAATATATTTTAGAAGTTGCTAACCAGTATGGCTAATATCTCACAGCAGTAACGTGACCATATCTAGCTGTAAAAGAGGTTGATAAAAGAGTGGCCATGCACTTGGCTAAAGTTCAGAGTTTCTGTTATTGAGCAAAATGAGAACAAATTTTGGAGGCCAATTAACAATCTCTGTCATATTATAGCTACTGTTGTTATAAAGATTAAATGAGATCATATATACACTTGGCTTAGAACATGCCTGTCACATGGTACATGTTCAGTACAATCATTGCTGATCTTTTTTTAAACAATTGTAGGCAGTCATTCATTCACCCTATTAGTGGTTTATTACATACTAAACACCTGCTGTGCTGGATACTGTGACTCTCTGTTTAAATCCCTTTATCAACAACAGAAGTAGACTTCCATCCAAGATAGCTTGTCCTTTTTTGAACATCTCTAAAAGTTAGGAAATTCTTTATTAAACTAAGCCAAAACATGCCTCCCCATTATTCATTTGTCTTGGCTCTGGTCCTACCTTTTGAAGCAATATGAATAAGTCTATTTCCCTCATCTCAGTTCTTCAACTATATGAAGATTATTATTAAGCCTTCCACTTAGTTTTCTTGCTCTAAACAACTATTTTATTTATCTAGCACAAGATTTGGCACACTTTCTGTAAAGGGCCAGATGGTAACTATTTTTGACCTTATGGGCCACATGTTCTTTGTCACAACTTATCAACTCTGTCATTGTAATGCAAAAGCAGCCATAGACATTCCATAAATGAGTGGCAGTGTTCCAATAAAATTTTATTTACAAAAACAACAGGCCAGCTTTGGCTTTAGGATATAGTTTGCCAGATTCTGATTTAGTCCATGGAAACTTTATCAACAAGGATATTTGTGACTGCTATTCCCTCATCCAACTGAAAACTTAACTCTTTGTCAACTTCTGATTCTTACACCTTTTATTTCTTTTTCTTATCTTACTACTTTGGGTAGGATTTCTACTACTGGCTGCATTTCCAAAGCTCTGCTTTCAGGCCAGTCATTCACACAGATGGATTATCAGTTGCAAATCATCTTTAGCTTAGAAATTTAACCAAGACAAGTCTCTTCTTGTTCTGCCATATTCTTAGTCCACACATCCCTGATATTTTCCAGACTGGCCCTTCTCCAGTATTCCCCAGAAATGTGTCCACATTAAGAAATGTAGAATCCCTGTTTCCATCCCTTCTTATTTAAACCTATTAGACATTTAAACCTATTCGACTGTATCCTTCATTTATGGTTTAGGCTTTCTCTTAAACAAATAGTCTAGAGTTAACTGTAACCTTATTGTAGCCCAACCTAGAGCTGCCCGAAGAGGAGGAAGGTAGAAAATTAGCATTATATTGATGAGTCAGGTGCTACTGACATAAAATATGTATGCTTCATTCAACATTGTGGATGCAGAAAGTGTAATTCAGGATTGGTAACTTAACTAAGTCATGTTTGTACAACTGAGTTTCAAGGAGTTGATTCCAGGAATAGAGCTGCAATTCAAATTTTAGTGGGCCTGGTAAGCAGACTGTGTATTCTGCCAAAAGTGAATTCAATATCTTATCATGGATACAGCAAAGCTGCTGAACTTTAATCATCTTCTTTCATCAAGAGGTTAACAAGATGCAGAAAAACATTCGCCCTGAACTTCTGGTTTTCAAAGCATTTCCTTCAGGCCCTTACAGAACAGGTGATTTTATTTGTTTTACAGGAGAGGACATCAAATCCCAAATTGTTTGAAATATTTGTCTACAGTGTCAGGTCCCAATATATATTTCTCTCTATAAAGTCCATATTTGCTTTCCTCTTAAATATCAAACCCCACCTCTTTGACCATCTAACTTTTGTTTTTCAAAACTCAGCTTGATCATCATATTCTCCAGGAAACCCTACTTGGCAAAATTCCCTTCTTATCTCCACCATCTTATTTAGGTGTTCTTTTTCTGTATTAACACAGATTGTAGCTCTACTTGACTGTACATTACCTGATGATTTTTAACTTATAAGGAAAGCAAGGGTGAGATTCCTGTCACATTTAATTTTTTACTTAGTAAATATTTGTTGAATAAAAAAATGTCTTGAGATAGTACAAAGTGAGTAAACTCCCTAAGATAATGCTCATTCCTGATTATAGCAGAAAGCAAATTGAAAACATCAGCTTTCTAGAGAGAAACTTAGATAAAAGGACCATCACCAAGAAGCCATGGATCTCTGCAGCCAGGGAACATCAGATTCTGAAAACCATGAGATTTCAAACTAGATAGAAAAGAAAACAGCAGCATCTACAGTGAAGAGCCAAGTTCTGGAGTCAGACTTCTTGCATTTGATCTTGACTCTTCCATTTCCCATCAGTGACTTCACTTTCTGTGCTTTGGTTTCTAATCTGTCAAATGTAGTTAATGATAGAAATTATTTCTGCAACAAACTGCCCCCAACCTTACTTAGTTTCTCAAAACAAAACAGTTACTGTCTCAGTTTCTATGACTCAGAAATTTGAAAGGCGTTAAGTTCAGGGTCACTCATGGGGTCACAGTCAAGTGTATACTATGGTGGGAGTCGTTGACTGAGGCTGGAGGGTCCACTTGCAAGATGACTCACTCAGCAGTTGACTGGAGGTCTCCATGTTGCCGCAAGGAACTCTCCTTACAAGGTAACTTACCCACCACACCCCACCCCGCTCCCCAGAGCAAGCAAGAGAGGAAGAGCTAGGGGAAACCCTGATGACTTTCATAACCTACCTTCAGAAGTCACACACTGTTATTTCCACCACATTGTATATATATAGGGAAAGTCACTAAGGACAGCCCATACTAAGGGGAGGAGAAGTAAGCTGCACCTTTTGAAGGGAGCAGTAGCACAGAATGATGCATATTTTTAAGCACCACCACACTATCCTAGAGGGCTGAGTGAAGATTATAGGATAATGATTGCAGAGTGCTTAGAATAGAACTTCAATAGCACCTCACTTAAATTATCTTCCTCTTGGGTGAGAAAGGACATAATTGCTGTCAATCTGAAGCCTTTGGTTTGAAAAGTGTCTCTTAAAAATAGAGCAAGAATGTTAAAACCAAGTGAGTGTCATAGCAATTAAAGTTATCTGACATGAAAACTGTTCATTTCTTGAATTTTATAAAGTAGATATAAAGGAGCATGTACAATATGCTCTAGCCTTTGTGTAATTTTATCTATCTACCTGTCTGTCTGTCTGTCTGTCTCTCTGCACATGGATGGAAATGGAGAATTCTGGAAGTAATTTTTTCAAAATATTAACAGTTATCTCTGGGTGGTGGGATTTGTGTTGTTAAAAAAAATTCCCGGGCCCTCCCTGGTGGCGCAGCAGGTTAAAGCACAGCACTGAGAATCTAAAGCCGCTTCCTCATGAGTTCGATTCCCGCCTGCCCCGGAGGTGACCACATGGCGTGGCAGACCTCTCCTGACCCGCCCGCTGCTCCCCTCAGCAGTGTACCTCGTTGATCTGCCTGTTCTGCACTCCACTCTGTCTCTGGTGAATTCTCTCACCCTCCGCATCTCTGGCCTGTATCCCAGTTCTGTATGCACAAATAAAATAAAAAAAAAATCTTTAAAAAAAAAATTATCTAAAAATAAAAAAAAATTCCCTTTGTCTTTTTCTGCATTGTTTCAATTTACACTGAGAATATATCTACAAAAACAGCAGAGGCGTTTTTCAAAGGAAATAAAAAGAAAACCAAATTGAAAGAAGGATATGGAGAGTTCTAGGGTTTGGGCCAGGACTATTTGCTGCTCTATGGGGAGTGGCTTGTCCCTGTGAAGTCCCTGACTGATAGGGTGTCCTCTGACCCTTTAGAGGGCTGTAAAGACTTACATGTTCTGGCAGCAGAGTTTGTGATTGTGTCTGCAGAGACATATATACAAAAGGTGGGGGACTGGTTGATAACTCTTGGTGAAAAGAGAAAATAAGGGGAAGAGTGATTCTGTGTGCCAAAGAGGAAAGACCAGGAGAATCTGGAGTTGACAATAGTGTGAATGTTCACCACTTGCCTTGGGGAGGATAGCTTTAACTGACACAAGAATGGTGGTTTTGATTCACCAGTAACCTGTGGGACTGTGGTATCTTATGTAGCCTTTATAATTGCATCTAAAAAATGGAATTTGGTTCAGTTCTCCCTCTCTCTTAATAGGTAATGCCAGCAGGTCCTGCTATCTAGCTCAAAACAGTTCCCAACATAGAGTACAGTTCAAAAATTTGGAGAATAAAGACAAGCTAAATTATTTTTGTAATAAGGCCTTTAAATTAAGAAATATTATATCTTCTGATATTCAACTGAATAATTTCTTACTCAAATGAAACAGAGGGACTTAAATATATATATTTGGGAAATTTGAAAACACTGTTTAAAGATTTTTTTTTTAAGATTTATTTCTGTATACAGAACTGTAGTACAAGTCAGAGGATTCACCAGAGACACAGTGGGGAGCAGAACAGGCAGACTGACGAAGTACACTGCTGAGGGGAGCAGTGGGTGGGTCAGGAGAGGTCTGCCGTGCCATGTGGTCACCTCCGGGGCAGGCGGGGATCAAACTCATGCTGAAATGGCTTTAGCTTCTTAGTGCTGTGCTTTAACCCGCTGCGCCACCAGGGCGGGCCCTAAAGCTGTTTTTAAAGGATTTAAGTCTCCCATTAGTTTCCCATTTGTCACAGCTATTATTTGTTCACCCTTTCCACATTTCCTGCCTTCTTTTTTATTAGTTCAAATTTTTTATGAGTCTATTATCTTGACTTATTTCCTGTATCTTTTCTTTAAGTGGTTGCTTTGAAGCTTAGGGAATGCATCTTTAACTTAAGACAGTCTGCCTTAAATTTATATTATGCCAATCCATATGGAAAAATGATCTTACTATAGGCCCACTTTCCCCTTTCTGTGTTCTATTACTGCCATCCATTTTACTTCTGCATATTTTTGCTTTAGGTGGGCAATTATCTTGTTAAATAATTTGAAAGGAAACGACATTTACTTTTATCCTATTTTCTGGAGTCTTTATTGCTTTCTGTAGCTCTAGATTTCTGATATCAATTTCTTTCATTGGTAAATGATCCTTTACCATTTCTTGTACAGAGGTTTGTTAATGATAATGATTTATGTTAGCTTTTTTATGTCTAAAAGTTCTATATTTCATTCTTGTTTTGTTTTTTGAAAGCTATTCATGCTATATATAGAATTGGCAGTATTTTTTCTTTTGCTACTTTTAAGATTTTAAGTCACTTGCGTTGCGTCTCATGTTCCCCTCTCTACTTCACGTGTCTTCTTTATCCACTAGTTTCCTTCATTTCTCAGCTTTTTCTCTGTAAATTATACAGATCTTTGAGTTTTACTTGGCCTCCCCTTCCCTCTTGTAGCCTAGAAAATCTCTAAGCTTTAAATTGGGGTATTTATAGTACTCACCTCCTTTGGATTTTTTTGTTTGTTTTTGGTTTTCCTTTTGTTTCTTTCAGAAATCACTGTTCAATGTTGTCTTTTGTTCAATGCCTGAAAACTGTTATTTCACTTTTCCTGATTTTTTTCAGTCATTTAAGGCAGGAGGTAATGTGGCCTCTATTATTTCAGTTTTGACTGAAAACACAAGTTATGAAATATTCAATTAGAAAATTAGAAAAATAGCTAAAACATTAAAATTAACTTCTTATTGCAAAATTCCTTCTTCAAAATTTGTTTGTATTTTTCATGAGCTCAGACTTATGAGTTCATTTTAAAAAATTACTCAGTGCCAAAGTCTTTGACATTGTTCTTTTCTTTTTTTAACAGGAAATGTCCAGATGGGATTTTGTAATCAATGCAAATCGGTGATGGGTCAGAAGTTGCTGAATGCCATCAATGAAAATCTTCAAAAGTGTTTGCTTCAAATGTCAGAGGAGATAAAATTGATCTAGCAACTTAAAACTTTGATCTAGAAAAACACACGGCAGAGATTAGAATGTTATAAGTGGGAAAATATATTTGGCTTTGAATGTATTTAATGAAAGGAATCACCACTTTATTTCTCAAGCTGAATTATTTTAAGGCAGTTGCTTGAAAATCTTGACATGATTACCAGAGAGGAGTAGCAGAGCAATAGCTAAAATAGTCAGTCAAGATGACTTCGGAAGAAATGGCAGCTTCTGTTCGGATACCTGTCACTCAGAGAAAAGTGGTCCCTTCCCAGACAGCTATGGATGAAAGTAGTGAAAACATCTCAGATGTCAGCGTTTCAAATGTGCATACAGTCAGGCAGACTTCTCTTACCGTCTCACAACTGAACAAGCATAGAGATGAATCTTCTGAAAGCAACTTGCCTGAGATTCTCTCAATAACAAGAGAGAAAATAATGAGTGATGAGAACAGTAATAAAAACTGCTGGGAGGAAAGCATGCCAGATTCTGTGCACAACCTTAACATTAACTGCAACACCATACTGAAAAACCATCAGTGTGGCCTTCCTAAGAGCCAGTTTTATGAAACATGTGATTCTGTCTCAGAAGAAAGGCTGTGTTTGGAAACTGAAATCCCTTCTTCCCTGGAAAGAAAGGTGTTTCCTGGAATTCAACTGGAAGTAGAGGGACCTCCCATGGACATCAGTCCTTTAGGAAATCAATCAGAGATCGAAGAGCCTGGAACAGCACCCCCTGACAGCAGCATGGCAGTGTTTCGCTTTCATTGTGAAGTTGACAGAATGTCAGATGCTTTCTGTGCCCTACCAGATAACTTGATTTTGGATGATTGTGGAAACTGTGTACCACTCCCTGATGTTGGGAGGGAGCAAAAGAGAAAGTACGTGGCATATACTTGTGAACTGATGGAACTGGCAAATAACTGTGACAATAAGAATGGGCAGCTGCGGTGTGATCATTGTGACACCTTGAATGACACATACTTGTGCTTTAAAGGTTCTTGCCAGAAGGCCAGTGAGGTATTTTCAAGTGATAACTTTTGCAGAGAGGAGCTTGCTGACCGTCCGCCCCCCGAGACCTTTCTGAGCCATTTTGAGGACATCCCTGATAACTGTGAAGATGCAGAAGATTTTTTTAAGAGCAAAAAGGAGCGGTCCACTTTGTTAGTGAGGAGATTTTGTAAAAACGACAGGGAAGTCAAGAAATCTGTGTATACCGGGACGAGGGCAATTGTGAGAACTCTGCCTTCCGGTCACATTGGACTGGGAGCTTGGAGTTACGTTGATCAGAAAAGAAGTGGTTGTTTGTTGCCTCGCGGGAGAGCCATGGAACGTCTGTCAGAGGTGATCAGGCAGGCTGGGAGGCGGTACCGGCCAGAAGCCCAGTGGTATCTGGTAAGGCTTAATGTTCTTCTGTTCCTTTCTTTAAACTTCCTCTTTGACAATCTGTTCTAACTCGAGAAAATTTGAGTTCTGTCAAATTATGATTCTTCAGGGAATCATTTGTCGTTTCTGGAAGCTAGTAAATCCAACCTACTGTAGTTGAAAGTTGTTGAGATTGCGCTAACTGTGCAGTGATATGAGTGAGTTACAAAATACACATGCATGTGTCATCAGGAGTGGAGAAGTTTGGAGGAGCCCCTGGTTACTGTCTGAGATTACAGAACAGAGACTCCTAGTAGTGTGAAAGCGAGTTCATGGATGGTGACCTGATTCTGTCTTTGGGAGATACAAGCTCTTCTACTGTGCGGCTCGTGTAGAGGTGGTGTGGTCTGAAAGACCTTACATCTGGCTTCCTCCACTTCCAATCAGTGCTCTCAGTTTCAGTTTATTTTGTTTTTTTTCCCCTCAACTTGTGTGTGTGTGGGGGGGGGGCTGTGAACTACTTGGATAATGTAGTGAAGTTATAAACTCAAAATAACGTTGTTAATGCCTCAGAAGGTACAAATTATGTATCTATATGTTCATCAAGCTGTTTTTAAATTGTGATGTATTGAGGTTCATTAATATACTAAGTAGTCTTTGATAACAGTCTTATTTTCAAAGTGGTGATGACTACAAGTAGGGAATGGTTTGCCTGGAACTTTCCCAGTTTAGAGCTTGAAAATCCAAGTTCTGGAAGCCACTTGGTCCTGCACAAATTAGGATAGCTCATCCCCCTAATGTAAATACTGATTTAGGGCGTCACCCTGACTGTAATAAATGGAACCATCTGTGACTTCTATTGGTGACATGATCACTGTTACTGCCAGTGCTATTGAGGTTTGGTGCCTACATTCATAAATGAAGCAAGTGTTAAATTTCTCTTTGAGATTATTAAAATATTTTAATCCAAATTTCTGGACTCTGAATTCCATCCACTTCCTGTTTTTAAGTTAAGAATCCTACATTCAGCCTTTAAAATGCACATGATGGGGCTGCCCACTCTTGTACTGGCTCCTTACATTTGGACATGTTTCTCGGTTTTTTTTTTTTTTCCTGGCTAATCAGCCCTGCTTTTCAATTTACCTTCGTGGGGAACTGTTTCTAAAATTCACATTCCAGCTTTTCACAATCCTTAAAACCTGGCCTTATAAATGCCCAGCCTAGGAAAATATTCCTTTTATTGAAAGATCTAGTATGTTTACCTTCACCATCATCATCATAGCTACCATGCATTGAGCACTTTATCTGTGTCAGGTATTAGGCCAGGCAATTTGCATACTTGATTTCTCACATTTATCTCAACTACCCTCTGATTGCTATCACTACTAATCTCATGTATTACTAAGAACATGGAGTCACAGGAAGTCATATATGTTGTCCAAGATCACTGAGCCAGTAGGTAGTATAACTAAGATTATAATTCAGGCAGCTAACACTCATAGGTAGTTTCTCAAAATCCAGAAAGAAATAACATTTGGAATAAAATTTTAAAAGAATAGAGGATTTTGTTCATTAATGATTGACTAACCAAGTCTGCTATGGTAGATTTGTCTGTTAGATTTGGTGATTCTAACTCTGGTTATGTGTTGGAATCACACCTTCCAAACCCCACTCCACATCCTCTGACTCAGAATTGCCATGGTAGGGCACTGAATGCGTTTTTTTTTTCCCCCAAAATTCTATTGGTGATTCTCTGTCTTCTGGACACCTATAGAATTAAAAGCCTCTGATCAGGAACTTAAACTCATTGAGCTCTTTACTTCTCTACCACATGATTTCAGGAATATCTGTTCTGCCCTAAAGACCTTGACATTATTTGGACTCAGGAGTGTCAGAGTTGATGTGGGCGTCTTCCTGGAAAATGACAGTCTGCAAACCCTTCTCTCTGTACGTTCAGCTGTTGCCCTAGAAACAGCAGCAGATCTCACCTGCAGATTCCTCATGTAAGCTGAGTCCCAGGTGTGGTGGTGTCAGCTTTGCATTCTTTGCAGCTCTCCAGACTGACTTTTTTTATGCAGGGAGAGAGCAGCTCATTCTGGGCATGTGTTCTCCCTGCTCAGTGATGATCCCTTCCCCACCCATGAACTGCTGCCGAGAGCAGCACGTTGTCCCACTAAAAGGCAGTGATTTTTATACATTCACATACTCCTGAAGTTAAATATTAAGAAATAACAAAAATTTAAATATAACAAACTTAAGGGAAATTCATCCACATACATGAGTGTTGTGGAGCTGGTATAAATTTCAGAATAATTATTGGCATGCCAATACTATTTGCTCCAATTTCTGGAGCCCAGCTGCAGCTGCTTCTGAGAAGGTTCTTGGGTCCCAAGCCCAAACCAGCCCCTTTCTGTCAGTGGCTAAAAAGGTTAATTTCCAATGAAAAGAACTAAAGAGATGATTCAAATCCTCTCCCTCTGAAGGCTGGGAGAGGTTGCCACACCTCTTTCAAAATGAACTCCAGGAATATCTCTCCCAGGGTGCTCTGAGCATTTTTATTAATCCTTAAAACAGAGCAGGGGATGGTGGGCTGGCTGTACTGTTCTTTCTGGAAAAAAAAAAAAAAGATTCCTGAAAGGGAGAGCTCTTTTTGAATGTTCAGTCACACCATAGCAGGAATGAATCAGTATTTTCTAAAGTATGTTATTCTTCCTGCCCCTTATTTCTTAGTGTAGAGTCTAGTGGATGTCTAAAAGCCTCTCTTGAATATTCTCAAAAGTTGCAAGATGAGTTATAGCCACTTCCCCCTAACTCCTGTAAATTGCATCTTTTGTTTAAAGAAATGCAAACAGAAAGACTGAGCTCCTGATCCTATTTTCTGACATTTCATGTGTATCCATCTAGATTTAGATTTCTCGATCAGATTGTAAACTGAATAAGGACCAGAAGCAGCCCTACTTTTTCCTACTCTCCATAATGCAAGCAAAATACCAAATATCGAAAAGACAGAATAATGTCCTTTGAAGCACAGTCTCAGGGACTTAGTTGGTCTGAAATGGAAGGAATCCTTTGACTCCACCACTCATGCGCCATGTGACTTTGCACAAGTTCTGTAATGTCTTTGTCCCTAATTATCTTCTGTGCACACAGAGTTGTGGTCTTATTAGGATGTTAAATGAAATAATGCCAAAAAGTTGTGCTCAGTTCTGGTGAGAGGTGAGGCTCCTGCTTACTCTGGTCATTTATTCCACGCTTTGTTGCGAACTTGTCCCCACTTACTTCTCTTTCATGTGACATTTACAGTATGTCCTGCAATCTGTGGTGAGGTAGCTTAAGCAAGTCGTCCACACATGTAAAAATTTATTATTTATCCAGTTAGTTCTTTTGCCTCACATTAACATGTTTTTCTTGTCTGCCTTCATCAAAATCCTGCAATTAATTTGTATTTGCACAGCTGTGTGAAGAAGAATAAATTTGAATGGGAGACATTAATAAGGATTAATGCCTGTTGACTTACTAGCCATATTGGTATCCTCCTCCCCCTGCTTATGAAAAAATTAAAACCAACTCCTTATCCAGTTACAGCTGCACTCCTCTCTAGCTCTCAGTTTATTAGCTCAACAAGTCACATATTTTGGCAACTGGCCAGTGTCTCCAGGTTAAAGGTTGGTAAAGGGCGTTTTCCTTTAAAAAATCTGCTTCCTGCCTGAATGTGGGGGGATTTCGGTAGATAGAATTACTCTGAATACTGAAGGACAAGCAGTCCTGCCTCTGCTGGAATCCTCGGTGTGACGGAGTTCCACGTGCACTGCAGATGGAGAAAGTGAGGAGGTGGGGCTATATGTCCATCAGCCCTCTACGGAGCTTCATTGATTCCTACCTTGAGCCACAGGAGGATTTACTAAACAAGAATATGTATGACATGATGGGGGGATTCTAGTGCACTGCAATTAAAAGAACTAATAAATTTATTTTTAAAAGCTAAATATATATGATGATACAGAAAAGGTTTTATTCTTAAAATACCAGACTAGAAAATCTGTAAATTAAAAGGGAAAGTCAAAATCAGCTTCTATATTGCTACCTATTCTGCTTTCTTCTTCTCAAATGTCTTTTTTTCCTTCTCACTTTATTCTGCTTTCTGCAGACAAAATAATTTAAGAGGCAATGAATGTTTTTTGAATTAACCTTTGTGGATATATCTACATCCTTGACTCATTATTTTGTCTTTCAAGTTGATTTGAAGGTAAGAGAAATAGGATGTCTCTATTACACTATATTCATCTTCTAAGTTGTAACTTTTGTAGATGATCAAGTATCAGTTGAGTCCTGTTGTTTGGTATTGGAATAGAGACTATTGAAATAGCATCATGTCTTGTTTACTTATCTGAAATTCAGTCTTCCTGCAGCTTGGGTACAGTTTGGATCTGAAATAATTAAAATTTCACAGGGTGCTGAGGTTGAGATAGGAGCCTTGGAGACATGCCAGATTGCTCTTTCTACTCAGGGTTATGTCAAATGCATGACATAGAATGATGCTGGCTCCTTTTTGCTTAGCAACCCCCATGCAATTTAGTCATATCTAATGGATCAATGGAAAATGTGACAGGTGATCAGAGGTCAGCACTGTGATGATGGGATGGTGTTCCTTATCAGCTACAGTGAGGCCATTCAGGATAAATACACTTCCATCATTTTGGCTCAGATTTGGCAAAAATTAGAATGAAAAGTCCTCTATCTAAAGGTCACTGTGATTCTCATGGTGTTTTGGGGGCAGTATCAGCAATAGGATTTCCCCACCTTTCCTGTTGAGTGCCCCACATAATGGCAATAGACAGCTGGAAAGGCCCCATCCCAGGGTAGAAAATGGCCCCAAAATAGCCAAGTAGTGTCTCACAAGTGCTAACCTTGTACTTATTCGTGACTGCCTTCTTATATTTTGAGCCCTAGACAGTTTACTTCTCTCATCTTACTCCTAGTTCTAGGTTCCAGGGTCTAAGAGGATCAATGGTTTAGAAATGTGCATCAATTTCCTAGGTTAGGAGTAGCCTTACCTGAATACCCATATACCTTAATACAGGCATTAACATTTAAGCAAAGATATGGAAATTACATGAAATTAAATCTTACTGTTTCCAAGTAAAAGTTATTGGGACACAGACACACCCTCCTTCCTTCATATCCAATCTGTGGTTGCTGTGGCCCTGTAACAGCAGAGTTGAGTAGTTGCAATGGAGATTATGACCATAAAAGACTAAACTATTTATGATCTGGTCCTTTACAGCCAAAGATGGCCTATTCCTGACCAGAGACACCCCCCTCAACCTGTGTACTTTTGACCCATCATTTTATCCTGAGCTTACATTGCACATAGCTACCCTGCCAGCCCCTCTCCATGCTCTGAAGTCTAGTCCACAGTTTCTCTGACAGTGCTCAATAAATATATATATATTTCTTGAATGGCTCCCTGAGTTGAAAGTGAAGAAATGCAGTTTCAACCAGCAGCTGCTGTCTCCTCTCCTTCCCCAGACTCAGTGCGGGACTGTTAACTCCTGTCCCCCTGGCCCACAAAGCTTGGAACAATTCCTTTGTGCAATATCCAGAACAGAATCAAAATTTTCCATTGAAGTTCAAAAGTGTCTTGTTCTTTCCTGTGAACCCTGAGATCCATGCTTTCATCTCCACAAACTTGGCCAAAATGACAAAGAGAGATCATAGTTAGTCTTCTTTGTGTCTCCCCTACCATCCTGGCCTCCAGAAAATTTCAGCAGTTTGTAAAAACCCAAGGGAAAAACAGACTGCTGTGCTGTGCAGTAGGCCAGGCAGGAAAGGAGCTCCCAGTTCTTGAGGTCCCATTTCCCTGCCCCTCCAAATCCCCAGTTTCTACAGGTTTCTACAAAACCCCCAGATTTCTACCACAGACTAGAGGGAATGATCTTAATTGATCAGTGATAGCCATGGGTGGGGTTGAGAGCATCTTCTATCTCCCCCCCCCCGCAGCGCCACCTTGAGGTTTGGTTTGGAAAGAAACTTGTCTCTCTCCAGCATTTGGAGTAATAGGCGAGACACTCCTTCCTGGCAGCTCAGCCCTGAAATGCCTGCTGATGTAAGTCAGCAAGCTCACCCTGGGCACCTCTGTGCCAGGCACTGTGCTGCCAGGGCATCCTTTCTCTTTTCTCTCCTTTCAATTTTACAACTGTCTACAAGGCTGACATCGTGAACAGTCCCATTTTTTGATCATTAGAGTAATATGATCAAGGTTGCAGTGGCACAACTTGAACCCATATCGGCTCTCTTCAAAGCCATACTCGTTATCACTCTGCAGAAATTGCCCTGAAGAATCTGATGTAACTTACCCCTATAACTTGGCAGACAATCTTTTCTCTTATTAAATGTGCAAATGTTGAACTGAATGAGTCCTTGAGCTGTTTCTTCAAATGTGAGCTGGGTGTGACCTTTGGATGAAATGAGAGACTTGGGGAACAATACCAGTTCTTAATGTGAGGGGTGTGTTGGCTATTGAAATGGCTAAGATTTATTTTTATGACTCAGCCTGCTAAGGGGAAGAAACCAAGCCTGAAGGTTTGAATTTTTTTACTGAATTGCTGTAATTTAGAAGTACATTTTAAAAGTTTTATAAGGACAAAGTCCAAAGCAAACTGCACACATCTGAGTTAGAATCTATAGCTTATTCATGATCAGGCTGAAATAACCGAAACTAGTGGGGCCATAATTTAGTGTTTTTCCATTTTCATTTAATGTCCTTTGAGATCTTCAAGGGTTCTGACCAGCTGACCTGAGGATGAAAAACATTACTCAGTAACATTTCTTTCCACAGTCACTCCATTAAAATAAAGGCTTCACCTAGCTTGTCACAAGGTAGAGACTGGAGGAAAAAGCTGGGTTGTTTTGTATTCAGGCCCTTGGCAAACATCCTTGTAGATAACTTTTCTCCTCGTGCTCTGTGCTCTGAGGGTTCGGAGAGGGGTACCTGTGGGGAAAGGAACTCAAAACTATTGCAGAGACAGCAGAATAAAACCAGATTCCGCCTGCTTCATTTCATGATTGCTGGAAACCTGGAGTTGAGCATGTTTACTGAAACCCAACCCTGCTTTCCCTCGCGATGCTGGCCTAGTTTTAACAACTTCATTTTCAACTTGAGTTTAGGTAATTTTTATCACCAACCCATGTCACTGTTTTAACAGAATAAGGAATTAATTTTTTGGTAGATCATGTTGAGTGGCCTCACTTTAGAAAGATTCAGCACCAAATTATAGATGGTGACACTTCCATAGTGAGTGTCGATGTGTTGTGGGCGCCAGCATGTGGGAGTTTGGCAGCAACTGGGAAGCCCATGGTTTCAGTTTTTCCAGATTATGCACCCTTCCATCAAATAGCAATTTCTTAGCCTCGAAAAGCTCTTCTAGAACAAGGGGAAAGTTCACTTGAGTTCTTCATTGGCGAATCCAAAACTTGTTTAGAAGCTCATGCATTATTTTTCTCTTTAATGAGACCAAGAAAATGGTTTCAGGGCCTGGAAAGACCAGCCAGTTCTCCTTTTAATGGCCAAAAACTAAATACAGGCACTGTAATGATTGCTGATATTTTGTGGGGGTAATGCCGTTATTGTGGTAATCATATTTTCCACATAAAAAAGTTCGGAACTTTTTATTGATGGAGAGAGGAGCTGAATATTTGAAATTGAAACTGATCTAGGAAATCCAGAATGAAAGGTCTAGGTGGTTGTTGATCTCAATATAAAGAAAAGAGAATCTGAGTGAACTAGTATAAATCTATTTTGTTGCTAGAAAAATCTCGACCCTTTAAAAAATGACTTGGTAGAGGTAGCAAAGAACCACTGCCCACAAGTAAAGACAACACATTCAAAACCCAGAATAGAATCCAGCAAATATTTTTCTCAGTTATTGTTTTTCTGTATTTTTGCCAAGCATTTGGCAGTTACCTTACTTTGGATGTGTGAAGTTAATGAAATAGATTATGTGAAACACCAGGACATGCTAGCTAAATTAAGGGATATCCCATTCTGAGGAATTACCTTGAAGAGCTGTCCAATTTTCCATTTTTGTAGCCATTATACAAATACCTTAATCCTCTGAGCTTGGGTTGAGTGAGATTTTAGTATCTCAAGTGTCCCAGCTAATAATGATTTGGGTAGATATCGATATGTAACTATAAAGGATAGGATTCGTTTTATTGAAGGTCTTATATACTGACTACAGGACGAAGGGGTATCTGGAAATATGTCAAGCAAAGGTAAAATTACAAATTTTGCAACAACACAAAATTGAATGCAGACTTGGCCAATGCTTCACAGTCTTGCTCAATACTTACATGTCAGTGGCTAGTTTAGGGGAACCCACAACACATAATGCACTTTGGTTGGTTTGGACTCAACCTTGTGGACTCAGAGTTCAAGCAGGAGGGAAGACTGACATTTACATGTATCTCCCCCACCACTCTTGACCAGGTGTCCTTGTAAAGGACACAGCATTCCCACCCATACATTCTGGGTAGTAGCACATAGAAGAAAATTAAAAGGTCTATTGAAGTCCAGAGCAACAGTTGTTTGCCTCTTCTTGTCCTATATTTCACACTTAACTCAGTGTGGTCTGTTGAGTTCCAGTGGTCTGAATTATAAACAAATTAAATCAGTCCAGCATGAATATTTCTCTAGGTGAACATAAAATATTTGGTAATTTTATCAACTAAAGTATTCTTGCCCTGGAAAGCTCATCTCCTATAACTTTATTCAGAATCCTATTTTATGAATAAGGTAACAAGGCACTAGACAGATAATTACTTGACCAGGCTCACATAGCTAATGTTGGAAGATAGAACTAAAATCAGGATCTATGGAGACTGGCTTCCCAACTCTAAAATGGGGTAAAAATATATAATACAGCCTGTCACATAGTAGGTGCTTTGTTCATGTCAACTAATTCTGAACCATATTACCTTTATGGTCCTGGGATGCATAGATTCCTGACACAGTGCCATCCTCTTGGTGGGGTGGGAGAGGCAGACAGGCAAGCTCTCCTTCATGTAATCCACTGTTCCCCACTTATAAATAAACTTGGTTGATATATGATTTATCAGGCTGTGTTCTGCCATCTACTCCAGTTTTCACAACTTATCATGTCTTCAATTCTTTAAGAAAGAATTGAAGCTCATCTTATTGCAATAATATTGTTAGTTCTTTAAGTTCTCAAAGGTGCCCTTTTAATTTGAATGGAGCCAAGTTATGTGAGTTCATTTCTCCCCCTAGTCTAGTTTCTTTCCATCCTTCACTTGGCAGGTAACTCTCTGGTTAATGACTGCAAGTTCTTCAAAGCATACAGAGCAGCCATGGTATCCCTCCCAGTCTCTCAGGAGGATATTTTTCCCTTGTTCTTTTTCTCTATTTATGGGAAGCAGAGCCAAATACAAGACACTGTCTTGAGTCCAGCAGGAGGAGCCAGACCTGGCCCAAGAAGAGCCAGTATGGCCTGGGATGAACAGAATTGAGCCAGGAATCCCAGGCTCATAAAATATCAGCTCTAAAAAGGCCTTGAAGATCATCAGGTCCAACACTTCATTTTACAGAGGAGGAAACTGAGGCTCAAAGAGAGGCAATGGCTTGGCCCAGGTCTGCTCAGGCAGCAGTTTGAGAACCAGGCCTAGAATCTAGGTTGTTCTCACACCAGCTCTCCTGCCCTCTGCCAGCTGCCACACACTATTTCCAGCCCGTAGGTTTGGAGCAGAAATGAGTATATTGTGATAGTTATTGAGGACTTCATGCTCAAAGTGGTTAACTTATGAGTTCAGGAGCGAGGCTACATTAAGTTCATCTTCTAATACTGTACTTATTAGCTCTGTGACCTAAAGAAAGTTACTTGACTTCTCTGTGCCTCTATTTCTTCTTCTTTAAAGTGGAAATAATCTAATCTACTTCTTTAGATTGTAAAGATTAATAGATTGTTAGATGTCAATATTAACATGGCACTACTCTTGTCATTGTTATTTCTCTTTGATTCCCAAGTCTTAATTTTTAGCCAAAGTTCCTTCGTATCTCCCTATAAATACAGATTTTTCTCTCTGAGGACTTTAAGAGAGTAACTCTTAGTGGTCTTGAAGTGCTGTAAGAGTGGTAAGAGGACTTGTATAGTCTGAAAGGGCTTCCTGGAAGAGGTGTGATCTCAACTGAATCCTCTCAGGAGCTAAGGTTGCTCATCTTCCAGCAATAAAAAAGCAGAATGTTCCATTATCAGAAAACTGACCATCTTCCTCCTTTGTTGGAGTTTTTGTGACTTATTCCAAATATAATGTTGATTTCCGCAGCCTTTTGCCTTCACTTTAGTCATTTTTCCCCAAAGAAATTACTTCACATGAATTGAGTCTCCTGCTGGTGGAGGTGAGAGGGGAAGGGGAGATGAAGAGCAAAGGGCGGAGGGGTCCAGTGGACTGCAGTGAGGACTACAGGTGCTCAGGTGGTAGGTGCAGCATGGTAACATACATCATACCCCTAAGTCACATACAGTGCTCTAAACCAGTGTTATCTCAATAAAAAAGCAATACAATTTTTAAAAGTTTAAGTAATATAACTTTTCTCAATAGAATATGAATTTTTCTGTTTTGTTTTCAAATGTGAAATTGTCTTCATACCTTGCAGAAGGTTATCAGTAACATTTGTTGGTGAGCGACAGAGAAAATTGGATTTTTCATTTTTCAGTAATGAAATAAACACTTATAAGCTCATCATGAAATAAACACTTATAAGCTCATAAGGTTTTTAAAGTCCTTATGCTACCCCAAACTTCATCCTGCCACACAATGCTGTTTCTATCATCCCCTAATTATTCCCTTAACTCTCCTTTCTTTACTTGTCATTCTATCTACGTGTATTCTTAAGAGCTAGATATGTTTACAAAGTGCCACTGAGTTACATGCTTTAAAATGGTTAGGTAAAATCTTAGGTAAATTTTACCTTAATTAAAAAATATCTATATCTTTAAGGTTTTGATTGTTTTGAACTTTGCATAAAGGTACACTACACCTAAATTTGAAAGATTTATATGCTGTTAGTTTTTGTTTTCATTGCTGTATATTTTATCAGTTTATTCACATTCTCGAGTCAAGTGATTTTTAGATTGTTTCCATGTCTTTACTGTTTTAAACAGTACTTCCACTAACATATTTATAAGTGTTGTTTCTTACACATACATGTCCGAAATTTTATCCTTGAAAGTGGAATTTCTAAAGAAAAAAAGAAAAGAAAGTGGAATTTCTGGATATTAGGTGTGCTCAGTGGGGAAAGTAGTGATAAACAGTTTTCCTAAAAGTGGCTGCACCAGTTTGGACTCTCCCCCGAAACCCCCAAGGAATTATGTATAAAATATTATTTGGATCTATATCCTTGATATTTGCCAATAAAACATATAAAAAATATTTCTCTGTGGAATTTTGCATCTGCTTGATCCTAATGATGTTAATCATTGACTGTATTTTTCCTGTTAGGTGAAAAACCTCAGCCATTTGGCTCATCTTTTATTGAGATTTTATTTATTCTAATTGATTCCTTTATCTATTTCTCATAGTATCCTCTTGCCTGTGACATTGGAAATATTTCTAGTTTTAACCTGTTATTCCTTTTTTGTAGAATTTATTTTGAGAAATAAAATTTTAGTTCTATTTTAAAGTTTTATTTTGAACAATTAGGTCCCTAATCCACTTAAGCCTTGATATTGTATATGGTGTGAGTCTGGATCCCATTTTGATTTATTTCTATATTGATGTCCATTTTCCAGCTCTAACCTTGTAAGGAACCAGAATTCCATATGTGCATAGGTCTTCTCTGAGCCCTTTAATCTAGTTCATTGGTTAATTTATTATAATAATATTGGGAATAATAGCAATGATGTTATGTTATAGTAAACGTAATTATCATAATATTATAAAAATATTAGGAAGTCCCAGCACCTTGTTTTCAAAAGTATTCTTATTATTGGCTCTTCACTCTTTTACTATTGTTTTTGTTGTTGTTGAAGTATAACATTCCCACAGAGGAACGTAGAAACCACACAAAGCAAACAACTCAATATTTTTCACAAAGTGAACAGTGATATAATCAGCACCAAATTAAAAATGAAAGTTGAACCCCCGAAACCTTCCTTGTATCCTCTTCCAGTCTCTTGCTCTCTCTACCTCCCTCCCCTCGTCCCAAATAACCAATTTGTCTGCTAACACTATAGATTTGGTTTGGCCTACTTTTGAACTTTACATAAATGAATTCAGTAGTTTCTGTTTTGTCTGTCTTCTGTTACCCAAATTTTACCTGTGAAATTCACCCTATATTATTGCTTGTAGTTGTAATCAGTGCATTCTCATTAATATTTACTATTCATTCGATTTACGAATATGCTGCTCTTTATCTATTCCACTGTGAATAGTCCATTTAAGTTGTTTTCAGTTTGAAACTGTTGAGTCCTGCTGTTCTGTTCCCTGCCAGCCTGTAAGCCTTTGTCCAAACTACCTTTCTTTTCCTGTCACACCCCCATTCATTTCATTATGTATGATTCTGGTCATTTTATAAAGGCTTAGTAAGTATATCCTATCCTTTCTGTGAACATTTCTAAGGCTACCCAATATACCAAGTTATTCTCTGTCAGGACATTTTAGCTTGTTGCCCATGAGTTGAACCCTCAATGTAATATTGGCAAGTTTTCTCTAAAAAAAAAAAAAGTTTTATAAAGTCATTGTTATCCAGATACTAGTTGCCTAGAAGAAATTTTGAAAGTTTATCCGAAACATGTAAAAACTGAGCTCAGTAAGTATAAGAGATGATTAGGAAAAGTAACTTTCATTTCATCCTCTTCAAGGAGAAAGTTAAGACCAGGTTCAATGCATGATGTGATGAATAAAATGATTTATCCATCATGTTACGTTTAAGTAAAAGGTTTAGATTTAAGTAGAAGGTTTCTGCCCTTGTCTACTGCCCGTTTATGGGATGGGATACTTGGAAGGAGCTGAAGCTAAACTATTGTTTAGTTTATTTTAATGCCATCACATGGCTGGGCAGTGAAAACATGTTGAAAGCATCTCCAAGTACCTTTTTTAGATTAAGAACTTTTGGGGACCAAAAGGCTGTGTGATTTAATAGTGGTTCAAGATACACCTTTTTTTTTTTTTTTTTTTGTAAATGGGGACAAGACATCTGAACACACTGAACTAGAAGATGCTAGAGTAAAAGCAAATTCGAAACATAAAAATAAGCATGATGCTGACTGGTTCAAAGAACTAAAGATACTTGGACTTAAATTGGATGTGGCATTGAGTGTTCATTCATGTAATATTTTCAAGCATCTGTGACTATGACATGATAGCTATAGTTATGTGCCAGGTGCTTTTAATGAACTAGAGAAACAATACTAAACAAAGCAGAAACATCCCTTCCCTTTTCAGACGTGTTAGCTGGTATATAGGTTCTGTTCTCTTTACCAGTGACCACAAATAAAAGTGACTTAAATAAGTTAGAGGTACATTTCCTTGTTACTCAGAACTGGTCCATTATTATTTAAAAATTCTGCCACATGTCAATGCACAGGGGCCCAGGCTCTATCTATGTTTTCCTAGACAGATGGTCCAAGATGGCACAATGTTGCTTCCATGTTCTAAATGGCAGGAAAAAGGCAAAGGGAGGGGACAGCATGCTAGTGCTTTTAAACGACACAACCCAGAGGTTCTCTGCTTTATTTTCAAAATAGTATGCTGGCCAGAATTTTATTACATGGTCACTGCTAATCTCCAAGGGAAATTGAGAAGTAGTCTTGATTCTGAAAGATCATATGCATTGATATAGTTAAGGGCCCTGTCCATTGGAGAATAGATACTGGAGGACTACTGGTAGACCAGGCTACATCCTAGTAGAGGGGGAAAACACAAATTAATAGATAGATAGGCACATGTTGATTTATGGTAAATAAAGCAGATATACAGAATAAAGTAGGAGAGTACTTTTGTGCTGAGATGATACTTTATCAAGAAGTATGTGGAAAATGTATCGTTCTCCTATTTCTAACATCCCAAAGCTCATGGACTTGCAAAGTTACTTAGAAGGAATTGAAACTGTGATTACAAAAGAAATTCACTGTTTTTCATAAATGAGAATATTGTTTTAACATTTTGCCAGCTGCTGTGGTATATCTAGGTGATCAAGAATCTGTTTTATCCTTGTACCTCATTTAAGAGAAATTGATTCATTTGAAAAGAAATTATGGTTATCACATAAAACATATGTATCACAAGGATACACCACTCCATAAATTCTGAAGATAAGCACATATGTACTAGAGCTAGCCAGAGCTTTTTGATTAACCTGGTCAAACGTGAAATGTTGGAGACTGTGACATTATGAAAGTAAATTCTTTATCATGAAAGTCTTGAAATTAAAATAAAATTCATCTCTAGCATAAGAAACTGGACTTAGAATTGAGATAGGCTGGGGTTGAATATGGTCTGTCCCTGGTGTTTGAGGTACTTAAACATGCTGAATAGCAATATGGTCCAAAGTGAACGGTGGCCAGTAAGCCACCTACAGACCCACAGGTGGACTAATGGTCACTAGACCCATTTCTCAGATGTCATAGTTTGTATTTTTGTATATTATCTCTGTAACTAGACTTTAATTTTTAAAAATATACAAGTAATACATGTTCCTTGTAAAGAAAGTTTGGTGCACAAAAATATTAAGGAATTGATTCTTCCTTCTCTGTTCTCTCTCCATCCTTATTCTACCCCTAAATCTACGGTTGGATCCAGTATAGATTCTGGTTCTAGCTTCTTTGCTGTGAACTCTCTGTAAGTTTTAAGCTTCTTGAAGACATGATTTTCTTATTTAATATTGTAACTCTTCCTCCTCAGCATAGTACTTTTGGTAAACCTTCTTAGACCATGTGTATTTGCCTCACGATTGATAAAATTGGGAAGAAGAATGCCCAAATGGAAAATTTAGGGGCTTGTAAATAGCGAAAAGCAGTGTTTTCAAAGTTCAATTCAGTTGCATTTGGAAAGAAGTATCACTAATAGCCTTCGAAGAAGCCCTGTGATAGTTATTTTTCTATATCCTCCTTCCTCCTTAATACCAAATTCTGAGGAAATAATAAAACCTGGAGAAAGGATATGTGTGATTCCCTCTTCCACCTCCTCCTTCTTACACCCCAAAAGTTGGTGAAAAGGGAAGACTGGGTAGGACAGGAGAGGGAACTAGCAGTAGATAAATCTGTTACTTTGCATCACGTGACTAAAATTTGCCATGGAGTATTTTTATTGGTAATTTCTTTTACAGATGTGTTTTGGAAAAACTTGAAGTTATGCTGGTAAAAATATATCAAGGATCCACATAGCAATTTAAACACATTATATTTTATTTCTTTAAGCACAAAGGCTGAGATCATTTTCCCCCTTTTTGTTTAATTAAGAAATAAAAAGAAATTTTTTTATTTCTTAATTAAAATCCAAAGTGTCATTTCCCACTTGGATTGAAAAGTAATTACTGCTTTGGGACTAAAGGTAGTGAGCATCATGTCTCCTTCCTAGTTACCAAGTACTTGTCTTTGCATATAAAGAACAATGTCTTTGGAAGACTAAAAAATATATAGTCTTAAAGTATGATTCATATTATTCCCCCAAGGTTTCATTTTTATTTTATTATTCTCCAACTCCATGACTAAACATTTATTTGGTGCCTGCAAATTGAAAAAATCTGGACTGCAACAAGCCATTCCTGATTAATTGCATGGGCATGCTTTAAAATCCGCCCCATGAATCTGAAGCATATACTGTCCGGAGGAGTGTTTTTTGAAGGGAAAACTTCTGGAAGGACCCCATTTCTTTGAGTTTTCATAAGTGTGGAATGTGTTATACAGGCAGCCTAGTGAGTTGTTAAGAGCTGGACCTTGGACGGAGTCCCGGCTCCACTGTTAACTTGCAACAGAGCCTTCAGAAAATCAACTCCCTAGTCTTCAGTTTACCTAACCTGTAAAATGAGAATAATGAAAGTAACACCTAATTGTGAGGATTAGCTGTATGATAGTGTGCTGTACATTGGGTATAAAACTTATTCCAACAAATCTTAACTGCTGCTATTTTATGATTATGATCTTTATGATTGTTACTTATTAATAATGAATTGTAACGTTCCATAATGAAAGAATGTATCATCTGTTTGAGCAAGTAGCAAGTATTGTACACATTATCAGTTTAGCACACCTGTACTTTTTTACTCTGCTGAACCGGTAGTTGTTTGTAGCCCTTTGCCCTCCTCAACTGAATGTCTTCTGGTCATATATATATATATGCAGGTAACCTCATATATATATATATATACATATATACATATATACATATATATACATATATACATATATACATATATATACATATATACATATATACATATATACATATATATATATATATATATGCAGAGGTTACCTCGAAGATATATCAGTATTAACCTCTGCATTTGCCAGTCAATTCTCTGGGGTGATTTACATTCCTCAAGATAGGTTTTCTGAATTGCACTGGAAAGGTATAGGTGGAAGGCTGGGTTCCAGTCTGCTCTAATGTGAAGGATCTGTCTTAGAAATAAATATCCTCACAGTTATTGAATGAAGGGTAGGAATAGGAATTTGGGATTTCTCATGACATCCAGGAACTGGAGCTGCCAAGAACCTTGTCACCAGAGTAAGAGGCAGCCTTCCAGTCTCTGAATGAAATTGAAAAGAGAACAGATTTGAAAAACAGAAGTTAGTCCATTTTACAGGGGACAGATTAGTTTATTTATTTTTCTAGTAAATATTTTAAATTATAAAAAGTGAAATTCAGATTAGTAAATTGCCAGAATCCAGATGGAGGACATAGGCAATAAGAACATTAGTATAAATAAAATGCACATCTGAGAGCCCAGGGCATATTTTAAAAATATAAATAAATGATTTTACAACTTGAGAGGTAAGCATTGTCAGCTCCAAAAGCATCAACTGTCGATGAAGTCAACTTGCTGATCTTTCCAACTGCCAAATCAAACCTACACCAACTTTAAAAAATGTAGATTTTCTTGAAAAGGCTTGTTAGTGAAAAGGTGACAGATTTTTCCTGCTAAGCCCTTAAGACCCAGAAGAAGATTTGGCAAGAAAGGTCAAACTTAAGTCTAATTCCACAATTGTCCCTTTACCCTCTGAGAGTGCAGGGTGTTTCCCTCACAGTCATGGGAATTTCCTTAGCCATTAACAACATGCCTTATAGTGCAGATGAACAGACAACAATTAAATGACCACACAAATTATTCAGGTAAAAGAAAAATACCCCCTCAATTAGAGAATGCAAAGGCCATCCCAAATAGATTACCTTAACTAGATTAGTCACTTTTGAAGGGGTGAAATTTGAGAGCTGTGATCTGAAAGAGAAATATGAATCATTTTACTATGAGATGAAATATAATATGATAATAATCAGTGCTTTATAATAGAGATATTCTGAGGATTAAGTAAGTTAATATTGTAAATAAGCTAGTAATTGCATGCATAAATTAATAAACTGTAAGAACATTGCCTAAATTGTAATAAATTATTTATTGTTTGGTTGTCTTACTTTTCAGTAATACTTTCTGAGATCAGATCCCAGCTCTACCTCTTTCTTCATGTAACCTGGACAGATTACCTAAGCTCTCTGAGCCTCAGTTTCTTCACTGTAGAGACGCTAGGACTACATACCTAAGAATTACTGTAGGAGTAATGAGGGCATTTGTGGATTTCTCCCCAGGGCCTCATGCAGAGCATAACCAATTTGTGACCTTCCCTTCAAGTTATTTTAGGGCGTCTTTTACCTTGGACTACAATTGTGTTAGGCTCCGTGGAGATGGCTCTATGATCCCTGTTCCTGGAGGCCAGGAGGTATGACACATAAGAATTAGATAACCATTCAAGGCGATATGTAATTTCATGGGGATCTGAGTAGTTTTATCACTGTTGTGGCCATAAGTGGGCTGAATTATCAAAGAACCTTTGCATCTATTCAGAGACCTGCTCCCCCTCCTACTGATTAGTCTACATGCAATGGATTTCTGTGGTTGGCTAGTCTATGTGTATTTGTAGAGCAAGGTTATTTTTTGAGCACTCTTCCTTACCTCAGTAAGTATGAATTTTCAGAAAGCTAACATTCATTATTTTGGTTTCATTTTAAAACATAGCACCATATGCTTATATTTGTACTAATTAGTCTTGGGTTCTATCAACATAAAAAAGAGAAGATTGGCAAGAGAAAAACGGGGTTGGGATTAGACAAATTATCCTTGGCTTCGGAATGAGCATGCTGTGGGCACTGCTGATGTCTGCATCTACATTGAGCAGATTAAACAGGATTGCCTGAGTCATCTAAACCACAAGCCTGAAGGCATAAATCTTGAGAATCTACATAAATCACCAAACTCATCTAGGATGATACTTAGGCCTTACTAAAACAAAAATGGGGAGTTAATTATACCGTCAAGTCTTAGTTCTAGCATTATAGGATTCTGTCGTTTATTTTACTATTAAATATAAAAGAAAAATGTCTCATTAACACACAACCTTGCCAAACTAGAATAATAACAAAAGCTACACCAAAACAAAAGTCAAAATCATTGCTGGAATTCTGAGAAGCAGTTGGCTCGTAGGAATCTTTCCTCATGAATTTGAATAGTCCCCTAGCATGAATATGTGTGTATATCGGCATATAGCTTGCATTGATCTGCCTAAATAACAGGTTCACGTATATCAAGCCCACAGTCTGGTGAAATATGAATGGAAAAGAAGAAAATAAATTTATCTGAAGAAACACAGCCATGTGGATTGCAGAAAATTAGATGAATATAAAGAAATGCATTGAAAACCTTGAATGACATGTAGTTAATTGGCAGATCCCAGTAGTTCCTGTGCAGAGTTCATAGACTGTTGAGCTGTGCTGCATTGCTGTTTGCTATATCTGTACAGATTTGAATCACTGCTGCAAAACCCAGGAGGCTGTGTTGGACAGAGGTGGGCTGTGCCACAGCCAGAGTCATATAGAGGAAGGGTCATGAGACCTTGATTATTGGGGGAGAAGGAGTAACTAGTGGTAACTCCAGGATGGAACTCTCAGAGAGGAAGTGGTGCCATTCATGGCGATGGGGAAGGAAAGCAGAAAGTAATTTAAAGGTGAAGTACTTTTCACTGGTATGTTGAGATCTGGAAGAGTGGGGAGGATTCTAGATGGCTTCCCAGCTGGTAAGCAGGACAGGCAAGCATGCTGGGAAGTGGAACAGGGAATAAGAATAACTCACTTCACTTAGAAGAAATATTTGTGTTATATACTTATTTACTTATGTCCTGCTGCACTAAGAAGGTGTCTTTGTACTCCATTTAACATATCTACCTTGTTTGAGGGTTAATTTATTACAGTGCCTCAAAAACAGTTGACATTTGTACTGCTCTCAAGCTCCATTTACTTCTTTATGTTTTCGTAATGTATTGAGTGGTCCCTGTTTCAACTCAAGCACTCAGTGTTCTCTTACTGTGCCTAATGTCTTTTTTTTCTTTTTAACCATGACTTTGAAGAAAGGGTTTGATTAAACTTGGCATGCTGTTAAATTGTATGAAAAAATAGTGAAAGTGATATTTGTATTTTTTGTTTGCTTACTTAAAATTAAAAGGCAGCTAAACACAATGCCCACATAGGCATTTCTTTAATTTTCTTGATCTTAATGGCATGAGATATGTAGGTTAGTTAGATAGCTTTGAAATGAACGTTTACCACAGGTCTGGTTTTGGTCAAGTTACTTTCTCCTCTGTAAACTACTTTCTCGTCTGTCAAGTGGAGGTAATTATGCTACTTACTCCTAATATGGTTGGTTGTAAAGTTTGAGTGAGTTGATACATAAAAGCTTAGCATGATGGCTGGCACCTAGTAAATGCTCCATAAATTGGGCTGTTATCATCATCATCATTATTATCAACAATGGAATCATGTGAGGTCTATAGCCAAAGAGCTGGTTGTAAATTGTAATGATTAGAAAAGAATGGAGATCTAAAAATAAAGGAAAATATGGGACATGAGATTAGTTTTCTTTAAGTGTCTGTTTCTTAGTTTTGTGAACTTGGCAAGACTTTACTTCCCTGTGCCTTGAAGAAATGACTATTGTGGCTTGCCTTACAAGAAAATTACAAGGATTAGTATATTCATTCTGAACTCCTGGACTCTGATTGCAAAGTAGGAAATATTTTTTGCAGCTGTGATGCATTAATGTTAGTATGAACCCAGGCACAATTACTGGTTTTTTTTTTCTCCTGCCCTTTTCAACTTTTATGAAACCTTTCTGTTTCCTCTGTTGTGAGAGTAAGTGACAGAGAGCATGCCTCTGAGGGTTCATTCAGCAAGGAAGAAACCATGGACTGAGGCACTGGATGTTCAGCAAGGCAAGTTTCAAGCAAAGCCCATTTTGTTTTCTACTGGTCTGAGAAAATGTCTCACAAAATGTGTTTTTTGCTGAGAGGAGCTAGAGAAACCAGTTTAACAGATTGCTGATAGAACTTCCAGGTGGGCTTACGTAGGTGATCTCTGGGTGGTAGTCCCCTGGGAGTCCACAGACAGGGAAAGGCCCTAGGAAACCTGTAAGTGGGGCTTGCAGTGTGCTAAGGATCAGGCCTTGAGTGAGTTGCCTGGACAAACAAAAGGCAGTGATTAATAGCACACAAAACAGTAACTGAATTTCTCTTGGACTGCATGACATTAGCCAAGGAGAGATTGCTTTTTATACTTATGTGATCAAGAAGGTAACCTCCAGGATTTTCTTTACATTTTTATTCAAGCAAGTAAGGAAGTAAAAGTTTACCCAGTGGCATCTAAATTGCCAAACAATGAAAGCTCAAATTCAGAAGTTTTCATGCCTCCTGGTGGGGCAGCTCACGTGACGAGCCAGTGCAGTGACGAGAGCAGACTCTCAAGCCAGAGTGCCCACCTTTAGCCATGTCCAGCCCCCTTTGAACACATGTCCTTATGCTCAAATCCCTCATCTTTATAATGGCAGCACAGCAGTATCTCTCTCAGAGTTGTAAACATGGAAACCACTCATAAATGTATAATGTTAAGAACAGCCCCTAACATAAAAATTAAATCCTAGGTATGGGTTAACTATCTTGATAATTTGGTGGTTAAGAGTATGAGCTCTGGATACAGATGACCTGAATTTGTGTCACAGTTCTCCTAGCAAGTTGACCTTAGGTTACTCAGATTCTCATAGTCTTATATATTTGTTAAATATATACCTACTTTATAGGCCTCTTTTATCTACCTACTTTATTGGGCTGATACAACAGTAACATTTACAAAACACTTAATGATTCATACAGTACCTGGTAGATAGCAAAACCTCAGGGTCAGCTACTGGCTTCTTGATTTTTTTTTCCTGTCTTCAGTTTTCAAAAATATTTTCAGTCCTCAAGCAGAAAATTGGAAATGGGGGCTCATCTCCACCTCCCATTGCTGGAAGATCCTTCCCAGATTTTATGTTGTCCTCCAAATAATATAGTCAATTGTTGTCTGTCTGAATTTACTCTCCAGACACGGTATTCCATAGCTGATCTTGGCAACACTTTAGGTTCCTGGAAAGTACATGAATCATCACAGAACTCTCAACTCTCTACGTGTGTACTTCATAAAAAATGTGATTATTTTAGCAGATCTCCTGAATATCCTTCTTCTATGATGGCCTCCCTAACTTTGATCCACTCTTGTCACCCAGCAGCACCTTCCACTGTTCGCTTGTCTCTGGCTTCTCACTGGCCATTCTTACTCCCTGCCCTCCTGCTGCCTTTGGCCCAACTCCTGAAACAGATCCAGCTCTGTCTCACCTGGACACTTTTCCCACCCATTTCCTTCCTGTGCTCTTCAGAGCAGTTCTGTTGTATCTCTGCCTTACTCATAACTTTCCATTCTGTTCTGTCTTTTGAAGCAGTTGCATTCTTAATTGAATGCATTACTTCCTTTCTTGCCTTCATTCATGGAAGCCTCACTTTATTAATGGGAAAGAGAGGATTTGGCTTTCTTATTGCCCTGTGCTGGGAGTAGAACATTGACTTGCCAACTCTCTCTGACTCTCATGTGATGTGCATGTCATCTGTTAGTGGTCATGCTGTAATATTTCCATATTTCATTTCCATAATCCCATCCTGAACATCTAGAACAGGACGTGGTAGGCATTCTACTGTGTATTGAGTGAACTGAATGAATGATTCTTGCTAAGGAGCTTACTAACTGGCAGGATTTTGGACTACACTGGCCCACATGCTTATCATTATTTACTCTTTCATTCAGAAAGTTATAATAGAGATGCTAGGAGTGATTCATCACTGGGAATATAGTGGTAGATATTCAGAGATGTGGCTCTCTCTTGAGACTTGCCATTTAGTGAGAGGGATATATTGTTTAAGTGAGTCCATTAGAGTCGTGATGTTTAAAGAAAAGATTCAGTGTTCTATGGAGAATAGATGGAGTCAGTGAGGGCTTTCACAAGGAGACAAGGTACAGTTCTATACTATAAGGGGAATAGTAATTGGTTAGATCAGGGTAGCTGATGAAGGAGGGGGAAAGAGCATTACAGGCAGAGGGATTAGCTTTTCCAAAGCCCAGCAGAGGAGAGAGGCACAGCACATACTTGTGGGGCACATGAGCTGGTGAAGCTCAGGACTGTGAGAAGTGAACCTGGCCCAGGCTTGGGGCTTCAGCACTGATGTTCAGGACCTTTGATATTCCTTTATATTGTGGTCATCATCGCTGTATAAGTGCTTCTTTGTCCTGGAAGTTATGTCATACATTTTTATACCTATAAATCTCTTTTAATCTTGTTGTCAACTCAGAGTGATAACAGTTACCAGATCCAGAGCAGATTAAACATGGTTAAGCAGGCTAGTTGGAAGATTAAGAACATGAACTCTGCTATTGGGCAGAGTTTTGGTTCAGATTCCACTTTCACTACCTTTCTGTTGTGTTACCTTGGGCATCTTAACCTCTCAGAGCTTTCATTCTCTCATCTAAAGTTTAAGGTGAAAACATTTGCCATATGGGTTGGTAAAGGTTAAATAAACAAACTCCACAAAACCTCTGAGCACAAAACTTGGGTCATATTATTTGCTCTTAACATAGCAATGCATGCTCAAGGTTGAGGTGCATTTTGAGCCTGAGTGCAATAGGAAACAGAATAACCCAGCTATTTCTCTGCTGTTTCTTTACTTTTCTCAATAGAGCCATGAATAATAACTGAGGTGAGAGTTAAGACTTGATGTTTTTCTCTGCAACTGTTTTCTACTTGTTCTACTCTCAAAGGCATTTGACTTCCATGGATAGTCCTGGTCTCTGATTCTCATTCAGCATTTCTTTGGGAAGTTGTTCTCAGGCCTTGTACTATCTTGTCTCTGTCACTCCATAGGTTTGGATTTCCCACTCACTGCTCACTCAACTCCTGCCTCTACCTATCCTGGGTTCTGGATGCTTGTCTGCTCTGGTCATTGAGACCTAATTGTCTTGTTTTCCACTATCCATTAATTTGGTCCCAGACTCTAGGATTACATTGGGTAGGTGGTTGCTGTGTATTCCTTTCTCTCTTTTGACCTACAGGCTCTGGAGCCAAAAGTTGCCACTGATACCTACTACTAGGAGAAATTAAACCCTGTTTCCCAGTCCTTGACACAGCCTTCTCTTGGCCTTTTTCCCTATGTGTAATAGCTAAAACTGTTGGTTTCTTTATTACTTCTTAGATAAGAGACTTTTGATTCCCATCACCCGTTCTGGCTCATGATACCAAAAGGTAATTCACCTCTCTATGCCTCATTTTTGTGTACTTTGGTTAGGGAATAGCTTAGAACTTACTGCATCATTTTTATCTGAAACTATTAAGTTATGAAATATTAAATTATGAAAATAATTTGTCCTTTGTTATCTCTGTGTTACCAGCATTTAGTTCAGGTCCTAAAAACTAAAAGAAGGCCTTTAATTAAAAATTTTCAAAATTAAGTAGAAATTGTCACTCTACCAGAAAAGCTAGGATCAAGCAATGCCATCCTGGAGGAATTAAACCATTGACTGATTGAAGAAAGTGGGAATATTGGAATAGTTCCCGAGATGGTGTTGTTGGCTTCCAGTTATTTGGGGGAAAGTTTCTACAATCAGCTGATAGAGTCAATGAGGTAGCCTCCCTCTCTGCTTGGGGAGTGGGGGTTCTAGAGGTCAGTATGACACAGATATTTGTGTGTTGATTTTCATAACTTTTCTTTCTCCTATTGCCTGGTAAAGACTCATTGCTTTTCTAGTATTGCTCTTCCAAAAGAGAGACTGGCAGACTGAGAAGCTAAGTTCATCTACAGAACAATGGCTTCCTAAGGAGAAGAACAGAAGTAAAAGCCTATGTGCAGAGAAAGCAAATGTGAAGGTAGTAATTTTTCAGAGGGAGCTGTCTTCAACTGCTGAAAGATGAAAAGAAATGGAGAGGGAAAGGAAGGGGAAGGGGTATAGGCCCCTCCAATATTCTTTAAGAAAAACAAAGATCTGACCTAGGAATATACTTGCTTTGTATTTTTTTGTTTGCTCTACCTCTTCTGCTCAACACAATATCTTGCATATGGAAGGTGTGTGTGTGTGTGTGTGTGTGTGTGTGTGTGTGTGTGTGTGTGTGTGAAATTCCTCAAATATTGCAACTGTATCTCTCAGCAAATGATGGTACCTGAGCATTGGCTTGACATTAACACCATTCACAGTAATGTGGAGCTGGATGCATAATCTTTTAACAGAATGAGTGTTGTATGGTGGGATGGAGGAGCAGGGGGCCATGTACCTACCATCCTCTAACTTTATAGTGAAATGACCATGCCCAGACGTGCTTTGCTAGTTCAGGACCAAGGACAGCATCTGTTGGATGCTCCCCCTCATGTTTCCGTGCTGCTGCTCCCATGGTTGTGTGTGATTTCAACAACCTGGGTCCCTTGTCTTTCCATTACACCTGTACAACCCTTTTGAAGATCCCAACTGTGATCAATCTGGCTACTGCCTTCTCCACTTCTAGCCATGGACTGCCATGGACCACTGGAGAGAAATGAAAAAACAAACCCCTGTGGTGACACACAAGTTTGGGCATGAAGCTTGGTGAAGAGGGGACAAGAGTGGGGTAGGAGAGAGAAGTGGGGCACACAACCAGAAATTACCCAGTATGGATTTCTAAGCACTGTGCATAGAATAGGAGCCAAACCCTTATGATGCACGCCATATCCTTTTCCATCAGGCTTCCTTCTGCCTCACTCCTTTCCCTGCAGTCTGCGTAGACTGCAGATACTCTGAACCTTCCCAGGCTGTCTTGCTAGTGTAACTTCCTTTGCGTGGAATGTGCTTTCAGTTCTTGTTCACCTAACCACTGACAAATCTTCTGAAGAATTCAAGTGAAGTCACACCATCTCCATGAAGTCTTTCTTCAGACTCCTCCAAGTATAACTCCAAGTATAACTCCTTTTGCTCCCGTGATGCCCCATGCATGGAATGCTTACTATGAGCAGTTGTATGTTGTAAGTAATTAAGTCTTCACCTCAAATCTGTTATCCCTATTGTACAGAGTAGGTAAGTAAAATTACACTAGCTCACCCAGTTAATAATTGATGGAGCTAGATTTTGAAGCCAGGTAATCTGACTGTAAGTGCTGACCATGCTGGTATAAAGCCTCACAACACCAATACTACTTGACTGTAATAATTTATTCATTAATTTATTAATTCTTCTATTAAACCATGAATTCACAGGATAAGATGTTGTTTAATTTATCTTTTCCTCACTACACCCTTGCCTTGCCCCAATGCTTGGTACAGAGCTTGGCAAATAGGGAACATTTAATAGATGGTGAATGATGAACAGAAGAAAAGGAATTTTTTGGGAAACATTCCCCCTCTTTACAGTTAAGATCACAGTAACTAATAACTTGCACTGTCATGACCTAAGCTATAATTTCAGTCCCAGTCCTTGTGACTACAAATGCCATCTCCCCCCCCACACACACACACCCATCATATCAGGTTGCTTTTAAGAAAAAAACAAAGCTTTAATGCTATACATTTGTACCAATAAATCTTGAAACTGAATAAGGTGTGATATGATAAAGGCCTATTACCTAAATTTTAAACAGTAGAGATGACTGGCTTGGGAAGGGATGACTGCAATCTATCAGTATAGTAAACCCTTGCTCTATGAAGAGAAAGGTGTGCATTTTCTTACTAATAGAGCATCAGCTCTAGCAGTTAAATGTTGAACAAGTATGTCAAGGCTATCGCTGTAAGAAGTGTCCAAAGGCCTGATAGTCCTCTGAGCCCATAACCCCGTTAACAGCATCATTCTAAAGAGAAAACACAGGCTTTCCTTTATTCACTAGGAATGCCGACCCCACAACAGGCCACTGTATTCTCCCTCCTAGTGCCTGGAAGTCTCTGCTTCTTCTTCCCTTCTCAGTCCAGCTCTAATTGCCAATCACTAGGTCATGTCTACATGCTACAACCCAGCAAGTCCTCCCAGTCTTTCCATAATCTGATGCTCCTACATTTCCTTTAATTGACTAAACCTCCACCCTGGTTCTCACAGAGAGTAGACTGGGTTCATTGGTGTTTATACTTTGAAGCTCACCAAATCCATCACCCCCCAACACCACACCCCCAATTCCCTTTTCTCATTTTTTTTTCAAATTCTACCCAATTGAGGGGGGGGGTCCCTTCTCTATAAAGCCTTCCTTATAGTACTGCTGGTGTTTATTCTTCCCTTCTGACGGCAACCTTTATCAGGCCATCTGTCAGGCACTGTGCTGACTGAACTCTTTCATCCATCAGCACATTTAATCTTGCTAACAAATCTGGAAAGAGGCATTCCTGAGGTGAGCAAGTGAAGTTCAAGGAGACTAAGCCTCCTGCTCTTGATCAGAAAGTAAGTACTGGAGCTGGAATCCAAACTCCAATATTAGATTTACCTGTCAAATCTGTGAAACCAGCATTTCTACTCCCAAGGCAAGAATGTTTAACACCATGCTGAGACCAAGGAATGAAGGCACTGCAGGCTCTTACATCCTGTTTCTCTGCTCCTCTCACACCCCAAGGCCGTCCTGGCTCAGAATGTGTTTCTCTGACCCAGTGGCATCACTTGATCCTGGCTGCTGGCTCTTCCTCCTCCTCTGGGAACAGGCATTCAAACAATTCTTCCTGCTCATCTGCCTTCCATTCCTCCTCATCACACTTTCTGAGGATATTAATGCGACTTAAACCTGCTTCCCCCTCTTTCATCCTCTTCTGGGTACAACAGACAGTCTTCTTTCTTTGCTGCCTCATTGCTTTCCTATCTGTTGGTTATCTTATTTGTACTCTCCCCTCTCCTAGAAACTCTCATCTTCTTATTTCTGCCTCCTCTTTTACCTCTTCTCTCTTTTACCCTTTTCTTTCGCTGAGGAGCTAAGGACAGTGGTAAGATTAAAGAGAACCATCGCCCAGGTGATGAGTTAGGGTGGCACGGTCTTTCTACTTGGAATCTACTCCCCAACCTGTGTCTCATATTATACAGACATTGAATCTCTTCCTTCTTCATCTATAATATATGCATAAGAGCTATCACTGAGGTCAAAATGTGACACTCCTCAAATGTTGGGATATTACCATTATTATTTAAAACTAAATTAGAACTGGAATGTTCTTAGGCAGCACCCTTTTCCTTTACTATTTCCACCTCTTTGCCCAGATTACCCATTTTATTTAACTCCATGGCTCCTTTAGGTATTTGAATTTATCTAGACAGATCAAAACTTAGAGACTACTCAGAATGTCTCCATTGACATCTTTATTCAAAAATTTCCAAATAAACCAGTTTTTGTCTTAAGCATCAGTGGCATTAGCTGTTAGTTACATTCCACTCCTAGAACTGCGATAAGATTTTTCTGTATTTGTTTATGTAATGATGTGGTCTATGAATTTATCTCATAATGGGGGTGTAATGATGGGGTGACCCAGTGTCATCAGGTCACCCTCCTCTTTGAGCTCTCCCCCAAACGCATCAGTGCCTCACATGGAAGCATCAGTGAGCAGTGAGGAGGCTTAGTATCACCTTCTCCTCAGAATAATTTGGATCCCTCCAACTGCAAAGTCTCCTCTGTCAGGTGCCACCAAGAATTCTCCCCACCCCCTGGTTCCTGTTGTTATCCTTCTACATCCAGCTTCCTGCCTCTTTTAAACTTTGGACAGCAGCTCATCATAATTTATCTTTAAATAAGCATTCTAACAAACACATTTTTATGTCATTACTTATATTTTTACAGACTAGCTTAGGATACGAATCAGCATTGATGTTACCTTTTCTATGAATAAACACGTTCTGAATCCCAGATAACTGGCTTATAAATGCATAGCTGGTATGCCTGCTGTCGTAAGGAGCTCAGTGAGGATTGAAAATCATCAGGAACGGCTTCGTAGAAGATAGCCCTAAAATTGGACTTTGAGGAATATGTTGAAGTTGGAAAGGAGATATTCCAGGTGGGGGAGTGAATCCATATGAGACAATGTAAGGGAAATGGGAGGGTTTTTTACTGCTCAGTAAGTAGTAGCCAATTGAATGGTTTAATTTGTTTCCCCTTCCCTGTAGCTTTCTTTCCTCTTTCAAGTCAGGCAGCGCTGGGTATGTGTGTACTGCACCCGTGGCAAGCATTACTAATTACCAAAACACTTTGCTTTGGTGAATCCAAGCATGACTTAAAAATCCTTCATAATGCAACATCTCAAATACTTCTACCAGGTGATTAAAGTTGGCATGCAATGTGAAATTTGTTTGTGCCCAGGTTTTAGTCAACCTGGTCACTTTTGTCTTTAAATGGAAATGTATTATGAGTGATTTTATTAAGTGACATTACAAAGATCCATTTAAAACTGCATTCATTAATATATTTGTTCAAAAACATTACGATATTGTCCTTCTGGGTGCAAATTTCAGACAGATACACAAAAGTCCTTTTGACTGATGTCTAAATCCATTTGCTTTTAAAGGTGACATTAGTCCAGTTACTGATGTTAATAGCTATCTCCTCAGATTTCAGTTTTGTACTGATTCATTTTCCAGAACTTGGTATTGAGGTTTGAGGAATAATTTTATAATGCCAGTTGGAGCTGCTATGTTCCTACGTTCCTTTTCTCTCGTATCCAATAGTCAATTTATGCCTGAACAACATATTTTCCATAAAGACAATAGGATTCCAAGCCCAGGGGCCTTTGCAGATCCTCATCACTGCCTCCCTTCTTCCTCTTTGCCTTTGACATTTAATACTCACTTTCAATAACTGGCTCAAGAATCATCTTCCCTGTGAGCTCTTTCCTGAATGCCACATCCACTGTCGACCAGCTCCTCTTCACTGAGCAGCATTCTTCCTTTGTGCCTTTATAGAATGGCTGCTTTGGGGTTCATACCCACTTCTCCAGATTAATTCTGTCACTCTTTTAGGCCAGTTTTGTGCCTCACCCTCCTCCTCTCCCCACTCCCCCAAAACAATGCAGTCACCAGATGCAGCCTTCATTTTTGGTTGGATATTTCTGGTTAAATTTTTAAATGCAAGGCTAGTGGAATTTTCATTTTGTGTAAATGTATCCATGTTCATACTGGCTTGAGAAAGCAAAATTGGTGTAAAATTAGTTGACCATTCCATAAGTGTGGATTTGGAGAATCATTCATCTTGGAAGGCAAAATGCTTTTTCTACTGACTAAACTGCTGGCATTCGGTTTTTTACAATAAAAGTGCCATGGGGTGAAAGCCTCGGTATTGGTGTCTGTCTCAAGCTGCGCCTACCTCCATTTGAGCGAAGGAAGGTATTTGGATCAGATGAGTGGAAACATGCATGTCATGAGACAAACACGCCAGAACTTCTGTTATGACAACATGATCATATCCTCTTCCTGAGTAAAATGGGAAAAGCAGTGAGTCTGAGGAGGCCTGAACCATGACCTGGATGAGAGAGTAACATTCAGCAAGTATCCCACTGTTTTGCATTCCCTTCCTCTCAAACATCAATCACCCTTTGCCTCAGTTTTCACATGGGAAATGGGTGGAAGTCAGTGGAATTATCATGTAATAAAAATGGCTAGCATTTATTTCTTATGAGTCTTATACTACATACATGAGCTCATTTAATTCTAGCGAAAGCTCTATAGGAGGGCCCCTACTTTACATGAGAGGAAGCAGCACTTGGAGAGATTAAGTGACTTGCTCAAGGTCAACTGCAAGTAAATGGAAAAGTCTGTGATTCAAATCCAGGTCTTTCTGACCACAGATGTATCTGTTTATCTCTATGCTATACTGCCTCCCTGGAGAACCTCATAACAAAACTAAATAAATAGAATGGCCCATGGGGATATCCTTATTAGAGTGTTCATAGAAAGTTAATGAAGAAATGAGTAAATGAGTAATGAAGTAATGAGTAAACTCGCAGTGTAAAGCAGATACTATAAAAACTGTACAGTGATTGATTTGATCAGTAACTCTTTTGATCCATGTAAGCTTATATCATTGTCAGGTGATTGCTAAGACTTTGGTTCATTGCAGCAGAATTTTAAAAGACAGAGATCTTTATTAGGATGAGAAAAGGTCAAGGAGACTTGTTGGAAGCTTGAGCTGCTTGTTTTCTTTTTTCCTACCAGTAGGTGGAAACAGAACTGAATCTTTAAGCTCTTGCTTTTCAGGCAAGATTCCTTTAATTTCTGCCTTAAAAAAAAAAAAAAAAAAAAAAAAACATGAGAAGTTCAGCGTGTACAGCTTAAGGATTGCTGCTCTGTAGTCAGATGGTTGGACAATGGTTTTAGCCTTTTAGCCTCTTGTAAGGCCAACATGCTGGAAAGAGTCTCTGGAAACCCCAGTTCTTTGAGCCCTGCCAGACACCCACCTCAAGCAGTGGCTTTTCCCTGTCTTCACCAAATGCCCTTTTTCTTTGTTAAAATCTTTAGTTCTGATTTTAAACCTTTGTAGTTATGGTCAAACTGTATATCATGACTGCTTTTCAAACACTACATTTCTGAATAAAAATTAACCAAATTGTAACAGTTTATACATGGATAAAGAGGAAAAGGAAAGTCCACCACCAATAGCCACTCCACCTTCCCAAGCTGTACCTTTAACCATTTGTGACACAGTTTTCTAGACGTTTTGCTATACATATGCATCTCCATTTAAACAAAATTGAGACCATGCAATAAGTTGTATTTTGTTTTTTTTTTCCTAATATTAGTATACTAGAAATACTCATCCATATAATTGTCTCTAGAATGTTGGTTCTCACTAAAGAACTAATTCTATCTCCCAGCTGGCAGTTGGCAGATGACTAGAGATATCCTTATTGTTACAGCTAGAGGAATCTAATAGCTAGTGGTATCTAATAGCTAGTGGTCAAGGGTGTTGCAAATATCCTACCATGCACAGGGTGGCCCCACAACAAAGGATTATCCAGCTCCTGATGTCCACAGTGCCAAATCATCACAACGTATGGATAAAGTTTGAGAGCACTGTCCTAAGTGAAATAGAGAAAAACACATGCTGTATATTACTTACTTGTAGAATCTAAAAAAGTTAAAGTGTCATAGAAGCAGAAATCCCTATGCCTTGTAATGGGTGCATAGTTTTCTATAGTATTGATTTCCTAGCCTGTCCTAATCCATCTTCCTATTGTAGCCATTTAGTCTATTCTAACTCTTTGCTGGTAAAAATGATTATAGTATATAAAAATAAACTATTATATTATTAAAAATGATTACAGAAAACTTTGTATTAATTCTTTGTACATTACAAGATTTTATTTCTGCAAGAAAAAAACACACAAAAGTAAAATGTCTGGGACAGGAATTTTCTTTTAAAAGTAAAAATCCCTTTAAAAAAAATGGACAATTTTTCTTAAATTCATAGTAAGTTCATTTGATGGCAAACCCTAGCTTGAACTGGTATATAACAAGTTACATTAATTATTTAATCTTTTTAAAATTATACTTTTTACTCATCTGGAATTTATTTCTGTAATTAGGTAGAAATCTAAATTATTACAACCTAGCTGCCAAATGTAATTGAGTGCATTTCTTCTGTTTCCATCTTTATACATCTTATTTGTTTTCCCTCTCTTATTACACTGCTTTCACCTCAGTAATGGGAATTGTGTCTTGCCTATTTTCCCTACTTGACATTAATCAATTTGAGCACTGTATCTATTATACTCTATATCATCTACCCAAACCCAGCACTGAGTCTGGCATATAATAGACATCATAATGCATATTTTGAATGAAAAAAAAATACAATTTATGCCACGCTAAATATCAGTGGCTAGATGTATGATTGATAGACAAAAATTAACTATATTTTGTACATCAGCATCTGACAAGGGATTTATATCTATGTGAAGAATGCAAAAACATCAATTCAGAGGATATATGTACCACTGTTTATTTACAAGAACCAAGTTATGGAATTGACTTAAGTGCTTAAGTACAGATGAGTGGATTAGGGAGATGTGATACATATACACAATGGAATACTACTCAGCTGTAAAGAAAAAAAAGATGAACCTTCACTGTCACAACATGATTGAAACTGGAAGGGATTTTGCTGAATGAGATAGGCGGGAAGGAGAAAGAACAATTCCAAATGGTTCCACTTATATGTAAAATAGATAACAACAAAACAAAAAGCAAGGTAGAAACAAATGACAAACCCTAGAAATCTGACAATAGAATTAAGG
Source organism: Condylura cristata (assembly GCF_000260355.1). Classification (NCBI taxonomy): domain Eukaryota; kingdom Metazoa; phylum Chordata; class Mammalia; order Eulipotyphla; family Talpidae; genus Condylura; species Condylura cristata. Next base: position 22,161,427 of record NW_004567112.1, on the reverse strand, counting down.
CTACCAGATAGAGGGAGAGGTGGAGGGTGGAGAAATAGGTGTAGGGTAGCTGAATGACTGTGGTGAGGGACAATTACAGTGAGAGGGGTGTGGTAAAGTGCATCTGAAGAGGTATGATCCTCTATATGTAAATCATATATGATGTTGTAAACCAGTGTGACTGACAAAAAATTAATACCATATTCATACTTAAAGGAGGGGGAAATCAACCGTGTTTCTTTACACTAGCTATGAGTAACACCAAAGTGAAATGAAGCGATTTACATGTTATCAAAAAGAGTAAAATACTTAGTAGTAAAATAACAAAAGTGGTGCAAAACTTGTGCACTGAATACCAGTGGTACAGGGCCAAATTTACTGAAGACGATTTTGTGCAAAATAAAATATTGATACTTTAAGTATGTGGTTTTCCAGTGACTTGCCTTGATCAAGGATATACATTTTAACCAATTGTAGAAAAGAAAAGTATATTCTGTTTGTTGAAAAAAAAAACTTCATAGCTATCTTGTTAAAAGATGAAAAAGAAAGATTTTAGAAGAAATAGATAAGCTGGACATACTTTTCACATTTCTCTATGATTATTATTTTTTGTCCCCAAGTTCCTGGAAGAAGGAAAAATAGAGAACTAGAGTTTCCCTTCTTGGTCAAGAGTCTTGGATACTAGATGTATATTGTGTAAAATAAAATTTAAATGAACACAGAAAATGCAAAACTGCCTCAAACAATTAGCTATATTTAATTTATATTAAGGACCCTTCTAGTACTGATGTCAGCCATTAATCTGTATTTGGATATCTGCTTTAAAACTCATGTCAGTCATTAGCAAATTGTATTTCCCCCACAGTGGTGCCTGCTACTTTTCTAAACAATGTTATCTGACATATTGCCCACACTTCTGTAAAGAAGGTACTGCCAATATTATCTCCATTTACAAAAGAGGAAATTGGGGCCCAGTGAGGTTAATTTCTAGGACATTTGACAAGTGTTGGCCTCAGAAGTTGTGTTGCTTAAACAGAACATGGTCACCAGATTTCATACTTCCCACCAAGGATTCATTCTGCAAAGTTACTGAGAGCTTATTGTTAAGACCTTGGGCTCTAGAGCCAATCTATACAACTCAAATCCTAGTTTAATAATAGAACCTCCTTCATGATGTTGTTGGAAGGATTAAATGAGGCTATCACTTAGGGCTCTTAGTACACCATGGAACACTTAGAAAGCTTCTAAGCATGGTAACTGCTAAAGCACAACCTTAGAGCTCTGGACCTTGGGTAAGGAGCGCATCTCAGTGCTGAGAGCAGCTTCATGCTGCAGATCCTGAGGCCACCTGGCTGCTCTCCAGCCTAGACTTTGAAAACTTAAACATTTTCAGGTTTATTTTTAACCAAACTTAAAGGAAAGGAATTCCCACAGTGTGAAAGTGGCTGTCCTAGCTTTGTTATTTCCCACAGGGAAAAGGACTAAGAGAAGCTTCTTTTTGTTGATGGAAGAGATGAGGGAGAAGATGCGTGCGGACAGGGCCAGTGCCCTGGAAGCTGACCTGGGTCTCCAGCCAGCTGTCCCTTCAGCTCCCCCCTGCTTTTCCTACTTCAGTAAAACCAGGGGCCATGGACTAAGGTCCCTTCCAGTGCTGACATTCTGTGAAACCATAAACGCCTCCCTCCAGCTACAGTTTAACATGAGCCCTGGGCTTTTATGGAGGAGACTTAAAGTCCTGGTGTGGGAAAGATGCCTCTGTATCTTTTACGCAAATCTCAGGAAGGCAGGGTTCTTTATGTTTCCCAGTGCCTATATATCCCAGTTTATAAATTCCTGTAGAAATGTGGAGCCAGGAAGAGTATGTCTCTCAGCTTGAACCCTTAACATTTTTTTTTCTAGTTGGACAACATCTGCAATACCCCTCAGTATGTTTCTCTCATCACTCTCTTTGCCAAGTAGCTCAGAGCTAAATGCAGTAGCTGGTGATAGTTGCTTCCCCTCAGACATCTCAGATCTCAGTCCTTAGAACTGGATGTTATTGTTGTTTGCTTTTATGTATTTAATGTAGAAACCATACCACATTTTTAGTGGCATTAAACAGGGCACAAATCATCCATGAGGATGATCTGGTGAATGTGGAGGTGAAGAGATGCATGGGTCCCGGCCTCACTGCCAGCCACGTCTGTCACCTGACTCTTTCTTCACAATAGGTAGTAAGGATACACTTTGCCTGACACTTTCCCTAATACTTTATTTTCTTGTTCACCAGTGTGTGTTTGGGGCTGAAAGATGAAGGAATTGAATCACTGCAAGGTAAACAGCTTGGTCTCACAGCCAGTGGGAGACCCCTACCTTGCTTCACTGTGGTGGACCAACAGGTCCTGGGGGTCACATTGGAACCTAAGAATTCCTTTGCTCCCACGAGTCCTAGTAGCACATAGGCCTCAGCCAGAGATGTGGGTAACTAGAAAGCTAACCACTAGCAAACAAACCAGGAATGAGAACAAGGGTGAGTGTGAAATTGATGAATACAGAAGACTGGAGAAAGTTTTCTTCTTTCTGACTATCCTGAAATCTTTTCTGAACTCCAGTTGGTTCTATTGATTTGGGGGATTCTATGGAGTCTCAGAGGTGTCAACCCTCATTTTTTGGATTATGGATAAGTGAACTGTGGTGGGAGGGATTATGACTGAGGCAGTTCAGTCTACCCCAGAAATAGTCTATTAGGAGACCAGCTGGGCTGTGGGGTTGCTCTACATGACCATTGAGGTGCCTTTCTTACCCCCTGAGGACCCTGTAAAGCATTCCTCAGGGGTGGTCTGACAGCCAGAGGGGCACTACACAAGGAACCTCTCGCCCACTTGGCTCCAAGTCATAGGCAGATCCTCCTTGGTGGCTACATCAGTGCCTTTGTTCATTCTGTTTGCACCAAATACCAGAACAGCCACAAGTGGGGCAGGATGGGAAACTGTCATGGCCAGTTATGGCTGGGCTGACCACCCAGGGTCTTCTGGTGAGACAGACTGGGAAAATCTATACAGCATGGATTCAGCCATAAGGCTCAACTAAGAATCACCATCAATTTTCTGATGTCTAAGTGTGACCAAACAGTAGGACAGTTTAAAAAAAAAAAAAAAACAGTAACCCTCAACTTTCACATTTCAAAAGTTATCTCTCATTGAGTCTGAACAAATTTTCTTAAAAGATGTATTTATAAATACAGAAATGGGGTACAAGCCAAAGGTGCAGGATGGTGAGAGGCTTCACCAGAAACAGAGTGGGGGGCAGAACAGGCATATGACGAAGTACACTGCTGAGAAGAGCAGTGGGCAGGTCAGGAGAGGTCTGCTGTGCCATACGGGTCACCTCTGGGGCAGGGATCAAACTCACGCTGAAGCAGCTGCAGCTAGCTGCAATGCTGCATCCTTAGCCATTGTACCACGAGGGAGGGCCCGAGTCCAAACAGATTTAAGCCTCCCTCTCTGCCATGCACCATCCCAGGTGCTGGGGTGAGGGGTGGGAGGATATAGCAACAAGAAAGCTGATCTCAGTCTGCTGACAGGGGGCTCAGAGCAAATGATCCTGCAGGCTGTTGTCTCTGGTATGGTCCCGAGCTGAGCTCAGGGAAGCCTTGTCCTGTGGAATCGCTTTGGGTGGCTCTGCCTTTAATCTGGAGATGGTATCATTGCTGGAAACATTCTTGAAACTGCCCTTTAGGAATTGCCTTCAGAGATAGTCTGGGCCACACAGGAAAATCCTTCTCACTATTTTATAGCCACACCTAGCTTGTGACCAAAAATGGTATCGCCCAGCTTGATGACCCACTTTACTCCCCAGACTTGGCTCTGCCAGACTACCCTTGAGCCAAAATTATATCCACTCTCTAAGGATGGATATTTATCACTGAACATATTAGTAATTTTGGTAATTCTGATATAATTTCTCACTTCCCAAGCCCTCCTCATCCTTGGTGCCTCTGTTGTAACACTTTATCCCACCCATCTTTTATATAGCAGAATAAACTGCTTAGGCCTCCATTTCTCCCACAGGAGGGAGTTTTGGGAAGGCAAGACCCTATGTCTATACCCTATGCCCAGCATAGAGCAAATACATTCAATCTGTATATTGAATATACAGATCGTTTACATACAATGTACAGGATCTAAAGGAAGTTTCCAAAAAGCTGTCCCAGAGTCGCTCTAAGCAACAAGATGCCATTGAAACAGTGGGCAGTCTGTGTAGACAGGTATACGCAGGCTCTGCAGTTGACCAGTTTTGACCCACCCCTTCCCCAGCCATGTGGCTGATCCTACACAAATCATTCCCCCCGAGTCTCCATTTCCACAGCTATGGAGTGGGGACAATAAACTGCCTCCTGGGGGGACTTATAAGGACAAGTGAAAAGAGTCATGTAGTGTCCTAAGCACTGTGTCAGTTGCATAGTACACAACAAATGGAAGTGATGATAGTGGTGGTGGTGTGGTGATGATATTGGAGTGAATTCTTACTTTACTGGGATGCATAAATTCTGGTGTTGTGTTTAAACTAGTCACCCAGCGGTCACATCATTTTCAGTCATATACCACAGAAGGATCCCTAGAGCCTAGAGCTCATTGAAGTCCAATCTCCTAAATTTGCTGAGATTCACAAGGAAGTGGATTGACTAAGGTCACACTATTGGACATGGCAGATCTCTCCCAGTCCGGAGCTCTTCTTATTTGGGATTGCTGGTCATACATGAAAATTTTAAAATTGTAGACTTTTTACCTTCTCAAAGCCATATAAACAAGCCAGGAGCTCCAGGGCCTGGTGCTTGTGGGCAGCAGTAGCTTACACTCGGGGAGCTCAGGCACATGCTTCCCACAGCTTGGTGTAGTAACACTTGGCCGTTTTGCAGAGTGCAGAGCATGCTGGTGGTGATGTGGTTGTGTAGCTGACAGAGCCGGCAGGAGCAGTAGCCTGCGGGTCGAAGCGCACACCAGACAGCCCTGGTCCCACACGTAGCAGCACACAATTCCTTAACCCCTCTGAGCTTTGTTTTCTTCATCAGTAGAACAGACCATAAAATAATAGCATCTATCAGGGCTGGTGTGTGTGTGTGTGTGTGTGTGTGTGTGTGTGTGTGTGTGTAAAGGGCTCAGCACAATGCCTGGGACACCCTGAATAATTCTGAATAATTTTAAAGTTTTCATAGTATGACACAATCCCAAATAGTGTCAAGCTAGCTTCTAACCAGCTGTGAAACTTTACCTGGTCTCTTTACCCCAGCAAGTGTATCTTTCCCTTCCTTGGTCCACTCTCATTCAGCAGTAGCATGGGCCTCCTGGTGTGTCCATTCCCCTTCAGTCAAGGGCCATGGAATCAGTTGCCCACCAAGATGCGTGTGAGAAAGCTCTGTGCTTGCTCTTCCACGAAAAGTTCTAAGAAGAAAAAATAGCCTTTGGACTCAAAGAAACATTGCTTGTCTTGGCAGTCACTCTCCCCATAAAGGTGTTTGCACCATTGGTGGGATCTGTTGTCTGGAAGGGGACAGGTGCCCACATCCCTGGATTGGGGCCACCCACCCACTACCCCTTGACACCAACTTCTTTGGACCTCAGTGCACTTTGGGTGCCATTTCCCTTCCCCACCCCCAGACTAAAACTATAGGTAATTGAGAAATTCTCTGATTTTCTATTTGGAAAATATGATCCTCCTGATGTGACCAAAAACAACCCAAATAAGCCCTAAATTTACATAGGCCACATTAATAAAACCCAAGGGTGAACTATTATTATTATTATTTAATATGGAAAAAGTTGGATGTTACAGCAGTTCTTACAATGCCCTGACTCTGAATTGAGGCCCTCCCTGACTCTGGGTGTTACATCATTCATTTCAGCTAATGTAAACACTCATCACCCTGCGTGTTGCAGGACTTTTCAGTGCAGTTTGAGATCAGGCTTCCCTCGGTGGGTCGTGGCAGTGATTAATGGTTCAGAAGGAAGTGCTGCAGGAAGCGGCTCTGTAGGAATGGAAGAGGGGAGGCTGCTCCATGCGAGAATCTGCTGAGGGATTAAGACTTGGCACGGAGCTCGGTTTCTGTGCAGCCTCTTAGCAGAGAGCCTCGGGAGAGGGAAGCAGGCTGTCAGCTGTGGCTTCGCATGCTCTCAGCTGCCTTGAGGGGTGGTTCACTCTTCTTTCTCTCTGCGGTACCCAACTTACCTTATGAAAGGATGGATGTGGATGCCGGAGGCATACCGAAGACCAGGTAAGCGTCCCCAGTGTCAAGTACCCTCATATTCTTAATGCGTGAATCCTGGGGACCATTCCTTTTCTTCTCACTGCTGTGCAGTGTTAGCCAAGACACAATTCCTCTGAGACATTTCACAGAGAGGCTTAGGGAAGTTCCTTTCCTTGCTTAGAAAGTTTCTAAAATGTTTTTACCCCAAAATACTTAACTGCAGAAAGGTGAATTTTTCTTTTTTTGAAATCACAGTCATGAGATTCCTTCTTTGCACTTTTCACCCTTCAAGATTTTGAAAAGAATCCTGAAGGGATGTTAGATTGCGTTTTCCTTCCTTTTGTAATGACCTGTGTGTTAGGTATCCACATCTCGTTTCATGAAAACTTCACTCTATTCATGATGTTCTTCAGAATACCACCTTTTGAATAAGCTGATCTTTTTCATGCACCTGATTTCTTCTTGCCCTTTTTTATCTTTTGATTTTTGTGAATATGGTACTGGTAAGGAGTATCCTTAAGTGAAGCTAATTTTTAAGAGGAGAAATCTGTACTGAGGAGTTCGGTACATACAGGCTTGATAGCATCCCTGGTTGATGTTACAGATAGAATAAAATGTTCAGTGTAAATGTCCATAATTTATGGGAAAGCTAATGCAGTTTATCTCTGTAGTTAAGCTATTTATTCACAAACATTCAAAGCAAGTTAGACCTTTGAAACAAATAAGACCAGAAGAGATCTTTGAAAGAGTAGTTTTCTCCACCAACTCAATTCCAAATTCTGTTCCTTTTCTTCAAAAAAAAAATCTGTAGTTAAAAATAACCCAGAATAAAACTTGAAAACTGTTTTTGTTTCTCTGTATTTGGCTAACTTCATTGCAAAGTACTATGTTTAAGGAATTCAAGCTATGAAGACTACCCTTAAAGTGACTTACACAATTATATTTGCAATTTTCTATACCCCTTTTCAAGAACCTATGATGTTTTATGTGTATTTGGATTAAAATGTTCACTTCCGTGCTCACTGCTTCTACAATCCTCTGAGAGGGACAGCAACACTACATAAAGAGCATGGGAAATTGTGTCAGTTTCTTGTCACAAGCTCACTTTTTCTCAGGAAAATAGTGAAGGTATCAAAGTGAGGAAGGCGGAGTGAGATGTGGGGTACCTTGGTAGGAGAGAATGCACACAGCTGTGGGAGAGGGGTAGACGAGAGTCTCCTGGTTGCTCCTATTTCCTGAAAACTTCTTGTTACAAGGTAAATGTGGTAAGATCTGACCCTCCAACTTTGGTTGGGTGAGAGGAAGTCTGTGTCCAGTTCTTACTGTCTTTTTGTTTGACAAGTCCTTTTAGTTCATGTAGTTCTGTGTTTTTCCTTTGGGAAACAGGCTGGTAGGAGAGCCGCTTGCATTTTATATCACTGTAATCTAGAATTATAGCCTCTGTTTTCTTTTAGTGGGATGGCTAATAATAAGGCAGGCTTGAGGTTCAATCTGAAATAGTGTAAGGAGAGCTATATTTTTTAGGCAAAGAAAATCATTCACAGGGTTAAAACATGAGCACTCCTAATTATGCCGTGTCCATTCTTTTCTGATTATTGAAGAATCTAGACAAACCTTGTTATAACTGCTTTCCATAACTGATCTTACATTGAAAGAGCATACTGGATAGTGTGGCAATGGTAAGCCCTGGTCTTGTTCCAACTTTATTCATTGCCATACTGACACCTCTTAAGGGATGTTCTTGTCTAATATTTTTAGAGGACCAAAACAAAATCTAATTCAACATATCACTGCATCTGTCTTTTTCCTCCTTGTCTGTCATGTGGGAAAGAGGGAATATGGTCTCAGTAAATAGCTGAGGAACAATTCAACTTGTACCAGAAGCATCCAGGAAATGTTGATATGAGTTACCCTCTTAATGAGCTTTTGATAAAGGTCCTGTTGACTTGTTTGTTGTTTTCATTTCTATTAAAATAATAAGTCAGGTAGTAATTGGGGGAAATTCAAAAGCAATATAACAAGGTAAATTCTAAAAAACCTCCTCCATGGATTCTAGTGTATTCTCACATAGGCAATGACTGAAAGTTTTGAAGAGAATAAGCAGTACAGCAGAACTGTGCTTCTCAAGCTGTAGTGCACAAAAGTGACACTGGCAGAGTTGGTTAAAATGCAGCTTCTGTTCTCTGCCCCAGAAATTCCAGAAAAAAAGGAATTAAGCCCCAGAATTTGCATTTTTAGCAGAGGATCACACTTCAAATAGCATTGTTTAAAACCAAAGGTCTCCTTCTGATTCCAGTTTCAGAACGAAAACTACTGAAATTAATACGGTAACCCACTGGGAGAAAATTGCGGCAGCAAATAAGTCACATATCTGCAATCTGAATTTGAATAAAGAAGCAGTGAGTGGGAAGGTATCTGTGTGAGTAATGATGGCTTAGTATGTATGCTTGCCGAGTACAGCATGGCCTTACATTCGGTGCAGTATAAGTTCTGTCTTAGATTACAGTCTGAAATGATGCCATCACCTCGAGTACAGCCTCCATTACAATGTCTCTTACGGGTTGTAATTTTGAACATTTACCCTAGCTATACACACACAAACACACATGCTAGAAAAATGACCCTGACTCTGCCCTATCACCTCTGCTTTCGCAAAAGTGTCAGCACACCTGTGCTGTCTTCTGACAGGTGACATCCATGATCTGCTGGGCACAGATGAACTTGGCATCCACTTTGGTACTGAGCAGTGTTTTCTGTGGGACCAGCCTGAGTTGGAAACAGATTTTCTCATTGATTTATTGGCTCAGTAAATATTCACTGGGTTCCTTATGTGCCAGATACTGCCAGGCCCCAAAATACAGCAGTGAATTGGATAGGCCTGGTCCCTGTTCACAGGAAGCTGCCTGTACAGTAGGTATACCTGCAAAAGAAGGGGTAGGCTAGCATAGGGGTAGAAAAGGGAAAGAAATGTAGGGTCTTACGAAATGACTGGCTAATGGATGGAGCTCTCTCATGCTTTGTTAAATAAAACACACAGTACAAGTCATAGTATTAGGACTGTAGGGAATACTCAGGAGAGCAAGACCTAGTTCTTGACTTTAAGTAGTTTGTTTTCAGGGGTAGGTGCTGTAACTCCAGTCAGCACAGAACCATTCACAGGGAGCACATGTATTTGGCACCCACTCCTGTCACTTCCCAAAGGAGTTTTTGCTGCAAGAACAGAAAGGGAAAATGCTTGTTTACTTACCATTCCATTCACACTCTGACACATGTGGTGACAAGATATCATTTGAAATCATATTGATTAGACAGCTCATTCTAGTAATTTCCACACTGTCAGCTATAAGACAGGGATGGAGAAGCAGCAGGTGAATGTGTGAGTTGTGGGCCTTTGCCAGAGGCTGTGTGTGTTCAGTGATTTCTCCATGTGGGTCAGCCCAGCTTAGGAATCCAGGGGTATCAGCAAATCACACCCATGAAGAAAGAACGGTGATGACCTCTGCTGCAAACCTAGGCAGGTGCCTAGGAAAGCCTTGAGCTTCCCAGAACAGTGATGATCTTGTTGTAACCATTGGCAGAGGGAATTGCACACAGGACTAATTGGGTAAAGGCCATCTGCTGAAAATAATGGCAATAAAGCTAGAAAATGCCAGGAGTAACATGCTCAGCTCTCCATAAGCCTAAGGCCACCATCTGGGTGCTAATCTGGTGAGCTGAGAAAGAAGCTGAAGATCAGAGCCATTTTGAGCTCATTGCAGATGTACATCCCTCTTTTCTTAAAAAAAAAAAAAAAAAGGTCCATAGTCCATTGTATAGTGGTGGTACAAAATTCCAAGAAACAGGTAGAATGTGAGGGTCCTAGTGAGTACAGAAACAAGGCTGTTGGATTTCTTAGGAATAAAAGGCTCTTGTGAGACAGTTGTCAATGAAAGCTAGAAAAAAAAAAGAAACAACAGGGTCATGACACAGATTTCAGGATAGTCGAGAATCCAAGGAACTTCGGCATAAAAATGCCATCAGGAAATGTGCAGTGAGTGGAAATAGCCTGTAGTCAATGAAAATATGGCAGCAGAAAAGGGTTATGGGTCACCTGACAAAGATAATGCGATTGAGCTGGAAACTGCAATAGGACTGGTCATGCTAAAATATCAGGCCAATTAGTAATAATGAGGGTGTTTGCTTGCTTGTAGATTGGCAAAAATACCTCCCTGGGGAGAATTAGGACAAATGATCATCTCCCATGCTAATGATTTTACAGAAGAGGAAGAGAAGCATTACAGAAGGTACAAGGAGTATCTGTGTGTGACCACTATAATTTAATGACCCTAATACGTTTAAGATTAACAGTCTGGTGCAAGAGCAGAAAATCAAGCTAACATATACATAACAGGAGAATTAAGAAAAACATAAATAGTAACTAAAAAAAATGTCAATAAACCTCAAGAATCTTTCCACCTAATTTTTAAAAAAAATTACCAAATACCCTTGGGGAAACACAAAGCAGAACCGGGTTCAGAAAGCCATTTTGCACAGTAGTTCTTTTTTTTTTTTTAATAGCTATTTTGTTTTATTTATTTATTTTTTTAAAGATTTATTTATTTATGCATACAGAATTGGGGTACAAGCCAGAGGTGCAGGGGTGGTGACAGGGTTCACCAGAGACAAGAATGGGGAGCTGAACAGTCAGATCGACGAAGTACACTGCTGAGGGGAGCAGCGGGTGGGTCAGGAGAGGTCTGCCGAGCCATGTGGATTTCCTCGGGGGCAGGCAGGGATCGAACTTGCACTGAAGCGGCTGCTGCTCACTTGTAGTGCTGCGTCCTAACCTGCTGCACCACCAGGGAGAGCCTTTATTTATTTTTTTAGTTAGTTTTATAATAGTTTGTTTTTACATCATTTTGTGCATTTTTTCCATCTCAGTTGTAATCCCTGTGGGCTTCCCATCACCAAATCACCCATGTTGCACAGTAGTTTTAAGAAAAACCAGCTTCCTCTTCTTACTCCACCTTCTTTGACCAAAACAATAGGGGTAAATAACTGTTCACTAAAAATCTTACTCTGTGCCAGACCTAGCCCTCTGCGCACTACAGACTTGAGCTTCAAAGCTCTGAAGGTTAGGATGGTAACCACTGTCCACAGATGCGCAGGCCAAAGACATCTTTGGAAAATATAGGAAGTTAATTCACTCAGAAAAACAGGGAAACCCATAAAAATATCCACACATAATTTAAGGAGCATCCTATACAGAAAAGACATAAAAGCAAAAGTAAGGGCTTTTAAAATAATCAGAGTGAAGAAGCCGGCTGGACACCTAGTAAAACCCTTTGGAGATGCTCAGAACATGCCTTTGGATATATGAAAGGAGGTAGCAGGCAGAGCAATTTGTTTGCTTTGATACTTTCAGTAAAATATATTTTAAAAAAGCATTATTGCGATTATGTATTTGCTCTCAAGTCATCTTTGGAAGCAGACGTACTAGATCCAGTAGTCATAGATGAACAGAATGTTCTAGACCTAACTGACAAACTGGATGCGGATAAATCACAATGACAGTTTGGCTTTCGTCCAAGAGTACCAAAGGAATTCAAGGATGAAATTGTGGGGCTGTTGGTAAAAGCAACTAATTTCGAGCTTCAGAAACCCAGCTGCTCCCTAAAATGTCATTGTCTGGTACAACTTCAGCTCCATCTCTGTACTACATTTGAACATAAATTAGATACATATATGAAACAGAATAAATCACATAGAAAAACATCAGTGCCGCATTGCATCACAGCTTTGAAAGTCTTTGTGAACGTTTTATTCTTGAAATTGCAAGAATTACCCAACTTCTTCCAACCATGTAAAATAAACTTAGATGTTTGCAGGTGATCTCAGGAGCAAAATCATAAAGAGACTCAAGAAAGTGTGCCACATAGTGCTGCGTTAAGGGGCAGAAATTTCCTGCAACCTCAGGAAGACGCTCACTATCAATTTCTTAAGTAAAGGCACGTGGAAGATTTGAAACTGAACAGCTTTGAGCCCCTAACTGCACTGCCCAGCTGCCCCTCGCCTGGTGGTGCGGCCCTGCTCCCAGCTAACCCAGGCAACTCCTTTCGCATGGTCTTGACTGCATCTGGCTCTGCTCGATCTAGTCGTCCAGTATTCCAGCACTCTCAGCTTAGCTGCAGGTAGTCTAGTTCTTCATAACCATGGCCTACAGTATCTAGAGCAGGAGTAGACAGGAGGGCCTAGCCAGAGTCAGAACAGAATTTGTGCTAAGTGAGACGGAGAAGCTAGTACAAGGAGTTAGTCAGGGTCAAAGCAAGTTAGAGTAACGAGAGGGACGCTGGGGTGAAATTCATCCCATTGCTTAGAAAGTATTTTTTGAGCACGTAGGGTGTGCCAGACATTGTACTGAGCATCCAAATATGAATAAGATAATCATGTGCAAAAGATAGGCCAGTAAAGCATTCTGCTAGGGCAGGTTTTCTCACGTCAGCCCTGGGAATGTTCGAGCTAGGTAATTCTCGGGTGTGGGGCTGTCCTTACGCTGCAGCTTCCCTGGTCTCTCCAAGCTAGATGCCAGTAGCATCTTCTCTCACACACAACTGTGAGAACATCTCCAGGCATTGTCAGTGTCCCCTGAGAATCACCCCAGAAGGGCACAGTGAGGGATGAGTAAGGAGCTCCTGTTTGGTCTGCATAATCTAGGTCTGGCAGGGAGGGAAGCCCTCCTGGAGGGAGTCGTAGCTAAGAAGAGATGAGAGCTCCAGGACCAGTAGTTTGGAGGAGGAAGTGATAGAAGGGAAGAAATCCAGGTCTGGGGTCATCCAGTGCAGGGCCAGGAAGCCCTTAGCCACAGTGGGTTACCTGCACAGTGCACAGGTACAGCTTTACTGTACAATTTTATCAGTCCCCAAGAGCCCACCTCTCACACCTAAGGCCACCAGCAGGCTGATGTCCTTTGGATGTGTGCTTCTTCCGAGCAACGTTGGTTTAATGGCCTTACGCTCTCACGTACAAGGGAAGTAACAGGCCTTCAGTCCCTTTCTTAGTGAATTTTTCATAGAAGTAGAATTGTGATTTCCCCTTTTAGGTATCATGTCTTCTTCTTCTTTTTTTTTTTTTTTTTTTTTTTTTTTTGGATTAGCTAAACCCGATTAAGCTAAAGCAAGATTCCACAACTCGTTAGCAAAAAACATCTTTTCTCAAGTGGCTCCCTGGGTATTGTTTCCAATTACTAATCAGGACAGATTGGTTAGGCAAAATTCTAACAGAGAATATGTTTCAGTTGCCTTTAATATGCTTCCCTCTTTCCTCTATAACTGACTACAATGAGACTGGTTTTTATTTCTGGGAGCAAAGTGCCGTATGTGGTGTACCCAAGAATCACGTAAAGGTGACACATCTGTGCCTTAGACTTGGTGGCATCCCCTGTACAGACCTCCTTTGGGCACCAAGTGCCATTGTATTCACCAGGCCTCCCGTCCCTTGGTGTCAGCATCTAACATTGAACGTTGAATATGTGCCAGCAGCCACAGGGCTGCCTAGGATAGCTGAGAGAGGCATAAAAATGTGGGAGGAAAGTGGGGTGATCAGGTCTGGCTTTATACTGGCTGGTTCCGTGTAAGATATTTCATTCAATACTCAGCAAACCCTTCTTAGCAGGGGGTGTCATCTTCATTTGATAGCTGAGAATTAAGTCTGAGTTTATAAGCTGCCACAGGGTAGAGGTAGGATGTGAGCCCACCTGTTAGTCAGATTCGAACCCCATGTTTTTCCCCTCCCTTATTCAGTAGGAGCCACCCAAGCCAGTGGGCCCTGCTTATGGCCATTAGCACAGACTGGTTCTTGTCTGTGCCAGTCCTGTGCTCACCACTTCAAGCACATAACCTTGTGTTAGGCCTCCCAACAACCTCTGTTGTAGACCACAGTACTGAGCCTTAAAGAAGTGGCTTGTGCACATTTACCTGTTCCATGAAGTGGGATTAAATCGAGCTGACAAATACAGAGTCCAACACTGTATACTTGTGAACTGCTAGGAGATACTACTTTTCCCAACCAAACAGGTTCTACAAGGTTCAAATCCTTGTTTGTAAGGAGGGCCAAATTATATCTATCTTATGGAATTATTGTGAGAATAAAACAAGAAAAATATATCCAGCGGGGAGCAAATACTCAAAAGTGTTTTCCTGATTGTTCTAAAGTAGCAAATAATTATACCAGTGGCTGCAGAATTCTGTGACATACTACATTATGCCGAGCCATTCGTAAACATCTTGAAATAAGAATATGAAAAATGGAGACATTCACTTGCTCAAAGTCCCTATAGTGAGAGAGGAGGCAGGGGGAACCCAGTTTACATTTGACCAGCAGAGGAGGTGAAAATGCATTCTGTAATAGGGGCTCAATCCAAGCAGGCTGACTTAACAGAAAGGACTGTTAGAAATACCGCTTTTAACTTCCTGGTTATCCCATTAGTACAAGTGAGGTCTGATGTTCAGAAATGGTCAGAAAGGGGTAGAAAGTACTTCCTAAAAGTCCATGGCCTTCATCCTGGGTGCCTCCCCACTGCCAACTACCACAAAGCTCACCCTCAGGGCCTCAGTTTTTCATGAATGAAGTGAGGACTCAGTGGTTTGTTTCCTTTTAGTTCTTTAGTTCCACTGCTCTCTGAAATTTTTAAGGCTGAGGAAAAAAAATCATGTAACTACTGAAAACAGATTTCAATCCTTATTAGGTTGCAAAATGGGAACAGAAACAGAACCTGGTATTGAGAAAGAATTCAAAGAAACATTTGAGAAGAAACATCTTTGATATTGAGTAGATAAAGATTCCATGACAATACAAGTCAATGTTGGGTTTGAATTCCCAAAAAACACATGAGTCACAGGACAAATCTGAGGAAGAAGAGAAAAATTCTCTCTGGAGTAAGTGGGTGTTTGAAAACACGTGATGAGGGTGAGTTACTTGATAAATATGATGGCTGTGGCCAGCACAGAACACAGCCAGGGTGATGGTGACAGCAGACAGAGCTTAAGCAACTGGGAGGGTGTTGCTTGGAGGGAGATAGTGGCCAGCATTGGAGGGGAGCAGCAAAGGATGTCAGTCTCTGTTCTGCATGCAGGCATCTGCAGGACTCTGATCCTAAGGCTGGAATGCTGTTTGCAGCCTAGTGAGTGCCAGGCAGACAGAGTAGATTGGCATCTTATCTATGGTTAGACGCAGTAGATGTATGGGGGGCATGTACTTGGCATTGCCTGGGAATGTTTGGATCCATGAGTCAGAATGCCTTAGGGAGGGGGTCCACACCTGAACAATCTGCTCTCTGCTTAGAAGTCAGATGACAAGGATTCCAAGAAAGGAGAGGAGAAAGAGTTTTTTTCTCCAGCAGCATTATAATATTATAGTGTGGCAGATAAGGCAGCAGCATCATCTTCAACTTCATCTTCACACCAACAGAAGCATCTGTTATGTGCCAAGCACTAGGCTACATCTATTACCTGCATTATTTCTGTACCTCACAGTAACCCTTCAAGGGGGTATTATTATCTCCATTCCCATTTTACCCATTTATCCTCTAATGTAGAAAGACAATCTCAAAAAGATTGAGCTTTGTAATTAGTGAGTGCAGGCATACAGTTTCACACCCAAGTTTATCTCCTGCTTTTTGTTGAGACACAATATAAATTGTCTTCCAATTGCAAGGAGTTATACTAATTTGCCAAGGTTCTCAGAAATACAAAAGACAAGCAACATTGTTGTTAAATTTTTATTTTAATAAATATAAAATGATATCTTATATTCCTACAGCTTGCATTTATTCGGTTAATTCATGAAGGGAGCAGTGAATTTTCTGTTTATCCTCCTGGGCACATTGTGTGTTTTCCTGGTTTTTGCCCTTTGCTAGGTCTCTCATGTCTTAAATGAGCATAATATAGTCTCTAGAGTTTAAGTGACCTGTCCAGAGTCACACAGTTAATTACTAAAAGGACCATGGCCAAAAATCCCTCCCAGCTCTCTGACTGAGTCCTCCAGCCCATTGCCATCAGCTGCACTCCCACCATTCATGTCCTACCACGTGGGTAGAAAGTACTGGAAGCCCCAATCATGGCAGGGATGTCCAGAGGGAAGAAAGAACAGAACAGACAGCTTCTTGACCAATGTATCCTACAAAAAATCTGACCTCTCTTCTGATGAATAATAGGCAACCTCTCACTTTAAAATAGCTGGTTTTTTTTGAAAGTTAAAAAAAAAAAGAGAAAGAAAAACAGTGGAGACGGCAGATGGCATATTTTAAAAGAGTTCTCACTGGGGATTTTAAAAGGTAATATAAAAACCAGCTAATAAACTGCCTATCACAATGCAAGATGAATCTACCTAATGTCTCACTGGGTACTTAGAGACAAGAACAGCTATTATTAAGATTAATTATTATGTTTAACAAGCACTGTTAGGCACCATGCAGTGCTTTTAGAGTATTCTCATTTATTCCCCACAACCACCGGATAAGATAGATACTATTATCATCACATATCATATCTTACAGATACACAGCTGAGGCTTAAAGAGGTTAAGATTTTTTTCAGTACTACAAAATAATAAGTGACAAAGTGGGGCTTGAATGTACAGCTTGAATCCACTGTCTACTTTTTTAATTACTTATTCTGTCAGACATTGCAGTTGTGTTTTAACCAGCAGTGTGGCCACAACTTGCTGTCTGTCCTGTTGGAGAGCAATCATTATAAAAACAAAACCTTGGCTAATTGGTTCTGGTCCAGGAAAGACTGCCTGTCAATACTATTTTTCAGTTCTAGGTTTTGAGGTGCTAAAACTAGTGAACAACTCTCAGTGCTGCAGCTAAAATGGCTCAGACACGGGCATTCAAGAATCTTGTCTCCTCCTGGGCAATTACTCAACCCCACCATACATGTGAGTGTACACACATACACCTCACATACCACACACATACAACATGCACGCACTCCCTACACATAATACACACACTCACACACCCCACATACCACACACACATACAACACACACACACCCCACATACAACACACATTTACACACACACACACTACAACTTGCTCAACGGCCAGAACAGCTAAGAATAAAATGAATTCAGCTAAGAATAAAACGGGTTCAAATAACTCTAGCAAACAGTTGGTTGAAATTACAGCCTGGGAGGCCGGTGGGCACAATGCCAGGGCAGCCTCCTATCATCTCCACCAACAAACTCGTATCTCCTCTTTAAGGAGAGGAATCATTTTGATTTCAGGAGGTTTTTCTGTATGAATTCTTCCCAGGCCTTTCTAAGTAAAAACGAAGACCAGTTGATCCTTGTATTATCAAATGTACACTTATCACCATGTTTGTGAGTGAATAGGATGCACAAGGATGAAGTGAGAGAATCCAGGTGCCTCTGCTCTGGGCTACCTTGAGATTCCTGTAAGCCCGTGTGTACTGTACCATACACTGGCTGACTGTACTGTCCCGCAGTGTAGAAGTAGTGTAGAAACAGTGTCTACATTCGTGTCTCGACCCAGGAAGGGGGAGCTGGGACAGAAAGGGGTTAAGTAACTTGCCCAAAGCAGAGCCAGACCAGGACTCAGGCAGCCTGGCTAGTCCCTGTTGCTGGTGGGTGGTAGCAAGTTACAAATTCTTTTTTTTAAAACATGCAGTTGATTGTCTTCATTTGGGGTTTTTCTCACACAGTGTAAGCCTGAAGAAGTTCACATATTCCATGACCCTGGAGAGGAAAAAGAACCCAACTCCAACAAGCAATGGGAAATGAGTCAGAGTCTGTTTATTTTGGTGATTTACTTGTGAGAGCTATCTGCTGAATGAATGAAGAAATGAGAGGGGGACTTGTTTGCAGCTTCTGTTTGCCACTTTGATATTCCATGATTTATTTCTTTTGATCTCCTAAGTCATCTAATTTAAATCCCCACAGAAGTTATGATTTATAATTGGCCTTCACCTCCTTGTCTGCATCTGGCACAGTGGACTCTACTACATTTTACCCCTTGTGCATTTGCCCTCTTACTCTAAAAATAAAGGCCTGATGAATGCTCATATTCATGATAGAACAGATGATGGTTTTACTGAACAAGTGTGGTTTAGGCTTTAGAACAGCTGCACGTATGGAAGGGAAATATTTGAGTAACCCAAACCTATGCTTTGACACATAGATTTGGCTTAAAAGTCAATGTATGCTGGCCCTCCCTGGTGGTGCAGTGGGTTAAAGCACGGCACTAAGAAGTTAATGCCACTTCAGCATGAGTTTGATCCCTGCCCCGGATGTGACCCACATAGCGCTGCAGACCTCTCCTGACCCACCTGCTGCTCCCCTCAGCAGTGTACTTCATTGATCTGCCTGTTCTGCTCCCCACTCTGTCTCTGGTATATCCTCTCACTGCCCCTGCACCTCTGGCCTGTACCCCAGTTCTGTATGCATAAAATAAATAAATCTTTTTTAAAAAATTCAATGTATGCTTTCTCAAAAAGAAAATGAACATAAACAGTCTTCTCAGATGTTATTCTTCACATCTGAATCCTATGTTTAAAATGAGTTCTCATTTAACTCTGGCATAGAATTTGCCGGTAATGGGAAAGGACATCCTGCTCCCCATAGCTTATTAGAACCAACAGGGGTTCCGCAGATCATCAAAGGTGCCTCTCTCCTTTTTGTAGAGCATTCTGAGTCCCAGAGAAATTCCATTCTGCAGGTCCATTGTGGTGAACCTGGGACTGGAACTTGGTTGTTTGACTTGAGTCCAACTAAGTTGGTTGATGCTGAGATGAATTCTGAAAATCTGGTGTTGAGAGGTTCTCTGGCCCACTGCCTCTTTCTGTCTGGTACTTCCAGCCTGCACCACTGCACCAGCACAAGGGGTCACCTGGACCCCTTTGTACAGGCTCTTATCACCTGTACAAGGCAGCCACCTCCTGACTCATAGTTCCTAGGGCCTCCTGATATCTCCCCTCAAACACACATAAAACACGTAAAATTTGCCATCTTATCAAAGAAAGCCCTTTTCTAAATTCTGTTGTTAATTTTATTCACCGATAAACCCCAACCACTAGAATGGAGTGTGGGAGATAGGCACTCAGTATTTGTTGAAAGAATAAATGGCTCCTAATTTCCTAGTGAATAAATTGATTCTCCTATGTTAGCCTTTATCATCTGGTACTAATCTTTTCCTATCTTTACTCTTCTATCTTCTAGATAGGAAAAAAAGGATTATCTTTTAAGGCTAAATTGAATATTTACTATAAACAAGGGTTTTTCCAACATCTACATATTAACTCATTTAATTTCCACAAAAAAGCCTATCAGATTGACTTACCATTATTACTATTTTAAAAATGAAAACTGAGTCACAGAATGGTTAAGTTACTGTCACTTCTGGTACAAGGAAAGCTGGGTTTCAAACTCAGGGATATAGCTTCACAGCTCATTCATATAGCCACTGTGCTCTAGCTAGCTCTCTTACTTAATAATTTATTTTTAATTACAAATTTCAGCAATCTAAAAGTATGTATATAAAGTAAAACATGACAGTTTTCCATTTCTTAAAAACTTTGGGTAACTTGTATCCTTTTAGATCACTTTCCTATATTTAAAAAAAATTTTAAACTAAAGTTAACTCACATTCTTATTACAAGTCACTTTTCTCACTGTTTTTTTATTTTTGTCTTAAGAATATATAGCAGTACCTCACTCTTTTTCACAGTTACCTAGTATTCCATTGTATGGATATGCCATATATATTTACTCAGTCCCTACTAATGAACACTTAAGCTATTCCCAATATTTTCCCTTCGGGAAACATAAAGACAAGTTTGGAGTCCTAATGTAGAAATTTGTTGCTATTTTGTGGCCAGAAATATTTTTTAGAAGCTTGACTCTTTTAACAGTTCTCCTATGGTAAAGTTGAATGAACTTAGTTTCACAAGTCAGTTTCCCAGAACCTATAGACAGTATTAAGTGAGGACATATTTATACTACATTAAATTCCTCCTGATCACACTTGTGCTTTTCTTTCCTTCTGTCTCTCTCTCCACCCACCCTCTTTTTCTCTATATCTTTCTATCCTTCTCAGTTATATCAAAGCATAACAGAGATACTTTATGAGGCCAAGGTTTCTTTGCTACAGTTTCCTATCAAGGGAACTCTAAGGTTACTTAGACAAGAGTGTACTCTGTGTTCCTGGCTGTGATGATGCTTTACATGGTGCTGGTTAAGGTTGATGGTCATAGCCTGGCAGTATCAGCATTTGACTGTGTTGGTAAAGATGACCCTATTATCTTGCTTCCATTATTTGGAGTACAGCAATGAGTATGATTAAGAAGGGAACAAAGGGTCACAATAAAACTGGAGAAGACTCTGTTAAATGAGAACAGGAAGGGTAAAGGCATCGTGCTTGCTGGCCCCTGCTTTCTGCTGCTTCCCCTGTTTGGTGCTTTACATATATTATTGCATTTAATCCTCCACTCAGAACAGACTAAACAGATTAGGAGTGTTCTGTCTGCAAAGAGGAGAGGATGTGAATAGATTTTCTGAAGTCATACATTGTAAATTGTTCTACTTTAGCTACTAGGAAGAGAAGATACCCCTTGAAGTTAGAAGGCCTAGAGCTGGAGAGAGACAAAGGGGGCAATTCTGAATAAGTAGTAGGCCCTGTGGCCAAAATTGTAATGCAGATGGAAAACATAAAGAGATTTTTTTAAGGTTTTAGAAAGCAAGTTCATGGTTGCCAATGGATTTCTAAGGAAGCTCGAGTGTTTAGGATCTTAAGCCATTTGTTTGATGTCAGGGGGCCCAGACTTGGAGGTTAGAGCATCAGGGCCCAAAGTGTTTGGCTGGGGTAGACAGAGGACGGCTTCTTCTGTTGCTCTTTAAGCCAGAATCTCTATACTTCAGCATTTGTAAATGCTGAACTTCCTTTCGAAAACAATTTTTGTTCTTACAAAGAAAGTCTGCAAATCATTGCATTCATTGTTTGAGCTCTGTGTTGGAGGTGAGCCCTGAATTAAATGGACTGTGCGTCCAGCCCACTGTGGCAGACTGTGTCCACCGACCAAGCCGCTCCCTTCACGCCCATGTAGGTATTAGAGCCTGCCCATCTCCTGGTCCATTCTTGACCTGACCATAGGGAAGTTCAGGGAAGAAAGGGCAAGTGCACAGGCACTTTCCTGTTTATAGAGCAAGCCCAGTCCATCTGTAAGACCCCCAGGCCTGCACCCCACCCTGCTCCGGGCAGAGTCTGGGCTCCACGGCAGCAATGGCACCTCTAGGAGTTTTGCCTGTATGAACCCCAGGAGGAAGAATTAGGGGGGCCTCAGTCTCAACCCCAGCCTGAGTCCTAGGTTCCCTTCTCCATGCTGTCACTGAGCACCTCATTTAACAGCTCCTCTTGTCTGACCTTGAACTCTGAATCAGAAGACAAGGGTTAAAATGTCTGCTTGGCCATTTTGCAACTATAAAATTTGGTTTTACTCTGTACCCCTCTCTAAGCCTTCTCTTGTCTATATCATACAGTTATGAGGAGGGACTGAGGTAGTAGAAGTAAAATATTTAGTAGAGTCTACAAGGAGGTAAACCATGGCATCAGTGACCATTGTTGATGCTGTTGTTATGCCTCCTTCCATCATTACTAATATCCTGGGTCCCAGATGTGTGACCTTGAAGGGACTTTGGATTCCTGTCATGGTGTCTGCTTCTGAACCATTAATTCCCCTCCCAGACATCTGCCTGCTTCTTTCTAGTCCTGGGCTCCCTGCTCAGTGCTGATTTTTTCCTTTTTTTTTTTTTTTTTTGACTATGTGTGAGTTGACATAAAGGATACTACATGATACACAGAAATACATGCTAACAGCCCTCTTGGTGCTGGCCATACATTTAGAAAAGTGCACTATATCTCAAAGACATATTCTGCTTCACATTTCTGTTTCCTTTTTGATAGGCTTCCTCTTAAAATTTAAAACCAAGTATCAGTGACTTACCTACCCTAAGCAAGGTGCTTGTTAGTGATACAAGTCAGTAGAAGCCTAGGTCCTCTGATTCCCAACTTGTTACTATTTTCTGCCATTGTTTGAGTTTACATATCAAGACATAATGTCTTGCTTTGATTTATATATCCTTACAGGTTTTCCTTGGAAAAGATTTAACTTTTACTTCTCTATATCCACACTGCAATCAGCTGCTAAAGCTTAGGAAAACTGTTTAGGTGTTAACAAAAAATAACCTTTGGTCTTTGACCTATTTTTATATCAAAACTTTCTGAATTCATCCCAACAAATAGATGTTAAGATGTTTGTCAAATGTGTTGCATTCCCAAAGGCCTAAATAAATACTGAAATAATAGGGAAATACAACCTAAAACAATATAAAAATAATTAAACTACTTTAATGAACAAAAATGTCATTATGTTTATGAGAAAGATATTCTCAATTAAGTTATTTTGCTTCTGTAACCAGCAGATCCTGCCATCTTAAGGGCATGTTAGTTATGTCTCTTTGTGCCAGAAATCACAAGACCTTTCATTCTTGTTCTCATGATCCACTGCCCTGCTGTCTTCAGAAAGCTCTGGGATGGATTTTATTTTCTGACCCCTTTGATCTTCAAATGGGAATTCTTTAGTTTGCAAGTTTGGAGTATGTTTTCAAACCAGAGCAAAACTGGAGGCCAGGGGAACATACAGCATGGGTTTTGATGTTTGATAGAATCCTTTGGTAAGTCCTGTTTGCCTTTCAACTATTATGTCAGGAGCATCAATCCTTTCTAAGGCCCATTCAGCAAATAACCACCTATGAACAAAAAACTTTCTGCAGAAATATGTATAGCACAACAACGTTTATAATAGTGAAAACCTAACAACAGTGGAAACTTCACGAGAGTATGCCGAAGTACACTGTGGTTTGATCATGGGGAAGGAGCTACTATAACAATAATAGTAATGTCCTTTTAATAATAGGGAGAAAAGTTTGACTGTCATGTTACATAGAAAAAGCAGAATATCAATTATATTTAATACAGTTATGTAAAAATATAGTATCACATGCAATCTGGCTTTTCTTAATTTTCTGCTTTTTCTATCCTGAGCAGGAATTTTGATCACTGGAGGGAGAAAATTTTGTTACTTGAAACTGAAACATCCTTCTAGGTTGTTAATTTTCAGTTTGATTTGGTTGCACTACTACAGGTTGGTTGGTTTGTTTAATTTCTCTAGAACAGCATCTGTCTACCTTACCAATTTGGGGCTGGATAGTCCTTTTATGTAGGAGCTACCCAGCACATTGTAGGGTGCTTGGCAACATTGCTGGTTCTGCCCATTAGAAAGTCAATACCATGCCCTCATTGTGATAAACAAGAATGTCCCACCATTGACAAAAAGCTCTGAAGGCAAAAATCACCTTTAGAGCTACTATTCTAGAATCATGTGCTAATACTTAGCAAGCATCCCTCATGCAGTGTATGAGAGACCAGAGAGATAAGGAAGATGGGTAAAGAATGTCCAGGGGTTATTTTGAAGGATTTAAAAATAATTTAAATACTAATTATTTATTTCATTGAATTTATTGGCTTACAGTACTGTATATGTTTCAATTGTATGTTGCCACACCACACCCACCACCAGAGCGGCAATAACCCTTCACCATAGTCCAGTGAGGCTCCTCCCTCCATTGCTTCTACCCCATACCCTCTCCAAGAGCCTCAGTTCTGCAGTCAGATTTCAGAGTGGGGGAGGGGAGGGGAGGGTTGTCTTAGTTTTGTCCCTTTGCTTTGTCTCTTTATATTCCACACAAGAGCACAAGAGGAAGCTGGTCCAGTGTTTGTCTTTCTCCTCTTACTATTTTACTTAGCATAGTTCATTCCTTTTTATAGCTGAAGAGTATTCCATTGTGTATAGACCACATCTTTTTTATCCATTTACCTGTTTTTGGTCATGTAGATTGTTTCCATAGCTACTATAAATAGTGCTGCAATGAACATAAGAGTGCATATACACTCTTTGGATAGATACCTTGACTTCTGGATCATATGGCACATCTATTTTTAATATTTGAGACACTTTAGCATAACTCTTTGTGAAAGTTTCCTAAGGCCTTATATGCAGTGTAGCATGGAAGGAGGGACAGAGAGGGGAAGGAATCCTGGAGGCCTTCCAAGGGAAGGCAGATGCTGGGCACCACCAGGAAGACTGAGTTTTCGTTCACAAAATATGACTTGTACAAAGACGCCCTGGTGGCCAGAAGCCCAAGGAACCAACCAACTCAGGGAAATCTACCCTGAGTAGCAATGGCTGTTCAGTTGTGCACAGTAATGAAAAAAAATCCAGAAATTCATTCATTCATGAAACATTTGTTTGCCAGAGAGACATGTGGCAGTAAGTAGCAAGACTCATTCCAGCAATAAGGTGGGACTCAAAAGGGGACTGCAGCACCTTGCCGACAGAGATGGAGTGAGGCAAAGAATTGGGGGGCGGGGGGGTTGCAAGCAGCAAGACTCTGAGTCTCAAGGGCTGAGATCTAGTTTTAGTCACAGGAAGAAAGTAGAAGCCACCCAGCCTCCCCGCTGAGATGGGAATGGGAGCAGAAGCCCAGTCGACATTGGGAGTCCGCACCAGGGAACAGAAGCTCCTCAATTCCTCCTGGTTGGCCTCCAAACCTAGGCCTGTGTGCAGCTTGCAGGCAGAAGGAGGTGGCAGTCCTGAGGACACTGTCCTGTCAGAAGTGAGATGGTACAGGGTTTCAGGTCTTGCCTGAGATGCTCATTCTTAGTCCTTCAAGTGGGGAAAGAGATAAAGCTAGTTTCCTATAGGGAAGAGCTCTAGATGTGAATCAAAGAATCTGCACTTTTTTGAGTTTTAATGGGCAGTGCTAAATTCCCTTTCAAAGTGACATTATAACGATCAAAGGGCAAAATATAATTTTGGCATATTATGGTGCTTGAAAAATACATTTATTATTGTAAATGCTTATGGAGGTTTATAGCTATGTAGCTTTGGTTTTGTGACCAGTTGTTGGTCATATCTCTGATTTATATGATGTCTACTCAGGAACACAATCCTTGATCATAATTTTTTTTCTGTGGGAAAATATAACCTGTTTTATGAGAGTCCATTTTATGATATGCTTTCCAGAAATAATGCATAGCCAAAATGAAGGTTGTCTATAAAGTTGGTGTTTGCTTAATCTGTTTGCAAGTTGTCAGGTTTTTGTCTTCCTTAATAGCTAAATTATTTTTCATCCCCTCCTAGAATTACGTATTTAATAAAACTTAAAATATTCTTTTTCAAAGTCTAAGAAACAGGAATGAATAAGTGGATTAGTAAAATGGTACATCAGATTGAATTTCATGTGTATCTTTTATTTCATGAAATAAATGCATTTAATTGGGTTGAATGATATGGAGTTTCCATTTTATACACTAAACAATCAAATACCAACACTTTGAAATGAATTCAGTATAATAGTAACATTAGCTATAAAGAATGTTTTTGTGAAATGAATAT
This sequence comes from Condylura cristata, assembly GCF_000260355.1. NCBI lineage: Eukaryota > Metazoa > Chordata > Mammalia > Eulipotyphla > Talpidae > Condylura > Condylura cristata. The sequence goes on along the minus strand of NW_004567112.1, from coordinate 22,135,716 downwards.
TCTATTTTTTATTGCTTCCTTAAAAATTCAGAGATTCACCTCCTTGAAGACAAAGTTGAAAACATTGGCAGTGTTTCATTCTGGGCATGGATGGAAATCAGTGGATTATTCTTGCTTTAAATGGTTGTTTCCACTGGAACATAAGTTCTCAACTATGTTCATAAGATCATATTTAAAATTGAGAAACACACAAAAACCAAAAACCAATAAGCCCCATCCTGAACAGATAAATCAGAACCTTGTGCGTGGGGCGGAGGAGGTGGGGAGGAGGTTCATGCTTCCATACTTTTTGTTCCCCAGTTGACACTAACCTACAGCCAGGCTGAAAAAAAGCTGCACAAGAATTTCACTTTGAGGACGCTCAACAAAACTTTTCCATGACTTAGAAAAACAAAATGCAACTACTCTATTCCTGACCTATTTCCAGATCTTGCTTTGGACCAACAAGGCCCAAAGATGAAATGTAAAAAAAAGTTCAACTTGATTGAACCCATGTTTTTGGTTCTCATTCCACAGAACATTTATTAGGTGTCTGTAACGTGCCTAGTTTTATGGTGGGTATTTTGGAGAAATAGATTAATGATGAATCAAGAAAAAATAAGGAATTTGGCCCCTTTAAAAAGCCAGGGGACTCTATGAGATGTCCAGAGCAGGCAAATCTATAAAGACAGAAAGTAGATTAGTGGTTGTCTAGTGGAAAGGCAGTTGCTGCGGGCGTCTGGAACAGGTTCCTGAGCCAAAAGGAAAACTCTCCAAAGGGGAAGGAAAGCCTGTCTTGCTTGGCCCTCTGACTTTTCCCCAAGTTGGAGCAAATTGGTTTCCCAACCTTTCTCCCCTCCCCACTGGGACAGGTGGGGACCAACACTGTGTGACTAAGAGGGACAGGGTGGGAGGCTGGGGACTGTGCCCATTAGCTTCTCAGGCTTACAATCTGATCCCGAACCTGAATCTGCATCACAGCCACAACTTTTCACCCCCCTGAACAAAGTCCCCTCAACCTTCCTGGTCCAGCTTTGTCTTGGGATATGTTCATTTGTGAAGGGTTTTCTATGACCCTCCTCTCCTCGCTTCTTGTCTTGCTTGGATTTTTTTTTTTATACCAAATTTCATCACCCCTCACTTGTAGGCAGCTTTGTTAGTGTTAAAATCTACATGTTACATCAGCTACTCACCAGTCACAGTATAGCTCTTCCTTCCTATTTCTTCATACCTCCCACTACACAGTAGGCACATTCAATGATCCTGTTTAATTTTCTACCCATGCAGCATTTAAAAGTAGTAGCTGCTCAAATTCTGGTGAAATCACTCTTTTCTCACTTATTATCTCCTGTCACCTCCTGTTAGTTAACGTCTGTATTACCTGCCCTATCTTCCCAGTAGTCTCTGGTCATGTAAGAGATGCTCCATTAGATGGGGCAAGTCATCGATTCCTGGGTGAGGACTTCCCAGGGTAGTGTGGAGCGTGCTAACGGCTGTGATGGGTGCAATGTGCAGACCTGAACCAGCAGCAGGCCTCTGAGCGGCACACTCTTCTCACATATACTCGTCTCACTTCTCACTCTCCTGCCTTTACCACCCTCTTCCCTCCCTAGCTTGCCTCAGCCACATAGCTTTCTGGGATTCTCTCTTTGTCACATTCCTCTCACCTTCTCACCCCCAGTTCCTTAACTGCTTACAATATAGATCTCACATATCCTCTCATTTACTACACGCATAGCACTTGGCTTTTCTTGACATGTCCTGTATCTTGTGTTTGAAAATAATACTCTAACCCTTTTAATGTTTTGTGTGTGGCTTCTGATTTTGGAAATGGGGAAAAGATCTGTGGTTTCAATAGGAAAAGGTTGCCAAGTCTGTCTTGAGAATTGTTGGGAATGTGTACAGGCAAAACATGGATGAGCTGATGATGAAACATGTTGTGGGAAACCAAAATTGGACCAGCAGAGCACAGCCACGTCTTCCTTCCTAAAACAGGTTAGTAGATAATCTCTTCCCTCCTAGAAGAGATTGCATCTACTTCACCATGGCCGCAAGCTGAAGGAAAACATGAAAAAAAAAGAAAGCTTCTGATACCGCCCCTGCAGCCTTGCCTTTCCAGAGCCTGTCTCCTGGCTGGCCCCTGCTCCATCCCCCCGTGTCTCTGCATCCTTTTTTGCAGCCCATCATCGTCATACTGAGTCACAAATAAGCCAGTGTTGTGAAGGTCCCCTCTGGTCTGTTCATCATTGTGACCCAGGTTCCTGTATGTGCTCTTCCCCGACTATCATGAGAAAAATATCTGGACTCCTGTCCTCTTCCCTTCAGGCACATTCAGTAATGGTTAAGCCAAGTGTGGCTTCATCATAGAGCATCTTCTTTTTTAAAAAATAGATTTATGCATACAAAAGCTGGGATGTAAGCCAGAGATGTGGGGGTGGGTGGGTTGGGAGGATTCACCAGAGACAGTGAGGTGCAGACCAGACAGATCCACTGAAATACACTGCTGAGGGGAGCAGCATGCAAGACAGGAGAGGTCTGTATGCCATGCGGGTCAGCTCCCTGGCTGGGGATTGAACTCATGCTGCAGTGGCTGCCTGTAGCTTCACAGAGAAGACTCCTTCTTCTGACTCGGCACTCCAATCTCCTATGTCTTCTTTAACTCCTTCCCACTCTGCTAGGAGGGAACCCAACCCCTCCCACCCACCTGGCCATGAACTCCTAAGACAACTCTGGCTGCATTATTTTGCCCCTCTGCATTTGACATTGCTGGTGATGCCTGACCAATGTAGATATCCAGAGCCAGCTGAAGTGAATTCAAGGAATTGTTCATAGGTTCCAGCTATATGCAATGGAGAGTACAAATAAGAGAAAATCATGGGGACACCTACATGTGATTGATTCCTGTGGGGTTGGACACAGCTGAGTTAGTATGCACACTTGGTGACTTGGCCTTAGTTATGTGTAGTTACCTTGGCATAATATCTTTTGTTAACACTAAGAGAATAATGACTGCATCCAGTTGTTTAGGGTTCCCACAAAGTGAAGGACAACAGAATTGCAGATTGTTGCAAGAAACCCAGAGAATCTGGAGACAGGGAAAGCTTTTAAGTCTACTCTTTAAACAATAGAGCTTCATACCATTATTCTGTATATAATCTTTCCACCAAAACACTGTCGCCTGTTTCTGTCAACAAAAGACCTCTTTGTTTTGATAGCCAAGAAAAACCTTAAGTTCAGTAGAAACAACAGAACAGGCTTTTTAAATGATAAAATGGAAGGCCTAAAATGCCTTATTTTTGGAATGTAAATTAGAGGCTGTTTTTTAATATGACTGTAGCCCTTAGTGTTAACCAACTTCAGCTTTTTTTTTTTTCTTTTCATACTACCCATGGAATTCCTTAGAAGACAATTGGGGGTGACCATATCTTTCTTATCTGAATACAAGATAGGTGCATATGAAATGGGAGGTGATGACTTTCCCACACCCAAGCCCTTCAAGCATGACATCTTTGATCTTCAATCTCTCTGCATGACCCTAGCCCCCACTGAACATATAGGTTCATACAAACACATAGCTGAGAGCCTCTGGAACAAGACAGACACATTCTCTGGAGACAGAGTTCCTGACTCCTCTCCATGAACGCAATGTGATTCAAATGCCATCATCTGGTTATTTTTTGTTTGTAGTCCCCAACTTTGGAGCCTTCTTGAAGTCTTGCCTTTCTACTGCTGTCTTCCAAAGGTAAAGGGGAAACTTCCTCTGAAGTCTCGCAAGTCCTTCCTGATTCTTTATCTCCAACAAGCCAGGAAAGTTCTGAATAGCTGCCCACCCTCTGGGATGCCTCTGTCAGTGTGTGTGAATGAATGAAGTGGATGATCTTGCCTCTATCCCAAGTTAGTGGGTCCTATTGGGTACTTTGTCCCTTCCTGTTGGTTTTTGTTAGTATCAAGGAAGCCACCAAGTTATAACAAGTTACAGAAGTGATCATCTTCATCCCACTTTTGCCTGAAAAGCAGGCAACCAAAGAGTGTTGGTCTTTTCTGATGTTGCCTATAGAATTTAGCATGAACCCCGTAGAAAGGTGATGGACCTCCCAGGCATAGGAGATATAACCCTCTAGCTGTAAACTTTTTTTGTTGTTATTGAAATCACTTCCATGGTAGTTCACTCAGAAAATATTTGTGAAAGGAGCTCATTCTGGACTAGAATTGTATCCACCTGCAAGGACACACAGGCCCCTGCTATCTCCTCATATGCATTGCCTACTCTCAGCTCTAACCATGTGGTGCCACTGTGCACACATATTTCCTATGTTTAGAACATTTTCCTCTTTCTTCTCCTACTGCGTCCTTATTCTGCCTAGCTATTGTTGTGTCTTAGGGGTTACCTTGGTGCAAAATGTTCCGTGACCTTCTAAAACCCTTCTGTGTTTCCAAAGCACTCAATGCTCATACACTTCCAGAATCATGTGCTGCAGTGGAATTGCTCATTTCTTGCCCTGCTTCCTGGATAGTTTTCTTGAGAACAGAAGATTATCAGGGAGTTTGATGCACAGTTCTTTGTTTCTCCACTGGAATGCTATTTGGCACAAAGTATGGAGTAATTGTTGAGTGGATGAAGCCCAAACAAAGACAGACATAGGTAGGTGTAGATTTCTTCCCCTTCAGAAATTAAAATGCAGCCAGAGATGGTACCTGCGATGGTTACCTGTCCAGGCTTCTCAGAGAACTCTCTTGGGTGAGCCCTGTTGTTACATAGGTTGTTACTCTGAGTGGCAGCCCCTCTCACGGCAAAGACTGTGCCCCACTTAACCTTACCCAGCAACAAGTCTCCTTCCTTTTGTCCAACCAATTAGAATCAGTGTGACTACCTATCATGGCTCTCAGAAGCCCTTTCTGTCTGTGTCATTGCTTCTAGACCAATACTATGTTTTCCTTCTCTCCTTTTAACATCTCATTTGCTTGACACTGCCTGTTTCTGGCCTTCTAGAACATATGGGTCCCAATATTCCCTCCCCAGGTTGGGCCATACTCCTATGCATCCTAAACAACTGTATCCTGTCCCAGCCCCTGCTGTCTTTCCCATCATGGTGCAGTAACCCATCTCCACATTCCATGTCCTCCTGACCCATCTGAGATCAGTGCCAGCTCTTGGTGCCTAGAAGCCTGATGCATTTTTCACCCATCACTAGTTATTTCATTCACTCTGCTTGAAATGTATTCACTGTTAAGCCTGATTCTATCCTGGATTAAACTTAAGAGTTAGTACCGATTGTTCTAAATAGTGTTCACATTTTGTTAGTGGGCATGAGACTTTGAAGTAGATGCCATCATTTCTGCAGTCAGCGCAATTAGCCAAGGTCAGAAACCAACTTCCTTTTCTAAAGGTGGGTCCAGTGTTGCTCAACTACTGAGTTCCTGTTCCTTGGACGACTGGGGGGAAATGTCCCAGCTTCTTTCTGGTGCCATTCTCTTGGTTACATTAGAGGAAAGACATTCAAGAAATAAATAAATTCTGGTAGAAGTCATTACAGTGTGTTCAATAATGTTGTCCACTAACAAATAGAGGAGGGTCTTTGTTTGCATCCTCTGCTGGTCAACCCATCCTCTTATTCTTCCCTTCTTCCTTTGTACCTGGAACTAAAGGTCACAGGATCCAGAGTGAAAAGAAAAGAAAAGTAGAGGAAAGAGATGGGCAGTGGGAATAGAGAGAAGACAAGAAGAGAGTGAGAAAACAAGATCAGGATAGAGTGAGAAACAAAAAAAGTGGGATGAATGTAAAAAGGAAATAAAACCGGGGATCTGAAAATAGGAAGGGATTAAAAAAAGAGAAATTTTGGCCCTTCCTGGTGGTGCAGTGGGTTAAAGCGCAGCACTAAGAATCTAAAGCCACTTCAGCATGAGTTCAATCCCTGCCCACATGGTGCATCAGACCTCTCCTGACCTGCCCGCTGCTGCCCTCAGCAGTGTACTTCATCAGTCGTCCTGTTCTGCTCCCAGCTCTGTCTCTGGTGAATCCTCTCACCACCCCTGCACCTCTGACCTGTACCCCAGTTCTGTATGCATAAATAAATCTTTTTTTAAAATTGTGAGTAAAGAAGCCATGGGGGAAGAAAGAAAGTTGGAGCAAGCACCTCAGAAGCAACCTAGAGGGAAAGAAGAGAGCAGAGAAGTGAGAGGAAGGAAGAAACAGGATGAAGGAGAGGATTCATCATAATTCCCATGTTAAAAAAGAGGACTGATGACTCCCATTGATTGAGTGCCCCTTATGTGCCAAGCACTGTGCCAAGATTGTGCATTTATAGTATAGTTGGTACACTAATCCCAAAGCAAATTCAGACTATGACTGATTGTGGGGCTGTGGACCAGAAAACAGACAAACAAAGGGTGTCTACATCTGAGTTCATATGCCTCTCAGGAGGCTAGAGTTAGAACAATTGCTGGGTTAAGCCCAACCCCAGCCCTATATCAGAAGATAGTGCCTCACCAGCTACAGAGGCTAGTCCAGGCACTCAACAAGGAGAGCTGAGTGGAAAACAGAAGCAAACTTAGTCCTGAGCACAGGACAAGCCCCACCGCTTTAGAAATACCATAAATAACTAGAAGGTATAGGTAGTGGCTTTTAAGAATCAGACGTTGTCTCTAGTCCTGCAAGAAAGCTGGCATGACTTTGAAACTGCAGATTCAGGCATTGATGCTCTGTTACCACCGGCATCCTCAAGGGCTGTGTAGCTAAAGGTAAAGAACTCATACTATATTTTCTCATTCGATTCTGGATTATAACTGCATGTGCTGTTCGCAGGAATCTCCATAAGAGAAACATCAGTGACACTCTCACTGTGTCCAGCATGACCATTGTGAAGCGAAAACCAAGTTCTTTCCCTCCACTTCGGCAGAGCAGTATGTTCTGGCAGGTCAGACTGAGGTAGTCATCAGCCAAATGAGAGATGAAGAGTAAAGGAGAGAAGCATAGTATCAGTCCAGGCAGCGATGACCCAGGCAGAAAGGGGTGGCTGGGCACCAAGACCACAGGTGGCCACACTGACCCCATGCAGCTGGACACAGGGAAGGATTTAGAAGCCAAGATCAGGTAAATGGGGGTTCTTGGGGGCCACAGGCCCATTGGTTGGCCTTGGTCTCCTCCACCTGCTGTAGACATACAACACTGGACTTCAGGAGCTTTCTGTCTCTCACAGCTTTACAAGGATGCTGACCGTAAGCCCCCATGTCAGGACATCACAGCCTACAGGATTTATGAAATTTTTTGTTGTTGTTTTGCAGGGCCCTTGTCCCAATGTGATTCATTAATTGATCCATTGCTTCTTAGAGCTACAGGGAGCCTGATAGTTCAGACCATTAAATCCCTTCTGTCAGCCTGACATCACAAGCCTAGCAAGATAATTCATTTGTCCTGATTTGATTTTTCCTTTTCAAGAGGCATCCTTGGCAGCCAGGTCTTCTCATTACAACATGATTCATCTGTATGGTAATTCCCTTTAGAGTTAATCTCTCCCATGTTATTCATCTTTGGAAACATTCAGCTGGACACATCATTTACAGAAAGGCCCATTGCATTCACAACCACAGGGAATTCCTTCCTTCAGCTAGCATTAGCCAAGTTTGCCCTACACTAGACTCAGAGCTCCCAGCTGTGGGAAATATAGACTAGTAGGACTTTACTAACCCCTGCCTGTAAGAGTTCCATTTCAGAAGGAAGATCATGTGGATGTGAGTGCTTATGGGACAGGTAATTTGAGAAGTGCAGTGAGTGATGATAATATGCTCTTCTTAAAACCTAAGGTAATGCTTCTCAAACTTTAGGGAGTGTCAGGATCACGTAGAGGACTCACTGCTATACAGACTGTTTTGCCCCAGCCCCAGAATTTTAGATTCCCTAGATTTGGGATGGGGCTTAAGAATCTGCCTTTCTAACAAGTCCCTGGTGCTGCTGCTGCACAGCTGAAACCATACTTTGTGGACCTGGATCCCAAGCTCCCGATATCTCTTCATTGCCTGTATCATGCTAAGTAGTGTGCTCTGGGATGGAGGCAAAATGTGAAATATGACAGTCTCTGGCCCCTTGGGGACTCACAGCGTGGAGCAGGAGTTAGCAGTGACTTCCCTACTTCACGGAAATGAATGAAGTATGTAGCACCTCCATACAGACAACTAGAAAAGAGAAAACAAAATGTTTCTTTGCTAGAGCCCATGGAGGATACATGGAGAGGCTAAATGTGAATGTAGGGGTAAAATGTAGACTGGAAGAAGTTGTGTGAAATTTATTAATTTAATCCCTGTTAAGTCCCCCTACTGTAAAATGTACTGGGGCATCCTCTCATACACCTTCAATGCTGGCTGTAGTGACAAAGGTTTGGCTTCCTTCTGTAGAGGTCAGTGGCGCAGCTCTGGTTAACTGGCCTGACCTTAGCAAAGTCTTTATTTTTGGCTCCCTGGAACTCAGTTAGTCTGTGTCTCCTACATAGTCTGAATGTTATCAGTGGAATGGAATTCTCTGCTCAAGCATTTGAAAGGAATGTGGAATCAAGAACAGTGGAAGTGACAGCTTGCTACCAAGTCCTACTCCCCACCCCTGCTCCTTGGGTGTCCACGCTGCCTCAGCAACTGACCAGTCCAGATTCTGTTGACTCTGCAGGAGATTTGGCAGGCCTTACAGTATTGCATTTTATTTGGATATACAAATCCATCTGAAATCAAATTTCCAGCATACTCAACCATTTAGATTCCAGAAGTTAGGAAAGGGACCTTTGAGAGCAGCAAAAGGGGTTTCCAAAACACAGCACAAGACTCTTACACTTTGTTCTGTGAGGGAGGCCCTTACATTGTTACCCAGCGTATTAACTCAGAGTTAGCATACTTCAGATAAATGTGATTATTTGTTTTTCTAGCTCAGGGTACTTTAAAAATCACATTATGGGTGAGATAAAGGTGCTATTAAAAGTAAATATATAGTTACAAGTGACAAAGGACAGCTGATATTTTAGGGAAACACTGATAAGAAGGAAGGAAATATGAGCCCCTAACTACACTGCATTAGAGAATAGTGAAATTACCACCACAATTAGGAAATTAACATTGCCCAGCTCCCATTTAAGAAAGCTAGGCATATGAACAGTAACATTAGAAGGGACACTGGAGGTATTATTGGCTGACCCCTCCATATTAAAGAGAAAAATGTGGAGAAAGAGGTGGCATAGTCACAGGGAAGAATTCATCTCTCTTGTAATCATTGTTTGCAAGCATCTTTGCAGTCTCTGTAACTGTAACTCAGTATTTGTTAATTGAAAATTAATTAGAAAAGTCAATGAAAACATGTCCTGTTTTTTAAAGATCCACAGTCATTCCAGATCATTACTTCACAAAAAATATCAGGATGGAGAATGAATTAAACTTCTTAACTCTAAGCTAATCAACAAATGATAGTGGAATGATGTTAAACTACTAGTAAATTTCTCACAACAGGCCCCACATGGTAAGTAGCCTCATTTGGCTACAGACAGTCTGAATACTTTATAAGAATTTGATACCATGTCATGTGATTTTTTTAAACTTGGTATTCAAATACAGGTGACAATACAATGCCACCTATGTGACATTTTGATAAATATGGGGACCATGTGGGCAACATTTGCAACATTGCTCTATAGCTCTCTATTTTAAAAAATCCATTGATGAATCCATTAGATTCATTACCACAAAACTGAAGAAACTGAGCAAAATTTTTGGTGAAGATGCAAAATAGAGAGATTCTTCAGTCAAAAAGTACTAATTGAGAAGCTATAAGAAGTAGTTATTGAGATGTAGATATAGCAATGAAAAAAGAAAGTCTTTGTGAAGCTGACATGCTAGCAGGAGAGACAGTGAACAAAAAGAGAGGGATATATTGTTGCTATAATTACTTCTTTTTTGAAAGTTGTTTCTTTGACTTCAGGAATAGATTTCCCTAACTGTTCAATTTGGTTGTTAGCAGCTCTGGTCTAGGGAGGGAGTCCTGATGCTGAATCCTATCTGTGTGCACATTAGTTCCTTATTTTTAAGTGGTGGTGATAATAAGAGCTCTTCATATGTGTGTCCTGAGGTTTTAGTGAAGTCAGGTCTAGTTCATTTTAAATTCTAAATAAATTCTGTGATTATTATCAGTGTTGTTATTAAGAGTTGTTGGATATGTAAATAACAAGCTTTCTGAGATTTCATAGGTATGTCAACCAATATTGGAACATCATAATTTTCCTTTACAGCCCCAAAAGATAGCTTTTGAAACAGAGCAAATAAAAAATTGACTTAACAAATGCCCCATTTGAGCCAAGCAAAAGTCAAGACAAAGTTCCGTTTAGGCCATGTAGAGGAAGGTGCTTTCTTCCGAGGTCAGTGCTGTGGTGCTGTGGACACAGTATGTTTGACTGCTTCATACTTTTCAGTACACTAAACCCTTTGAGTCTGTCTCTGTCTGAACTACCCAGGCTCTCCTCAGCCTTAGTATGTTTATTTTACTTTGTTTTGGGTCTGAACTGCATGTCCCAGTGCTGGTTTCTGCAAGGCATCCCTCTTTTTTGAGTCACAAGAAACTGCAAATGTTTTCTACGTGTTGTCTAAGAATTGCTTGCTTCTTTGCAAGAAAATCCATAAAATCCAGGTCATTCTGCCCAAATGCAACCCCTGCCATAATGGGAGTAGTATATTTCCATGGAGAGGGTCATTCACCATTCACAGTGTAAATATAGGGACCACATGGGCAATGTTGGCCACATTGACATATATAGCTCTCTATAAAAAATCATAAATCAATAGGAACATAATGATGGTGAAATATAAAAACTTTGACTTCCTTTCTTTCCTCCCTTTTGACAACTTCAGCAACTCCCATAGTTTACATCCAAAATATATCTTCACTATATAAGCAGTTTGCAATTTTTCACTAATGCATTTGACCTCCTAGTTTATTGTCTGTGTTCCCCACTAAAATAAAACTCTTCTTACTTGCTGTTGGATTCCCAGAAGTTGGGCCTCGCCCACTGTACATGCTCAGTAAATGTAAGTCAATTTTTAAATGAATAAACTGGCATATGTCTGTTTGCCAAGCTCACATGCCATGTGTTGTGACATACTGATTTTATCTCAAGAAAGATGTTGGCTCATAAGGGCAGTGGTCTGTCTTGTTTCTAACTGACTTAGATAAGTTATTATTTATATATTTTTCACTTTTTAATTTGAAATTATAGATCCCCATATAAAGGAAACATATTTGGCCATTCATTGACCAAATTATGACCAACTCATTTAATTATTATTTTCAAAAGTTATTTAGGGTAACTATAAAAAGAATTGCCATCAAGAAAAGCATTAAAAATTGTAATGTAATCACCATTTAAAACTCTTCCAAACAATGGTATTTTTTTTTTTTTAATCTCACTGTGTGGATTTTGACTGTGACCTTGTTTAGTGCAGTAGATAAAGCTGGGCCATAGAGCTTGACAAAACTGGACTTCAGTCCTAGGTCAATCTCTTACTATCTGTGTAAAGTTGACCATACTCCATTTCTCTAGACTCTCCCCATCTGCAAAATGAATCAGCCTCATAGAGTTAGTATCTGAATTCAATCTTATACACATAAATACTTATTATTGGGCCAATACATTATCATTGTTAATTAATCTGTGCTTTGTAACAAAACATTTCCAAAACTTAGTGACTTTTCGTAACAGTCATTTTGTTAGCTCCTGTTTCTATGAATTGGCTGAGCAATTCTCCTCATCTGGATTAGCGGATCTTTCTGCTGGGCTGCCCATGAATGTGTGGCAGCAGGAGAGCCTCACTATTGTCTGGCTATTGGCAGGCTTACCACTGAGGTGATAGGAGCAACTGGACTGTGTTTTCTCATCCTCCAGGAACTTGCTCTAACTGTTCCACATGGTAACTGTTTGCAGAGTTCTCAAAAGCAGCTAAGAAAACAAGCCCCAGAGCAAAGGCATTTTTTAATTAACTTTTTAATGAGGTACCTTTTTCTGACATACTTGTGAATCTTTTGACAGTATAAGATTTCTCTGCTCAAGTATGATCTATCACGGTAGTTCTCCTACCATCAAAGAATACACACTCTTACCATAGTCTCTCATACTCTTCCCCACCCCCTCACTATTTTTACCTTCCCTTTCCCCCTCTGGGTGTCTCATATCTATGGTCAGTTTTCAAGGTTCAGCAAAGCACAAGTATTTTTTTTAAAGATTTATTTATTGGTACATACAGAACTGGGGTACAGGCCAGAGGCTCAGGGGCGGCGAGAGGCTTCACCAGAGACAGAGTGGGGAGCAGAATAGGCAGATGGACGAAGTACACTGCTGAGGGGAGCAGTGGGCGGGTCAGGAGAGGTCTGCCTCACCATGTGGTCACCTCCGGGGCAGGCGGGATCGAACTCATGCAGAAGTGGCTTTAGCTTCTCAGTGCTGTGCTTTAACCTGCTGCGCCATCAGGGAGGGCCAAGCACAAGTATTTTTAAGGCTTTTTTGCATCAAGTTTACTAAATTCCTGTTAGTTAAGAAAATCACATGTTAGCCCCACAATGAATGAATGAAATAACTTACCGACATTTTTATTAGGTATCACAATCATCACTGCCATCAGTGTAAAAACTATTATTTGTCAAGCATATCCTTAGTGCCAGGCACAGTGCTACTCACATTATATCCATCAAAGCTTATAACTTTTTACCACAGACTGATGAAATAGCTCATGCTCTCATATCCCCATATGGGAGCAAAAGAAAGTGAGATTAAGGCATAGAATGGCAAATCAACTATTCACGGTCACACAGCTGGGCACAAGAGATCTAGGACTCAGACCAACACCCCACAGCCACACTCTGTTAACTGTTCTGTGCCCCGCCCCCTCTGCCCACTGTATATAGGAGGGATTTTCCATGACTTCTCTTTAATGAGTTCCCTGCACATTACTTACCTGCCAAGACTACATCCACATTTGACATTTTTCTAACAAGCACCTTGAATTCAACATTGTGTGGCTCACTTTTGTTTAGTGTACATAGAAATTGTTGATGTTTTTCTGGTACTTTGTGGTTGTGGGATTAGCAATGGTGATAGCAGGTCAAAGCTTTATTTTTTTTTAAGATTTATTTATTCATATAGAACTGGGGTACAGGCCAGAGATGCGGAGGGTGAGAGGCTTCACCAGAGACAGAGCAGGGAGCAGAACAGGCAGATCAATGAAGTACACTGCTGAGGGGAGCAGCGGGCGGGTCAGGAGAGGTCTGCCACGCCATGTGGTCACTCCAGGGCAGGCAGGAATCGAACTCATGCGGAAGTGGCTTAAGCTTCTCAGTACTGTGCTTTAACCCGCTGCACCACAAGGGAGGGCCCAAAGCTTTATTCTTAGAGCTCTTTATCTCTCTTTTTTACAATGTTGTTCACTTTTGTACAATATTTGGTTTCTCCTTACAGGTGTAATCCCCATTCATCTCTTATTTCTTCAGATAAATCTAAGGCTTAGAAACAAGTAGTGTTAACAATGGTAAATGATCACTCAATATACTCAGAGTATTTATAAATATTAGCAATGAGCTGTCAAGATTATGGCTTTCCATATTCTTGACAACTAGCGTAGATTAGAACACACTAGAGGTGTTCAGTGCATGTTTATTGTACGTGTCTCCATTAATAGTCATATCCCATTTATGCAAGGCCCACTCACATATATACTAGTGACCTGATATTGACCAGTGTGATCATTAGAGAGTCATGGGGACTGACACTAAGTGAGAACTCTGGGCCCATCAATACTACCTGGGCATATACAATGGGGCCAGGTCGTACCATTTTTCAGGAGATTTTGTAACTTGGCATGTGTATGCAGACTTTCCTGATTTCAAATGGTGTCAGATAAAGCTGGTCTTTGGGTGAGTCTGGTCTCTGGCCAGCCAATTTATATCCCCCTATACTAGGCACTTACTGGCATATCTCTATTGCATTGTAACACTACTAAAGGAAAGAGAACCACAGAATAAGGCAAAGATAAAGAAGTGGGAGTTAAGAGGGGATGGAATTCAAGAGAAATGGATGATTTTCTATTTTAGAGATTCCACAGAGGTCAATTATATAAAAATTTTAAAAGTTCTGTTATCAGCAAATTATTTGATGTAACAATATGTTCACAAGTTGTGCTTTTTAAAATGCATATATATAACCACTCTAGTATCTTGTGTTTTTCCTCCCTTGTTTTCATACACAAACACAAAGAGAGAGAGAGACAGTAATTTAAAAAAGAAACCAGGAAAGTGTGTGTATGTGTATACTTTATATATTAAGTAAAGTCAAATGTATATATATATTAACTATATATATATAGTTAATAGCATGAGAAATACTCAGTAAAACAAAAATAAAATAATTTCTTTGCCCTGACTCTTTTGTCTTTAATATTCTAAAATGCAATGTAAATCATCAAAAGGAGAAATACCAAGTTTTTCAAAATTCTGTTACCAAGTATGGTATCAAGTAGTCTGTACTTCATGCAATCCCAGTAGATTTAATGGTTTGAGGGAACTACTTGGGATATCTGGAGAAGAGACTATTGAGACTTTGAGGATCTTTGAAGTCATAATGTGGAAACTGGCATATATATAAGGTGATGAGTGGGGCCATGATGAGCCAATGGCACAATTTGTCAAGGAAAGAAAGTAGGTCAGTCCATTAGCCTTTTATAAGCATCATTCCTCTGCTAAAGACATGTAGTCCACCTCTGATTGATTAAACCTCTGCTTAACGTTCAGGACTCTCCTTTATCAAGTCAATTGAGCTTTCGAATTTCCCAGCTTGTCCTGTTCTCACTCTTCTCTTAAAAACCCTGCTCTACTCACTGTTCTTAGGAAATATTCACTGTTTTCTGATCTCTTCCCTTTTGTTTATCATATGAGTTGCCTCCCCCAGAGGTTCTAATTTGAGCTATGCCTTTTTTCCAAAGCACAGAACAAATCTGCTTTTCCTCTGAAACCTTTAGCCATCAACCCTCACAGTGAGTTTCTCTTCCTCAACTTCTGTAGCATTTATTTCTGAAGGATTTGTTTGAGACTTAGTGTGTTTGGAAGTTGCCTATCTAATTTAGAGCTGAGAGAAGAAAGGTATGTCCTGACTCTGAAGCTCTGAACCCCCCATTTGCCCTCACAGTACACCCAAATAAGGTTAAAATGATATTATCCGGCAGCACATAAGAACAACAGTATAACCCCTTCATGCTGAATTGCATAGACTGTATTCTTTTTCTGTATAACTACATGTTATTCATTGAAGGCAGAGCAGTCCATTCTGTTCCTGCCCAATAGTAATGGGAACTATTTCTACATACCAAGTAGAGAATTTTACATGTATTATCTTCATGAGCCCCACAACATCCCTCAGAATAGGAGTTATTCCCATTTCACAGAAGAGGAATGTGTCTCTAAACATGCAAGTCAGCTTACTGAGGTTCATGACTAGCTTGCAGTTAGTCAAGGCAAAGCCAGGTGTAATCCTTATACCTGACCCCAAAGTGTGGGTTCTCTCTTTCCTTGCATATCATGTCCATGGCCACATTGGATACCAGAATTTTTTTTAATACTTATTTATCTATGCATATAGAAGTGGGGTACAGGCCAGAGGTGTGGGGGAGTGGGAGAATTCACCAGAGACAGAGTGGGGAGCAGAACAGACAGATATACTGAAATACACTGCTAAGGGAGCAACAGGTGGGTCAGGAGAGGTCTGACAAGCCATGTGGATCCCTTCCCTGGCCAGAGATCGAGCTCATGCTGCAGCGGCTGTGGCAGCTTCATAGTGCTGTGTTTTAACCCGTTCCACACCAGGGAAAGCCTGGATACCAAAAATTTGATAACAGTGAATTAAAGCTAGTAATTCACCCTCTGCCTCTAAGTAACAAGTATATACCAGTAGACAGAGACAGAATAGATAGTTGTAGGTTATGGATTAGTTGTAGGCTATCTAAAGAATAGAAATCTAGTTAGGGTCAGCACAGTTTAATTATCATGGGTGTTCTAGCTACAGTCTAGGATCTCTCAAGGACCTTGCACAGGTCAGCAGGGCTCCCCTTGAATGCCCATAGGACCTGGTTAAGGTGAGACTGGGAATATCAAGCATCATGGGGATGTCTGCATGACCTGGAGAGTAACCAAGGGTCTTCTTTTTTCTAGTCACTCACCAGAGAGACTCACCTCCTTTCCACAGTATTGCAGGCTCTTTGGTAATCTCCCTTTCTAGACTGTGAATTCTTTGAGGGGAAACATTATTGGCCCCTAAAGACATAATAACTAATTTTTAATCTGATAAATAAGTGGCAAGTCAACCAAGGCAAGGTGGTCAAGGTAACATGGTAGACACAATATAATAAGCCTTCATTCCATCATCAGAAAGCTAGATTAAGCCCTTGTTATGTTTCCTTTTCCCCTGTTATTTAAACACTACCCAGAAGTCTCTGGCTTCTCAGCATGCTTGACAAATCTTAAAACCTCCCTAAAATAGTGTCAAACCTCAAAATTTTTCAAGCCTCCAATTCTAAATTAAATAATGAAACCCTGCCACTATACAAAAAGCAAGTATTGTCCTTTGCAAACACCCCACGTCTTTCAGAGTGGTGCCACAAAGCAAGAGTTATGTAAATGTATTTTAAATAATTGCATTGGGGTGGATTAGAATTATGGTTGGGAATCTGTCCTACTAGTCTTGATCGTAAGTCTCTAGAGATAATTCTTAGAGAATTCAGGTGATAAAGGAGAGGAGATCAGACTAGTGATTGAGATAGAACAGGAAGAGTGGGCAGGATCTGTCAATTCATTGGTTATG
This sequence comes from Condylura cristata, assembly GCF_000260355.1. Lineage (NCBI taxonomy): Eukaryota > Metazoa > Chordata > Mammalia > Eulipotyphla > Talpidae > Condylura > Condylura cristata. The sequence goes on along the minus strand of NW_004567112.1, from coordinate 22,118,878 downwards.
GGAGGTGAGGGAAGAAGAGAGAAAAAGATTTAGAAGACTTTGCTCCAAGCTATGGATTGAAAGATTATGCCCAAGAGATTAGCTGTAGAAGTTTTCCTTCCCTGTGACCCTCTCACTCTCACTTTAGTCTGAGTATGAAGAAAAGATTCCTCATGAATGTAAAGCTGAAGGTCTGTGAGGCCTGGAGACTGTGAAAATTGCTCAGGAGAGTCCAATAGGACACAAAGGAAATATTTGTCCTTGTCCCTCTGCAGAAGTGATTTGCTCTGCTGAGGAGAAGGAAGAGAAGAAATTTGAGCTGAATATATTTTTGGTTGGTACAACTTGTAAGTGTTCTGTTTGATAGCAGAGTTGTTTAAATGGCCTATTTCATAACTACACATAGCTTTTCCAAATAAATGGTGTCTGTAGAATGTTCAGGTTAATGCATTAGTCCAGTGCTCAAGAGTGTTTGTGCTCAGAGCAACTGAGCCTTCTCTCTTAATAAGTCATCTTGGCATTTTGTCAACAAGTTAATTTGCTTTTCTAAGAAACTAGATTAATACTTCCTGTACTGTGTGCTATTCACAGATCTACAATGCAGTGAGAAGGGGAAAAGAAACAGAAGATACAACTGGATCTCTTCTCCACTTCTTCCTAAAGCTCCCAACCACGGAGGCAGCCCATGAAAGGATTAGCATTGGTCCGTGCTTAAAGCAGCGTGTCCGGGATACCGTATGTGAGTATCGTGCTACCCTGCAAAGGACTTCCATATCTCACTACATCACCGGCTCTCTCCTAGAAGCGACTACGTCTTTAGGAGCAAGAAGTGGCCTACTCAGTACTTTCGGAGGATCCACAGGACGAATGATGCTGAAAGGTAATGTCTGAAGTTTCACTTTCAACCTTTTATCTTTGCATGCAGGAAGGAATCTAAGTTAACACTTATGTATCTGATGGAAGATTAAATTTACTTATCAGCAACTTTAAATACAGGTGAGAGAATATAAAAAGTTAGACCTTTTCAAAGTCCTGTTAAGATATAGGCATTATGTATAATGAGCATTAAGGTTTTAATGTTTCTTTTTCAAAAAGAAGTAAATGGTTAAAAGTTATTTTTAACATTTTTAAAAAGGTATTCTCCTAGTGGTGGCTCATGACAGGTGATAGTTACTATGGTAACAAGCTCTTCAGCGAATGTGGTCATGTAGTCAAAATGAGAGCCAACAATGGTTGGCGTAGAGTTCTCCCTAACAGAATCAGAAAGTGGAAGGCCGCCTTCCAGTGATGCCCATCTTAAGAGACAGATATCAGGCATCCTGCTAAAAATTAAAAATCAGTAGAAAATGAGGTCTCTTGGCAGTTGTGCCTCCCAGCTTCTTCCCACGAAGAGCAGACAGGCAGGTCAGAAATGGCAGTGCACCCGAGCGCCTCGGAGATTTGTGCACCACACAGCTGTCACAACCCGCTTGGCAACCTTCCCCTGCAGGAAGCTGCCAGCCAGACAGGGACCACGCAGAGCAGTGTTCCACTGCCTGGGAGCTGCCAAGAGCGCGATCTGACGTCTGGCTCTTCCTCCCAAGGACAGCCACTGTCGTCCCTCCTCAGCACACCCAGACCCGAGGCACAGGCCTGGGACCCTTACCCTCAACCTCCCCAGCCCTTGTATATCCCTTGAGCTCATGGGGAAGAGTTATATGTCCCTCTGTGTAGAACAGGGTATCATGTTGGTTTGTTGTCTGGAGTGACCTGAACTTCTGTGAGTGGGTTATAAATGATGAAGGAATAAAAAACCTCAAGATGTGGGAACACTAAGCCAAGGGGTTAAAAATAGACTAAAGCGTAAAAACTTGGTTTCATATGTTCTTCATTCACTCAACATGGTTCTTTTGTGTTTTTGTTTTTTTTTCCTGAGCCCCTACCAGGTGTGAGGTGCTGGGTAGGGGTCAAACCACAGCGCTTGCCTTAATGGGTCTTAGAGTATCTGGGAGGTTAAACACTTTCCCTGTGAACAGCACTCAAGATTTCTCTGTGGTACGACTTCTGGTGACTGCCAAGCTTACCTCTGCATCACTGCTCTTTCTGGGAAGTAGGGTTGAGATGGGCATGTGGAGTGGGCATTGCTTCAGTGTTTGTGACTCTAGATGATGGCTCCATCTTGTCATTTAATCAGGCCATGTTTTTCAGACACCCGCTCTGTGCCCAGCAGGGAATAATTATTATGGGAGATCCTAATGAGGTGCAAGTCGTTGGCCTTAAGTTCATTATGACCCTAACAAGAAAGCCAGACTTGCATGTATCAAGTAATCAAAAAGTAGTATGACACTACAGAGACTCAGGCTGACTAACGTGGAAGTAGCTCTACGTGATCAAAGAGCTTGGTGAGGGAATTAGTGTTCGTGGTGACAAAAGGACTAATCTCAAACAAACAAAGAAAAATCAATAAAATAAATGCCACTTTCCTTCTTCTCCATTAATTACAAAGGGACATATTTCTAGTTCTTACCCAGGTAGACTGCCTTCAGCCTGACACAGACCATTCAGGACAAAAAGAGGCTCATGGTTAGTGTGTCTGTTTATCTCAGTTGCCATTTGCATGACCTGATTCAGATCAGAAACTCACAGATCCATCCCCCTACTCTGAGACTCACTGGGCCATCAGCTAGAATGTTGGCTTTAAATTGTCATTTTATGTAAGAGTTGGGAACCGGTTTGTTAGTTTGTTTTTCCTACTATGCATTTCTCTAATTGTTTCTGACATTTCTCTGGAGGTAATATTTCCTGAGTAATACAATTAGATAGCTGGTTCCTGCTCCAGGCTCACTTCTATAGTTCCTGGCTTGCTCACTGAGAACCATTTTCAACGTCAGTGCCTTCTCCCTTGATGTTTTCAAAGTCTGTATGTACCATAGTGAACCATGGTTCTTCATGATGCAGTGGGAGAAAATACATCAAGAAACCATATGAATGTTTGAAGTCACAGAGTGTTTCTAGAATCTATAGGTTCAGCATGTTGACTAGTTGGGGCTTGGGCTCTGTAGGTGGTCTAGAGGGTCTGTTCGCTGTGACTGGGTTGTCTACCTCTCCTACTGTTTAGTGTGTGTCCTGTGGCATAAAATTGTCCAACAGCTTTCAGCTCTGTATTACTAGTAAAAGTCTATGGACTGGTATCTGTGGGGCACACTCAGTGCCCAGTTCATAAATGGTTTGTGTTCCAGTTTAATTTCTCAGGAGCTGCGTGGAACTTGGAATGCTTTCCTGGAGCAGGGGTATTGTGATTTGGTTCCCAGACTTTAGTCTTCAAAAACCTCTTTAACATAATAGTTAAAATGTACATACGTCCCATGAAATAAAAATCAAAATGTGATTACTAGAGCACTAGGAATCAGCCTCCTAGAACAATAAAATATAGTGAGTTAAAAGGATATTTCTTATTAAAGAAAATAGTCTAAATTAAGATGAGTACAGAGTTCAAGTACAACTTTTATGGGTTTTTTGAGAAGAACTTTGATCTCAATTGCAAGATCTCAATTGCAAATGGCAATTGAGATCAACAGACACACTAACCAGGAGCCTCTTTTTGTCCTGAATGGTCTGTGTCAGGCTGGAGGCAGTCTACCTGGGTAAGAACTAGAAATATGTCCCTTTGTAATTAATGGAGAAGAAGGAAAGTGGCATTTATTTTATTGATTTTTCTTTGTTTGTTTGAGGTCAGTCCTTTTGTCACCACGAACACTAATTCCCTCACCAAGCTCTTTGATCACGTAGAGCTACTTCCACGCTAGTCAGCCTGTAAGTCTCTGTAGTCTCATACTACTTTTTGATTACTTGATACATGCAAGTCTGGCTTTTCTTATGGTTCTTTTCTTATGGCTGATTACATCTCAAGACTCATACCCATATGAATGAATAAGAAAATTATTGTACAGTAAATTTTCTTTTTTTTAATGGGAAGCTTTATAAATGGAATGAAGAAGGAAAAAGGGAGGTAGGGAAGAGTTTCTAAAAAAACTTTTTTTCCCAGAGAGAGCATAAGAAAGAGTCAAAAAGAATGACATCTTTTATTAGGGCAATCATGTTTGAAGTGAATTAAGTAGAGTTGAGAAAGGCAGAGGAAAGGAGGAGGGTGAGAGAAAAATGCTGTATGATTCCATCATTATGAAATCTTAAAATAGTCAAACTCAAATGCACAGAAAGTGGAAAGGTCATTGCCAAGAGCTGGGGGTGTGGGGGCGGGGAGGAGACCTGCAGGAGGCAGGGGACTGGGAAGCTATTCCTTCATGGGTGTAGAGTTCAGTTTTGCAGATGAAAGTTCTGGAGATGGGTGGTGGTGATGGCTGCACAACAATTATGAACAGGCTTACTACCACTGAGCTATACTCTTTTTTTTTTTTTCATGCTTTTTCCCCCTTTTATTTATTTACTTGTTTTTACATCATTCTTCATTTTGTGCATTTTTTCCATCTTGGTTGTAATCCCCATGGACTTCCCCCCACCAGTTCACCCATGTGCCATCACTATAGTTGAACTATACTCTTACAAGTGGCTGAGATGTTAGAATATTTTTTTATATCTTACTACAAAAAAGTTGAAATATTCAAAGAGGAGGAGGAACATGTTATGCAGATCCTTGGCCCCAAGTCTAAAGCTTTATAGAGAACAGAATTCATAGAAAGGAAATCTGAAGACAGGTAGTTTTTCATATGATCTCAAGGTGACCCAAGACAACTTACCTTTAGCAGTTGGTTATGACTAAAGGTGAGGCTTGGACAGCCTGCAGTAGGTAAGGACAAGAGGGGGAAATGTGCATCCCCCATCTTCACAGAGCACTAACAAGACATATGGTAACTCAGAGATTAACTGGCTAGAGTTCTGTACCCTAACAACTTCCCAAAGCCTACAGGCTACGGCTAACTCTCCAGCATCTCCATGAACTTACATATCTCCAGCAGTCCAGGTGGTTCAAGAAAGATAGGCAGCAACCATTCCACAAGCATTCCTGGTTTTGTGCCTTCAGAACCACCAAAGATGGTCTCTCTGCTCAGCTGAAAATATGCCAAATAATGAGAAACGTTTCTGAAATGAAACACTGATCAGCAAAAACATGCTTCTCAAGGCTATGCTGTCTCAGAATGGAGAGCTTACGCCATCTTCTTAGGAGACATCCACTATCTTGGTAAACTTAAGACTTTTCTGCTTGCCACTGGGTGTCCTCCTTCCATCGGCATGAATCTTAGTAGAATCAACTCCCTATAGCAATGGCGTTCTATAGAAATATTGTCTATCAGGAAGAAGTTTTCTAAATCATTCATCTGTCTTTGTTTCTTTATTCCAAAATGCTACTTGTTTAAAAGCTACAAAAGTGAGGGTAAGTAAAAAGAGCACGATAGTTGACAATAAGGTAATGCACAGACATAGCAAAATTGAAATACAAAGTAGTGATAGGAAGAGGATTTTTCTATATAAGAGTACTAAGTGTTTTCAAATATGCAGATTGCACCAACCAAAACAGTAAATTTAATACATTAAATTCCATTTTTTCTTCCCATGTTGATAAATTAAGGACTTACTGTTTACATATAGGCAGGACAAAAGCTTAATTGCCCAAATTTAATTTATGTGGTGGAAAACAAAATGCCATTGTCCACTTTTGTCCAGTCTTGATATGTATATATAAAATAGCTGTAAAATTACAGGTGATATACACTTAAATAGGTAGTAATATTAAAACAAAAAGTTTCCTAATCTAATGTTCTTATTTTAAAGTAGAATTACTTTGTTTCTAATAGAAAGGCCTAACAAATTTTCTAATTTTATGTTATTTTATTTTTCTGCATTAAGTACATTCAATTGAAGTCCTTTTCTAGACAATAATAATAATAATCGTAATAGGAATACACACACATTTGACCTGTTGACTGTATCTCATAAATAATTTGGTTTATAAAGGCTGTCTTAGTTGACTTCCCCATAGTCAAAACAGTTACCCTTTCCATGCTTATCAGGCCTGGGAAGGCAAGTGCATATTTCTAATTCCAAGAATTAAGTTTATTTAAAGAAACCTCCGACTTATATAGTATTGTGACCATGAAATTATTTTCTAGATGGTTAAAGTGTGTTTGAGTATCATGTGAAGTTTGTTTTATTACCAGTTACTCAGCTAAGAAGTTTCATTTGCTGCTATGTCACCTCCAGAAAAAATGAAAAATATCACGTCTGTAAGTCTTCAATTCATAAAATAATATCGCTCACTTCAGAGAAAATGTAATGTTACAGTTCAGGTCTGTTGAGGTAACCCCTACTATCCTAGTAGAATTCATCAAGTGCTGGGCTACTCAGTGGCAGGGTTACCCCTAGGACCTTCCATGTTCTCTGTGTGAACTCCTCTCCCCTCTTCCCAGGTATCTGCTGCCCTGGGATCCCAGAGCCTCCCCTAACTATGCCAGCCTACCTTTCCTCACTTATGAAAGATAAAAACATAATCTCCTTTTATTTTTTTCCTGCAGTGGGTCCCAGTGAAGCCTTGTAAAGAATGACCTGGTGGTTTAGACAGAGACCTAGTTGACTAGTGAGGGGCTTTCTCCTGGAGGACAGAGAGCAGGGGAGAAGCTGGTGGATGCAGGACTGGGCACACAGGTGCAAAGGCCTGAGACACAATGTGTTCAGAAACAGCTGGTCTTCCAGGTTGTTCTGACCCAGGCCTGAGTGGGCAGTACAGAACGTAAGTAGGACATAGGTCTGGGGTGCAAGTGAAAGGAGGCCTCCAGTTCAAAGTAAAACTCTGATGTGATCAGAGTGAGCTTCTAGAAAGATCTATCTGGCTGCAGTGTGAGGTGCAGCTTCTTAGAGTGTCATCCTCAGCCTGCCTGATTCAGGATCAGCCATGTATAGCTTTCTGGGCTTCTGGATTAGAAGTTTCTGATACTTCTGATGTTCTTGGTGTTCTGAACATGGTTATGGAAAGGCAGTGAGAACTGGAAGCATTTAGGAGGCCTTGGCTAGAACAGATTTCTGGAAGGGCCCCTCTGGCACATTTAGCAATTGGTCAAAATTGCAAAAAGGCCCCAAGCCTGTTGTCCACTGTCCACAAAAGCCGAAATCCTAGGGACACAGCAAAAAGGTGTATGTGAGAGGTAGATTTAATAGGATGTAGAAGTTGAATTGTTAATAGGGAAAAAGCAAGCTCTGCTTCTTATGACAGTTAATTTTATCTTTTTAAAAAGTAATTTCAATATGGTACACATAAACACAAATACTGTTGAGTTGTAAAAAAGAAGGAAATCCTGCCACTTGCAACAATATGGATAAATCTGGGGAATATTATGCTAAGTGAACTAGGACAGGAAATTAAACACAAATATTGTACAGTATCACTTATATGTGGAATCATTTAAAAAAAAAAAAAAGCAAAGAAAGCTTATTTTCAGAGAAAGGACAGACACCAGCTGGGTAGACTTGGACCCTGGCCTGACTAGCCACTCTATAGAATTCATACTGTGTGTGACCTTGGGCAAGTCACTTAACCTCTCTGAGCCTCAGTTTCTTCATCTTTAAAATAAAGGAAGTAGGGCCCTCCCTGGTGGCGCAGCGGGTTAAAGCACTGCACTAAGAAGCTAAAGCCACCTCCGCATGAGTTCGATTCCCACCTGCCCCGGAGGAGATCCACATGGCGTGGCAGACCTCTCCTGACCCGCCCGCTGCTCCCCTCAGCAGTGTACTTCATAGATCTGCCTGCTCTGCTCCCTGCTCTGTCTCTGGTGAATCCTCTCACCCTCCACATCTCTGGCCTGTACCCCAGTTCTGTATGAATAAATAAAATCTAAAAAAATAAAAAAATAAAAAAATAATAAAATAAAATAAAGGAAGTAATATCTACCAAGGAGGAGTTCCATCGGAGGCCAGAGAGCTGACATATGGCTCAGCAGACCTCTCCTATCTCACCTGCTGCGCCCCTCAGCAGTGTATTTGAATAAAAGCCACCTATTCTGCTCCCTACTCTGTCTCTGGTGAATCCTCTTACACACACACACACACACACACACACACACACACACACCCCTGCCACACACCTCTGGCCTATAATACTCAGTTCTTCAATGCAAAAATAAATAAATCTTTCAACTTGTTATCGATGATTAACAGTTAATAGGATATTTGGATCATTTCCTCATACCCTCCCCACTGATCCCCTATCACTTCAGGAAATTAAGATGTTAATTGCTGAAATCCTAATCATTGAATTCAGATAGGTGATTGATGAGGACAGTACCTCCAGAACCCTAGTCACTTGGGGTCTTGTATTTCAGTTGGTTACAAAAATGTCATGTCTAGTTACAGGAATTTGAAATGGGCCATGCTCCAGAAACACATTTGCAAGATTCTTACTTGAAACTCTATACCCAAAGAAACTGCAGCAATTAGATTCCAGGACTTTCCCAGGAAAGCTTGCTAACACGTATTAAACTGAATATTTTCAGAAGTCCTGAAAGTATGGTATCTGGTACCTACTATATGTCCAATAAATGTTAGGATGGTGATGGTGATGTTGACGACAACATGGTCATGATGGTTGCTGTGGCCTTTGCAGGTACCTTCAATAACAGCCCATCACTGTTATTAATTCAGAGGCTCCACTCTGTGCTCAGTCACAGATGTCCCCAAAAAGGAGAAGAGCCCTCCAGGTTTTACTGGCTGTGGGTTCCGGGCAGTCATACCTTATAGAACACCTGAGAGGAACTACCTAGTGGGTAGAAGTCACCCTGATGTAACTTCTTTAGTCAGTTTTCCTTAGAACACACGCATCACGCTACTCATTTATTCATTTAATTAGCAAACATTTGCTGAACATTTAGTCTGTGTGCTAGACTCTGAGAAGGAAGTAGTGAATAAGATAGTTTTAACTTTCCAGGAATTCACCTGCTAGTGGAAAAGACAACTAAACACACACTTTAGAAGGCTTAAATGTTAAAGTTGAAGTCAGCCTATGTTGTAGGGTCTCAAAAGGAAGTCTCTGCACCACTTGAGTGAAGTCTACAGTTTCTAAAACCATTTAAGAGTCTGGAGAAATATGGACACCTACTTAATAAGGAAAATAAGCCTTCACCTTTATTAGGAAGCTGCTGTTTCTGCTTCCTTGTCTGCTGATTCATTTCTCTTCCCTCCAAAGTAGAAAAGATGTGTTTCTCCTGGCATGGGGACCCCTGTCTAAAAAGCTACTATTGGCATATAATTTAGTGTTCAAATTAAAATTTGTACAGTTTTATGAAGATGATTACTCATTACAGTAAAATTAAATAAGCTTTTTTCCTGTACATGTAACTAATACTTTTGAGTGTTTCTAAAATTGTTTATTCTTTTAAAGAAGTAAAGCTCATTTAAACGAGCTTTGAAAATTCTTGTCCATGGGAACATTTATAGCCCATAATGGAATATGCTTATAATTTGTTTATAATAACATGTGGGTCAGTAGCAAATATTTAAGAGGGGAGGAAGAGATCTCAAGATAGTCTGAGTCATTATTTAAACTTCTATTGGAATTGAGTCTGAAAACCAAGAAATTAGTAGTACAGTTAAAGAAGCTAAATGGCATTTTATGATGGACTTAATTCTAACAAGGTGTTTTATCATCTTCAGGAAGTCAAAAATGTGGCATCAAGTACAGATATATATTTAATATTTTAAGTATTTTGACAAAGTATGCTGTTATGACAACAAACTTTTAAAATGATTTCTATATTAATCCCACAAGTGATTCTACAATAGTCATTTTTGTATTCATAAACAAATCCATCTAAAATTCATTTCAAACAGATATTATCCTAGATGAGCTGGGACCTTTGGAAGGAATTCAGAGTATAAAAAATTTCACAGAGCTTGGCAACTCACAAGATCTGGACTTACAGACTACCAATCCAGAACCAAAACCTTTAACTGGAGTGGGGGAAAAGCCATTTGACCCCAAACCTCCGAGTCCTTCACCACTAGCAAGCATTCCATTTTATCTCCCACTCAGGTCTCAGCCTGTGTCTTCACTGTGCGTGTATGTATGAGTACAACAGACATTCATTCCCCATGAAAGTAGGTCCATCTAACTCAAAACTGATCCTTTTTGAGCATACCTGCTGCCTGTTTGAACTCATGACTTCCAGGGACCCCAAGGAAACCCCTGAGTGAAGGGGCAGCCCTCACTTCCATGGCATTCTCTGGAGGGAGTGATAAGAGTAGATAGGGGATCTTCCCTCCTACACTGAGTAATCACAGAACGGAATCAACCAAATCAGAGAAGGACTCCTGTTTGCTCATGAACCAAGCCACCAAGAAAGCCACAGTGTCTGGTACAGGAATGGAGCTCAAAGTATTTGTTGAGCCCAAGAACACAGCTCTAGATAAACACACAGTTATATATACTAAAACCAGGAGAAACATTTGAAGCCATCTGATACTATCCTATGAACATCAACAACATCAAAAATTAATTTACTAGCAAGACTGTTTTTCAGTCATCACTTACCAAAATCATCTGGGCTTGTCATCTGGGCTGCCCAGTATGGCTGAAGGTGACTGCAGAATCTGGGCCATCTGCGAGCCATAGAAGGCACATTTACACTGTTGATCTTCACTGATCTCAGAACGGGAGCATCCTGTCCAGTACAGAGTTATCAGCTGACCCACAGTGAGACAGGAAGCCTTCTCTCTGGTCTGTATCAACAGTGCCCCACGTGCCTTCATACCCAGGGCCAGTTGATAAATGTTTTTGTAGGTCTTATCTCTAAAAAGTATGTCCACACTGTTGTTGAGAAAAGGAGAAGGTAGAGAATGTCCCTAATCTTGGCATTAACCCTGCACTAGAAGGTCCAGGAGTCTCTTTAGTAAGCAAAGAGGTTCGGTCACTCCTGTTCTCCAAACTCCATGCCAGGAGAAGCATCTCATTTCCTCAGTATCTGTGGGGAAAGCCTTTCCCCTTCCATTATCATGCTCAAGCACACCAAGGAGAAGCCACTGGTAGTGGAAATTTATTTACTTTATAAATATGCATTAAATAGCTACACTACCAGCTTCTGATTACAGACCCACTCTGTCCCTACCCACTTGGAACTTAAAGATCATTAGGTTAAAAAGTAGCTGCAAAAATTTGACAAATTGTCACCTTGGTAAATGCTAAAGGGAGAAGTATGTGGCTACATGAGAACATCTGGAGGTGGGGTTGATGCAAGCAGAGCAAGCCTGTCTGAGGCAGAGTTTCAGCTGAGGGCTAAAGTTCCAGTAGATACTAAGAAGAGAAGAGAAGAGGAATCAGAAGAGTGTTCTAGTCAAAAGTAATTTTTTGTGGTGGCAGGGAATGCAACACCTTTGAGGTTTAAATGGAGAAGTAGCAGGTTCAGCAAGAAAGTCAGAGCAACAAGATCTAAAAAGTATGGGGTGCTCAGGGTGTTCTCGTTAGGCATTATTGCATTTAAGACGCTGCTTTTCACATGTGAGGCAAAACAAATTATACAAGCTCTTGTTAAGGGTCCTTGACTTTATCCCTAGGACTAATCCAAAGCCAACAGAGGGTTTTAAGCTGAAAAAGCAACATAATAAAATTGTTACAAAAGGATATGTCTATTAAGAACAAACTAGAAATGTCTCCACCTGCACTGCCTTTTCCAGCCCTCTTTAGACACCAAATAAAATTTTTTACCCTTAAAATTGACATGGATACTGAATTTGACAACAAATTATTATTTGAAACAGAGATCCAGAGTGTCTTAGCTGAAGTGCTGTGGAGTTGTCCTGAGAAGGTGTCAGGAAGAAAGGGCTAGTACCTCAGCTATCTCTACTTCCTGGGAACAGGATTCCAGGAAACGTAGAGAGGCCTATGGTGCAACAAGAAGGGACTGGAGACACTCACTTCCCAGGTCTGCAAAGACTGGCGCTTCTCCTGCCACTCTTACTGAGTGAGACATGGCAATCTTTACTGAGTGAGACATGGCAATCTGCTGATACCTGGGGAGTAAAATCCCCTTCATGGACCAAATCCAGGCTGTAGGTTTTTCTTTACCATTGCAGCATTTTTTATGTTAGGAAATGTTGCATTAAAGTAGAGAGGTCTGGGCCCTCCCTGGTGGCACAGCGGGTTAAAGCACAGCACTAAGAAGCTAAAGCCACTTCAGCATGAGTTCAATCCCTGCCCTGGAGATGGCCCACATGGCACAGCAGATCTTTCCTGACCTGCCCTCTGTTCCACTCAGCAGTGTACTTCAGCAATCTGCCTGTTCTGCTCCCCCACTCTGCCTCTAGTGAAGCCTCTCACTGCCCCTACATCTCTGGCCTGTACCCCAGTTCTGTATGCATAAATAAATAAATCCTTAAAGAAAAATAGAGAGGTCTGACTACTTCAGCAGTCCCAGGCTACTGTTCTCCCTTGAGGGGTAAGCTGGCCCAACCCACACCCCCTCCCTGGCCACACATGGCCACACCTCCAGGGTCTCCCTCCATCGGGGTCTCACATGTTTACTGCTTGGCTCTGCAAGCATCTAACATGTGGATTATTCTGAGCTTCACACATGCCATTGAGAATTTTAGTTCATGAATATGGGAGACTGGGCTGGAAGTTGAGAGAAACGAGAGGCGGGTCTAAACACACAAGGGTCATCTTTGAACTGACTTCTGGTTCAGTTGCTCCAAGCAGGAAAAGCACAGGAGATCTTAAAGGCCTGCAGTAGGGGTGAGGGCACTACTGGTGAGCAAGTAGGAGATAATTCTCAGCAATGATCTTCTGGATGGAAACAGTGCAAGATCAGGTTCATTGGCCAGGGGGGTGACAGTTCAGGGAAGAGGTGAATATGTGAACCTCAGGCATTAGAGAACCATCATGAACTCGTAAGCAGATCAGATTTTAGGTGCATCTTAGGCTCAGAGTCAGGGATCTGCTCCACAGGAAGGAGAGTTTCAGTGACAGACCTGAGCAGTTATCCTCAGATTAGGAACGGTGCGCTCAAAATAAAGGGCCAGAAGCCAGAGTGAGCCCTTTTCGTTTTCCTTGGCACAGAGCACTCGTTACAGAAAAAAACTAGTCTTGAAAATTTAGCATCACCAGGAAAAAAAATGAAGTGTAATAAAAATTATAGTTGGTTAAGAATGGAGGCATTTTTACTACAACATAGCACCATTGTAAAAATCTACCAGCTCTTGCCAAGGCGTAGATACTGTTAACCTCTCCCGGAGCCAGGGTGTTTCAGCACTCTTGGTGGCTTCTGCTCAGCCAGAGAGACTGGGGGCAGGGCTTCCTCAGGCTTCCACAAAGCATAGATCTTGCCCAAATGTGGAAAACCTTTAGGGACGTGAAAACCATTAGGGATCTGTAGCCCTGATTTGAACCAAGCAGAATAAACAAACCCCTGCCCAAATTGGAACTTGCTGGATGTCTCTCAGAGGTACTCAAGGGGAAAAACTGGAGGCTTCAAGGGTCTCTGGGTGGGTTAATGTCTCATTTCAGCTGCTTTACGTGAGTCTTTTTCAATGTCCTAACACCTCCGTTGCACACCCACAAATGGACGGCATTGTGAATCTCTAACATACACAGTACCTTTTTTTTCTGCTAATGGGATGTTAAAGCTCAAGTTAAATATTCTGGAACTGTGTTACATGTTCAGGAACTAGGTTGGAAAAGCTCCAGGGAGCATTTTATTCACATTTTCCATAGACAGGGTCTTGGTAAGTTCCCAACCTCAAATTCTATTTTCAATATCCTTTGTCACTCTTTCCAGTCTGATAGTTTAGCTAGTGTCTATATCATAAAATAGCCTAACTTTGTGCATCTCATCCCCTAACAGATAAGTGGTATATTGTCTTTTTCTAGTCTCCTTTTTAATTGGGGAGGTACATTCACAGAGAATTATGAATGTTCATTCATTGACCACGCAGTAAACTCAGTGTCCACTGTGGACTGGCCACTATGTGGGGACAATGGAGGGGGCAGATGGAAGGAGTAAACAATGCCCCTTACTCCCTAATGTTCAGCCTATGAAAAGTGGCAAAACCAAGGCCCAGAGAAGCTAAGAACCAAGCCCCGAGGATCACAAGTCCAGAGGTCACAGAGGATAATGCGACCTGGCCTCAAGCTAAACTAGAGCTCTTTCCTGTCTCTCGTCTGTTCCAGGAAATAAGTGAAACAGCACAACATAAGGAATGTTGACTGAGATCTGGCCCCACACTCATCACCAGGGATAGAAGCCAGGATGGTACTCTCTACAAGTTGGTGATTTACTTGACAAGGAGACTGACATGAACTTGTGGTTACATTGTACTGTGATACACAGGAGGCAAATATTAGCAATTAAGAGTTTGGACTTTGGCTTCTGACGTCACAGACAGGATAGAAGAAATACTCAAGGCACAACCAGAAATCAGTTATATTTCACACACAGTTTTCATCAGCTTATCACCTGAGGATACCTGATTAACCTATGCATCTTATGACTGCAGTTCCCCTTTGCTTGGAACAGTACTGAAATTAATCTATCATTGGTTTGGCAAGTGTTATTTCTTTATTGACTTGTTAAGTAAGAGATACTATATTGTCTGTATTAGCTTGTGTTACCATTATAAATTATAATTCCCACAGTAAACCTGTGTTAAATAAATCACTGGAAAAGATCATTTTTAAAAAATGAATATAAACTTTGATGACAGATATCCCTAAATTCCCAGATCTACCACTAACATGCTGTGTGACCTGGGGAAAATTACTTAACTCCTCTGTTTCTAAGTTTCATCATCTTGCCTGTAAAGTAGAAATGATACAGATCCATATCTCAGAGAATTATAATGGGATAAAATCAATGAATCTGTCAAAAAGTCATTAAAAGGTGGAATTGGAGCAAAAAATGTTATTTCAAAAGCAGTAAGCACCTAGGGTTAGCTTGCAAGGAGTCAGGTTTGGTAGGAAAGAGGGGACCATGGAGGTGGAGCTAGGCAAGGAGTCCTGGTTTGGGTCCCCTCTGGATCCACAGGTGGGCTCTGGCAAGGCAAACCCCAGGGACCTGCCCAGCCCTCCTCTTAGTTCTTGCCTCCAGAGTTCATTCCTCCACCAGTACCTGTTGTCTCTGCTGCCCAACTCACCTGAGAGTAGCTTGTTCTTCCAGAACCTGTGACTGTTTTACACCAAATCAGACAAGATCTGACTTCAGGAATTGGAAGGTCTCTCCCAGATGTGTGTAAACTACATGTTTGTTTGTTTGTTTGTTTTGAGTCCTATTGAGCTGATCTCTTCCTTTTCCCACTTTCTACTGCCATCTACATTGCCTCACAGAGTCACTGGCCCTTCTAAGCCACTCATGTTGGACTAAAGGAGTTTTGTAAAGATTCCTCTGGACCTCTCACCAGATACAGTCAGGCAATCCTTGCAGACATTCGTGGAAAAGCAAGTTGAGGGAAAACAATGAGAATGGAATGGAAGAGACCAGTTCTCACAACAGGTAGATTAATGACTGTAGATTCAGCATAAGACATGGACAAATAACAAATGCCTCTAATATATGGGATCTGGATAAATGAAGACAGTACCATAAAAAGAAAGTAAAACATCAGATACAGTTTGGGTATCTTGACTTTGAGGTATTTAGATGATTTAGATGTTAAAATAGATACTCCCCAGAGTTGAGTGAGAGGTCAGAAATGGAATTACATATTTTGAAGGCATCAGCTTATCTGTGATGCTTATACCTTGAGATAAGCTTTCCCAATATGAGATCAGAGCCTCCTTGGTGGCCTACAGGTTAAGTCTTAATGCTATCATCACAAGGGCCTGAGTTCAATGCCTGGCCAGGGAGCCGACCCACATATGGCACAGCAGATCTCTGCTGTCTCACCCAGCAGTGTATTTCAGTAAATCCACCTGTTCTGCCCCCCACTCTGCCTCTGGTGAATTCTCTCACCTCCCTCACCTCTGGCCTGTGCACCCAGTTCTTCTACACAAAAATAAATAAGAAAGGAAAGATCAGCAGAGGCTTGAGGCATATAGAGTTAAGGCTAAAGGCTAAAGACCCAGGAACCAGAAACCAGTGCATGGCTGTTCAAAGGAAAGCAACATAATATAGTGTCCAGAGCCAGAACTCTGCTCCATGTTGTAATGTTTAGAGTTGTAGATTATCAAGCTCCCTCTACATAACTACTCGATAATGATTTTAATGCACTAAGTCATAGTTTCCTCAAATACATACATCATTAACCACTTTAGCATAGCTATTTTTTGCCTTGTTAAAGGTGGGCTTTGCTTTATGCCAGTAGTGATCATCTACTAAAGTCATCAATCATAGTCCAGAAGTCATTAACTACTTAATTAAATACAAAGTAGTTCCAGTACAGCCTTGTCCACTGCTAGACAAGGCATCATATTGTTGAATTCCCTTAGTAATTATCTAATTTTTTGACTTGAGATAGCATTTGGTCAACAAGTAGGACACTGGAATTCATATGACTTTCCAGATTTTGGGCCCATTTCACTAAAAAAGGAAAACAAATAGTTTTGTGTACGTACATAAGTTAAATTCTGGTACCCAAAGTGCAAGAAATGGTAAGGATCTTGGTCTTGGGAGTCATGAGTCTGAGTCAGAATCCTGGCTTCACTACTTACTATGTGTGAATATTTGGGCAAGTTACTTACCCTCTCTGAGTTCCCTCAACTGTAAAGTAGAATATCAATCATACTGAGGCCACAGAGTAGCAGATAGAACTAAAGTGTTAGCAAGTAATAAAATTTGTGCTATTATTTTTGGCTTTTATGGGCAAAAAAATTTCCAGTTCATATCTGATATTAAATGATTTTGACCTACCCCAAGTCTGGTTGAGATAGTTTTTGCAATGTTCTAAATCAGAACTAGCATGTACTAATTATCTCACAAATCATAGAGCTGTCTTAACACTCATGTTCAAGGATTGAAAGTATGATTTCATACAACAGTAAGGTATGCATGTTCAATGTGAACTTTAAATATATAGATATACATTTAAAATTTTCTTTTAAGTATCAGGAACTTTGTGATTTTGTTTTATTTTACTTTGTTTTTGTTTTGCTTAGAAGAACTGGGTTATAGGCTAGGGGTGTGGTAAATGAGAGGATTCACCGGAGACAGAGTGGAGAGCAAAAGAGGCAAATCTACTGAAAACACTTCTGAAGAGAGCAGTGGATGAGATAGAAGTCTGCTGCATAACCTGTGTATCAGCTCTGGGGCTGGGCTTCGAACTCATGCCCTAGCAGTGATAGTGTTGAGACTTAACCCTTAGGCCACCTGGGAGGCTCCTGGAACTTCATGATTTTTATTCATGATTACAGTCATGCCCCAGTTTGCCATCTGTTCTTGTCCAATGTATAGATCCAAATTAGCACCAGAATTGCAAATAGACAACAAATGTATTTTTGCTTTTGCATAAAGCCCCTCTTCTCAGTTAGACTGTACTTAAACATGTATATCCATATGAAAATGAATGTACAGTTAAACATGAAAATCATTCAAATTAGTATATCACATTAATAGAACAATTGGATAACAACCACATCACAATCTCAATAGATACAGAAAAGGCATTTGACAAAATCCAACACCGTTCCAAGACAAAAGCATTCAAAAAGCATAGAAGAAGGGCCTTGTGTTGTGAATACTACAGATATTCTAATACTGTAAGTTGCATTTGTGACAAGTATGTGATAAAGAGTATCTGTAAAAATTCCACCATAAAGCCTCATAGTAGAAGACTGAAAACTTTCCACTTTGAACAGAAGCCAAAGATATCCATTCTCACCACTTGTATTAAAAATTGTGCTCTACACAGAACAACACAATGTTGCCACCTACCATATGAATTTTGGCTCAGTTAGTTTTGTTTATCCAAAGTCATCAGAAATAGGTAGGTGGTCAGTGAGAGATGCTGCCAAAACAGCTAGTTACTGTGCTATGAAAAGAAAAGAAACTACTACTCCTTAGAAATTCTCCATTGTAAGTTTTTCTCATGTGCCATATTATTAAAAAAAAGCTCATATAAAGATATATTTACAGTACTCTTCTCAAATTATTATTTAAAATTGAATCAAAAGTGGTGAACATAAATATTGGCTACAAAAGAATTATTTAAATCAAATATTAGGCTACTTTTAGGGTTGGAGAAATGTGTATTTTAGAGTAGGTTTTTTTTAACTTAAGTTTTATAAATACTATGTATTTATAAAAAAACATGAAATGTACAACAAAAATATTAGCAACACAGATTATACCTAGGCATGGGATTATTGATTACTATTATTTTCTTCTTTATACTTCCCTAGATTTTTCATGCTTTTACAGTAAATCATCATCTCTATTTGGAATGATACTACTTTTATCAGTAAGGATTCTATCAGCTTTTTTTCTACTATGTTCTTCAGTCTGGAGAACTACTAAATCTGAATATGACTTAATTCTCAACCTAAGCATATTGTTTTTTTCTTTTATTTGAAGTGCTGACTAAGAAATAATATGCTTCATTGACTTTGTGAGCTAACCTTTCTCAAGTAGATTGAAGACAAGCCAAACATCTTACAAAATTGATTTGTTTCTTTGAAAACCAATAACAGATAATGAGAAAGAATATCCAATTAACTAAACTTTCTCTAAACCTGTCACCTCCCTGTTGAAAAGCAATTTTCAGCTCTGCCTGAGATTTCAAGTCTTTAAGCCAACTCCAAATCATTTATAACAAACAATCAACACCCCTCCTTTCTCTGTTCTTAGGTTTATCATTGGAATTATGCCATTCAAGGAGTAAAATATACAGTCATATGAATCTAATACTTAGTTTTAAAAAACTGCCTACAAATTTAATCCAATTTATTGCTACTGTAAGTTTATGTCCTCAAAATCTTATAGGTGACCTGCACAGTTCAAACCCATGTTATTCATGGGTCAGCTGTAAACACATGTCAGATTTGAAGCAGCCTTGATTGTCTTGCTGAATTTGGATAACATCAATTAATAAAGGGTCATACCACTAGGAAGCACAGATGTCAGAATGACCCTAGAGTAAGAGCCCAGAAGGTTGGGCTTGCCTAGGGTTGGGAAGTGCGGGTGGCAGAAAGTCGGAGGGACTGGAAAGGGGGGCAGATGTTGGTGTGCCATGTTGAGATGCCAACCACACACCCAGACCAAGGGCAAGGATCTAGAAGTCTGCTGAAAACAAAAGATTAAGTAGAAAGGAAAGGGTAGAAAGAAAAAGGAGGTCAAATTCAGGGGTGATGACTTTAGAATTTAATAATATGCAGTGGAATCTTTGGAAGTGATGAATCCAATGTTCTAAGAGAGACAAAAAGAGTCTCAAGAGGATGGAGGAAGTCACCCTCTTCCCTTGCTCAAGTCCAGATGAGTAATGTGGTGCCACAAGAGGACAGATAAACTTGATTTTTCCAAGGAGTCAACAGGGGTGTTTCCAACAACCAGGAATATAAAAAAAGATTCTAGGCGAGCAGAATGCAGGCCCCTCTTGAAGTGCAATAAGAGCGTGAAGGAGGTTGGCCCAGGAGGAATGGTCAGAAGGAAAAGACATGAACTGGATGGACAGTGATAGCAGCTTCACCCACAAGGCAGCATTTCCTGAAGTGGTTCCAAGAAATGCTAGTCTCACAGAATGCTGTGTTCTATAAAGTATGGATGATTCTAGGTAACATTTAGCTGAGTAATATCAATTAATTTATTCATTGCACCTTTAATGGTATACCCATGTGCCTCATGTATTCCAAAGAAGAGATGTGTGATGTGACTATATGACATTGCCCCAAATTAGTTGATCATAAAACCATTCATATTCTGGGAAATCCTGTTCTAAAACTCACTATATATTTTCAGGATTTTTTAAAAGATTGTGTGAATGGTTAAGTAGATGAATGAATGTATGAGTTATAGGCAGAAAATTAAGAGACAGATTGGTGGGGGAAGATCAGACTTTTTTAAATTTAAGTTTTAAAATCTGTGTTCAAACGATCCCATGTTTCCTGCATGTTTACACACAATGTACATGTAATGCCCCCTCGCCCTTATCTTCCATTTTCATTGGCTGTGCCTTCATTTCTTCTAACGCCAATGAAAGATTAGGAAACAGCTGGTACTTTTTATTTCTCTGCTGCTGTGTGAAGTGAACTGGTTACAGAATGGCATATCAGGTCAATGCTGCTTCTTAAAATGGAAAACTACACCTTTATCTCTACCCCCACCCTTCACTCCACTTCCCTCCAGAAAATACAGGACAACTATCACAAAAGTTTTCATAATAAGAAAGAGTGGCCACTTTTGGTTTAAGAAAATTACAAAATTTGAACAGTTTGCAGGTGAATGTCTGTTCTTGGAAATACCAGCCAGGGAATAACCCCGACTCTTGTGGCTTTATTTCAGAACGGCAACCAGGTACGTCTATGGCCAATTCCAGTGCCCTCCCTTCAAGTTCATCTGGGATCAGCAAAGAACTGGTTGATCTACAGCCCCTCATTCAGTTCCCCGAGGAAGTCGCCAGCATCCTAATGGAGCAGGAACAGAATATTTACCGGAGGGTCTTGCCGGTTGACTACCTTTGCTTCTTAACTCGGGGCTTGGGCATGCCAGAATGTCAGAGGCCTCTGCCCTCCCTTAAAGCATCCATCTCAGCTTCAGTTCTTACCACCCAGAATGGAGAGCACAATGCCCTTGAAGATCTTGTGATGAGATTTAATGAGGTAAGAAGTCATTCTAGGGTGTTTTTGTAACTGCATCACAGAAGACTTTTAAGCAGATTTCTTCTTTGAGTTTTGCCTGTTACTGATGTCTTGGCTGCCTGTCTGCTTGCCACTTCCGTGATGAGTGCTTTCTTTCCAGGCAGTGAGCTAAATAACACATTGTTGTCCTCCCTTTCACTTCATTCCAGCACACCCTTAAGCTTCATTAAGCCTCATGAATCCTGTTGCCATTTCTTACCATTACCAAGTCCACAGGCCTTGTCTCTTAGGACAACCAGTCCCCAAAATATTCTCTCTGGACCCATTTTCCAATATTCTCTCCCTGTTCCTAAAGGCCTTTTAAGGTCAGATGTACCAGTTTTGAGTCTTGACAACATGACCCCTGGGGTGCATGTAGCCTACCCCTCTTCCACCACCAAGCCTCCTCAGCAGAAACCGAAAAACCAGTGTAGTCAGGTAAGGAGGGCTAGGGGTGGGAGAGGGGTACTGTAGGATTGAGGGGGATCCCATCAAGATGCTGAGCCTCAGACAGGCCCTCCAAGGCCTCTGAGACCTTACCAGAGCTGGCTATGAAGAGGACTGCTGTAACCAGAGTCCGAGGACACTTAGGTGAAGAGAGGCACTGTGAGAAGTCTAGGGTCTGAGGAGGAATGTGGGAATGGGAAGACAGTGACTGGTGTCTGTGGCCCTGGGGCAAGGATGAGGGACAGGAAGGAGAATCACGAAGGGTCAGAGACTCCAGCACAGTATAGTCTCTTACTTGGCATTTTGTACTGTGCATTTTTGCTCGCTTAGACTTGATTTTTGCTGCCTTGACTATTAAAACACAAAATTTCTATGTGTTTTTGTTTGTTGATTGGCTTAACAAACACAGAAGTTTCTTATTTTATCATTTAATAAACTCCCTAGATGCTAAGAGGATGCTCTGGTTCTGGGTTCTGTAGATCTGTGATTGCCAAAGGGTCAATCTGCCTTTGCTACTTAGACACTTTCTAACTATAGCAGCTCACCTTGCAGCCTGTGTCTGCCAGTCACAACCTGGATGTGCCAGTGACACAGCAAGAACCATGATGCAGAAAGTGTTTTAGATAAGCCCTGCAGTTGTATCCCGACAGGCCCAGACACTGTTCCGCAAGGAGATCTGCTCTTTATAAAGATCTCTGATACCCATCAAGCATATTGATCCTTAACATGTACACTTATTTGCGCCTTACAATAATTCTCCGAGACAGATACTTTCATTAACCCCATCTTTCCAAGGGGCACACTGAGGAACAGGAGGTGAAGGCATTTGCCAAAGCACTAGTGAGATTTAAACCCAAGAACTGAGCTTTGAACCTTGAAGTGTTCTGCCTCTTACCTGACTCAGGTGCATGCTGGAGGGTGATGCCTGCTAAAATTTCAGGTTCTTGTTCCCATGCCAAACTGAGTAAATAGACTGATAGTTCACCCAGAGTTCATGAGCCACACTGCCTCAGAGTTGCTTTTAAAAGTAAACCTGGGGCCCTCCCTGGTGGCGCAGCGGGTTAAAGCGCAGCACTGAGAATCTGAGGCCACTTCCGCATGAGTTCGATTCCCACCTGCTGCCTGCCCCGGAGGAGACCACATGGCGAGCCAGACCTCTCCTGGCCCGCCCGCTGCTTCCCTCAGCAGTGTACTTCGTCGATCTGCCTGTTCTGCTCCCCACTCTGTCTCTGGTGAAGCCTCTCGCCGCCCCTGAGCCTCTGGCCTGTACCCCAGTTCTGTATGAACAAATAAATAAATCTTTAAAAAAAAAAAAAAAAAAAAGTAAACCTGATGTTCTTGATTTTCCTTACTGGAAAAAATCAGGGTGGAATATCAGTTATACCTGTATTTAAAAAAATAAAATGCAGAGGAACAGAGGATACAACCTGGTTCCTCTTCTCTAAATTCAAGTCGGGGGAGAAAAGGAGGTGGAAAGTGAAAGCCCCAGAAACTGAGTGACTTTATTAGTAGACTTTACTGTTTTCCATGAGTTAAACTTCCGTATCTACTCACACAAGCACCCTTAGGCCTCTATCCTTGCCCTTTGTTGCTAAATTCCACCTGAACCTAAAAGTGATTTGCCTGAACTTTTAAACTCTGCTCTTAAATTCACTTTGGAAAAAGAAAACATGGATTTTTTCCATTCCCTACCATGACCTTAGGAATCGAAGAGGAATCGATGATTTCACTAATTCGGAATTAGTGTTGATATGAACCCCAGCTGGGTTGAGACATGCTTTGGATGATCTCTGAAAATAGTTTAGCTAAGCAACTTTAGAACATAAACAAGCTTTCTGGGAAAACACTTAAACTACTTAAGAGAACACTCTGTTTTCAAGTATTCTCAAACATCTAACTTCGTACAAATCATGATGTGCTGATTAAAATTCAGTCTTATCACTAGGTAATGGGAATTTTGGGACCACCATTGTACATTGTACATTGTTCTTTGTTGGGTGAAACATCAATCTGTGCTTATATAGTAATAGTAGTGGTAATTCTAGTACTGAAAATAGTAGTATAGGATATTCCAAACGTCTTTCTCGTTATTGGCTTTGTTGCTGTTTTTCTGTTATGTTTTGAATTTCTTTATGTGCTCTTCTTCTTTGGAAGGTACTTAATAAGTAGTCCTGTAATACCATAACCCCAAAAAAGGCTATATTTTTAATACTAGTTACAGTTAGAATCACTCTTGCATAGACATTAAAAGCAGATTCCAAATAACCTCCACTAGACAATACAAATATAGCTAATTCTAGTTGCTTTGTATAACTTAGGGTAAAAAAAGTGCATTGCAGTCAAAGAATATTCTTAAATTCAGATTTTCCTATTTTGCATGACTTTGCTTTCTATAAAAAGAGGAAGAGAAGGAGCTAGAATTTTATTTGTAGGTACACTAGACACCTGCACGTTTTTCAATTCCAGTGAATATTTATGAGAGTTATATAATGCAGTTCTAATTAGCCTCACAGATGAGGAAAGTGAAGCTTAACCAACAAAATCTAATCTAGTACTAGATTATAAATATTTATGCATCCATATTGATGTAAATAAATAATTGAATAGATAAATAAGTGGGAAGAGAGGAAAGGACCAGCTCTTACTTAGAGAAGAATCCTAGTTAGTACAAGCAGAAGGAAAGAGGAAAGAGGAATCTCATTTAGGACACCGAAATAATAAATTGCTACAGGCAAGTCACTGATGGGTGCTAAAATGTTTATGCAAACAAATGATGAGAAATAAGATATTTGCCTAGTCACAAAGTATCTCTCCATGGAATATTTGTTAATTATAAAAGGGGTGCTAGACAGTGGGGAAGCCCTGGGGACAGGATCTTAGTAAGTGCTCAGGGCCGATATGCTCATTAAGAAGACATGACACTTAATAAACACCTCCTGAGAGGAGGCCCTGTGCAAGGCTGGGCACCATCTCCATGGAGTTTCTGACTGAATCAATGAGTCAATAAATGAATAAAATGTAATAACCCAAACTGATTATGAGGGGAAGAATGTCGGGCAGCCTCTCACTGAGGGAGCATTCTATTCATCCAAAGGCCATAAAAGTAGGGGAAGGGCCCTCCCTGGTGGTGCAGCGGGTTAAAGCACAGCACTAAGAAGCTAAAGCCACTTCAGCATGAGTTCGATCCCCGCCTGCCCCGGAGGAGATCCACATGGCATGGCAGACCTCTCCTGACCCGCCCGCTGCTCCCCTCAGCAGTGTACTCCCTTGATCTGCCTGTTCTGCTCCCTGCTCTGTCTCTGGTGAATCCTTTCACCCTCCGCATCTCTGGCCTGTACCCAGTTCTGTATGAATAAATAAATAAATCTTTAAAAAAATTATAAGAAAAAAAAAAAGGTAGGGGAAAACTGAGGAACAAAGACTAGAGGAGACAAGGAGACATAGCCACCAGACACAGTGTATAGGCTTTATTGGTTCTTGGGCAAGAAAACTAGTGAAGGCCCTCCCTGGTGGTGCAACGGCTCAGGGCACAGCACTGCAAGCTGGCCACAGCCACTTCAGTGTGAGTTCAATCCCTAGCCACAGAGATGATCCACATGGCATGGCGGACCTCTCCTGACCTGCCCGCTGCTCCCCACTCTGTCTCTGGTGTCCCAGCACTCCTGCATCTCTGCTTGTACCCCAGTTCTGTATGGATAAATAAGTCTTACATATATTTAAAAAAAACTAGTGACATTCTAATGAAATATATAATTTGTTAGTATAAATATATCAATGTGAATTTCCTGGTTTTAGTGGTTATGAAAGTTGCTAACTTCAGAGAAGTTGGATGAAGAGTATACGGGAACTCACTATTTTTGCAATTTTTTTCTGTAAGTCTAAAATTGCTTCAGAAGAATAAAGTTCAGAGAGGTTGAGTTGTTTGTCCAAGGTCACACGATGGCTGAGGGAAACTCAGAATCCATCCAGATATCTATCTTCAAGTCTATTTATTCTCTTTCCACTCTAGTGCCTTGCCTCTCTTCTCGTTAAATTATCAAGGTCATCTGTCCTTTTTCTGTACCTCTTTCTGTGTCTGTTTTTATCCAATTTCCTGCTATCTAGACTTGTGCCATCAGTAGCTCATTCATTTGTTCACCTAAGGCTGGTGTTCATTCACCGTCCACCTATTACACCTTAACTTTCTCTCTCTCTCTTTTTTTTTTTTGTTTTTTTTTTTATTTTTTTATTTTTTTTTATTAAAAAGTTTATTTTTACATCATTTTTCACATTTTTTTTTCATCTCAATTGTAATCCCCATGGGTTTCCCATCACCAAATCACTCTCTCTCTTTTTTTAATCGAAGTGTCAAAAATGTTCTTTTAAATAAGAAATTAGCAGCATGTGATGAAAATATATAGCCCATACTTTGTGTCAAAATTGGATATACAAAATCAGTGTACTTTCTTCAGTCAAAATATATATACATTCTTTGGAACACTGGAGAATTTCAAGACAAGACGGAGAGGGTATTAGCTCTATTGTAGGCATGTTTTTCACAGTCAACTATATTGATTCATGTATTCAGTTATTCATTTAACATGTATTCAATACTTCTCAGAAACAGAGCATCATGGTGGTTTTATACTAAGGAAAGTGAGTAGCTATCTGGGCTGTAGGGAGCTAAATTACAGTCAGTTATGGGCACAAATAACTACCAAAATAGGCAGAACGTATGTGCAGTGTGAGTGACACTAACAGTGGGAGCTGAGGTGGCTGGTAGATGATCAGAGCTCTCTGCTCAGCTCTGGAGTTTGGGGCTGGGCCTTCAGAGATGGCTGGGATATAAGGGGACATCACAGGAAGGAAGGATATTCCTACTACTTCTTGTCATGAGTAAGACATATGGTATAGGCAGGCAGCTTACTCCTGCTTGTCCATAGAACATGATCATGAGTCACAGTGTACCAGATCCTAACAGACTTAATGTGTTGTGGGGAAAGGGAAGAAATCCCAGATGCCTTTTGGGTAATGTTGCATCAAGTTCATCCTT
Source organism: Condylura cristata (assembly GCF_000260355.1). Classification (NCBI taxonomy): domain Eukaryota; kingdom Metazoa; phylum Chordata; class Mammalia; order Eulipotyphla; family Talpidae; genus Condylura; species Condylura cristata. Next base: position 22,092,689 of record NW_004567112.1, on the reverse strand, counting down.
AGGAAAATATGGTTTGAATGTAATTCAGGATACAATCATGAAATAACTGAAGGATTTGACTTACATTGAAAGATAGGAGAGAAACCACCTAAACTTCACTGGGTCGTATGTGACTTGGAAGCAGTGTTTCTCCCCATTTTCCTCCCTATAGTCAAGACTGATGCACACCATGGCGACTTCCACAAGCATGTCATTTCTTTATCCTCCTGAGTTAACAGGAGCCCACACAAAGGGTGAGCCATCAGGCAGATGGTACTTTAGTTCTTTGTTGAAGAGAAGACCAGTCTTGTTCTGGTTGGTTTGGGAGGCAGGGCTTCCTGAACCTTTTGATCTGGCTGCCTCTTGAGTCATATTCTTGATCTGCAGCTCCAAGAAGCCAGTGTTCTCTCTCTCCTTTTAGGTTGAACAACCTCACTTCCAGGCCACCCAGGAAGTCTTCTGCTTTGACAGTCTCAAATCATATTCTTCTTCCCTCCTTTTTCTTCCTCTATCTAGCCACTACCTCTAGCCCAAATTCCTTTTGAACTCACTTTTTTTTTTCTCTTAGAACAAATTCCAAAATCATTTATCTTTTCTACAGGTGACATTTTTGCTGATAACTTCACCAAAGAGATCAAATACTTTAGTACATGCAGTTGAAAACAGAGGAGAGATAAATAAATAGAGATTGAAGTTCATCTTACACCTTTCCTTTTTACACCTATTTTCATGCAAAGGACTATGGTGGAACATGGAGGGTGGTAGAGGGTTATTCTTGGATCATGTTTCTGAGTCACCAGTTCTCAAAACTTGTGCCTCTTCAATATGGCTTCTGCTTCCTATCCTATTGCTCACCCATTGATGATATTTGTGATTGGAATTCTTCATCTACTTCTATAGCTGGTCCTCAGGATTATAACTTATCTCTGTCCACACCTCTGACAGACACTCTTTTGTAGAACAGTCTGTTGCTCTTGCTGAAGACAGGTTTTGAGCTGCAAGTGGTTACTTTTTCCTATCCCTAAGAGAGCTATTTTTTGCTCGTGAGTTTTCTTAGCAAAACTCCTCTTTTAGACTAGTTGACTCAAGGGCAAGTCATGAGCCCAAGACTGAGCCCACAGTTACCCTCAAACCCCAGAAGACTCTGAGAGGGATTCCACCTGGCTTTTGCTTTTTCCTCTGCACCACCACCCCTTCTCTTTGGTCACCCAAAATGTCTCTAGGTCACAAGTGTGGGCAGCCAAAGTGACTTTTACTGTTTGTTTCTTCCACCTAATCAAGTTTCACTAGACATCATTTCAAGAATTCAAGTGTCACCCCCCCCCTCTTTGAAGAATACCAAGGTAGATCTGAACTGAAAAAGTATAAGAGAAACTATCTGAGTCTGGTTCCTTCAGACCTCAGATACTTCATAAGTGATGATCACATCTAAAAAAATCTGTCTGGTCATAACCAAGGAAAGACCATTTCAGCACAGTAAGGAAAAAGCATGAAAAGAGCGTGGTGGAGGAGTGCTCCTCATGTCCAAATGTGTACTTTCACTTAAACTATTAGTTTTAAATTTTTTTAAAGATTTATTTATACATACAGAACTGGGGTACAAAGGCAGTGAGAGGATCCACCAGAGACAGAGTTAGGAGTGGAACTGGCATATTGAAGAAGTATACTGCTGAGGGGAGCAGCAGGTAAGACAGGAGAGGCCTGCTGTGCCATGTGGGTCACCGCCACGGCCAGGGATCAAACTTGTGCTGAAGCAGCTGCGGCTAGCTTCATAGTGCTATGCTTTAACTAACTGTGCCACCAGGAGGGTCCTGGTTTTAAATTTGTACATTCAACCATGTTAAAAAATTTCCTTTCAGAGTTTCTCCACCCCTTCCCCTTTTTTATGCAAGTGAATCACCTGTTCAAGGCTGTTATACAAAGTTTCCCCCTCACGTATGGGCCACCTTGAGATTAACTGTTCAGAAAGCACTCTCAGGATAACAGAAATTTCAGTTCACTTTGGAGACCAGTTTTCTCCTTGGGAAGCACATCTCCCCAGAGACACACCTCTGAAAGCACTGTGTTCGTTCCCCAGGGCATTTCACTGCATTCCTGTGTTAACAGAAATTTTAGGAGAGAAGTTTTTGTTTTTGTTTTTGTTTTATACTAAAAAATATAGTAGGCAGTCAAACCATAGAGGCTGTGCAGCCTCTATATTAGAACAAGATTATTTGAAAGATTATTGTAAGGGCTCATCATTTGCCCTAGAGTGGATTGATAGCAAATTGTGTTTAGTGGTTTTTGGCCACCAGTACCCACAGAATTCCACCCGTTCACTTTAACAGTAAACAGCTGGGCTGGAAATGAGGTGGGTGTCCAGACACATTGCCCCTCAGGGTGCAGTGCTGGAGCTGGCCTGCCTGAGTGCTAATCCACCATTCCCAAATGTGTACATGAGCCAAATACCAGCCCCTCATCTTTAGATAGGGATAGTATTCCTATCTCCAGCGGCTGATGTGTCTGTTCAGAGAAATGGCATGTGTAAAGTACTTAGGGAAGACCCAAGACACAGTCATGATTTTAAGTTGGTTACCAAAAAGAAGGCACCACCACAATAACTGCATTTTCAGAATACTAGTAGTGATAATAGGTCCCACTGTTATTGTTATTCCTCTACTTTACCAGACAAAAAGCATAGAGAAGTGAAGTCTATGTATGGACTGTGGTTTCAGAAATCGGGCTTGAGCCCAGGTGGCCTGACTTCGAGAGCCACTGTTCTTGACTCATCTACCTGCAGCTCTGGATTCCAGAGCTGAACGAGCCTTTTCTCCTCAGTTTGGTTCTCTTACCCTGAATAAAGCCATTCTTCATGGATATATGGATTCATGGATATATGGTTGGCCCACTGTATTTTTAAAAAGTGCCAAAAACTAATTCTGATGTCATCAATAGTTGAGAATTGCTGCTCTCGATCACTAGCCACACTGGTACTCAGAGAAAACAGGACGAAACTAATGCCTGTCTTCAAGGTCATCATTTAGTGCAGACAGCTAAAAATTATCCTAAGTAAATAAATGTATGTTTCTCTCTCTCTCTCTCTCTTCCACCCTCTCTCCCTCCCTCCTTTTTGTATTTTTTCCATTATTTGGTCCTGTGGCTATAGCACAGGACTTGGTTTTGAGTCTTAATGATCCAAATTATCAATATTTTGTTCCTATGACAGGATATTTGTATTCTCCTGCCGAAAGCTTCTATCATGTCTCTAGGATTTAACCAACCTGGAAAGTCAACTACCAAAGTCATTAACCACTGTTTTATAGACATTACTTTCATGTCTATTAGCACTTCAGTCCTGTGTCTGGTAGAAATACGAATGAATCCAGTGGACAAACAGCATATAGACAAATAAGAATATGGACATATGTGAGAAGTAGTTTCATTTATTATTATTAGAAATAGCAAATGTGACACAGAGAAGCAAGGCGGCAGCTCCTCAGGGCCGCTGTTCTCTGCCATCGGGGCATCACTTTAGTAGCCCTGGTCACTGGGCAATACCAGGTATGCACAGACAGTAGGTGGGATTTTGAGCTTCACCCAGAATTGCATTAACTGACCCTATTTGGATGTTTAATTCTGCTCTTTGAAAAGCCACTTTTAGAGCTCTCCACTGCACATGGAGGAGCCAGAGAGGAATGTATTTATGCTTAGCCAGGAATCTGTGTTCACCCAAGGGATTTAAACATTCATAAATCCAACTGCTTTCTCAATGCCTCCTCGTCTTTTTTCATTCAACCAGATTTTATCAAGTACCAGCTTTGTATGTATGTGTGTGTGTGCAGACACACACACACACACACACACACACACACACACACACACACATATATATACAAGACAGATAGAGCCCCAGCCCGTACAGAGTTTATATTCTAATAATGTCTCAAATGTATTGCAAAGATGACTAAATGGAACTGTTCTTCATTCATCCCCTAGGATATTTCCCACTTATGCCACATTCTCCTTTTCCATCACAGTATCGACCCAAGACCCTAACCTAGAAGCCATCCTTGACTCACCTTTTCCCCAAACCCCACATCCACAACATCAATAAGTCCCATTTGCTGTGCTGATAAAATATTTCCTAAATTGACCTACTCCTTCGCATTCTACCTGCTGACGTCATTTTTTGGAGTTTGTGCAGAGTCCTTGGGTTCACTCTGGGAAAGGTTTCACCAGAGCTCCCCTTTCAGTGGCTTGTGGAGAGTTTCCCCAAGAGACAGAGACTCAGTTATATTTAAAGAGCAAGTTTACTAGAAAAGGGACAGGAAAGGAAAGGACACTTGCATCAGCACAAGCAGACAGGAGGAGCTGCCCCGGAAGGGACAGGTTTGCAGAGAGAGAGAGAGGCCTGCATGGTTGCAGGCAGATGGCCTTTGGAGAGAGCGGCCTCCGCTGGGGGAGGTCAATGCAGAGAGATCCCAGCATGATACAGGTCATGGGCAGGCAGGAGGCCGCTGCCCTGCAGAGGGAGAGTGGGTGGAAAGAAGCACCTACCTAGTCACAGGTGCAGAAGACTGCTGCCCCGCTGCTACAGAAATAGCTTCTCTTTGGAAGGGGCTCACTCCCTGTGAGCCTACATTTGTTGATTTTGAAAAGAATCTGAAAGAGACAGGTGATCCCACAATGGGCTCAATCTCCATATCTTTATCTTTTACCTTTTGGGTCTGGAGCTAGACACTGCCCTCAGCAGTCTGCTACCTGCTTGGATCTTCCCTCCGTAGCCCAGGCATTGGGCACCCAAGGATCTAGACTTCCACAGCTGTGTCAATGGCGATGCTAATCCCTTCTGACCAACTTCCTGTGTGAATCAGTCTTGCAATACTTCCCTTCTACTCTTTCCTCCATCGTCTGCCACCTCCTTTCATACTGCATTCGTGTAATCCATTCTCTACCCAGCATGATCTTTTATAAACGAAGAAATCTGGGTTACTCCCTGCTTAAAGTCTCACAATGGCAATCTTTTACACTGGAAATAAAGTAAAAAAGGCCAAGACCCTTTGCCCATGCCCCCTTCTCCAACCTTACTTTATGCCACCTGACTCTCTCTCTCTCTGGCTCTGTTCCAGTCATATTACTTTTGTTCTGTATTTGAACATGCCAAGTTATTTTGTTTTCCTTGGCCTTTGCACTTACTGTTCCCTCTGCCCAACAACACCTTTCTCCAGGTCATACCACAGATGCTATTGTGTCTTGGTCATGTCTCAGTTCAAATGTTTGGGAAGCCATCAACTTGTTTACTTTGTTTTCCTCAGAAGCCTATCTAACCTGTTCATTGCTATCTGTTCTTCACAAAATGCCAGCTAGATAGATAAGTAGTTAATGAATGAATAAGGCAAGTTGGTGTTAACAAATGTTTAAATAAGTGCTATATATAAATACAAAAAAGAGGAAGGGGGGTTCTTTGAAGAATTTAAAGTCTAGCTACAGGCATTAGAGATACAAAATAGTAAATGATTCATATTACAACTTAATGCAAAGTATTAGCCATTATCTAAGAGGGCCTGGTTGGAGAAGTGCTATGGATTAGTGGAAACAGTATGATTGTATGGCTATATCTGGATTTGAGTCTTGATTCTGTCATTTACTCATTATGCAACTCTGAGCAAGTAAGTGACACAAACTGATTTTGGCTTTCCTTTCTTACCTATCAGAAATGAAAATTACCTATAAGGATCATTTTATGAACTTCACATGGGTCTTGATGTCGTTTTTTGAGTTTGGGGTCCTTGGGTTCACTCTGGGAAAGGTTTCACCAGAGCTCCCCTTCAGCGACACACGGAGAGATTCCTCACGAGACAGAGAGTCAGCTATATTTAAAGAGTAAGTTTATTAGAAAGAGACAGGAGAGGAAAAGACACCCCTGCAGAGGGAGATAGTCAATGGAAAGAAGCACCTGCATAGTCACAGGTGGGCAGAGAAGCAGCTGCCCCGTGCTGGTGGAGAGACTGTCCTGGTATAGGCAGTTTCTCCTTGGGAGGGGCCCACTCCTTGTGAGCCTAGGTAGAACTTGAGAGGACCAGAGATTTCCTGATGAGCCTCGCCTCCATGTCCTTATCTTTTACCTTTTGGGGCTGAGCGTCAGGCACAGCCCCCAACAGTCTGTTATCTGCTGGGACCTCTTGGAGACATCCAGGCATCCCAGACATCCTGGACATCAGGCTGTGGTGCCTGAGGACCTTGATTTTATGGCTGTGTCAGTTGCTGCACTAGCCCCTTCTACCTGTCTCCTTTGTGTGACTCAATCTTTTGATGCCTCCCCTACATTCCTTCCTCCATCATTGGGACCTATAAACAAGATAAAGTATATAAAATCATCTCACTTTATAGCTCTTCAATAAATGGTAAATAATGTGATTTCATGCAAATGAGCCATGAGGACTGAATGTGCTGTGAGTGTGGGGTGAGCCCCTACAGGCACCCCTGCAGATGACCCCAGGCTTCAGAGCTTTTGCCAGGCCCAGTATGAAGTTTATTTTTGATGAGGTTACAGTATAGACTGCTACCTTTCTCCAAATGTTCAAGTCACTCCCTTGCAGATTCTTAACAGCTCCTGCTACAGTCTTTCAAAGACAGAGTTCACCCCACTTCAGAGAGCCTGCTATGTTCGTAGAGCTTACTTTGTTCCTTAAGCCAAACTGAAATCTGCTCCCTTATGAATTCCACCTGTCACTGGAAAGGGACAAACAGAAACTGTATTTTTCTGTGGTTTAACCCTCTTGATGCTGGGCACCATCCATATCGTCAAAACTACATGTCACCTTCACTTTTCAATATTCCTTTTTAAAATGAGTCCTCTAGTCTGTTTTCAGTGTTTCAACGCTGCCATCTTGCTGTTGGACCATTCTGCCCTCAAAACATGATAGTTTATTTTTCCTTTCAGTGGTGCCTAATTATTAGTCCAGCTGTAGCTCAACTAAAACCCCTAAAATTTTAGCATATGAATGGCCACCAAGCTCATTTTCCCCTGGGCATAAATTATTTTATTTTCTTACATAGATGTGACATTTTATATTTGTCTGTAAATTTTTTTCCTGGCTTTTTAAGGCTAAAAAATATAATTTTGAACCTTAATTCAGTTATATATTACATCAGCTACAACTCCTGACTCTTTCTCATTTTCAGATTTGGTAAACATCTCATCTACATTTATTCAAATTGTGGTAAAAATGTCAAATTAAGTTGGAATTAGTAGAAAGCTTTGTAGCATATCATCAGACACTGTTCATCACTTGGCGCTTAACCATTAATCCCTTCATTATCAAGTCTTTTAAGCTCATGTGAATTTCCTTAATGCCAGTCACCCAACAGATGTTTCTCATTTTATTTATTACTTAAGATACTCTGAAATAACTTCCTAAAACCAACACACATTCTTGACATGCAAATTAAGTTAACCTCTCAAAAGGAAAGAAAAAAATTGGTTAACTTGACAATTAGTTTCTAGAAGATGTCTCATTTCTCTTCATTTGATGATGATGTTGATGATAATGATGATAGAGAAGTCAGCGATTAATTCTTAATTCTATAGCTGTAGCTATTCTTACTTCTGTGCCTTTCACTGGGCACTGTGCCAAGCACTTCACATACCTAATCACATTAGCTTTCACACAACCCTGAAAAATGGGAATCATTGCTTTATTTTATCAGTAGGAAAACTGAATATCAGAAAGGCTTTATTGTTTGCTTAATATCACATAGCTAGGAAATGTCTAAGTTAAAATGAAACTCAGGCTTTTTTACACACACACCTCCCAAAGCATAAGTTGAGTTGGGTGGATGTCCGTGTGCATTCTGTGAAAAAACAGTGCCCCGTTGTCCAAACACCTATGCCACATGCTAGGCAAACAGTGGCAAGTGAATTTCCTTGTTGCAGGACTCCTCAGGTCATATATTCTGCTAATAGACGTTGGGGTGTTCTCAGAATGCAGCATTTCATACACACTTGAGAAGTGAGTATCCTTAAGCCAGTACAAGTTAAGAACATGCTGTGGGAAACTGTTATCTAGGAGAGTGAGTGAAATGTCCAGAGGGAAGAAAATTGGACTGAACCGACCAAAGCACTTAGTCACAGATTCCATCAAAAGCCAGGGAAAGAAGTGAGGATTTATTTCTAGGTCACAGCAGGGCACATGCTGTGGAATATGAGCTCTAGCTCCCCATCCCCTCCCCAGTTCCTGGCACGTGGGTCTGGACCGCATGGATTTACAAGGTGAGAACTTAATCTCATGATTAGGATTTCATCAACCTCATACAAACACAGACTTCATTCCTCTATCATTACACCTCATACTTTAAAAATTATACAGACATGAAAATTGTGGATAAATCATTAGAGTAGAAAGCACATATTTTGTCCATTTGGCCATGGACAAAAAATGCAGCCAAGAAGTTTGTTGGCATCTCTAAGCACCACACCCATGTCCCTCTCTCCCCACTCCCCTTCTCTTGGGTACCCACAGCGACAAAGAGGCTCCCAGGCCTCTGAACTGCCCCAAATCATGCTAACCCTACTTTACCTTATTGTTATGAGTCATTTTATAATATGTAAAAATACTCTCCAATGAATAACAAAATCATCATATATCTGTGGCAGTTCTCTATTTGGAACAAATATTTAAGAACAATGAATATTCCCAGCAGAAGAAAAAATAAAAATCAACCTATTTAAGTTCTTCAATACTTTGTAGATTTTCTGTGCTATATAAAACATAATTTCTTCACTGGAGAAACCAACAGCTAATAGTGGGGGACATTTTTAAAGTATACTTAAATTAAAGGCCTTACTCAACAATCATACACACAAACTTTGCTTTTACACTTACACAGAGCTCACAGGCATTACCTCACTCAACAGTCAAGGGCCGCTCTGGTTTTGGACCTCGGACTCCAGTGTGCACTTCTGACTCTGAGTCCAGGGCTCTGACCCTTCCATCACTGCTGCCTGCCACTCCTGCTACTTGCCTACCACTTGGGTAAATACTCCTAGAATAGCTTGTCCTGAAAATTGTTCTGTAGAACCTGTTTCTCAACTGGGCTGGAGAGAGAGAAAAAGATCCAAAGCTCAGTACCTTCTAGCAACAGCTTTCAGCTCTTTTCCCCTTGTGTATTGATTGATAGTCCCAGTGCCCATTAGCATGCTGAAGGCTCAAGAAGTCCAGCAACAAAGATACTTAACTCACTAGCATTTCTCAGATATATTCCACCTGGACCTTTCTTCTGTTGCTTCTTCTTTGGTGTTGCAGAACAGCCTATTTTTGATACAACCAAACACAAAAATATTAAAGGACAGAAGATATGCATGTGAAATCTAATACACATTCCAGCCTTCCTCTTCTGCTCCGCCTTAAGATGAGGTCAGTTAGGGCTAGACAGTTGCCAGATGGGTGAAATGAGTGAATCATAAAGAAAGAGGTGGCAGGAAGACATTCCAAGTGAGAACATCAGCTTGAATGAACATATTCTGAGCAGGAGCACACAAGGGTTGGAAAGGGAAGCTGGGGCAGGCACCCCTCAGAGGAAAGTTACAGTGAACAGCAGGCGATAACATGGGGTCTGGAATAGGATGCTGGTGATGAAAGCGCCTGCCAGTTACTTGAAACCCAGTAATGCAGTGACAGATAGGAAGACTGAAGAAAAGACTCAAAACTGACATTAGGTTTCTAGATAGGACATTTGGGCATCATCTGGCCAGTTTCAAAGATGACCCAAGCTGATCAGGAGCATATGCTTTGATTCAGACAGACAAAGCTTCACATCCTGGCCCTTTTTCTAGCTAGTGGATTTGGCCAAGTTAACTCACTTCTCTGAGCTCTACAAAGGGTTAAGAGTCATAGTTGCAAAGATTACAATAGTGAATCCTGAGCTTGGGATAGTGCCTAGCACAATGTAAGCCCAACAGATGTTAATTGTCATTTCTGTAATTATTTCATTTATTATATCATCACCGTCTTGTGAGCAGATACTCAGTTTGGGACATGCAGCTTTTAGGGTGCTAGTTAAATAAGATCTGGAAACAATGGAGTATGAACAATCTGCCAGCAATCTGGCCTCTAGGCAATGGAGTATGAGCAAGGAGGTCACTAACATGATGGAGGCTGTGCAGATCATTTGGGAGTAATTCCTGTAGAAGGAGTGGGTGGCCATGAGAATTAATCTGCTTCTAAAGCATCAAGCAGGAAGAGGTCACAGGCTCCAAGCATCAAACTTTGGTACCTCTCTCCATAATGGCAGATAAAAGGATCCAGTGAGAAGGTGAATGTGGCCATCACAAGGGCAGCAAGCAGCATGGGTTATGGAAGCCAAGCAGGGAGAACTGTAGGGATGGGTAGCCCTTTATGCTGAGCCAAGAAAGTGGAGAGGTGCAGACAGTGTAGAGTGGCAAACAGATCACGGAATAACTTAGTGTTACCCACCTGCCTCCTCAACCTGGCAAGCCTAAAATGGATTCAGAGGCCACGTTTGCAGGAGGCTTTCTATGGACCAGAGCAGAGAGAACACTAAAAAAAAAAAATAAATAAATAAATAAATAAATTGTGAAAGCAACAGTTAAAGAAAACCGGAACTATTTTGCCAAGATGGCAGAATTCCGAGGGTCAGGATGTACACATGTCAGCGTTTGAAGGGTTGCCACGAAGAGGAAGTTGTTATTCTGTGTGACTTTAGCAAACAGAACTAGTCCAGGTTATTTCATCTGGGACTCAGAGCAGGTGTCTCCTGAGCTTCTCATAACTGGAAAGAGTTCATACACAGCATGGCTGGCTGGCCGACTGGGAGCAAGCGTCTGGTTTGGTTGGGAGGCTGACTTTGATCAAACTGCAGCCAACTGGCCAAATCCATCCCACCACCTGTTTTGTACAACTTGTGAGCTAAGAAAGGTTTTTACATTTTTAAAATGATTTTTAGACATCAAAAGAAGATTTCGTAATAGATAACAATCATGTGAAATTTAAATTTCAGTGTCCTTAAGTGAAATTGTGCTGGAACCCACCCATGCTCATTCATTTAACCTACTGGCTGCTTCACATGACAGTGATGTACAGCTGAGTTGTTGCAACAAGTATTGGACGGTTGAAATATTAATGACCTGGCCTTTGACAGAAAAGTTTGCCCAAAAGTCAGAGATCATCCTGTGGACATTTTTCTATGGGGGCTTCTGTGGGGAAGAAGTTTTTGCCTTAGTTTGGTGAGGGAGGCTATGCAGCATATAGAGATGACCATCATGAGAGGGACAGAGAGGGAAATCAGGGTGCAGCATATTTGTTTGAGAAGGTTAACAGAAAACAAAGGCAAACATTTGGATGGTGGTTCATCAGACCAGCCTGGTACAGGAAAGCTATTTGGGGACAGGGGGTTGGGGGACAGGAAGATGTGTAAGTTCATGTCAGAGAGACAAAAACTTTTCCTGTGCTTGATGAACCCAATGGTATTCTTAGTATCTGCTTTATTTTATGGCACAGTTAAATATATCTGTTGTCATCTCTCTCAGCAAGAGGGGATTTTCTAAATGTTCTTGTTTATAAATGTGCAGAAATTTTTTGCACAGAGAGTCATGCTTTTGTTGGCCAAAGAAAGTGAGCACTTGCTGATTTCTGGCAATCCTAACAAAAATACTGAAGTGTATTTATACCCTGGAGGCCAAAATGAATTTCAAAGTGACAGTGCACAGATATATAATCAGTCCAGCTTTCCTCTCTGCCTTCACTGGATTTAACAACTTTGTCAAATCCCTTCCTCTGAAATCCACTTCTGCAAGTGAGTTGAAACTAATTCTCTCTACTGCCACATAAACACAAGACAGGCTACCCTGCTGAGGTTCTCAAAACCTTGGTCTCTAACCAATGAATGAGATAAGCAAGCTAAATCCACTGAAAGGGTTGTATAAAACTGTCCTTTAAAAAAAAAAAACACCTCTTTTACACCATTTTTTGGCAGGTGGGATATTTCGTTTGTAAAGCAACATTGCATTATAGCAGTATATAGGTTTCAGATGTTCATCATTGAGAATCAGCATGTGTATATGCTAGATTAAGTTCACTGCTAAAAGTCCAAATCTATCCTTCATTATACCAGTGTCACTTTTTTGCCTATTTACCTTCTTTCTGATAACCACTAGTTGGTCTTATAGTTCAAAAGTTTGTTTTCCTTTTATTTAGTTCAACTGTTTCTTTGTTTCCTCTCTATTATAACCACATATGAGTGAACTCACATGGTGTTTGTCTTTGTATGACTTGTTTCACTGAGTGTAAGTCTCTCTGGGTCCACTTTGTAATCGCTGAATAGTATTTCACTGTGTATGTCTACCACATCTTTATTCACTTGTCAATCTCAAGGGACTTGGGTTATTTCCAGTTCTTGGTTTTATAAGTAATGCTGTAGCAAACATGGGGTGTATATATCTCTTATAATTTATTTTGTATTTTTCAGATAAAGTGAGAAAAGCACATTTTTCATTTCTTATTACAGTGTGATTTCCTATCTCATAACCATCACAAAAAAATCATTAATTTGCCTTGTTTTGAGGTATAATTGATGTCCGAGGAGAATTTCAAGCCTGACACAGAAACTTAGCCAATGCTCTTTATTCCAGTTAAAGCATGATACTTTTTGTATGCCAATGAGGGGACCAAATTTTCTGATAATAAAAATCCATGCAGAGTTAAATATCTTATTTAGACAATAGCTTAGCTATCCTTTCATGGAACTTTTGCCTGAGATATGGGTAGGAGGTCATGTGACAATAGTTAATATAGATAGGAATTACATGACGGCAGTTAACAAGCAGATGCTCTTATCATTTGGTTTTCACTTTCATTCCATGTCCTTGTGACAATACCAAGAGGCAGCTCTTTCCTCTTCTTTCTTTTTTTTTTTGTAATTTTTAAACATCCTTGATTATTTTTCTACAATGTAGGATTTCTATCCTTATGTGCAATTACCATATTTTTCTTTGGTAATCATAGTATTCTATCCCTATGGATTTGCCTATTCTAGACATTTTGTGCCAATGGATTCATACAGTTTGATGTCTTAACAGCTACTTCATTCTGTTTTATTGCCAAGTAGTATTCTATGGTATGTATATACTTGCTTTGTTTATCCATTCATCAAATGATGGACATTTGGGTTGTTTCTGCTTTTTGGTTATTATAAACAATGTTGCTGTGACACTCACACATAAATTTCTGTGTGAAGATATATTTTTACTTCCCTTAGGTATATATCTAAAAGTGGAATTTGTGGGTTATGTATAACTCAATGTTTAGCATTGTGACAAATTCTCAAATTGTCTTTCAAAGTGTCTGCACCATTTCACGTTTCCACCAGGAACAAATGAGACTTCTGGCTTCTCCACATCTTTGACAACACTTGTTATCCTGTCTCTTTTATAATAGCCTTCCCAGTTGATGGGAAGCAGTAACTCACTGTGGTTTCGATTTTATGTCCTTAATTGACCAGTGATTTGAGTACCGTTTAGTATGTATTATTTGTATACCTTCTGTGCAGGGATCTCCATCCCAATCATATTTCTGACATATTTCTCATCCTGCCTAGATTGGTTATTGTCATTCTTGCTCTTTAGTATGAATGGGTGTCCAAGATAGGGAAAGTGAGAGCTTTACTTCTAAGTGTGGGCAAGAAAGGAAGGGTCAGTTTTAGAATTCCTGCTCTAACTGGGATGAAGTCTATAAGCATAGAAGGCAGAAAAGCACAATAAAAAATTTCTAGATATGAAGATGAAAGACTGGGTTTAATTCTTTGTTTCAGTTGGTGACTTTGAACAAGTTGCTTACTAGGTAACTTAGCTTCTTTAAATCTTCTCTTCCTACTCCCTCTTTACAATATTTTTTTTTCCTTTTTATAATTAAAGTAAAATTTACATGCAGTAGAATTTACACTTTTTGGTTTATGGTTAGTTTTGACAAATGCTTATAGTTATGTAATCACCAGTACTATCAAGATAGAGAATATTTCTCTCATTTCCAAAGATCTCTTAATTCCTTTGTAATCAATCTTCTCCCCTTACTGCAAACTTCTTGGGATTACTGATCTCATTTCTCTCTTTATTCTTTTTCCTTTTCCAGACTATCATAAAAATGAAATCTCACAGTCGATAGCTTCTTGGGCCTGACTTTTTCATTTAGCATACTGCACTAGAAATTCATCAATGTTATCACACTTATCAGTAATTTGTTCTAATATTCCAATCTATGACTATCAAAATGTACTCTCTCACCAGTTGAAAGACATTTGGGCTACTTTCCTTTTCTTCTGGTAAGAATTCAAACAATAAAAACATTCTCCAACATGTGAATATAGGTTTTCACTTTTCTTTGCTAAATACTAACTCATTTTGCAAAATACTGTGCAAAGTGATGTTGTCACTTAGCATTCCCAGCAGTACATGAGAGTTCTAGTTGCCCTGCATTCTTGCCAGCACTGGTTGTCATGAACCTCAGGTTTTTTTGTCTGCAAGTGGAACAAGCAATCCCTGTCATACTATTCTCTCGGGCTCATAGAAAGAAAAGTGAAACAGCACAAGTGGAGTGTTTTGTAAACTAAAGTGCTGTGCCTCCTAAGACATGCTGCTGCTTATGATGATAGTAATCATGTCCACTTAGAAGTAAAAGTTGGTTCCCACATGAGCTAAATGGTTCTTTTTTTTCCCTCTACTTCTTGGCAGACGAAGTGAGTTACAGCAAGTCTAAGGCAGCAAGAGGTTTTGACTTAGATACATTTTAGAATTTGTTTTGGCTCCAGTTTTTGAACTTTTCACAGAAGCAGATAAATGACCAAGATGTAAATCATTGAGTGTGAGTCAGTTTAGTGAAGAAAAATGACCCTATGTGATGGAAGTCAGCAGGAGTGGAGTCAGCTGGACAGACAGTATGACATGCTGTGGGAGAAATCAGTGCAGGCGGTGTCCCCAGAGTAAGACGCTCGGGACTACTGCAGCAGTTAAGAGGACTGGCTGGCTGTGGTGAAGGTGGAAAGGGAGGATTGGGAAAGCTAGCAACGAAACCAATAATTTCCTCTTATCTTTTGCAAATTGGAAATTTTGTTAGAAACAGAAAGATGTGAGAAACAAGCAAAAATGATTTTTCTTCTTGACATCAGTATGAACTAATATTTAGTGTAATATGCACAGTTACATATAGGGGTATCCCCATGTGTAGCCATCTATTTCTTCACCCTGTCACCTAGGTGGGCCTCATAGTGCTGACACTCCAGGAGCAACAAGCACACCTCATACTCAGAGTTAAGTATCTAATGCCATTCTCCAGAAAAATGAACCTGGGCTCCTTGGAGAAATGACCAGGGCAGGAAGTATACAAGATGAACCTGGAGCATATGGTAATACGAGCATAGGCAGAAAAAGCAGCCGCCATGATGGAATATGTCAATGAGGCCCAGGAGCAACTGCAAGAGCTCCCAGACACCAAAGCTGGACCGATTTGAACAAAATTAAGTAGTACAGGTGATACTCTGCTGTGAGTTTGTTAAATTAACATTTGTTAAGTAGGATGATGAGCCAGGGTCCAACAGAAGGCCCCTAGGGGAGGTGTAATAGAGACACCTATTGTGCCTATTGTTTGTGGTCCTAAGCAGGAGGCACATTGCCACCTCAAAGGTCTCATGGGGGTAGAAGGCAGGGTGCAGGAGGAGAGTGTAACAGGAACTGGGGTGTATGTTGTTACTGGGGCCTGTGGGTGCAATGCTTTGGGTTTTGGGATTAATGCCAGATTGGTCAATTGAAACCAAAAAAGGCAAGTTTTGGGTAAATTTTAAAGGGTACGCAAGGAAGAGAAATCCCTGAGCAGTCAAGGAAAAAGCTCATCTCAAGGGTCTTGGTGGGGAGAGTCATATCAGGAACTTATATTTATTTGTTAAAGATTTATTTATTTATACATACAAGAACTTGGGTACAGGCCAGAGATGCAGGGAGTGAGTGGATTCATTAACCAGAGACAGAGTGGGGAGCAAAACAGGCAGATCGACAAAGTTCACTGCCCAGGGGAGCAGCCGATGAGACAGGAGAGGTCTGCCATGTGGGTCAGCTTCCTAGTTTGGGATCAAACTCATACTGCAGTGGCTGCAGATCGCTTCCTAGTGCTGCACTTTAATCCTTTGTGCCACCAGGGAAGGCCCCAGAAACTTCTATTTACATGTAACTCTGCAGGCTATTGTCTAGGACATTGTCACAAAGCGTTCAGTATTCATGCAAACCACACACACACACACACACACACACACACACACACAGAGGCAGCTTGACACACCAAATGGATGCCAGAAAGCAACACCATGCGCAGTTTAACTAAATTCCAACATGATTCAAAAATATAAGATAAATATTCATAAGTTACATTGATATAAGTAAATAATTGGATAAATGAATGGGTAAAACAGACATATCTGCTGTACGAGAGAATTCCAGATAACTCAGCATAGAAATTCCACCCTCTAGCAGATGTATCTTAACTCCCAGTTCTTGGGTATTGCAGAATAACTTCCTTCCAAAGAGCACAGTGTAGACAGGAAAAAGGAGTGTCTTTACAATGGAGAAAAATAGCAGAAACCCCCTCAGCCAGGTGAGTAAGGTTTCGCAGGGATGTCATACTGATTTTGTGAACCCTTGATAGGACGGGAGAATCACACTCACTTCTGTTTTCTTCCTCCCATCAGTCTTTCACAACAGTCTAACTTTTAGGAATACAACAGATA
Source organism: Condylura cristata (assembly GCF_000260355.1). Classification (NCBI taxonomy): domain Eukaryota; kingdom Metazoa; phylum Chordata; class Mammalia; order Eulipotyphla; family Talpidae; genus Condylura; species Condylura cristata. The sequence continues at coordinate 22,075,946 of NW_004567112.1, read as the reverse complement.
GATCCCAATTAAGGACAATCTACAAAACCCAGAATAAAACTTCTCAAAACTGTCAGGTGTGCAATATTTCTATAAATCTAAAGTTTTCTAAAATAAAGGTTATTTAAAAAAATCTCACAAATAAGTAGAAAAATGTAAAATTTCTGTTTATATAGAACATTTTATCCCACTCAAAACTATTCTCTGAAGAATTTCACTTGAATCTGGATGAAATTTTAAGTAATATATGTCTTCTAAGGTTATATGACGTGAATTATATGAGCTCAAATGAAATACTTACTATAACTTTTTATTTTTTGTTCATTAAGATATCCGAAGAGAAAAATGATTATAAACATTTGCAGGAGCATTTCTTCTCTAAAGCTTAAAGGAATATAGAGAATTAATTGGTTAAAAAATAAAAGAGAAAGAGAAAGAAAAAGAAAATTAAGCCAGCGGATACTTATTCAGAATATCTGGCACAGAATCAAATTCTGCCAACTTAAAAATGAAATCAAGCTTGGTTTTATTTCTTTTTCTTTAAAAGCTTACTTAGTTTTCAAACCAACCAATAAAAGCAACTATACAAGCAAGAGCTACTTACAAATGATAAGGAACCTAATATTTGTGTAATATTTGTGACTATCCATGTAGAGCATGTCCATGTACAAACAGCTGGACAGTCTTGGTCAGGCAATCAAGATGTTTTATACCAAAAGGAACTCCCATATTGCTTTTATCAACTTAATTTATTCCTGGCTGCAGCACCCTGTCCCTCTCCCTAAGATAACAGCCATGCCTTTAAAGGCTATGTAGCAGTGTAATCTTTCATTGCTTTCTAGTGTGCTTCCTGTAACAGAAAGTGTCTCACAAGTTGTTTTCACATTCAGATCGAAATTACAGGTCTGTGACAAGACTGAGCCAAGAATTTTGCCATCACCAGCCCCCAGAGAAGCTGATGCTCCCAGTTCCAACACCCTCCACTCCAGCCCCCAGAATCAGGGCTGTCTGAAGATTTCTTCTCTTTGGGTTCTAAGATTGTAGTCTTCCCCTCATCAATCCCCAGGGGTATGTTGGCACCTTATGTGCTGAGCTGGCCTTTTATGTCTTGATAGCAATGTGAAGATACCTCCGCCTCTTCACGACTAGCTCCCAGTGTCCAGTGGAGTTAGACAATTACAAGGTATGGAGTTCATTCATTGATTTGCATTATCCTGCCCTCAGACTGGCCCTTCGTAATGCCAGCTTGACAGCTCTCATCTCTGCAGCTACCCCAGGGAGTTCATTCTTTGCTCAGTGAAATGGACAGAGCATCTCTTCAGCTGGGTCCTTCTGTGACTACTGTGTCCTCTGTGTCCTACTGTGTCCTCTTGGACTTTCCTTTATGATTATTGCCTAGTTAGTTAACTAAAATAGTTACTGACTAACCTGACTCAGAAATGGCAATAATTAAGATTAGTTGAGAAGATCAGAAGTACATTGTGTGTGTCAAAGAGACAGCCTTCTTCAGTCCTCTACATATCTAGGGTAGCTACTGTGTTCCCATTTTATAGATAGGAGCACTATAGCTCAAAGAACTTAGAAAACATGTTGGAGTTCACGCAGCTGGTAAGTGGAGAGCTGATCCCTACACCCTGGTACTTCAACCAGCTCCATCGCCTCCTCTGCTCTCCCCTGCTCCACAGCACTGTTTACCTGCTCTGAATAATTATCCAAGTTAGTGGTCCTAAGACCCATCTTTATACTTACCATATTTTTGCATACAAGGAAAAATAAAAGTGCAAATAGGACTTTTTACTTCAAGTTAACATTGGAGTTACTCAGCTTGCTGTAACCTTGTTGTATCCTTCTCTTTCGTGACCTTGAACTCCTTAGCAAAAACAGAGCTCAGAAACGCCTCGATTCCTAGTTATTTTTTCCTTATCTCCAATATTATATCTGAAATCCTAAATGAATGTGGTGGTTGATGGAGCTGGATCTCCATAAATATAAATGAAAAACTGTACGATGATATTTCCTCCCCTCCTAGACCTGTCAGTCCTGGGCATTGATGGTGAGGAGCAGGGAAAAGGTTGTCCAGCCATTGCCTTTACTTCTCTCCCAAAAGCAGAACATCGAGGAACTCAGGCGTGAATATCCACAGCATGTGAAAGTTGTTTTTACTTTACCAGTGTTTAATTTAAAACATTACAGGACGCTGATTGAGTGGAAACCCTCAGGCTTTGGTCTGAAAACTTCCATTTACGAGTACTTATGACTTTTAGCAAAGACAGCCTCCCTGAGCTTTATGTTTCCTCCTTGCAAAAATAAAAAGAAAAGAAAAAAGACTTCAGGAAACTTCTTTAAACAGTAGAGTGAAAAGCCTAGAATCTTGCAAGAAAATTAAATACTTAGATGTGGAACTGCTGAATCATAAATGTGATATTTTAATTCATAAGAAATACATATTTTGCTCATTCAGATGAAAAAATATGTACCATTCTTATAATTTGTGGCCTTTACCCAGTTTCTGGCTCACAGATCTCCCCAAAGCCTTAGAATTTCCTAAGAATCCAGAGTGTTAGAATACTTTTGATTATGTTAATGAAGGTATGTTTTTGGAAAACACCTGAGGTTGGGAAGTTTCATGGAAGTTTGATTACACAGGGCTGCTGTGAAGTCATTGGCCACTGGACTCAATCTCCAACCTCTCTCTCCTCCCCAGGCAGGGGAGGTTCTGAAAGTTCCCCAGCCTCTTGAGGGAAGGTAGAGAGGATGCTGGTGGATGTGGTGGGGGGTTATTAGTAAAAGGGTTTGCTACTTTGGTAGTAGGTGTACTGTGAGAGCATATATTTGAAAAAATATAACTTGTACTCCTAAAACACATTCAGTGTTGTAAACCAATATCACCATAATAAAAGCAAATTGATAAATTAAAAGAAAATACTAAAGTATTTAAATTTGAAAAAAATAGCTCTATAATGGAAAAAGTTTCTCCTAGATGATTCATCAACTAAGCCATATTTAGAAACCACTAGGGTCTGAATGGCAATGTCTATGCATAAGTGCCCAAAGCTGGGTGCATTCCACTTGGGTCTTGAAACACAGATTGGAGAAATACGCTGATCATTAAGACAACTCCTATTCCAAGCACCAAGATGTGACCCCAAACTAATACTCCCATGCATGGGTGGAATGTAAATAAATATTGTTGGTTCACGTATTAGGAGTCCTCCAGAACTTTTAAGTGGATTTGAAAAATACTTTTTCAAAGATTGTTTGTATAAACAGCTTACTCCTTTCCAGGCCTTGTTTGGCATCGAGTTTAATCAGATTTAAAATAGTGAGTGTTCTTTGCAAGGTTGTATGTTTCTTTTCTTCTAGGGCATGCAAAACAAGACATCTGGGTTTTATCATTAAAATACCAAACATGTCCAGCATTTTTAGGAAACCTGAGACTGCGTTTATACTCTACAGGTGCTGGATATTTGATAGAATACTATATTCATTTTGAGTTATCAAAATGAATACCTTTTATTCCAGACAAACATTTAACCAAAGCATTTCAGTTTTGTGCTCTTAAAAACTTAGAGGAAAATAGAATCTTTAGCCAATTTTAGATGAAAATGTCTAGTTTTCAGATGTTTCTTTTTAGCTCAATTCTTCTGAATTCATAACAAAATTTGCTTTTGTTATGAGTTACCTATCGTACCTCATGGACACAAACAGGTATCTTGTTTTATTAATTTCCTCTGCCACAAAAAAGATACAAAAATATAGAATTTAAAGAGTGAGGGTCAGTGTAATATAGATATTTTCTAGCACAGGTATAAAGCATGTTTTCCAGTTCTGCCATGGAGCAGAGAGGCCGGTGGAACAAGGGAAACAAAAGAAGATCTGAATTTTAAAAAGTATAATTTCTACATTCAAAGAAATACCACAGACTTATAAAACTAGATGCAATTTCTGTGTATCACTGAGCACGTACCTGTTCATATTAGTAAAATTGGCTAACCTTTCCACTAAGCTTGTAAGAATATAAAGCAGTTTCACCTTATTCACCCTAATCCTACAATTCCATAAAAGAGCTCTTGCTTGCAGGCATAAATTGCTAAAATAAAGGACTAGAAGGAGATGAAGCAACTGGCCCAGTATCTCCCAGTTAAAGAAATGTGGGAAGTGCGACTTGAATCCGACATTGGTGTTAAGCCCAGGCATCTCCACCGCCTCCTCCAGCTTTCTCTAGTGAAGAATATTTGTCCATTCAACTTGTCAAAAACATGATCTTGGTCTAGTTTGATTTGGTCTGAGTTGGGTTGGATTTGATTTTGGTTTGGGTTGGGTTGGTTTCATTTCTTGGGTAGTTAATATGTCACTTTCTAATACGTGAAAGGTATTTTTAACTTTTCATTTCTATCCTCTACAATTTAATCACTTTCCAAGTAAATATTCTCCAAGGAGATTTCTTGGTCCAGATATAAAACATGTCTTTCCCAATCTGGGGTTATAATTTTTTTAAGTGGCGTTTTATTTTCTTTAAGATTTATTTATTTATACATACAGAACTGGGGTATAGGCCAGAGGTGCAGGGGAATGAGAGGATTCACCAGAGACACAGTGGGGAGCAGAACAGGCAGATTACACTGCTGAGGGGAGCAGCAGGTGAAACAGGAGAAGTCTGCTGTGCCATGTGGGTCACCTCCCTGGATGGGGATCAAGCTGGTGCTGAAGCAGCAGTTAGCTTCAAGTGCTTCACTTTAACTCACTACACTACCAGGGAGGGCCCATCACCACCACCCTGGGTTATAACTTCCAATCTCTACAGGAAAAGCAAGGCTGATCTTTGGCACCACTCCCTCCTACCATGACTCCTGGAACCCTCAAATTATTAGTCCCCCAAGTCCCAGTCATGGTCACTTTTGCAGAACTGTCAGCACATCCTCAGAAACTGTCTACATCCCTCCCTCCACAAACTTTTAAATCTGACTCTCCTGAAGAAAATAAGCAGACATTAACTTCAGCCCCCTCAGCAAAATCACTGGGAAGCCCACCAACCACACAGCCTAGTCTCCAAAATAAATCCCTTCTGCTGGTCTGAAACTCACTTCAGCCTCCCCACATCCAAGGTTATGAATTTCTACAGCTCTTAACCTTGGGCTGGTGCCCTTAGAGCTATTAATCAAGGACCCCAGCCATAATCCACTGGCAAAGTCAGTGAGCAGCCATTCCCTCCCTTCCCCAACACAGATCCTGGCAGGAATCTTCCTAGAAGAATTCTTCCTGCCAGCCTCCTCCCCTCACCAGGCAAAGAACTTCCTTACCTACTCCTTTGACCTCTCCTACCTGCCTCATGAAAACAAATGACAACCATTTCATTTTAAAAAAAAAAATAGAATAGTTTATTTTTACAACATTTTGTGCCTTTTTCCATGTCAGTTGTAATCCCCATGGGCTTCCCATCACCAAATCACCTGTGTTCCATCACCATAGTCCAGTGCACTACCCGCCCCCCTGCCATTTTTTATCCCATTACCCACTCCTCCCCCATAAAATGTCTCTGGTATATAGTTGTTTATTATTATTATTATTATTATTATTATTTCCTCCCCTGGTCCTTTATACTCTTGCTATGAGTGAAACCATCCGGTATTTTTCCTTTTCTTTCTGGCTTATTTCACTAAGCACAATCCCTTCCAGGTCCATCCATGTACCACACCAACTTCTTTTGTCATTTCTCCCATTTTCTTTCTAGCCCATCTTCTGGAATTCTGACCTAAATCTCCATCCTCCTGTGCTTTCGCCTCTTGTTGCTCTGGACTGATGGTAGAGGGGGAAAGTTCAAGTTCAGTATGTCTGAATGTCCTCAGCTGCCTATCAAGGACCTGGAAGTGGCAGCCCAGTGCCAGGCACTCTGTCTGTCATTCCCTGACCTGACTCCTCTCCCTTTTGGTCCTCAGGTTCTGCCCACTAGGGCCTACTGCTACCATCAGCTCTCAGATGAGTTAGTGTAGCAATTCTTGTCGCTCCCAGCGGTCCTCTCACTCTCTGTCACACCAGGTCAGCCACTACCTGACAGAGGCCAAATAGCAACCCAAAGGAGCCTACCTCCCAGGACCCACCTGCAGAGGTGGCAGAAGAAAGGGCTGGCATCACCTCAAGTCCTCTTCACAGAGATAACAGAGGCCTAACAGGTTGTGACTATAGGATGCCCCGTGGTTAGGGCACCTGGGGTCTGCTTGGAGTCTGCCAATGACTAGCTAGGTCACCTTGGGCAAGTTACTTCTCTAATTCTTGGTTTCTTCATCTATGCAGTAAGGGAAATGGATGAAATAACCTTTAAGGTCTTTTGACTTATTGTCACATTAAGTAGAAAAGCCATTCTGCTCGCTGAGTTTTTTCTTCAGGGTAGGCTTCGCTAAGAAGTATTAATTACCCACGAGATCTGATCTCCTCATTTTGTGTCTAGGTTTTAGAATTCCCCAAATGATGTATTGATTCTGGATTTAAGACACTAGCTTATAAAGCCATACCTTACAGTTTCTGACTCTTCGTATTTCCAGAAGCTCATCTACCCCAAATGGTTCCTAATGATGGAGAAATGTGCTGTCAGGTTGAGCAGATGCAGGGACAGGTCTCCAGAACTACCAGCAGTTTTGTGAGAACATGGAAAGAACTAGTGGGAATTACTTTTGCTAAGCAAAACAAGTAAGAAAAACAAGTATTGAATGATTTGCCTCATATGTGGAATATAGGGAAACAAAACAAAGGAACCAGGTAAAACCAACACAAAACATACTGTAGAAATCTGACTGTAGAATTGAGGCTACCAGAGTGGGAGGGGGCTGGGTGCCCAGGGTGCCCGCTGGACTATGGTGATAGATTATGGGTGCTTTGGTGGTAGGTGTGGTGTGTGACATCGGGTGAATCCATGCCCCTAAATCATAGATAAAGTTGGAAACCAATGTTACCTCAACATAAAATACTTAAAAATTTTTTAATTGCCAGTGGAAACAAACCCCTGGCTAACTATGTCCACTCCAGGCTAAAGGAGCTTGGAGAGACCTACTGCCATATGAGGATCTTTCTAGATGTTAGTGCTCTTTGTTAAAAATTAACCACATGTTCCAAAGAATTTGGGAAATAAATAGTAGCTCCTGTTGGTGATTTAATATGCACATTAGCACATTAGAAGTTCCAAGGAATCTTGCTGATAAAGTATTTCCAAAACATGTATGACCCCGGTTTCTTCACCAAATACTTAACATCTGGTAGAACATATCTCCTGGAACAGTTTGGGAAACATTATCAGAAAATATTGATGACCTATTTCTAGGTCTTCAGAGTAGAAAAGGAAAACTGCAGCTGCTGGGATGTTTACTGAGCACCTACACTATGTAGCGCATATGTAGATAATTCAAAATTAGCAAATCAAGTATCTGCCAGCCAAAAATTTCATAATCTAAAGCTGCAGAGGGATACGCATGCATGAATCAATAGGTCAGTCAGAGCAAGTTGTGAGTTTCAAGCACAGCTTGAAAGCGCTGGAACTGGGGCCCAGGCAGTTGTTTGATTTCCCGAATCGAATTCCCTGCTCTCAGCTGTCAGCCTCCAGATCCTTGCTCTACTCCACCAGGGCAGTCACCATTCAGCATGTTACTTGATATCATTGCAGGACATTCATTGTTTATTTTTATCGACTAGGTGATTAGACCCTTCCAGTAGTCTTACCCCACGCTGAAATTCCTAGAATGTTTGCCTTTCATGTACAGTTCTGTTGGCTTTGAGTCAGAATTGGAATCTTCTTTCCCCAAAAATGATGACACCCCTCCCCATTTTCACCAGGTGGGAGAGATCTGACATGCCACTGCCACCTGTGTCCTTGAGCTCCGTGGCTCGGGTGTAGCCCAGTGGACCCAGAACAGGGCCTGGGCTCTCCTCGCAGCTGTACTGCAGAGCCAGGCTGTGCCCAGCACTGCTTTTCCAACACTCCCCCTCCTCGCAAGCCACATACCTGTTTTTTCCCTATGTCTCCACTTCCTTGCCTCCCCTGTGCCCAGTCCTCATCTCTTCCCAACCCACCTTTCCTTAGACTTTTTAGTAACATGTTTCTTCTGAATTTTTTTTCTTTCCATCTTCCCTCTCTCTCCTTTCTGGCCTCTTTAAAAGAAACAAAGGCTCATTCTTTCTGAGGGTCTAGTCTTTGGGATGTCCCTCTACTAAATAGAAAAAGAAGCTAGCACTTAAAAAAAATCCAACATTATTTCTACAAACAGAACTTCTTGAAAGAGCTGTTTATTATTTTTTTATTATCAATATTAGTTGACATTTCTTATGTCCAAGCATCATTTATATATACATATATTATCTCTTTTATTAGTTACCACACGCCTTATCATGCAGGACATTTATTATTATTCCCGTTTTATGAGTGAGAAATTGCATCTCAGAAAAGGTAAACTTTTCAAGGTCACAGTAGTAGTGAAAGGCTATACCAAGAAAGGAACTTGCATTTCTTTGGGTCTAACTCCTCTGTTCTCACCATCACACCCCCTTCTCCCCCAGTCCTACTTAAAAAAGGAAGTCCTAGTGGCCCTCCCTGGTGGCGCAGCGGGTTAAAGCACAGCACTGAGACTCTAAAGCCGCTCCGCATGAGTTCGATTCCTGCCTGCACTGGAGGGGACCACGTGGCGCCGCAGTTCTCTCCTGTCCCACCCGCTGCTCCCCTCAGCAGTGTACTTCGTCAATCTGCCTGTTCTGTTCCCCATTCTGTCTCTGGTGAAGCCTCTCACTGCCCCTGAGCCTCTGGCCTGTACCCCAGTTCTGTATGCACAAATAAATAAATAAAATCTTTAAAAAAAAAAAAAAAAGGAAGTCCTAGTTCTCATCAGATTTATTCCCCAGCAAATTTCATTCATAGAAGCTCACCTCTACACACATATGCTACCCAGGCAGTGATTAATTTTCTTTTTAATGATCTATTATATCTGACATTGTCCAGCAGAGCCAGCATGTAATTGATCTTGTTGGGATACCAATAGACTTTGTTTCTTCACACAGATTTGTCCTCTGGGAAACATGAAGCCATTCTGTTCTCATCATTCTCTTTTTTCTGCTTCTTTATTAGAATCGGTGTAGTTGTTAGTCTCCTGTTACCTGCTCACCCATCCATATTGTAGTAAGCAAGCGAAATCATGACTTGCTGGGCTTTTGCTCTCCTATGGCAAAAAGATCCAAGAGGGGCTGAAGACAGACCCTAAGAAACACTAGCATTCAAGACTGACTCACGCCAGCTGAGGACAATATTAGGAGCATGGACTTAGGCTTGGCTGTGTGGGTTGGGATTTACTACTTGTGTCTGAGGGCGAGTGACTGAAATCCTCGGTGCTTTCATTTCATCCAAAAAACAGGGTGATGATGACTTATTGCAGTGGGTTGTTATAGAATTAAATAAGTTAATACATATTATGTGATTTCAGAATCTACTTAAGTAGACTGTGTAGAAAGATATTTGATATTGTTTTTGTTTCACTGATGTCAAAGTGTGAACACAGCTCATGATAGAATCAGCTTCTCAGTGCTCCCTGCTTCTGCCCCATTGAGATTCCAGTGAGCCCAGGTAAAAGGGAGCCTCCTTGGGAGTCAAGTCACAGCCAGGACAGTATGGGATGGTCAAGCTGGACAGTGCAGATGCCACCAACTCCCAGGAGGGCAGGGACAGCATTTGGTTACTGCATGACCCAATGTCCAGAGCAGTGCCCACTGGAACGTGAGCGCCTGAGGGGCTGCCAGTAAACACTGTACATGCTAAAGGGCCACCAGCATAGCCAGGGGCAAGAGGTGTAGGGAGCAGGAAGGAAGTTAGCTGCTCGGCAGTGGCATCAGCTGTGGAAGCAGGTTTCTCAGGGAAATCTCCCAACTCTCATAGGCCTGGGACGGCTGGATCTCTGCATGAGTGAGCTGCAGGAATGGACTCTCTCACTGAACTTGTCCACATGCTCCTTCTACTTCTGAACTCTTTAATTCAGGAAAACCCTACCCTATTATGTGTGTCATAGAAAACTTAGAATTGTTGTAGGGTGACAGCACAGGAATGTTGGTAAACAACCAGTGAGCGCCAGCCCTACATTCTCTGTGACCTCTTAGCACATTAGCATTCTATTTCTAAAGGGGATGTGACTTGGCTGCATCTCTCAGATCTCCAGTAGCTGAGCTCCCAGTAGCCTTTGCCAAGGCATTTCTTCACTCAGCAGATCAGTGGCCATCAGGGCTGAAAGCTGTAATGCATTCACTGTCGGGCCAGGTTTTCATAAGAGAAGATAGAAGTCGGTAAAGGTGGTAGCAAATGATTTGGCAACCTTCTAGTGGTGTAACTGCGCACAAGCTGGTCTGCACGTCAGCTTCCTGCTCTATGGCATGGGGCCAGCCACGTCAGGATTAAATGGGATAAGCACTGTTCCTCTCACAGTACCTGATACGCAATACTTGGAGGCTGGTGCTTTTGTGCCATTATTTAAGTTTTGCAAAGAGGCAACAAAATTGATTCTGAAGTAGCCCTGTAATAACACTATGATAGTTCGGAAGTAACAGCTCATTTATGTCAGCACCTTTTTTGTTAGCTGCTGGCCATCAGTTTTAATCCTATTAAAATGGGATGAAGTAGCAAAGATCCTATTCTAGGACTAGCGATAAATGCTTTCACAAAAAAGGAGAAGATGTGTGAAGTGAGGTTTCCTCAGGCATGCCATGTAGTTAAGGTTTCAGAATGAACCATCCGGTGAGCAGGTAAGAGGGGAGGATAGTGCATTTACAGAGCTGTTGGCTGTTCCTGAAGTCCATTCAACTAGAAATGCTGTTTGCATGTGTCAGTCAAAATATTTCTCCTAGCTGATTTTAAAACAGTAAATAAATCCAGTGAATTTAGAACCTTATTTCTGAGTATTTAAGGAATTTGACAAATTTGGGAATAAACAACTATCTTTTATAAACTATGGACAGGACATTCTGCAACATATAGAAAGATGGTGCTGAAATAACATGGTCTCCATCCTCAAGAAGTTGAAAATTTAGAGAAGGTGGATGTAGATACAGCTGACAGTTGCCAAGCAGGGTATGCTGTGTCTAGGGCCCTCTTCTTCTGTAACTCCTAACTAGAGTCATGTGTGGACACATGCCAAGCAGGACCAAGCGCTCAGAGCCTCTTTGGCAGCCACTTTATACCAAGGAAGATGCTGGGCATGTGTAACTTGCTGGTCCTGCCATCCTCAGGACTAAGATCCCAGCACGAATAAGTTGTGGCTTTTGCCTTTAAGGAGCTTACAGTTGAGGGAGATTAGTCTTGGACAAGGTACTAGAAACCTTGTATGTATACATGTGTGTACATGTATGTGTGTGTGAATATGTATATGGGGTTGGGTGATTTAAATAGGAAAGGTTATTTCATGCCTAAAAAAGGGGTGGGGCCTTTAGAGAAGAAGAAATAAGTGAGTTACTCTTCTGTTCAGGAAGACTTATCCTAAGAGCACAAACTCTCTCAAGGCAATCACAGATTTTTTCTGATTCTGCCTTGGACTGATTCCATTCTTGTAGTTAAGAAGTGGGACTAAGAGGTTCCTTTCTTTTGAAAGTTTCTGTGCTCTGATTTTTTGCAATCCAGCTTCCCTAACCTCAGGTAACAGCCGCAACTGTAGTCTCAGTGGTGGACATTTATTGGACACCTAACTATACATAAGCATCACTTTTAAATCTTTAAATATAATATCTGGTTTATATTACTATTGTATCAACAATTTTATGAGGTAACTATGATTACCCCCATTTTACTGAAAAGGAAATTGAGACTCGGAGAGGATAGGTGGATTGCTCAGAGATGGACATGGGGACACAGTCGTGTGGGGAGTTGAGTACGGGTCCACCTACCCCAGTCCTGTGGTCCCGGGGGAACCATGCTTTGCTGCATCCCTCTGGCTTCTCCGCCCTAATTCCAACTGTGTCACAGCCCCAGTCAGGTACAGATAGCTCCATGGGCCAGATAGGATGGTTTACAGTATGGGGCTGGAGTTTCAGAAAGGATGCTTTGCTGGCTTGAGGCAAAAAGGTGCAGAAAGGGAAGCAGAACCCCAGGGTGGTTTTCAGCTTGAGTGTGCATAAGAGCTGCCCAAGGGCTGTCTAAACATGCAGATTCCCAAGCCCTTTACAAAGGCCCAGTTTCTAGGTCTGAATGAGGCCTGGAAATCTTCATTTGGAATCTTCATTTAAACAGTGACCCTGGCCCTCCCTGGTGGCGCAGCGGGTTGAAGCACAGCACTGAGAATCTAAAGCCGCTTCCGCATGAGTTTGATTCCCGCCTGCCCCGGAGGTGACCACATGGCGTGGCAGACCTCTCCTGACCCTCCCGCTGCTCCCCTCAGCAGTGTACTTCGTCGATCTGCTTGTTCTGTTCCCCACTCTGTCTCTGGTGAAGCCTCTCGCCGCCCCTGAGCCTCTGGCCTGTACCCCAGTTCTGTATGCACAAATAAATAAATCTTTAAAAAAAAAAAAAAAAAAACAGTGACCCTACCCTCATCACCAGAGATTCTGATGCCAGTGCTCCTACATTTTGAGAGTGTTGTCTAGGCAGGGGTGTGTCTGTCTGTCTGTTTGACTGACAGTATGCTGTGTGTGCATGCCCACATACTCTATTTCTTTTATGTAAAGTTCCATGAAGAGCAGGTACAGACAGACACTGCATATAAACTCCTTCAAAATATCTCTGTCTAGATTGGCATTGTCTTCCTCGGATTTCACCTTCTGAACCCAGCCTTTGCAGTTAGAGTGACCAGATACCCATTACAGAAGCATCATCTGTCTATGCTTTCTGCTTTCTAGCTTTCTGCTCAGTATATTTAAAAAAAAAAAACAAATTTGGCAGCAAGTCATGTGTTCCTTTTTTCTAGACCTGGGAACAACAGTAGGAAGCATTCAGGCCTTTTCCCAAATATAATCCCTGAGCATCTGGAGGCTGGGAATCCTCTCTGCCCACAGCCTCCTGGGACTCTGGTTGGCCTGCCTGTCCGTCAGAGGCACCAAGCATCCCTTACTGGAGATGTGGGAAACATGGTCTCTGTCCTTAAGGACTTGAGGTCTGGTGGGGGAGACAGAACAGACCCATGTGAAAGAGTCAGGTCCACAAATACAACTAAAATAAACCAGATGCAAATTAATGCAGCAGTGAGAACCCAAATGCAGACATAATTTTGAACGTAAGGGTCAATGTTAAATAAAAAAAGAAAGAGAAAAAAATTGAGTGTGAGGTGCGAGGTGGGCCATCAGAAAAGCTTCCCAAGAGGAGGGCACATCACTCACTGTTCAGCCTCCAACTCATTAAGCACTCATGGTGACACCGCTGTGGCATCCACATACCAGGTGTCACCTTCTGGGAGCAAAGTACTGATACGCGGGTTGTTAGGAGACATAAGGACCCTGCTTAATACTCATAGCACATCACCCCAGCCCAATAGAGTGTCAGTGCAGCCCTCCTCAAGAGTTACAGAATTCAGGAATAAATCTTATTATGGCCTAACATATTCACAATTTCATAGGTAGTCATTGATGAAATTATCAATTATGAAAAAATAAGTGACACAAAAAAGGAAATAAAAAAGCCCTTCCTTTTAGGGAAGCCACATCTAAGAATAAAGGAGGCCACAGCCCATTGCCTGTCTCCCTTCTCTTTCAGTCCTGGCTCCTGTGCTGATGTGTGCACACCTCAGACCTCAGGTTCAGAACACACACACACACACCACCTTTGGGTCAGCCTTCAGGTCTAGAATTATGCTCTACCTCAGGAGAACTGATCCAGACATAAGATCCTTACAGGCCTAGAAGTAGGCTTGAGGCTCTTTGGTGGGTGAGTGAATTTGAGAGTCATCGGTGAATCATCTGAAAGTGAGAATATAGCCAGTGGGCAGGCCTACTCCCCGGCCCAGGCTTCTCACTCTGTAGAGAAAAATACACTGTGGACCATGAAAAGCATGGGGCCCAGGGTAGGGATCCTGACTCGGGGTCAAAGGGCAGTTTTGCCTAAAAATTGGATAGGAGTTTGCTAAATAAAAGGCAGGGGATGGGGGAAACCTTCCCATAGAAGGGACTATCATACGTGACCCCTAAAATGGGAAAAACCTGATTCATTTTTTTAACAGTGGGGGCAGGAAGCAGAAGTGGAGGTGACTTTGAGAACAGACAAGAGCCTAGTGAACTAAAGTAAGGATTTGGCTTTACAAAGATCACGGGTAGATCAGGGAAGGCTCATTTTGAATGACGCAAAATCAGTTTGTATGATGCCTAGAAGACGTTTGATGTGCGAAGAGGGAGCAGGCTCATCATAGCTAAGAATGTTGGGAAAGGCAAGAAAGGCAGTGTTGGGGACCGGCCCCCAGGCAGGAAGAAAACATTTGGAGAGGAGCAGTTGTGGAGGGTTGTGGACATGTACCAAGAGGCCAGGGTCATGGGGTGAGCACAGAGCTGGAGGGAGGGGCTCTGACAGAATTGGGTGGGAGGCCAGATTCTCTCTTCATTCTGTGCTGACCATTGGAATAGGCAGAATAATCCGCCACATTGAGCACCTTTCTGCTCTAAGTTCTGGGGGTGCTCCCTGAACTTGAGTTATGGTAATTTATAATTTTTGTAGGTTTGGGTATAATTTCAGTGTTCCACATTCCGTTTAGATCCATAGCGCATCCTATTTCCACTTAGTAAATATGACCCGTTTTATGCTTTGGGTAACATGTTACCGTCTCCACCAAATCCTTATTTCCTTTCTTGTGTCACTTATTTTTCATAATTGATGACATTTTCATCACTGACTACCTATGAAATTGTGAATATGTTAGACCATAATAAGATTTATTCCTGAATTGTGTAAGCAGATGTTGGTGTGTGTGTGTGTGTGTGTGTTTATAATAGTACTTACATAATCTCAACAACCAGACCCTTGGGACTCACACTTGGAGATGGAACAGTTGGTTTAAATTAGGTTTCCATGTGAAATACAGTATCGCTATTTTTTTCCTAGTGTTGTGGGAAAGTATATGGAGCATGGTTTGACTGATAGGAGATAAAATCTGGATGTGTGGTCAAGATTGAAGCACAAACCAAGTGATATGCACCTGTTGCATGAAGCACGCCTCTACAAGGGGTGGTGAGTTAACCCTTCAGGTCCCTAGACTAAGACGTCACTGCTATTGCCAGAATAATCTGGAAGGCCAGTGAATTTCCAGAGACCCTGATTTGCTATCATTTTCAACAGGAAAGGAACAAAGCCATGAAAGAAACCTCAACTGATGGATGGGAGGTCTCTGAAGAACCATTTTATTTGTAAGAGGGGTTTGAATTTCCAGCTCAGAGTTGCAGCTTTTGTGATTCTAAGTGTTTGGTGATGAAGTCCCATAGTAGCATCGGCTCATCTAAAGCAAATCAGCGGTTGTCTTCTTCCCAAGAGGACCTGAATGTCTTCCAGGATGGTCTGAACCAGGGCTTGTCTTGTGGTCTCATTCCAATCTGTTCTCCACATGTTGTCAGGGCCCTGCAAATCCAGAGCAGGTAGAAAGCAGAGCCGCAGGCACAGAGCCCAGAGAATGGGACTGTACTTTGGGTCAGCTAGTTTCAGAAGGAAATAGCCATATGATTACTTCATGTTTCTGGCTGGTATCAGAGAATAAAACCGTTTTATCACCAAGGAAAAAATTCCTTGTTGCTACTATTTCCCTCTTTGTTTCTGTGTAGGGACAGGAAACAGTTGTTCAGTACCAGTCTCTTCTGTTCTGTTTTTTTTTTTTTTTTTTCATGTCTTTAACCATTCTGGTACTCTTCTTACATCTTCAAAGATGCAGTTCTTACTAAGCCCTTAGAATGGTCTGCCCGGGGCCAGGTCTAAGGTATCTGTCACCTGTCATCAAGTAAAAGAGCACCTGACCAGGAACCCTAGTTTTAACCTCAGAATGATGACTTCTTCCACGCGCCATAGAGTCTTGATCTGAAAAAACAAAGTCAGACTGCCCTCTGTGGTTGTTGCCAGCACTAAATGCCATTCATTCCAATCATTTTATTTATGTTGGAAACCTTGAGCTCTTCCCTTGCACTGGTCATGGGTCGCCATGAACTCTGCCTCTCACTCAGGCCAGGGAAGTGAGTGCTCCCCCGGTTCCAGCACTCTTGTGGGGCCAAGTGAGCTATGGGCCACGAGGCGGGGGAGGGCTGGTAGCCATCAGAATGGAGGCGCTGGTTTGTTTGCAATTGATCAGTCAGACGTAAGCTGAGATAGAGAAAATAGCTCAGATGAACGCTGGTGTCCAAGCAACAAAATTTAGGTAGCAGCAAAATAACCTTAGGAGATTAAAAGGAGGATTTTGAGACTGTATACATAAAGGGGGACTTTGTAATGGCTTACTGTTAAATACTATAGTCTGTGTTGTAGAAACATCAAATCACATTAAAGTCCATTTAAGCCCAGAGCATGAGCATATTAAAGATTGTGTGTACATATTAGACATGTAATCTGTGGTTACTGGTGCTACTCTGGGCCACAAACCAAGTTTAAATTCAGGCTTGCCACCTTCGTAGGGGACCAAGGGGACGGCTCTTAGGCCATCTGTCCCTCAGTTTCCTCATCCCTTAAAATGCAGACAATAATAGTCCATGACTCTTAAGATTGTTGTGAGAGCTAAATCCACTTACAGATACAGAGCTTAGGACAGTTCCTGGCACATTGTATTGTCCATATATGTATTTTTTGTTCTCATTATTTAGTCAACAGAGTAACATCACAGAACTGTATTTGTTCTAGTTAAAATTTATTTTATTTATTTGTTTGTTTTATTTACTTTATTTGTCCTAGTTCAAATATATATTTGTAATTTTTCATCTGATGTTATGTAATTTACTACTTGATAACTATCATTCATTTATAGGCTAACTGCACTGATTATATTTAATCTTACCCATCAAATATATTTAAATCAATATTATCCTTAGGCCGAACTTTCTTACAGTCTATGGAATTTTATAGGTCAGGGGAATTCTGAATTACCCTCTGCCTCCTGATTTTAAAGATGAAGGTGAAGAAACCCAGAACACAGCGGCGATGGTTAGAGCTTCACCTCAGATTTCTTAAATGGGTCCTTCATTTTCTCAATTGCTTTTTAAAACAGAAAAAAGAAAAATAGTCTTCTTGTGAAAAAAAACACTTACCAAGCTTCCAGGACACCATTTCAGTAGATGCCCCTCTCTGCATTTTCCAGGTGAGCTCCTGGGTGACGTGGCTGATCCTCACCGCGGGTTCCATGGAGGAGAAGCGGGAAGTCTTCTCATACTTGGTGCATGTGGCCAAATGCTGCTGGAATATGGGCAACTACAACACTGTCATGGAGTTCCTGGCCGGCCTCAGGTATGGGTAGAGGGGAATATCAGCTGATTGACACCGAATCAGTTGCCAGATGGCCACCTCGATCCAGCTGGACAATTGATATGATCACTTTCAGAAAACATACTGCCCTCTGCTAGTGCCATGAGTCCTGTTCCTCAAAGACATTGCTCAGTCCAGGCCCTGTGAGCCAGACACAATCCTCATCAGCTGTGTCTATTCCCATGCACTTAGCCGAGAACCCCTGCGTACATAGCTCCATCAGCGTCATCCCTGATCTCTCCTGCTTCCTGCCTTGTGAGTTTCTCCAGCATTGTAAGATCTCACCCACCAAGTGCTCTTAATATCAGTGGGTTACATTGATAATAAGCATTCCATAATGTTAGCTCTCGTTTTTATGGAACACTTACTGTATGACAAGCACTGGGCTAAACATTCTCTACACATTAAATCTTTCAATCCACAAAACAGTCTTTTGAAGGAGGTATTATCTCAATGTTATATTTAAAAAGTAAAGTAAAGGTAGAAGAAGCTAAGTCATTCCTCTAAGATCATATGACATGACTAGGATGTGAATACAGTCAACCTTGACTTCAGAGCCCATGTCCTTAACCTCTATGATATCCTGTTCTTCTGTCTTTTCCATCAAACTAATAATTAGATGCCCATTCTTTCAATAAATTATCCTGCCTTACTCCCTTGCATCCTCAGTTGCCTGGCATAATGTTACTGCCCTTCAGACTTGTGGGAGGCAGCATGGTGTGTGAGGAAAAAGTATATGAATTGCCAAGTCATAATAATAGGCAATCAAATCCTGCCTGCCCCATGGAATAGGTATAAGTTACTTCTCTTTACTGAGCCTCATTTTCTTTACCTGTAAAACAGAGACAATAATAAAATGTACCTATCTCATTAAGGGTACAGTGAGATAATTCAAAGTGTTTAGAGTGTGTATGTGGTGTATAGTAACTGTTCATAGAGAGAACCTGCTATAGTTGTTATTCTTCCCAACAAGGTTCTCACTATAAATAGATTTTGCTTCATAACATAATCAAGAGTTTTTCTTTGATTCTCCAGGTCCCTACATAGGGTTGGAAGAGGAAAGTTCTCAGAGTTGGAAATGTTTTGTCCTTTTGAACTTTCTTCACTAAGAATAAACTCAAATGAGCATGTCACTGGCATTTAAAATAGTCTTAGAAATGCAACAGACATGGCTCAAAAAAAGGAAAAAATTCTGGGAGAGAATAGAGGCTATTTCAGATGACTTGGTTCTCTTTGAAATAAATTTTCAACAAATAATTTGTGTTACTCTTCTTTTTAAAAAAATGTCAGAATAGCTTTATTTAAGAGAAGTAATAATGAAAGTTCTGAGGATATAGAGTAAAGAAACCCTCATGCACTGTTAGTGAGAACAAACTGGTTCAACCACTATGGAAAACAATAAAGAGGTTCCTCAAAAAATGAAAACTCAAGCTACCATGGGACCCAGCAATTCCATGTCTGGGTATTAATGTGAAGAAAATGAAAGCATGAACTCAAAAAGATCCGTGTACCCCATGTTCCTTCCATTATTTGCAATAGCTACGATATGGAAATAGCCTAAGTGCCATTATTGAATGAATGGATACTTCACTCATTACACACACACACACACACACACACACATACAGTAATATTATCCTGTGGGGGAGTCATATATTCCTAAAATACAAATGACAATATAAACCAGCATTACCTCAATAAACATTTTAAAATGTAATTTTTAATTAAAATTTTAAAATATTTAATTGCAACAGGTCACGAAAAGTTTTAAAAATGTGGCAGTTCATGGACCAGTCTGACCTGGAGACCATGAGGAGCCTGAAGGATGCCATGGCTCAGCACGAATCTTCTTGCGAGTATAAGAAAGTGGTGAGCCGGGCGCTGCACATCCCCGGCTGTAAAGTGGTTCCATTCTGTGGGGTGTTTCTGAAGGAGCTCTGTGAAGTACTTGATGGGGCCTCTGGTCTCATGAAGCTTTGCCCGAGGTACAATTCCCAAGAAGAAACGTTAGAGGTGAGGCTTTTCAAAGTTCTCAAGGCCTGCTGAGCTGGCCCTCACTACCTGGAGAAAAGGTCACTTACTCAGCCCAGGGTCTTCAGCTGCTACTGCTGTGCTGTATAACAGTAGCTTCTTCAAAGTTCCAGAGAGGAGAATGCCAACTGTTACTGTCTGGGGCTTACCGTTAAGTTTGCTTTTATATGACAAAGTATAAGTACAAGCAAAATTGGTGGTTGCTTTCTGATTTTATTTATAAAGGCGGTGGGGATTCACTTTTCTTTTGGGTGGGACTCTCTGAGTGCAGAGGATAAGAGAAGTCAAGCGATAGTATTAACTTTCTAAGATGAGTGAGAAAAGACAGGGACAAGTCAAAGCTGCCTTTCCTCATCCTTTGTGGGAGGAAATGGGAGAGTGGCTCCTCGTCTGAAGATGAACTCCAGCACCTGCTCATCACTGCCTCACTCCTCCCGGATCAATTGCTTCTTGTTCCTGAGTGGAGAGGAAATTGTGAGCTTTGACTCAGGGCATTGGAGAGAAGAAACACCCCATCAGGTGTTTAAAATGAAAGAAGGGACTAACATGGAGGAAACTTCATGGCAAATTTTGAGAAGTCACATACCTGGAAGTCTCACACCTAAAGCTGCGATGGTTCTCGCCAAAGTGATGGCACTCATCACTTACCTTATACATTCTCACATTCTTCTCCCTCAGCCTGCACCCTCTGCACTGCCCCACACACACACACTTACTCACTCATATTCCTTCTCAATAGCTCAGCAGCAGTAGGAAGCCTTTCCTAAACTTCAGCTTCTTCCTGGGAACAAAGGACTGATATCAGAGAGCTTTGAGAGCCCTGGCTGGTACAGGCTGGTACAGACCTACTGCTTGCACCCCTTTGGCTTAGTTAAAGGGGGTGCCAGTGCAGGAAACATGGCTTACAGTCAGTCTTGAGGCTATACCCACACCAGCCTCTCACAGACCAAATACAGCATCTCTAGGCTGACCTCAGCTCCTCCCTCTGACAAGAGAAATTTCCTGATCAAGAATCCAGACAACAGAGCTTAAAAACCAGGCAGGCTCCATGTCACATTAGGATATGTGGGAAATAAAGGAGAATATCAGCTTTTCTCATTCTTTTCACTGGGTCCCAATAATTTTAACTGGTTCCGTAGAATAATATACGTTTGTCATGGTTTTTCTAACTTCTCCCTACAAGATGAAATAACCCTGTAAAGTGGCTAATCTCCCCAGGGAACCTTGGAATAATATTGCTTTTTGTGTTTTGAATTCAAAGTAGAACACTGATTCCTAGAGGGATTAAAGTTGTCTTAGTGGAAACAAGAGTGAGTTTTGATATTTTATGTGGTGAAATGAAAAAATGTTTTTCCTGGAGGTTCTTTTTCTTCCTCATAAAATAAGCACAAATGCCATTATTTATGACTATTATGATTTCACTTCCCAAGCCAAGTAGGTTAGTTAGAGGTATTAGATGAAGTTGCAATACAAATTCTCCGTGTATGTTTCTGCAGTTTGTAGCTGATTACAGTGGACAAGATAATTTCTTACAAAGAGTGGGACAAAATGGCTTAAAGAATTCGGAGAAGGAGTCCACCGTCAACAGCATCTTTCAGATCATCAGAAGCTGCAGTCGGAGCCTGGAGACAGAGGAGGAGGACTGCCCCGGGGAGGGAAGCAGCTCCAGGAAGGATTCCTTGAAGGACAAAGCCCGATGGCAGTAAGTTTACAGTTTAAGAAAGGAGCTTCCTTTTTCCTATTTCAGTTTGGTAGAGCATCATACTTTTAATCTGAGGGTCCAGGGTTCAAGTCCCTGTGCAGGTGCCATTTGTTGCGTCAGGCAGCACCACACTGATAAAGAGCCGGGAGTCGTGGAAGCTACATGATGCTGCTCAAGAGCCAGATCCTGGCCTTTTTATTGATAAACCAGTCCTACAGCATTAGTCATATGGGGAAGCAGAAAAGGAGAGAGGGAGTAAAAGAAGCAGGGGAAAGGTGGAACTATATTTCTCATCTGCTGATAGCTTGGTATGTAGAGCAAGCCCTGACTCCCCAGTCTGGATTTCAATCTTATCAATAAGGCATTCCACTGATCAGCTTCTGAGGTCCTTTGTTATACATCAGTCAAAGCACCAGCCCCCCTTCGGGTATTCCTGGTCATACCTTGTGTTGTATAAGTCAGGAGGACGTTTATGCATCCGTCATCAGCCCCTGGAGTTCCCGGTCATACCTCTTGATGCAGACTCTTCCCAGAGTTCTAGCCTTATGCTCTTAATTGATTTGAAAGTCACCTTGGAGGGTTGGGCTCCTATGACCTGGTAGTTCTGACCTTGCTTTAGGAATACAGAACTGTAGGTAGCAAAATGGAGGCTGAATAGGCTGCTTAGGATTAGCAGACCCACAAGTTTACAGTTTAAATTCAAGGGGGCTAGTTCTTCTTTTTACCTATTTCAGTTTGGTTTAGAAAGACACTAGTTCACAACC
This sequence comes from Condylura cristata, assembly GCF_000260355.1. Lineage (NCBI taxonomy): Eukaryota > Metazoa > Chordata > Mammalia > Eulipotyphla > Talpidae > Condylura > Condylura cristata. Next base: position 22,054,054 of record NW_004567112.1, on the reverse strand, counting down.
TGCCATTTTCAGACTTTACCAATTCTGAACTAGACTTTTCCATTCTGGCTGCTTTGTCTTAAAATTACTGCAAATTATTTAACTATTTGCTGTTCTCCTTTTAAAAACAAAATAAAAACAAAGTTGATCTGCCATTTCTAAAAATTTCAGTTTCAGTGTTAGAACCATAATTTTTTTTTATTTCATAGCTTCTATAAAAATGGTTTTTGTTATCACTGATGAGACATGGGGCAAGTATTAACATATCTTTGAATTAACTGTACTGATGCATTAGAGCTACAGTGAAACTCCCAAAATCAGGTTTTTTTTTTAGCAGTTTCCCTGTTCCCAACCTCTAGTTGACTCTAAACCAGGTGGCTCAGAACAATGCTCTGTGTAATGTTTTAAAGTGAACTCTGCGGACAGCTGCAGCTTTGTAATTTTTCAGTTTTATAGAGCTGGTTGTCCTCAGGCATTGTGGTCTGAGCTGGCCTGTTTACCAACAACCAGATGAAAAGTATAGAAATCAGAGGTTCTGGGGCATCTCCTCAAAGTCATTTACTCTGGGCCAAACCTAACTTAGTGACAAAGCCTGACCCAGCCAGAGGAATCCTTCAGCCCCATCCACAACAACAGGTCCACTCGACACTTAACCAGGTGGTCAGTCTGCTTGAATTAGACCTCAAAGTTGTCTGAGACCTGTGTGTACATTTGTAAGATACTACTGCTTTTGTCTTGCAAAGCCTTTCCCGATCATCTCTGTATGGGTGAGCCTACATTGTTTCCAGAAAATAACTTCTTTGGAATTGTTAAGTGAGATCCCTAGAATCAGTTATGCACACAGAAATGAATATTTGTGTCTGAATCCCCTACTGCTAATATGTTTTAAGAAGGTAAACTTATATAGTCCAGATTCTCCAAAACCCCTGGGCTTTCCTCCAAACCTCACATTCCAGCTCCATAGAGGACTCAGGTGTTCAAAGTTTAACTGGGTCCTTTCTGCAGTGTCCCACAAGTATCTTCTACCAATTCTTTTTCTTGTTAGGCTCACCTCAAACCAGAGGTCAGTTGAACATTTTCTCACTACATCTTGCTAACAGGAGTGGCAATCTAATAGAAAAGAGAGGATCATCTCCAAATGAGCACAGGTCTGCCTGAGAAGCATCTGGTACCCGTTGATGTCCTTAATCTCAGTCAACCTCTCTTTACCTATTTATATAGGGATCTGCGTATCTATGTTTACATTTATCTCATCCCACAAAGATTTTACAGATGTTTATGAGAATAAATATAAATTATTGAGGATATTTAGAAAAATAGTATAGGAAAAAATAGAATATTCATAAATATGTACTATACAGTCTACACAGTAACTAAATTTTGTTCTAACATTCCTAATGGCCAAGGAAAGAGAGAGTCATAGTTCATTCCAAGAGCCACTGTGTTTGACAGAAAAATCAGAGCTCTCACACTGAGATCTGTAAAACTCCTTCCTTTTAACCTACAAACAGAGATACTGAATAAATAAAATAATGAATTTGATGTGATGCCTTTTCATAAAACATTCACAGGAGGTGTGTGTGTATGTTATATAAACTGTCAACCTTTCTGAAATACTGTTGGGAATGCTGCTGTGATTGAAGCCCAGAGGTCTAGCCTCTGACTCTCCTTTACTGCCTTTCCTTTTCCCTGGTATCCCTTCAATTGATGAATTTCTTGCATCACCCCATTACCTCTCATGAAATTTTTTTGTTTTTTTTCTTTTTTTCATTTTCTTCTATTGACATTTTTATTTCCAATTATCTGCTTATTCCCTTCCCCCTTCCTAATCATTTTATCCTCTAAACCTAAAAGTATTTCTCTTCCACTTCCCATTTTCCAGAACTTGTTTGTAAATACTCCTAAAGGGGAAAAAGTAGAATAATGCAAACAATTGTTTTATAAGTCTATAACATCATGCTAAAATCTTCACATTAAAATCTTTATACCTCAGTACCAATAATCATTTTCATACCCTGAGGGACTATTACTAAAATGTCCCAGTGGACATCCAAGATGGGGCTGAGAGTGTTTAATAAAATTCACGGAGACTAGATCGCCACAGTCTGTTTCCAGGACAATTTGCAAGGACTTGGGAATATATCCTGCTCCAAATCCCCACGTCAAAATATCCAGCACAGGGTCATGTGTGACAAAGGAATTTCCAGATCCTACAACTCATATAAACCATGTTTTATTGTTGATTTGGCTGAAAGAAAGACTTTATAGACAATAAGCTCTAGCTTCTGTTCATGAGGCAACACCAAGCCTGTGAAAAATACATCAAAGAAAGAGGGAAAATCTCATGTTCCTTTGGTTTTCTCAAAATCCCGGAAAATAATCATAAAATGTTCAAGACCTCAGGAGGAAAGGAACAGGGTTGAGAGAATCAAATTATCAATGGAATCATAATACCAACTCGTCCATCTTCTCATGAACAGTGAAGTGATGACCATCTAGGTGAAGCCACTCGTCTCGGGCATGATCAGCAGAGCTGGGCTCAAGCCTGGCCTTGGATTCATGTGCATGACAGATCTTTTCTCCTGCGATGTCTAAGGCATTTTGTTTCATTGTGGAGGAACTTCAGCTTCTTTTTGTCTCTTGTTCCCATAGATTAGGAGCATCTAATTATAAAACCTTTCTAATTACATTTCATATGACCTATAAACTCTTTAATAGTGACTTTTTAAATTTAACAGCATAAAGAACAAATAGACTTTGCCTCTGTGAGTATGTGCAAGTCAAGGAAGCATCGGGCAGCACCACTGTTGGAAAGTGAAAATTAAGAACACACAGATGTGTGGAGAAAAGTTTTGAGTCATAGCAGAACTAAAGTTCTTACAGACGGTATTATTGACCCTCTTTAGGATGCTGCAGGTTAGGAAGGATTGGTGCATTTGGACAGCTTGGTTATAATTAGATAACAAATATTTCCTAAAATATTTTTAGAATGGAGGTGCCCTAAGTTTGATAATGCTGGTAAGCCACTTCTTTGACCTTTGGCTAATGTTACTTGGTTCCTTCATAACCCTTTAAGTTCTACCTATTCCTTCAAGTAAACCCACAGAAAGTTGTCTCCTGAGAGAACCAGGTACACAAGTGTATAAAATTCACTTTATGATCTAAGTGGCAAAACTATTAGTTTCCTTCTTGAAATGAATTTATGTCATTATAAACAAGTGCCCCTTTTATCTTGGACATTAGTCCCCAGAAGTAATACTGGAAGTAATAGCACCTAGTATTAGTTCTTATGTTGTGTTCTAAAATAGGACCAGATGCTAAGAAAGACAGAGTCCTCCCAGCTTACATCATCTTGGAGCAGTAGCAATGGGCTCCAGAAAAGCCTCATCACTTTTCTTTCCAGACACTATTTTTCAGAATGCCTGCAGTTTTTCACTGTAAAATTACTTGATTTAGCTCAGAACTCAAATGAAAAGGAATATGGGAAACCCCCTTTCTCTTGCTAAATTAAAATCAGAAGGTCTGTGTCTAATGTTACATATGTTGTATTTCATGGGTACTGAGGCTCACTAGTTGAATACTTTTTGTTCTTAAAACAGAAACAGCAACAAAATGTGATGTGGAGAATGTGGACATTGTCTCAGAAAAGAGAAATAAAAAGATTAAAGGGCTTGGATGTGGCCCTGCAGAAATCCCCTCCAGAGGAACAGCGGGACTAACTTTGTCTAGGGGGAAAGGAGTGACAGGGATGAAAGCACAGTCTTCTACATTCAGTGTCAGGGGTGTACTTTACTGAGTCAGACACTGTACTGAAGACTTTCAAGTTATTTATTATTTGAGCTTCATGTTTATTCTGTAAAATTGTCAGAGGGGTTAAGCAGTTTGAGTAGGTCACACAGCACATAAGTCCAGGGTGACTCTAAAGGGTATGTTCCAAACCACCATGCCACATGTATGAAGCATGGGCATAGTGTTATATAAGAGGACGGAAGTATTGTTTTTTCATTAATTTCAGAGGGATGGATCTAAGTTAGACACAAAGGATTTTCTTTCTTCACTTTTTTTGGCGAGACATAATAATTATAAAAGTGCATAAAATAGCATGTATTTGAGCCAAGCACTAAGATCTTGATTTCTTGAAGTATTTTTCAATAAAAGAAAGTGAAACTCCTTTGAGAAATGGATGGCTCTAAGGCTGGTGTAGGAAATATAGAGAAGGAACCAGGAGCAGCTTGTGCCAGAAAGTAAAAAGAAAAGGAGGAAGGGAGGAAATGGAAGAGAGAGAGGAAGGGAGGAGTGAGGGAGGGAAGGAGGAAGGAAGAAAAAAAGAAGAAAAGAAAGAAGAGAAAATCCCATCATAATGGGTTATAGCAATGGGACAAAAAAACCAAATGAAAGAAGTTGAGGGACAAAACCAGAACCATTTGAGCAGCAAAATATAGTAGCATGAGATTATAGTCCAAAATATTAAATAAAGTCCATGAGTCCATCTATGTAACTGATAAACAAGTGGAGAGAAAGAAATAAATCTCACAAACAGAATAATTCCAAATAACAAGTAGATTTTCTAACCTCTAGAAGGCAGGGCATAACTCCATACTCCTTAAATGTGAACTGCTCCCAGTGACTTCCTTCCAAAGAGGACTGTGTGGAAAGAAGTTTGATGTCTTTTTGGTAACTTTACAGTGGAACACGACCAATACCTCAGTCAGGTAACTGTCAATAGGAATAAGAACTGTTGATCATACCTGTTGCCTTTTCTGGAGGTCCTCCTGACCCCAATATCCAGGTTCCTGAGTTGCCAAATTTCCAGGGAGACAAGTTCCCTTGTGGGCAGGTGTGCGTGCAGCCATGCACACACACACACACACACACACACACACACACACACACACACACACACACTGAACATCAAAGTCTGAGCCTAGAAAGCTGTTCTTGCTACTCTGGCCACCATGACTGTATTTCCCAGTGGGCATCTTTGAACTACTTGTATTTTGTATTTAGCAGAGACACTTTTCAGGCCAGCTCATTAAGTCTTGTTGTTTATGATCAAGTAGAAGGCAAACCAACCTAGTTATGAAGATTATAGGCTAAAGAACCAGACTGAAATATTGCCTTTGGTAGCTTCTTCTGAATTGTGTCACCTAAAACCAATTACCCCTCTGAATCTCAGTTTCCTTGTATGTAAATAAGTATATAAGTAAGTAAACAAGAAAATTTACTTCACAAGTAGGTCAAATTAGGTACAAAAAAAATTTATGCAAAGTATTAATGCAGTTTCTGACACAGAAAAAAACTAATGCACAATGATTATTGTTGTTAATATTAAAAAATACAGTAGCTGACCTAGTTGTTCCTTTTCTTATGCCTAAGATTAGCATATTGCTAAATGCAAGGTTTTAGAGTACGGTTATTTAAAATTGTTCTGTAACTTTTATATTTCCTACCTATTTTGAGTTCATAGTGGAATGAGAATTGAAGTCTACTTTTAGTAAAAGTCTTGAAATATTTTCACTTCTGATTTTAAGACAGATCAAATTTGTATCTCGTTCCATCAGGTTTATAATTGGAGATTTGTTGGATTCTGAAAATGACATCTTTGAGCAGCCCAAAGAAGGGGACCCTCATGGGTCAGAGGAGCCACAGAAGGCCTTTGACCATGGGACGGAGCTCATCCCATGGTATGTGCTGTCCATCCAAGCTGATGTGCATCAGTTCCTGCTACAGGGGGCCACAGCCATCCACTATGACCAGGACACACATCTCTCTGCCCGCTGCTTCCTCCAGCTTCAGCCTGACAATAGCACCTTGACCTGGACGAAGCCTACCACTGCCTCCTCAGCCAGTACTAAAGCAAAACTCGGTGTGCTTAGTAACACATCTGAGCCTGGGAAATTCCCGTTACTAGGCAGTGCTGGATTAAGTGGCCTAGCAGAGGGGGTCTTGGACCTGTTTTCAGTGAAGGCTGTGTACATGGGACACCCTAGCATTGATATACACACCGTGTGTGTTCAGAACAAACTGGGTAGCATGCCCCTCTCAGAGACTGGTGTCACACTGCTCTATGGACTTCAGACCACGGACAATAGATTATTGCACTTTGTGGCACCAAAGCACACAGCTAAAATGCTCTTCAGTGGATTGTTGGAACTCACTAGAGCCGTGAGAAAGATGAGGAAGTTTCCCGACCAGAGACAGCAGTGGCTGCGGAAACAGTATGTCAGCCTCTATCAGGTAATGCCTTCCCTCTTCTGAAGCATAATTCTCAAGACATAAATCTTGTAAGAACACACTTGTGGCCATGATGCCAGAGCCCATTCTCCCATCTCAGTCAGTCGTTCTCCAAGTGATATTGAGCAGTTTTTACGAACCTCTCCTTTTCTTCTCTATAAAATGATAACTGCCATAGGGTGACTATGAAGTTTTACTGTGCTCATATGTGCACTGCTGTATTGTAAATTCATTTGTAGAGTGTCTGGTTCACAGTCAGTCCCATTACTATTTTATATGGAACAATGACGGTGTTCACTTCTCATATCTGGAGAGTAACCACTTCATAGAATCATTTTTACTTTCTCAACATTTTAGTTGAAAGCATTGTAATCTGGAGGCTTTGAGGACTGACTGGGGGCTAGCTAGTTCTTTGGAAATTGAAGTCTTGATAATATGCTTTTCAGAGTTCTAACATATTTCTGACCACTGAACAGCCTTCCCTCTGGGAAGTTAGTAAAGGCACATAGACTGCCATTCCATCTTCTTTCCCCACACCCAGGCAGTACTGTAATAAAGATCATATCCTGAGTAACTAACTTGATTAATTAATTAAATCAGATAGGTCTGTGTGTATGATCATGTTGATGCTGTTCAGGACAACGTTCACTCATTTTAGTTAATTCATCTACAATGGAAACCAAGTTATCTGCTTCCTAGCCACTCCACAGGGAGCATTCAATGCAGTTAGCTGCTTGGATGAAAGGTCTTATGAATATTGATTTTTAATTTTAATCATGTTCCAGCCCTCTAGAGTCATGAAAATCCATCTAACCTGGACATAAAGCTAAATCTTTGAGCTCAATTACAGTCACTGGCACAAAGCCAATGTTGTTAATTTGCTCCATTTGTTTCCTTCCCGTATGTATAGCGTAAGTAACTGAATGAACACATAAGGTCTACTTGGTTTCTTACTTGCTGTGGCAGTCTTCAGTTTTTGCTGAAGGGGGCCCAGCTTGCGACCATCAACAGCACATTAGGAGAGGGAAGAGGTACTGCTGGATATGAGGATAGATGAAATGGTCTGGAGCACACTCACAAACACAGCCGCACCTTCCCTTCTCACAGTTGCAAGTGAAAAAGCAAAACAGCTCCAAATGCCTGTCATTTCTGAGAATAGTAGCTGTTCTCATCAGTCGCCTCAGAAGATGGACGACTCAGCTTAGAAATAGGATTTCTTAAGATTTGACAGTCAAGGTATCTTTTTTAAAAAAAACTCTGTGGTCTTTCTCACCACACAGACTAGTTGCCAAATTGTCTTAGGGAATAATATCAAATGATGTTAATTTGTTAGTTAGAGGACAAAAGATCAAATAAACATCATGCTTAACTGCTACATGCCCCTCTTAGTGTCTAAGAATAATAACTTTAGCCCATCTAAGGCCCCGAGCAAACCTAAAATACAAAAGAAAACTATTTAAATGTATTGACAAGGTAAAAATATATATATGAGAAGTCTTGGGTGCTTTCAAACTTCTGCTAATACCCCTTTAAGTGTTTTTCTTTTTCATCCCCAGTTTGAAAAGGGCTTATATAAAAAATAATCTTTCCATATCTGAGTTCCCTTGTGTGATAAATGCATGTGAAGTTATTTTCAAATACCAAAATACTTTAGTACTAAATGTAAATGAACTTAACAGGAGTCTAAGTAGAAGACAAGAAGAAAGAGTAACTTTTTTTTTTAAGATTTTTTTTTTATTATTGATTTATGCATTCAAGAACTGAGGTATAGGCCAGAGGTTCAGGGGAAGGGGAGTTAGTGGACTGACCAGAGAGGGTGGGGAGCAGAATAGGCAGGCAGATGTTCTTAAAACACTGCTGAGATGAGCAGAGGGCAGAAATAGTAACTTTTTTTTTTTTTAAAGATTTATTTATTTATACATACAGAACTGGGGTACAGGCCAGAGGCTCAGGGGCAGTGAGAGGCTTCACCAGAGACAGAGTGGGGAGCAGAACAGGTAGATCAACGAAGTACACTGCTGAGGGGAGCAGCGGGCGGCCCAGGAGAGGTCTGCCACGCCATGTGGTCTCCTCCCGGGCAGGCGGGAATTGAACTCATGCGGAAGTGGCTTTTTAGCTTCTCAGTGCAGTGCTTTAACCCGCTGCGCCACCAGGGAGGGCCGAAAATAGTAACATTTTTAACAAAGCCTAGGAATACAAGAAAATTAACTGCAGAAAAATTAACATGGGGTATAGATTGAAGATTGGTATCATGAGATTTTCCTCCAGATAATCATGGGAAGAGGTGAGAACCCCTAATCCTGGGTATTTGGAAAGATACATGGGAAGTTGAAAGAATCAAATAGAGGATTTTCAAGCAAAAGTCTTTGGCTGTGAGCAGCACGAACAGATTCTGGCTATCTTCCTCAGAGACTGGTCATGTCATCAGTGTATTTAACAGGCCTCAAGATACCGGCAAAGATAAGCCAAGGAGGCAGGGGAAGAGGTTGTCAGTACTTTGGTGGTGGGAAAAGAATGGGTGGCCACACCTAAGGGGAGGAATCCTACATTGTGAAAACAAGCCAAGGTATAAAGTAATGGTACATTAAAAACAAACAGGGCCCTCCCTGGTGGTGCAACAGGTTGAAGCAAAGCACAATGAAGCTATCTAAAGCTACTGCAGCATGAGTTCAATCCCTGGCTCTGGAGGTGATCCACACAGCACAGCAGACCTCTTCTGACCTGCCTGCTGCTCCCCTCAGCAGTGTATTTCAGTCAGTCTCCCTGTTCTGTTCCCCACTTTGTCTCTGGTGAATCCTCTCACCACCACCACCACCCCTCCCAGCATTTCTGGCCTGTACCCCAGTTCTTATATGCATAAATAAATAAATCTTTTTTTAAAAAAAAAAAGAGAAAGTTTAAAATGTAGGGATATTTTGAGAGAATCAGTTTTCTAATCCTCAACTTCCACAAAAAAAAAAATGTTTTCTAAAACTGAATATGCCCTTTCTAACCACAGTCCTCCCATATTATAACAGAAGATACATTCTTCACCTATTCTAAACAAGTTTATTATTTTGTAGAAAACCAAAGAAAAATTCAAAATGACATTTTAGTTTCCAGAAAATCTCATTTAAAGGTTAAACAAAAGCCTCCTGCTTTTTCAGGCCCAAAATATTTCTATTGGTGGGATTAACATGCTGGGATGATCTGAATTGAGCCAAAACAAAACATTAGAGACTAGTGATGCTAACAGTCATGTGTTAACAGGTAATGGAGTCAGTAAGGTTTTTTGTTTTTTTTTTAAAGATTTATTTATTTCTTCATACAGAGCTGGGGTACAGGCCAGAAATGCAGAAGGTGAGAGGATTCACCAGGGACAGAATGGGGAGCAGAACAGGCATATCGATGAAGTACACTGCTGAGGGGAGCAGCGGGCAGGTCAGGAGAGGTCTGCCACACCGTGGTCACCTCCGGGGCAGGCAAGGATCGAACTCATGCAGAAGTGGCTTAAGCTTCTTAGTGCGGTGCTTTAACCCGCTGCGCCACCAGGGAGGGCCCAGTTTTTTTTGTTTTTTGTTTTTTTTTAATTCAAGATTTTATTTTTGTATGCAGTTTTTAGGTTTACAGTAGAATTGAGAGAAAGGTAGAGAGAGTTCCCAACATCCCTTATCAGAATGGTACACTTTTTATGGAGGATGAACTTACATTAACACTTCAACACCATAAGTCCATAGTTTACCATAGAATCTACTTTTATTGATAGTGTTGAGCATTCTATGGCTTTGTACAAATATATATCTCATATACCCAGTATTGTGATATTGTATGTTGTATTTTCACTGCCCTAAACGTCCTCTGTGCTCTGCCTGCTCATCCCTTCCTCTTACCCTAGACCCGTCACCCCTGGCAACCATTGATCTTGTTATTGGGCCCCTAGTTTTCCATTTCCAGAATGTCTTATAATTGGAATCCAACAATGTTTGGTTTTCTCAGACCAGCTTCTTTCACTTACTAATATATATTTAAACTCTCACCATGACTTCTCATGGCTTAATAACTCATTTCTGTTTGGTGCTGAATACCTACCATTGTCAGGTTGTAGCAAAGCGTATTTATCCATTGCCTAGAAGGCCATCTGGTTACTTAGACATTTTGGCAATAATGAAGAAAGTTGCTATCACCATCCATGTGGAGCTTGTTGTATGGACATGAATTCTCAACTCTCTGGGGTAGATTACAAGGAGTGTGATTGCTGGATCATATGAAAGGAGTATATTTAGTTTTGTAAGAAATTGCTGAAATGTCTTGAGTGTCTGCACCACTGTGCATTGCCACCCCGAGGAGGCTGCACATCCTGACCAGCAGTTGGTGGCACCCATATTCTGAACCTGGGCCATTCTTGTGGGTGTGTAGTCATAGCTCAGTGTTTTAATTTGCAGTACCCTGCTCACACAGGTATAATGGGAGCCATTTTTCTTCTGCTTACTTGATACTGTCTATCTAATTCAGCAAGGTCTCTGTTAAGACACCTTTGGCCCATTTTTTCAATTGGGCTGTCTGTTTCCATATTGTTGAGCTTAAAAATTTCCCCTTATATTTTAGATAAACTGTCTTCTATCTGATGTTTCTTGTCCAAATAGTTTCTCCCAACCTGTAGCATGTTTTCTAATTCTCCTAACATTGCCTTTTGCAGGACAAAGTTTTAGATATTAGTGAAGGGTTCTGTTAATTTTTTTTTAAAGATGCATTGCTTAAAATTCATGACTACAACTTTGACAAAATTTCTTTCAGAGTCAATAAGGTAGTTAAAACCTATTTACAAAAGTGAAACACAAAATGTTTATTCCTCTTTGGAGTCAGTTTCAGTAACTTATTAACAGGACTTTTTTCAGCAGATTTGTCTCAGCCATTTTCCTTTTCTGTATCATTTTACTCAAGATACATTTTCCAGGGTGGAGCTTCTGATTGGCTTGTTTGAATCCTGTGACAGCCATTTATCAAGGGAGGATGTTCCCCAAGACTGTATCCACTAGAAAAAAGATACAGTTGGGGTATAGTTAAAGAGTAGAGAAAGAATTAATGGAAGACATAAGACACAGATATCCACTCCCAGAGGTCACTGAAAGGTTTCCCACACCAGGTATCCATGTTACTCAGCATCCAGGGATCCAAAACAGGATGCAGAGTGTGGGAGGTCACAGCTCAAATAAATACAGTTAGTCATCAACTATTAGGGTGAAGGAGCAAGCATGCACACACACACACACACACACCTCATCATTTGTATATTACCTACTACAAAGCAAAATCTTTAACAAGCATTCCTCTAGAACTGCCCAAGGGGACTAACCTTCAAAGTCTGAAGAAAAATAAAAGAGTAAATGCAAATTAATTTTAAAGAAATCCTTTTCTACAACCTGTGGATTATCATCTATGTTATCTCTAATTCATATGCAAATGTTTGTAGTTTGTTAACTTGCTTTTCTTACTTATGTGGATATTTGTTGACTGTTGTTTTATTGAGAAATCACTTGCTATTAAATGCATTTTCACTGAGTTGCCTTATGAGAAGCAGCTATTATATACCATTAACCTTACCTCACTTATGTTTTTGCAACTTACAACATCAAAACATACATGGTGTTCGAGTCCCACAGGCTCTCTATCCCTAGGTATTTACCATTCTAGAAGACAACAGCGGGCTATTTAAGATGCTCCCCAGAGCCCTCCAAAATGAATTCCCCTTATTTCAATTCAGACTGCCCCAAGCATCAAACTAGGTGAAAATCTTCCTGGAAAGATGCAGTAACAAATAAAACTTGATTTTACTTACATGGATGCACACATACATACCAAAGTCCTAATTTGCAAGGTATACATCCCTAATTTGCAAGGTATATATCTTAGTGAGTTTTTCTACAATGATTAACACTGGAACATAATTTTTGAAACATAATCTTTCTTTGGAAAGAAAAATTTGTTGATAGGTCAAGTTGAATGTGGCCCATCAAGCATATCAGCAGAGATTTGACCAAGACAACAGAGGAAATATCCACTAGAAAATCCTGACAGTGAGAAAAAAGCCACTTGGGTGGACAGATAAATATTACATTGGTGGTTGCCAGGGCAATTCCATCTCTGGAAGATTATCAGAAGTCATTAATATGTTCCCCATGCTTGCTGTCCTCTTACGTGTTCCGGCATGTGGTTTCTTTTATAGGATGATGGGCGATATGAAGGCCCGACTTTGGCTCATGCTGTGGAGCTGTTTGGTGGCAGGCGATGGAGTACTCGGAACCCCAACCCTGGGACATCAGCGAAGAGTGCCGAGAAGCCTAACATGCAGAGAAACAACACCTTGGGCATAAGCACCACCAAGAAAAAGAAGAAAATCCTTATGAGAGTAAAGTATTATTTATTAAGCATCAATCCAAATCATCTAGAACTATTCTGTGGTCTGCATCACCATAAACTCCTTTAGATCACTGGGTTGGTGATAAGTATGGTATAAAACAAATGAAAAAGAAAGAACAGTTTACTAGCTACTTGTGGGTACCAAGCCCAGTGGTAGGAACTGAGTCAGGAAAAGTAGAGATCCATCAAGGGACACTGGCATGTTAACCAGCATGGTGTCATTGTCAAGTCACCTGTAAGTGTCTTGGGAGCAGAGAGAAGGAATCATAAAGCTGAGAGGGAGTGAAGGATTCACACAGATCTTGAAAGATATATAGGAGTTTATCAAACACAGCATAGAGGAAAGCATCCCTTGCAGAGGTGGCAACCGAGAGACATAAAAGGATTTGACTTGTTCAAAAAAGCTCACGCAGTTCTGGGATCAAGTGGGAATGTGGGCTCTGCTGTAGGCAAGGAAGGAATAGCAAGGAAAGAAATCAGATGCTGAAGGTCTTAGAGAGCAAAATGCTAGATGTAGAGCACAGGTTAAGATGCGTTATCACTAGAAGCATCTTAAATGTCCACCCATGGGTGAAGAATAAAGAAAATGGAATATTATTCAATCTTAAAAAAAAAAGGAAATCGTGTCTTGTGTTACAGTGCGAATGAACCTTGAGGACATTATCATAAGTAAAGTAGAAGCACTAGAAATATATAATGATCACTATTATATATCAGATGTATCACATTACATTATCATTATGACATGGAAATATATTTCCCATGATTTGCATGTGGGAGGCTGTTGATGCCTAGATAAAATTTTGTCTGCTTCATAGAATATTGAGACATACAGACAGCTCTCTACTCAGAGATTCGTATGGCTCACCTTGGTGGCCCTCTCTTCTGAGTTGCGCTGCTCTACAGAGAAAGGTGAATGCATGGCCAGGTGTCGCCTAGGTCTTCGCTGGTTTCACCAGGAGAGGCAGCATTGAAGGAGTATCACTCAGGAGACAGGGACCTGCCTGAACTTAAGTAGTCATAGGACAGAAATACAGAATGAGAAACTAAGTGTTGTGTCCCCAGGGTGAGAGCGGAGAGGCAACTGATGACGAGATGGCAACCAGAAAAGCCAAAACGCACAAAGAGTGTCGGAGCCGGAGTGGGTCTGACCCTCAAGACATCAATGAACAAGAAGAATCAGGTAAAAGTGGCATATTCCACATCTGAGATTTATTTTTAATTTTATGGGGAAATACAGGCATTAGGTCTTAAGTTCTGTGGACATTCTCACCACTACTCTATTTATTAATATATTTTTTTAAAGATTTATTTATTTGTGCATACAGAACTAGGGTACAGGCCAGAGGCTCAGGGGTGGCGAGAGGCTTCACCAGAGACAGAGTGGGGAGCAGAACAGGCAGATCAACGAAGTACACTGCTGAGGGGAGCAGCGGGCAGGTCAGGAGAGGTCTGCCACGCCATGTGGTCACCTCCAGGGCAGGCAGGGATCGAACTCATGCGGAAGTGGCTTTAGCTTCTCAGTGCTGTGTTTTAACCGCTGCGCCACCAGGGAGGGCCTATTAATAATATTTTTGGCTTTGTTTTTAACTAATAATGGAACCCAAGAAGTATTTCTGCAAGTTTGGTGTGCTTGGAAGAAAGGCCTGTAATTAACTTGCTGTTTTGACAGGAGATAGTAACTATACAAGATACAACTTGATAGATTAGACCAGTGCTCTCCACCCTGACTGAATATTGGAGCTTGTCCAGAAAATGTCTGAATGTTCTAGCCAAGGATGCTCCAGACTACCTGATTCAGAGATCTGGACATCTATATATATTTACACTCCCCAGATGATTCTAAGGTATAGCCAGAGTTAAGAACCCCTTACATAAGTCTATTTGTCCAAAATATTTGAATGCTTCTTGTATTGAAATTGCCTGCAAAGAAATTGCCTTGCATAGACATTCAGAAGCATCTTTGGTTTTCATCTGACTTCTGAGGGGAAGTATAATCAAAGTCATTCTCTTTTCTGTCTTACACTCTCACAGAGGTGAATGTCATCGCTAGTCCTCCTAACCTTCTCCCTTCCAGAAGAGCCCACTCTCTGACCACGGCTAACTCCCCTAACTTGGCTGCCGGGACATCATCTCCCATCAGGCCAGTGTCCTCCCCTGTGCTGTCTTCAAACAAGAGCCCATCCAGGTGGGGCCTTAACATGATAAAACAGAGGGGCCCCTTCTCATCATTCATGTTGTATAGGAGGGTATATTCTTCCAGGACACTATGAAAAACTGTCTCTAATTTTGACTTAACAATTAAGTTGAAGATATATGTGTGTGTGTATATATATATATGTGTGTGTGTATATGTGTGTGTGTCTATACACACACACATATATATAAATATTAAGTGTTCCTAGTTTTCCTAATTTTATACTCCTACTTGTCATATTACTTTTACTTTCTCCTAATTGTTTGAAAAAACAACCATTCAAAGATCAGTAGCAGAAATAAAGCACAAGCTGTATTCTCCAAATCTGCTCTATCCAATGTAATAGCTCTTTAAATGCAAATTAAATCTAAATTCAATTGGTCAGTCACACTAGCCATTTAGAAGTTCCCTGTAGCTCCAAGCAGCTATACAGAACAATGCAGATGGAGAGCAATTCTATCATCACTAAAAGTTAGTATTTGATGACACTGCTTTCTAATTTAAATTAAGTTTTAACATAAGCTAATAGTGAAATACAGTTTAATACTCTTTTTATATGTAAGATATTTGTCTGGAGACATGACTATATTAGAGCAAGTTGGATATGTTTTGGATACTTCTCAGGCTGATAGTAATAGTAAATCATTTTATAAGATCCATGCAAATTACAGAGTGAGAAACATCTCTACCATTTCAGAAAAAAATATTAAAATGGAAGCCTTTCAGTAAAACCAGAATGTCAAGCCCATCCCCTCTAGCCTGCATTAAAGTTTTAAAAATGCAAAGATTCCAGACAGAACCAAGATAAAACAGGCATTCCACTTAGTCACAGAGCAAGAGGAGGAGCTGATGCTGTGCAGACACTGGTTTTGGAGACGTTGTAATTGCTTCTCTCTCTCTCAGTAAGAACCCTATGTAGTCACCTTTAAACTGGAGCATTTCTTTCATAATGTGGATAATGAACAAAATTGAATGCTTCATACATTCAGATGTGTACACCTGTGAAAATGGGTAGAGGGTACATGAGAATTCTTTGAAATACTCTTGCAACTTTTCCATAAGTTTAAACTCAGTAATAAATTTATTGTTAATAATAAAATAAGTTAATAAAAATTGCAAAGAATCAATTCTTTACCTACTTTCAGCTGCTACAGCAGATACAACTAAACTTTATAAAGTTGTAGCTATATAACTTGGATGAAGTGGTGTCCCCTTTATTGCAACTGTTCATGAGCTGGGAAATGAAGGCTAGAGCAAGAGAGGAAATTTTACAAAGCGGGTGGAAGGAAAAAACTACCATGCCGGGTACAAGATCATGGGACCCCACCAATGTCCACCAAACATTCTAAACCAGGAAGAAAGGACAAGGCAGGAGAAGAAAAATCAGCCCCAAAACACTGTTCAAGCAAGACTGAAGGGAGTTTCCTAAAATCAGAGGGAAAATGGTGTCTATAGACAGTAGCTAAAGCTGGAGGGAAGGAAGGACGACAGGAATGGAGGAATATGCTTGTCTAAATGTGAACGATAAAGCTTCTTCCTCTGACCTTTCTCCTCTTCCTGAACCCTCTACCTTCTGTTCTCATACCACACTGGGGCTCCACAACCTATGCCTGCAGCCAAATACTAATCTACCCTTTTGGGATACTCTTCCTTTAATGAAGGTGACCTTCAGATACCAACACAGAATAATTGTCATGAATAAGCATTGATTGAGGATGCACTAGCTGTTCATTACAATATTCCCTATGCTCTCTTAATATATTTGAAGCATTTCAAAATTCAAAAAATTATACTAATAAATGGAAACGGTCTTTGAAAAAATGATGTAAAGAAATATGCTCTTCATTAAGTAAAAACCATAATCAAAACATTCCTCTTACTATCTTATAGGGAACCAGTGTGAGAAATTTATAATATTGTCAGCTAGACTGAGTTTTTGACCCAGTGACTGATACCTTTATGTTGAGTAGCAACAGCCTGGGCAGGTGCAAATCTAACCCTAAAAGGTAACTTTCCATTCCTAAAGTTTTGTGACTCATGTTTTCCATTCACATTAAAAGCCTTCACCTATTTTCATCTAAGAACTAGTTCAAAATGGGGAAAGAGAAGGCACTGTTACATTCAAGACTTCCTTCTTAAATATTTCTATAATTTAGAAATAACATGCACAGTTCTCCAGAGATTATGACTGGGTGGTTTGAGGACTCTTTAAATTTATTTTGCCTAAAAAACTCTGAACTTAAGAGTCTTTTACCTGCCTTTCCCATTACCCTGTGACCTCAAAGACCTTTTATGATTGACAGGAATATGAACCTCAGGCTGTGTCCTCATTAAATAGGCTGCACACATGAAATGGTTTCAGTGCGTAAGATGTTGCACTTCACCTGACACAATATAGACTGACTTTGAGAAAAATGACAGGCTTGTATGGACAATAGCCTGGACCTTAAATGGCCTGCAACCCACCTTTCAGCTCACGTTGCTAACCCAAGAACACTCAGGGGCAGACAGCCACACTGCCCAGTCTTGCCTGGTAAGCCTGTCTTTGTTGCAGTGCGTGGAGCAGCAGCAGCTGGCACGGGCGGATCAAAGGAGGCATGAAGGGCTTTCAGAGCTTCATGGTTTCGGACAGTAACATGAGTTTTGTTGAATTTGTTGAGCTGTTCAAGTCATTCAGGTAAGGCATGCTTTCTTCTTACCATTCTCAGCCTGCCATGTGTCTCACCACGCTAAACCTGAGGTGTTTTGCATCCCTCACCCAGCGTCAGGAGCCGCAAAGACCTCAAGGACCTCTTTGACATCTACGCAGTGCCCTGCAACCGAGCTGGCCCCGAGCCAACCCCTCTCTACACCAACCTGACCATCGACGAGAATACCAGTGGCCTTCAGCCTGACCTCGGTTTGTGTAACGATATTTTCCATTGAGTCCTTTCTGTCTAGAAGCAAAGGTTAGGGGCCTCCCTGGTGCCCAGGGGTTAAATCTCAGCACTATTACATTTACAGCCTGAGCTTGATCCTGGCCAGGGAGTTGACCCGTGTGGCACAGCAGACATCTCCTGTCTTGCTTGCTGCTCCCCTCAGCTGTGTATTTCAATGAATTCATGTATTCTGCTCCCCTCTCTGTCTCTGGTGAATCCTCTCATTCTCCACACTTCTGGCCTACACCCCAGTTTTATTTTATGCAAAAATAAAAGAAATTTAGAAAAAGAAAGATCAGCAGAGGCTTAAGACCTATAGAATTCAGGTTGGCCCTAAAAATGTCCTATGCTCCACTTTTCATTCCTTCCATCTTCCCTCTGAATCACTGACAACTGCTGATCTTTTTACTGTTTCATAATCTTGTCTTTTCCAGAATGTCTTATTGTTGGACTCATAGAGTAGATAGCCTTTTTGCAGTGGCTTCTTTCACTTGGCAACACATACTTAAGGTTCCTTCCTGCCTCTTATGACTTTGATAGCACCTTTCTTTTTATCACTGAATAGTATTCAATTGTATGGATATTCCACAATATATCTATTCTATTGAAGGACACCTTGGTTTTTCAATTTTAGCAATTATGAATACAATTGCTGTAAATGCGTGCAGGGTTTTTGTGGACATAAGTTTTCAACTCATTTGGGTAAACACCAGGGAACACAATTTCTGGATTATATAGTAAGTTTGTGTGTAGCTCTGTAAGAAACTGCAAGGTTATTTTACAAAGAGGCCAGAATTCAACAACTGACCACACCAAGTTCATGGAAATGTGGAGCAACTCAAGTCTTGCAGGTGGGCATATAAAATGGTGTTGTCAGTCTGGAAGAGAGTTTGGCAGTTTCTTACAAAACTAAGCATACTCTCACCATATGATCTAGCAATTGCATTCTGGCATTTACCCAAATGAGCTGAAAACTTATGATCACACAGAAACATGCCCACAAATGTTTACGGTTACACTTCTAAAATACAGATAAGCCGTAAATTTAAGGGTATACTTTAGACTCCGCAAAGATAAAAATGTAACAGTAGTTATTATCCAAAACCAAAATCCAAATTTAGCCTCAGGTCCCCAGTTAAGCATATATTTATTTTGTATAAATGTATACATGCAATATCAAAGCTCCCGTGTAATATCAAAGTTCATGGGTGTTCATGATCATAAGCCTAGCTCTCTTTTATTTATTTACTCATTGGTTCATTTTTTAAATCCTTCAGCTATGTGAATATAGGCATAAGCACTGAGTTGGATGACTTCTTCAGACAGATTAGTGAAGACTTACTCCAGCATCATTCTGTACACCATTATCTCCATATGAACTTCATGAAAGATGCTGATTGGCTTGTCTGTGATCTGTGGGTTCTGTTTCAGATTTGTTGACCAGAAATGTCTCAGATTTGGGCTTGTTCATTAAGAGTAAGCAGCAGCTGTCAGACAACCAGAGGCAGATATCTGATGCCATTGCTGCTGCAAGTATCGTGACAAATGGCACCGGGGTAGAAAGTACGTCTCTGGGCATCTTTGGGGTTGGCATACTCCAGCTCAATGACTTCCTCGTGAATTGCCAAGGAGAACACTTGACTTATGATGAGATCCTCAGCATCATCCAGGTTTGTATGTGTGAAACCTCTGGCTATTCTAATTATTTCCAGGTAGAGTTTACTCTTCCTACTTCTTTCTCAAATCTTCAAGCCTAGAGCAGAGATAAAGAGGATTTTTTTAATACCAAGTATGTGTTCTTATTTAACATACAATTAACATAAGTCCAAGCCTTCTCTCACTCACTAACTATTATGAGGAATCTGTACTTCTTGTTCTAGCAGATACAACTAAGTTCATCTAAGTTTTCAACCTCCTTAGTCACTTCACTAACATTTATTAGCTTTGACTACAGGCCTTGCACTCCTTCACAAACTGGGACTATGATAGTAATAAGATCCAGTTTTGACTCTG
This sequence comes from Condylura cristata, assembly GCF_000260355.1. Lineage (NCBI taxonomy): Eukaryota > Metazoa > Chordata > Mammalia > Eulipotyphla > Talpidae > Condylura > Condylura cristata. The sequence continues at coordinate 22,034,317 of NW_004567112.1, read as the reverse complement.
GTGTGTGAGGCAGACAATAAACAGAGATATAGTATAAATTCAGATGGGAATGGGCTCTGAAAAAATTCAAGCAGAGTAAGAGAATGAGTGATGCAGGGTGTCTAGGAGTAAACAAAGGCTACTTTGAGGAGGTGACACTTGGATGGAGCCCTGGATGAAGAAGCCACGTGACTGAGGGCTGAGAGTAGAGTGTCCCAGACAGGGAGCAGTAAGGTCAAAGACAAGGCAGGAATGAGCTCAGGTTTTTGAGGATGTCAGAAAGGGCTGGTGTAATAGGAGCCATGTAAGGAATGGACACAAAGGTAGGCATGGTTTCAGACAGGTGGCCATGGGCAGAATCACAGAGACATTTAGGTCCTGAGGAGTTTTGCCTTAGTCCTCAGGAAAAGGAAAGTGATTGAAATGTTTGAGCAAGTGGCTAACATGATTTATGATTTTAAAAAGACATTCTGGATGCAGTGGAGAATAAACTGTTCTTGCGAAGGAGTGGAAACAGGTCAGGTAGGAAGCTGTCACAGTAAGCCAGGCAAGAGGTGGTGATGACTTCAGGTAGAGGATGATGGAGGGGAGGGTGAGAGGGTTCCTTGGGACAACGTCACATGTGGCAGAATTAGTCTGGGTTGTCAACCTCCCTTGTCAGCTGATTGGGAATTCATGGGCTAGCTGCAAAACAGTTGAATCTGACCACTGGAAATTCTGAAAAAATATTGCTGTCATGTGATTGGACCCTCACTGCAATAGCATTGAGTGCAGGCACTGTGTGGAGAGCTCCTTTCACTTCCACCAACTCTGTGGTAACTGTCCTTCCCATATACCCAGATAAGCTGATGGTTTGTTTCCATGTAAATTAGCCTTAGTCTTTTCTCTTAATGTTCATTTTCTCTTAAGTACACTTCATGTAACAAGCTCACTTAAAATAAATATTTTCTTTTGTACTAAAACGCTACATCTTACCAGTGTGTAGCTAAATTTGTTCAAATATTTGGTTTAGACATTTCCTGATGAAAAAGAACAGCTTTAAAAAATGATATGTTTTTCCCCCTCAGTTCCTTTTACCTAAATAACACTCTTTGTATCCTTTGCAGAAGTTCGAGCCCAGTGTTAGTATGTGTCACCATGGGCTAATGTCGTTTGAAGGATTTGCAAGGTAACTTATAAAATAGCCTTACTCCATCACTTAAAAGTATATATTTTTCCAAACTGGTCTTCTTTTAAAAAAAAAGATGTATTTATTTATGCATTGAAGAGCTGGAGTATAGGCCAGAGGTGTGGGGAACAAGATTCACCAGTGACAGGGAGGGGAGAAGAACAGGCGGATTTTCTGAAAGACACTGCTGAGGGGAGCAGCGGGAGAGACAGGAGAGGTCTGCCATGCCATGTGGGCAGCTCCCTGGCCGGGGATTGAAATTAGGCAGCTTCACTGATAGCGCTTGAGATTTAACACCTAAGCCATGGGAGAGGACCCTCCACCCATGTGTCCTTTTTTTTTTTTTTTACAAGTCAGGTGCTGTAAACATTCAAATCATCCGTCTTTTAAAAAGTACGTTTAGGGCCCTCCCTGGTGGCGCAGCGGGTTAAAGCACAGCACTGAGAATCTAAAGCCGCTTCCGCATGAGTTCGATTCCCGCC